>NC_132953.1:1970714-2581285 GCF_034638445.1 Ciconia boyciana | reverse complement strand
CGTGGTGCCTCGCAGGCTGCGGAGGAAGGCTGGAGCCCACCTCCGCCGTCTGACTGCGAGTTGCCTGGAAAGCAGCCTCGTGAGCTCTCCCCCTCCACCTCCACCCTGGTTTATCACAGAAAACAGCAAGCCCTGCTTGCTAACTTGACCTAGATCTGTCAACTGATCAATTTTTTCCCCATCGGGAAAAAATAAAATGGGGGGGAATCACAAATATGGATATTTTTAAGCAAAAAGCAGCAAGAAAAACACATGAAGCAGATACTTCCAATACTGAATGTGCTCATCTCATGCACAAGTCAGGGTTGGCACAAGAGGAAGACAGAAAAGCCATGAGCCAGGGCTACTACGATGGTCAAAATGCATACATGGATAAAGAAAAAGTAGTTTTTGCTAAGCACTAGGACATCCCAAAACTGGTTGCAGTCTCCAGAGCATCCAGCCGCACCAAGTCTTGTAAACAGGGATGGTCCCTATGATGCTTCAGAGTTTTACCAGAGGAGGTTTTTTCCAAGCTCACAGCTACCACCTGATCTTCTCTTTCTGCTTGTCAAACCCAGATTCACCTCCTCTCGACCGGTCAGTGAGTCCCATCCCAAACGTGGGACGGCTGACCAGTCCCCTACCTCCTTGGCCATGCAGCCCAGGTCTGCTTCATTGCCTCCTCACGTATCCCACTGTAGATAACCACAGCCTGCATCTCCGTGCCTACATTTTTACAACAGTAAGCAACTGCACGTCCTGAAACGTGTGGCCGCGTGTACGGGACCTCGCACATCTCTGTTCCACAACTGCGGCTCCTAAAGCTATTGTAGCTCCAGCACGAGCCACCTCCAGCACACGTTCCCCATCACACCGCACTATAAGGTTCTCTCATCGCAAAAGACAACTCTTTCGATAGAGATCTCTCCATGTACGCAGCGTAGAGCAACCACAACAAGTTTACTCCTCGTTACGTTCTGCCAGCCCACCGCTGCATGGCCAGATCAGCGGAGGGACGCTCCCGGGGAAGCGGCGATACCCCACGCACGAAAAACCCCACGTGCAACGCTGCACAGAGCGCCCACAGCAAAGCCACCGACCCAACCGAGATCCCAAGCGCCAACCCAGCGTTTTGGGTGCCATCCCACGTTTCTGCGTAATGCAGCCTGCTTTCAAAAGCATCTTTCCAATGGCAAAGGTCTGCTTGGGTTCCTGTTTACTCCGCTGAGTCTTAAAAATGTGCCAATTAATCCCATGCGGTGGCCTCATTTTCCAGAGGTGCTGGATACCTGCTTACAGCTTCAATTAAAATCAACAAGAATGACAGATATTCTGCAACGCTCCAAATCAGGCCATTGAGGAACCAGAGCGCATTTCCTTCCTTTTATGTACTACATATAACTGGGTTATCTAATCATGTAGGTATTGATTATTACTGTTATTACCTATTAAATAGCTATTTTCTGCTGTTGGGGTGAATATCACATTTTATTGACCTGCACGGTAACTATTAACCACCACAAAGCCACATCTAATATTTTCCCCGGGGAACAATAAATCCAGGTATTCACAGAAAGATGTCGATACACGTAATTTTTCTTATACGCATTCATTAGCGCAATTACCTTCTTGCACGACCTGCCAGAAGGTTTCCCCTCCCACCTCCGCCGAGAAAAAGTCCTCCCGGGATGCACAGCCCCGACCCATGCTCCCGAATCCTGCCCTTCCCGAGGGGAAGCAGCCGGCTGCTCCCCCCTATAGATGCATCTCCGGGCCAGGTCCAGCCTTCTCATCGCACACGAGCGTAGCCCGTGCGTTGGTTTGGGAGTTATCTGCAACCCAGCCACATCGACGGAGCGAATAATTCTTTCGGATGAGGAACGCTCCACGTGCAATGTTGACATATGCTATTATTTTACATACCTATTTCAGCTTGTATGCTTATTAGAATAAGGTCTTTATGCTAATTTGTAAATCAAATTCCCATAATTCTTGGCTTACTGATGCTAAAGGCCCAGCTAAATCTTCTATGACCTTTTAGCCTGGTTAATCCTTTTACGCATGGTTGAGTGAAGAGTTTTCTTCTCTCTGCCACTCCTCCCAAGTGCTGGGGTGGGATTTTTGCTCAAGCCCTCCTCTTCCTCAAGAGACGCAGGTGGGTGCAAGTCAGGGACACAGGGCACACACGCGAGACCATCTCTCTACTTCAAAACATGGAAAGAGGGAAGATAAAACACTGCTGTCGGGTCCTTAAATACGCTCTAGATATTCATTGCCTATATTTAAAAATCACGCAGAAAAAAATACAGCAAACACAATGAGAGCTGTGTTGCCAAATGGGCACTCACTTCCCGACGCCCGGGGCTATCCCAGCCCTCTGTAGCCTCTCCTCTTCCCAGCTCCTTTCCCCAAGCCGGGGCTGGACCTTCGGCCAGCTCTGCCCTTCCCACGTGCTGATGCGATGGGCACCGGCATCTCATTCCCGTGGAGCTGCGGCATCCAAGCAAGCACTCCAGCCTCGCTCTCTAGTACCAACACCCCGTAGTCAACAGCTCCCTTGGGAACGGCAGCATCGCCGTGCACAAAACCATGCCGGACATTTCAGGGCTCAGAGGGCTCCTTCCTAATGGACACGACACTCAACAGCTGCCGTCTGGGGGGCACGTTTCCAAAAAACCAACAGTGAATCTGCAAAACTTGGAGGACCTATGGATGTTTGCACAAACGCAGATGGTCAAGCACTTAGGAATTATCCCACTTCATGCTCCACTTTACTCTCAAGCATACTCACAAACCACTTTTCTTATTGTTTGTTTGGCTGTAAATAGGTAAATGACCTGGAGTATTGATAAACTGCTGCAGAGGGCAGCACAGATCTCCAGCTATTTGTAGTAGATTTGTGCAAAACAGTTTTCCTGCATGAAAATAATTTTCGCGTTTTCAAACCCAAGCCAACTCCACTTTTGTATACCAAGCGAGAGAGAAAAGTCAGAAATTCAAAAGAATACTGTGAATATTAGGAGAGTTCACAAAGCAGCAGCACCATACTGCTGATATTTGGCAATGCATGCTATACTTATATCTTACGTTTGGGGCCGAACTACCCCCAATTTCTCAAAACCCCCTGAAAAAGTTTTTCTAAAAAGCAAAATTATTTTTGCTGGGTGGGGTTTTTTTTATTTTTTTAGTGACTCTTTGAAATACAATTATGCAAGAAAACCTCCCAGAGGACTCCTTCCCTCCAACAACCCTGCATACCCAACATCTCCCAGCCCAAAAAAGGCCCAAACTTTTTGCTGCTGAACGCTGCCCTGTGCAATATCGTGCCCAGCACCCCGCGGCTCTGCCCTGGGTCCCCCTGGACCACGGTGCAGTGTGGCTCCCCGCTTCCCCCCACCCCAGCAGTGACTCGGGGACTGCTGGCACCCACATCAGACTCCTGCAAGGCAGAGGGCTTGGGGGGTTTTGGCTTGGGGAGGCAGCGCATTCCTCCCCACCACTCTGCTGCAGAGGAGAATTAAAAAAAATTTTAAAAAGGAAAAAAAAACCAAAAAACTACTTTCTGATCTGTAAGCTTTGCTGGAAGCAGGGAGAAGAAGCATAAGAGATGACCAGAGGCAGGGAGTAAGACTCCAAGGAAGCCAAGGCAGGAGCCAAAAGCAAGCGTTAAAATAAATAAATAAATAGATAAATTAAAAGCACAAATTCTGGGGAGAAGAAATGAGGAGGGGAAGGGCAGCTTCGCCCCGCTCCTGGGGAGTCCCAACCCTCCACCATCCCACCTGGGCTCCCCGCAGAGGCAGCAGCCAAGGGGGTCTGGGTTCCCCCATCCCCAGGAAAGCCCCCGGGGAGCCGGGGGTGCAGGGATGCCGGCATCCCGGAGAGCACGAGCGGGAAGCAGCAACCCTGGGAGAAGGAGAGAGCTTGAGGAGGAGGGAAGGGAGGGAAGAGAGGGAAGGCAGGCGAAGAGGAGAAATGCCTTGGCGTGTGATGTGCATGCTAAGCAGCCCGCCCCGGTCGATATGGCAGGGGTGGCTCTCCGCAAGAGCGGGCCCAGCCTGCCCGGGAGAAGAGAAGTTTGAGCGGCGATGGCGGCTGGCCATCTCCCCCCGCTCGCCCGGCACCCACCAGCCCCCAGCCCCACGCAGGCAGGGGCTTCACACCCCACCGGAGCCCTGCTGCAGAGCACCTCGGCCGAAGGGGGGGCGGGGGGACGGGCCGGACCCAAGCAGAGCTGATTTGGGCATGCAGGGACCCAAACCCCGTCCCCAGCCCTCGGCGGGCAGCGCAGAGGCAGCCGCCCGCGGCCGCTCTCCCTTTCCCCGTGCAGACGGAGGGTGCATCCATCCCCGCAAAGCCCCGCTCCCCGCCCGGAGCCCCGGGCACCATCCGCAGCCCGGGCACGGTGCAATGCAGCCCCCCCCCAGCCCGGGCGCATCCCCCCCGGCCCGGCCCGGCGGAGCCCGAGCTCCGCAGCCGGCCCGCTGCAGGATGCGGCCCCGTCCTCCCCTCCGGCGGAGGTAACCCCGCTCCCACAGCCCCTCCAGATGGCTGCCAGGAGACTAACGCAAGCTGACAGGCTCAGCGCTCCCGGCCAGATGGGGCTGGCTCCTGCCTCCTCCTTCCCCCCCCATCCCCTTGCTTTTTGCTCTTTTTTTTGTTTTTATTTTTCTCCTTGCACCCCCCCCCCCCCTCCAAGCACCGTCCCCCGGGAGGGGGAGGAAGCCGTGCTCGCCCGGGACAAGGACTTCCCAACTCCCCAGCCCGGTGGGGACGGGCAGAACCCGGGGCTTGCACCGAGTTTTTGGGACGACCTTGCAAGCGGGTCCGGCAATGCAAAGAGGGAGGGAGGGAGGGGGGGGGACCCGACACCACCACCCCCAGCCTGTTGGATGCGTTGCTCCTGCGGGAACTAAGTTGAGATGGCAGAGTCGGTCGGCACCGGTTCCAAAAAAAGAAAAGAAAAAAAAAGGGGGGGGGGGAAGAAAAATCAGCACGGGGGGTGCTGCGCCATGGGAGAAGTTCCCCCGCAGCCCGAGGGGAGGGAGCAGGAATTGGGAGATGCCGCCGTGCCGTACCCCGCATCCGCACCCCCCGCAACTTAGCGCGGGCTGGGGACCCTCTCCCGGCTGTGCCCCGCTCCGGAGGCCCCTTCCTCCCCCCCCAGCCCCCCCGGAGGGTGCTGCCTCGGCTGCATCCCCCGCAGCATCCCCGCCCGGCCCTACCTTGCGAGAGGAGGAGCGCGGCCATCCCGGCGAAGATCACCCAAGAGACGGGGTGCTGCATTTTCGCCTGGGCCATGTTTCACGGCGGGCTGCGTTGTTTCTTTTCCCCTCCTTTCCCCCCCCCCCCCCAACTCACTGCCTGGCGGGGAGAGGTTTAAAAATCCAGCGTTTCCCGGAGCAATAGCACAGGAAGGTGGAAGGGGAAGGGGGGGAGGGGGGAAAGGAAGGATGGAAAAAAAAAAAAAAAAAAGAGAAATGCACACCACAGGGTGGGGGAGGGAAAAAACCTAAAATGAAAAAAAAAAAAAAAGGGGGGGGGGAAGGGGGGTCGGAAGGGGTGGCAAGGTGCGAGGGACAGGCGCTGCCGTGCCCGCCGCTCCGGCCCGCACACGCCGCCCGGCTGCCACACGCCGCCGGCCGCGCAGGCAGCCCTCCCCCGCGCCGCACTCATTGGCTGCGGGGACCCCCCCCGCACCGGCATCCGTCTGTCCGTCCCCCCCCGGCATCCATATCCCCCCACCCCGGCAGCCTCCCCTGGGGGCTCCCCCGCCGCCCGCAGGTCGGCACTGCCCTTCCCCGCCGGGAAAAGGGGGGTGACACCCCCCCCCGTGACTGCAGAGGTGCCGTGACTCAGTTCCCCCACCTGCGGGATGCTGGGAGGGGGGCCCCCCTCGTACCCCCCCCGCCTCACCCGAAAGCAAGAGGGGCGGCCGCAGCGCTGCCCGAACAAACCTCTTCCTCCCGTAGGGCTACCTCCCATAGGGAAATGGCTCTAAAAGCAAATTTGATAGGGAATAACTCTTCGGTTTGTAGCATGAATCTACTTCTATTCCAGATCAAGGCTTTCCCCCCCCCCCCCCGGGCTGTAACCACGCTCATCAGATTCCCCACACCCAGACCATCACTGCTCTGAGCAGCATCTGGGCCACTTGCACCCTGCTTCGGTTCAAACCACGCTCCTCTAAACTTAAAACTCCTTGCCACGGACCAGTTTCTGGTGCCTATTTCACAACAATGGAACCAAAATAGACCTTTCCCCAACTCAAGATACTTAAAACCACCACATCTGTTCATACCACAACCCAATGCCAAGAGCGTGACACCAACACGCCGCTGTACACGAGGTCCTGAAGACTTTATTTTTTGTAGCCTTTGCCCAATATGGAGAATATTAGAGGCACTGAACCCCAAGACTCCTATTTGAGACAACCCAAATAACTAATATCTTGTTAAATATTCATTATTTTCTTTGGTGGTAAGGATGTCTCATTTTGTTGCTTGAGGTGACTCACAGCCCCTTAAAACAACATTATAGGCAGAAAAATGACAAAGCAAAAAAAAAAAAGATAGCTTGGCTTTTTGTATTTATTCCTCCTCAGAGGCTTCCAAAAATCTGAGCTGTTCACTTTGCAATTCAGAAGAAGATTTGGCTGCAAACTCTTGGAAAATCCAGCTGTGTTTCTCTCTCTTCTCTCTATCGCTGCCGCCCAGAGAGACTCTCCGAGTCAGATCTGGGCCAGCCATTCTGCTGAAAAAGGTGACAAACCACAGGCGCCAGTCCCCCTCCTGAAGTCCCATCGACAGGTCTGACAATAACGATCCGCACGGCAAAAGTTGGCAGCCGGGGAGGGATCGGCAGCTCCAGTCGGATGTCCCCAACAGCCCTCTTTGGTGGCCGCACGTCCCTGCCACCAGCCAAAGAGTCACGGTGTCCCTAACCAGGGAGATGGCATTTCACCATCCTCAGGTTTTCCCCAAGACCTCCATGGCTATCATCCATCGATTTTCATGGGGGTCTTGCCAAAACAGCAGCTAGCGTAAAGCTGTGGCCTGATGCAGAGAGCTTTCAGCTCTCCTTCCTTTTCCTCTCCCAAGCTTGGTTCAAACCGTAGAGCTCGAGGAGGTTTGCCTGATCCAGAGCTCCCCACCACCATTTTATGGTACCACCAGGAGAAGTCTATAGCCTGCTAGTGCCTGCACAACCTCCCAGCTCATTAGGATGGGAAGAGCTAACAGCAATGGTACCACTAATGATCCAGTCCTGGATCATTAGCTCAGGTCAGCAGGATATTTCTTGGGAAGCGAATAAAGGCTCTGGCGTATTTAATTCCCCATCCTACCTGCCTTGCGATGTTTGAGCGGTTCCTCTAGCTCAACAGAGCAATGCACACATCTGTCCCTGCCCCAGTGACCTCCAGCTGATACATGTGGGATGGGGAGATGCTTGGTAAGAGGTAAGCATTCCTACCGCCGTCGCATCATCTCATCCTCTCCGCTTCCTCCCCACTACTCCACCAACGCGAGTTACCTACGATAACACGAGATGCCACACAGCAATTCTTATCACCTTTCACAACGCTTCTGAATTTGACCCCAGCTGCCGAGCCGACTACCGTACTTAGAGCAGCTGGAAGCAGTTGATTAGGTTAGTTTGGTTTATTACCTACCCATTATGCTTTAAAAAACACAACTTCCCTGTCTATTTGCCTAAGCAGAGAGAGCAGTTTATAAGGCGGCCCTATGCAGTAGCTGCTCTTCTTACGGATTTGCTCTATGCATTATTAATTCACGCAGTGCTTGTTCCGAGCACGTATATTTACCCGATGCACCAGAACAGCTCTTAAGGAGCCTTTGGCTTGTGGCTTTGTGGAACATCAACTTTTCATGTTGAACAGCAGGTGATGTTCAACAGAATGCCTTGCAATAAATGCCTAATATCCATTACGCTCATACATATCTATGTGCCGGGCTGATACGAACATACAGATAGCAGGGCTGCACTCCCGAGATAGAAGGACGGGGGGAAGAAGTTATTCATTGGAAATCACACATATATATGGTGTTAAACAGGGATACCGTGCCTCCACACGTACCGAGTTGCAGAAGGCCCCCTTTGGCTGAAATTTCCGCAAAATTTTAGATGAGATTTCCCCCCCCCGCCCCCCCCCGGGTCTGAATAGAAGACCAAAATACAACACCTTAGCTAAAAGTCTGCAGGGGGAAAAAAAAAAAAGTTACATGCTGCTTTGAAAGGAAACCTCTAACTGGCTCTAAAAGGAGCCTTGTGACCTTGCTGAACAGCACTGCATAATTTTTAATAGACATTTTTTTGCTGGAACTGACATACTCCCAGGCGTGGTTTTATTCTGCTAACATTTTTCCAGAGGGAAATGCCATGTTTCATTGGATTTTTTTCATCATCGCTACATATATACACACCTATAATTACTATATGCATTACAATAGCATTCACAAGCCTTTGATAAGATCCTGGTTCCATTATGTTAGACTTTGTATGTACACCCGGTAAAAGACAGTCCCTCCCTTGAGCTCTTAAAGTCAAAATAGAGAAAGCAGAGAAAGGTGTTGAGACAAGAGCAAATTATTTCTCGTTTTACGGCTAAAAAAATAAGACTTAGAAAGGCTAAGTCACCGCATAAGGTCAGGAAGGGAATTTCCAGCCATGTCAAGAACTGAACAAAAACCTCCCGAATCTTAAGAAAGGGTTGCAGCGTTTGCCTGCTTCCTCTTTCAGCGTTTCCCCACCTGAGGTTACTTCTGCTTCGAGTTTCACCACCGCAAAGGGGAGAGTTAAGGGAACGCTTCTACCAGCTATACCAAAATATCAGAGGTGAGTTACGTGCAAAACACCCTTGTTCTTAATGGGGGATAGGAACTGAGGGGGCAATTTGTTAAGCTTCAGCTCAACGCATACCCCAGCCCACGTCTGCACACAAAAGCATTTTGGCACTCCCGTGCCCTTGCGTGCACAGGACACACAGAGCCAGACAGACGAGTGCCCGCAGGCAGCCGCCGTGCGCGTGGATGCCTGGCTTTGCTCCTTTAATTACACCTCCTACGGGCGAGAAAGATAAACCCAAATGGAGTGACTTCATGAAGGGAGGAAGCCTATAAGTTATTCATAAGTTCAGGCTCAAGCTCCTCTCTTGCTTTCACTCCATGACACCTTCAAAACATATTATTCATCTATTTTTTCCTCCTCTGGGAAGAGAGATGATAATTGTAGTAAATATATCACTGCCAAGTCATCCTCGCAGCCTCTGAGCCTGCACGGCACTAGGGGTAGGGATCCGAGGCAGCGGCTGCTCTCGAGACATTTTGGGATGCCCAGGCTCTGTGAAGGACATCCTCACGCTGCCGTGAGGACCACGCTGGTGGCCAGCAAACCCCCTGGGGGAAAACCTCCACCCAGCCCATCACCCAGACATTTACCACCCCCAACACTTTCAGGTGGCAAAAACCAAACCCTACGGCTCCCATCACCTCCAGCCCATTTCCAGTGAAAGCCCCGCGATCCCCACTGGGCATTTGCAAACAGCTCCACGGCAAGTTGAGCAGAAGACTTCCCTACATCCCCACCGAGCCTGGCAGAGCTCGGACGGGGACCGCCGATTCCCTTGGGTTGCTGCACCCCATTTTCATCCCAGCCTGATGGCGTTTGGGCAAATTTTGGGCTCCGTTTCTGCCTCGCAGAAAAAAAAAGCCACAATCGCCAGCAGCCCTGCCTGCAGAGAGCCTTTGGAAACAAGAGCCACAGCACAGAGGTTTTGTTTGCCCTCTCAAGGCTGTTCCAGACAGAATAAAGCACCTAATGCTACTGCCAACTGAAGCAGCTCTCCTTGAGCTCGAGAGGTTAGTTTTTCTGAATGCAGTGACACGGATCCTCGTCTCGGCCCCATAGCACAGAGGATTTGTTGTACTCCGGTGCAAAAATAACCCTGAAAGCAACATCTATGGTCACACCGGGGAGGGGAGGGCTACAGCGCCTGGGAGAAGAGAGACGGGGCATGGATTTTATTTGTCCTCGATTCCTAGGGAGGTCATTTACTGCAGTGCCCCTGGCACTTCCCCAGCCCTTTCTAGCACATTTGATTCTTGTGAGTTTTCTTAATCTCATCTCCTTCATTGGTTATTGCTCCTTCAGTGCTGAACTCAGCAAGATCGCTTCTGTTTAGAGAAAGATTAGCGCCGAGTACATTAAACACGGTAATGCCATGTACTAAAGGGCACTGGGTCACCACCCCAGCTCCGAATGCCCCGTAACACCTTCCCAAAAACGGGTGCCTCTTGCTGGGCCAGCTTTTAGCTCAAGTCTGCGATGCCTAATGCACGCCAGCCTCTCCCCAAGCAGCAGCCCCAGTGGAGCACGTGGCAAGGAACCCTTCGGAGATAAAAACCCCAGCAACCAGCAGCTCCAGTGCTGAGCACACCTTATTTCTCATTAAAATTGAACCGATGGCAAATTACGTGCTGAGGAACAGTACGATCTTCACAGCAGAAGCAGCACAAAGAAAGGGTAGGTGGAGAAGGAGCTCTGTGAGCCCCAAACTCCTTAAACTCCTCCTCAAAGCTGCAAACTCAGAGGGAGCAGTGACCGGCACCCTTGCAGGGAGGGGACGCGCACAGTGCCGTGCTTGCAAACCATGCCCTCGCTTAGAGCGCGAGGACCAGTCATCTGCATTGCCTGGAGAATAAAATTTTCCCAATTTCAAGCACGTTGCAACACAGAAGTGAAACAACAGGGTTTGACCTGAGAAGGTGCTAAGGGCCACTGGAGAGGTGCTCAACGGCCACAGTCTGCTTGGGCCCGCTATCCCCTTAATTCATTCCTTTCCCCCAAACAAACCAGATTCCTCCTTATTCCAAAGATTTTGCGGGGACGTTTTCCAGCATCCCACCCGCCAGAGCACGTGCTGCCGTTAGTCCCCGTCCCAACCGGACTCTTATCGCGGCTCACCGCCTCCGCTCCCTGCTTTCCAGTTGATTAGATGTCTATTTACCTACGGATTACAAGGAGGCAACAAGTCCACCCGGGGAAGAGGCACTGTTGCATGGGCAAAGACTCTGCAAACAGATGGCTCGAGGAGATAGAGGATGTTTACTACCTCATGCAGGCTTCTGGGCTTGAGGGTGACACAGCCCTGGCACATCCCTACGTTTCTCTTCATATTTTTCCTCATCAAGCTCTCTACCACCCTCTCCGGGACTTGGAGAGTGAAGACAAAGACTCAGCCAGCTGCTTGGGTCTGTCCTGGAAGATGTTGCAAGACGTACTGGTTTTAAAATACCTGCCCTCAGAGCTCTCAGATTTTTACGTTTCTAACTATCTTTTCAAAACCGACAATGGGATATTCATTTTGGGGGTGAAAACACTCGCACAGCCCTTCTCCAGCCCCTCTGAAGCGAGCGATCACAGCGAGACGGCCAGGGCTCAGCAGCAACCCAGCGCACCAGTTTGGCTTGCGGGCAATAGAGGAGCCTGCAACCACCTCGACGTCCCAGGTGATCTCACCTTCGGCAAACTCACCAGGACCTGGGAACACACAGAAAGCCACCAATTGACCAATATTCTCAGTTCTGGAAGGGCCATCCTCAGCGCGGCAGAGGTGATGCCTTCGCTGCAGTGCTCACGCACACCCAGCACCTATTTTGCTTTCGAGAGCTGGTGCGACACCTCTGAATCCAGCCCAGCCTCTAATCACCGGTCAATCCTTGGCAGGCCTCAAACATAAGAGCCTTTGTACTCCAGACAAAGACAGAGGGGAAAAATAAACGTGCACGTTACAAAACACTTTGCGATGAAAGTGCCATTTGAGACCCTGCAGACCATCTAGGGATTTTTTTTCCCCCATCTACTTCACATCTCCCATTCTCCAGCTGCCAAAAAAGAAACCCAAGTAAGCCAGCCCTGGGAGGAACGAGATTCATTTTCCCCCAAATAACCCGCATTTGCAATTCTAGCTTCTCCCGCTCATCCTGCCGCCCCAAATTAATTGCATTCCCTGCATGCTCCTTTTCCTTCTCCCCCCACCCCAATCTTGAAAGGCTTGTGGTGTCTACAGTATGCTCAAAGCACGTTCAAGATTAGTTCTGTAACCTGCCCGGCAGAGTCAGAAAATTGAACGTGGTAGAAAAAGAAGGGAACGGGGGGAAAAAAAAAAAAAAGAAAGAAAAAGAGCCAGCTCTTGTCAAGAGCGTGGTAGTACAAGGAAGTAATTTTTCTCTCCCCATTTCAGTTGGACGTTGCTGTTTACGTCCGCGCTAGACGCTGCATCCTTTCTTCTCCATCGTGCAGCTGTAGCATCGGCAAATTGGAGAGGGGAGGCACGGGGGGAAGGCAATAGCAATTGAAATTGGATCCTATTGAATTTTCAATAGGACACCAAAATATATACATATTTCAGCGTGCGCCTGTACAGATATAGAAGTCAATGGAGGAATCTGTGAATAGTTGGTTCCAAATAATTACAGTGGGGGGAATCATTGGAATAATTAGCAGTTGCTACCAGAACATTCAGGGAAATGAAACGCCGACTGCTGTTTATTAAACAGCTCTTGATTTTCAGTTTAGGGTGTTTGGGATGAAATTAGGTGGCAAATACACAGCATCACTGAACGATTGGAAAAGCCTGGGATCATTAAGGTTGTTCAAGCTGCCTTGCTCGGTCCCTCCGTTTCTTTCCCTCTTTCTGCCTTTCCTCGCCGTTTCCTTCGTCCTTCCCTTCCCACTGCAGCAGCCTCGGGAAGGGGCTCTCGTGCAGCTCTGATACTACAGGAGGAAGAAAGATGGTCTCTGCCCTCAGACCTCACCACTGCACCACGGGCACTGCAGCAGCACTGCAGGAGCGTGTCCAGAGAAGGGCAACGGAGCTGGGGAAGGGTCTGGAGCACAAGGCTGATGGGGAGCGGCTGAGGGACCTGGGGTTGTTCAGCCTGGAGAAAAGGAGGCTGAGGGGAGACCTCATCGCTCTCTACAACTGCCTGAAAGGAGGGTGTGGTGAGGTGGGGTCGGTCTCTTCTCCCAGGTAACAAGGGATAGGATGAGAGGAAACGGCCTCAAGTTGCGCCAGGGGAGGTTTGGACTGGATATTAGGAAATTTTACTTCACTGAAAGGGTTGTCAAGCATTGGAACAGGCTGCCCAGGGCAGTGGTGGAGTCGCCATCCCTGGAGGTATTTAAAAGCCGTTTGGATGAGGTGCTTAGGGACATGGTGTAGCGGTGGGCTTGGTAGTGTTAGGTTTACGGTTGGACTCAATGATCTTAAAGGTCTTTTCCAACCTATACGATTCTGTGGGATGCCGGTGCTGGACCTGAGCAGCTGGCTGGAATGATAGACAACGAGGTGGGATGGGACTTGGAGATTCAGCAACTAGAGGATCACCCTTTATCAGCTGCAACTTTCAAAAACTTTGAAGTACTGGGTTTTTTCACCAACATCCTTGGAAAGATGACACGCAGCCCACCTGTACTCCCACGCCTCCCACACCGCCTGGCATACGCTTAGCTTTCTTCTTTCTTCAACAAGGCTAAAGGCCATGTAAAATGGCTGTGCAGCACAGGAGAGACCCAGAGCACGAGCAACAGGCTTGAGCCTTGCAACAGCAAAGCATCTGCTAGGAAAAGGAGCAGGAAGAGCACACAACCCATGTATGAAAAACAGGTAGATTCTGGAAACTTGTATTTAGGAAGAAATACTAATTTCTCAGCCTAATAGACATTTTCTGACACGGTTCTCAGCTTTGCAAAGTAAGACAGAAAAAAAAAACAGATTAAAAAAACCCCCGTAACCTCAGAAATGCACATCCCTAGCCTGCTGGAGGCTGTTCCCACCATCCCCACGCCCGAGTCAGGATTACGAACGAGGACGTTGCATTTGGATCCTGGTGGAATGCAGAGAGGAAAGCAGAAAGAGGGGCAGGATGCCGCCAGGGAAGGGAGATGGGGAGCATAAGTCCACGTCCTTCACCTGCTCCTACGCGCTCTGCCCCCAGCTGCCGCAGCGTAATGTAACCAGACGTGGATCGACTGAGGAAGGAGAGATGAAGTTTTAAGGAGATGGAAGCGCCTATGCGTATATGCACACGATTTAGATATCTCAAAAGATTTCACACTGTATTTCACGTAATTCACATTTCTAAGCTTCTCCCTTAGCAATGCAAGAGGCGAGCCTAAATGAGACAAGTCAAAAGCCTCATAACCTTGAAACATCACCAGGTTTGCAAAATCACTTTCAAAAGCTTCCAGTTCTGGATTAAGCGGGGTTACCTAACGCCAGTCAGATGAAACCACGCTCTCAAAAACTCGCTGTGTGGGCAACTTTGCACCTCACAGCCATAGTATAAACCACCTTCAATGGTTTGAAAACACAGTTACGCCCTTCAGACACGTCACCTCGTAATCAGAAAAAAAAAACAACCCAGTCTACGGTACTTCGGAGATGTCTTCTCCTCCAGGTGATGCAGCAGTCCAGCGCAGCCAGGAGAGTCGATGTGTCTGCAAGCCAGGCTGGCCCTGCCTGTGACAAGATGACGCTGCTCATTCACGCAAGGTGCAGAGAATTCAACTCTTTCTTGCTAGTTTAGTTACTGGGGAAGCAAATAAAACAATTTCTAACAATTTTTTTATGAGCGTAACAAAATGGCCTAAGGAGATGCGGAGAAGCTTTCCCCTTTGCACAGTCCAATCCTGAGCTGGAAAACGTAAGAAACTCCACAGCAATTTTTTGGGTTGTAACATTGTCCTCAAGCACTGAGCATCCTCAGCCCACACCAGGATCTGTACACAAGGATGCAGGAGAAGTGCCCGACTGTGCAAACGAACAGAGCAGGGAATTCAGGCTGTGCCAACAAACAGAGCAGGGAATTCAGGCTGTGCCCCAGTGAAAACAGGGGCCCAAACCCATAAAACTAGAGGGAAAGATACAGACTCGCTATTAAACACGAAGCTAAAGCGATCCCACGGCTTATTGACAGCTCTGCCACATCCCTCCGTGCTAACTTGGCTTATCATACCCATTAACACTCCGCAATTCAGTAGCCTCTTTCTTTGCACCACCTCTGCTCTGCAGTAAAGCCAGCTTCCAGCATTGGAGAGAAAAAAAAAAAAAAAAACAACTAAAAAAACCACAATGAAGCAAGCATCCAACACAATAAAAATAAATTAAAACCCCTAGAGGACACTGAAGAGTTGTGGCTTCTTTCACTGCATTTTCCAAGGTGCTGTTTAAACACAGACAGGGGAAGGTGCATAAATACATCAGTTCAGCCCTCTGGCCTGCAGAAGCGTTGGCAGAGCACAAAGAGCGACGGGAGCTGGGATAATTATACCTCCGTCTCTGTAGAGCCGGCACGGCCGCAGCCCACTGCCTGGGTTATGCTCCGCAACAGCTCGCCCGTCCCCACGCAACAGGCTTTTGGCCCTGACCCGGTCAACGCTGGAGTGGGAGGGATGCGAAATTACCAGCAAGATGCTATCTAATCCCCTTCGCAAATCATCCGCTGATTTGCGAGAGGTGTCAAAATGGAGCTCTCTCGGCCCCCACGCCTCCAAGGTGTGGGTTTTCTAACCCCAACAGGCACCCGGCTTCCTCGCGCTGGCTGCTGCAAAAACACATCTTCCCCACCAGCACCCCCAGAAGTTTTACATCTAAGCAAGAAACAGCCAATATTTCCAGCTGGGACCGTTCTTTGCCTTCTTTTGCTGCCCATGGTGGGAGAGACCGCAGAGGAGATGCTGGCCCTGCACACCGTAGCCCCTTCCCTGCTATCTTAAGGGATGCAATGTTAATTTGCTCCAGGGAAGGCTCGCCTGCACAGCACGTAGACAGAGAACACGGGTCGCACATAGAACACGGGTCGCACATATGCACCAGGAGGGCAGTTTCCTCCCCCAAGCACTGGCTTTACTGGCATTTCTCCGCAAAACGCACAGCCAAGCCTCTGTGCTCTGCAGGGGTGCCCCAGGAGAAAGCACAGCCTCGGACGTGCTTCGAAGTTAGCAGGGGATGGGGAGCAAAGAGCATTTGCCTCTTATTGCATCTTGCACATCCATGTTTCCCGTCCTTTCTCACTTCACCCTAGACCCCCCCCCGGCCACACACCCGATAGCTCGAGCTGGAGATCCTGTTACCTCCCGGGCTAGCAGCCCATGCATGGGCACGAGCGGGGTCAAAAGCATCTCGAGCTATAGCTTGACCTGAAAAGGTAGAGCAGATGGATGATAACCACTGCAAAGCGCTGCAGTGCACGCTACCAACGCCACCAGATCCGGCTGAAGCTTCAAAAGCAACCTGCCGCAAGGAGGGGGATTAATACCTAAAAGCCCTCTTTCATTTTGCAAGACCCAGGTCTCCAGACAGCAATGGGAGAGGCCAACTCACCTGCTGGCAAGTGGTGAGTTGCAAAGGTCCTGAGCACAGCCTGTGACACCAAAAATAAAGTTATTTCTCCTGCCAGACAGCACCCATTCCCCTCAGAGTTGTACGTCTGCCCAAACCACCCTCCTGCCCGCCTTTTATCCCAGGAGGAGGTGGCCCACCAACACCTACCACCTGGGAGGCCATTAATCAGTCCCAGGCAGGGCAAAACCCAATTCCTCTGAGCAGCGTTCACAGGCATTGCAGCTCACAGCCCAAGGAGCTGCATCAGGCTCAGGTGGTCTGTGGTTATCGATAAACTCCACAGGCTTTTTCAGCCATGAGCGAGCAGCAGCTCCAACAGCTGAGCAGACAAGCCCCTGCTTTCTCCGACTTTCTGCTGCAGATACAGGTTTCTTCAGCTCCTTTCCCCGGTGACTGCACAACTTTGCAGGCATTAAACCAGACGTAGCTGCATGGCAGTTGCTCCTTGAATTCCTCCCACTTGTTAAGCCAAAAAAAAAAAAGAGCCCTTGGTGTCTCCAGGTCACTGCTCAAGGCAAATCCTCCCCACCTGGATGGTCCTCAGCCACCTGGGGAATCAGCCCACCCGCAACATGCAGAGTTTTGGGCAAAGCATGCTCCTGTCCCTCTTTTAAGAGCTAGAAAAGAGCAAAGGGTCAGCAGGATGGAAAGGGACAAAGAGCTTTGGGGACATCACCGGGAGATGCACGCTTGGAAATCCACGCCGCATGCGCCGGTAGCATCGCTGCGGTGTCGGAGCATCTGCGGGGAAGATAACCCACCGCTGCCCCGATGCTCTCCACGACTGCAGCCTCCCTCCTTTGTCCGTTCCATCTAATGCAATAACACTCATCATCATAAATATTGTTAAAAGTTAAAGCCTCTCTGGAGACTTCAGATCTCCGCCACAGGTGCTCAGGCTGTGGTAACTGGGTGACTCATTCATTCAAGGAAATGCAATTTAAAATCTATGCCATTTTTTAAAACACAAAGCTTTTCCCCCCTCCACCCCCCGTTTCTGGCCCAAGCCCAGCAGTAGCCATGCTCCCCCTGTGCTTAGCAGGACTACTTCTCTGGCGGAGGAACACGACACAGACCTTACCCTCTCCCATCCCCTCAATCCTGATTTTAAAATCTCCCCTCAGTTTTGCAGAGCCCTTCTGATTATTTTTTCCTTCTAACATTCATATTAAAAAGTAACTAAAAAAGGGAAGTTGGAGAAAACTGGAAGGGAAAAGAGCTACGAGGATAGATTGGGTGATAGAAACCAGCTGAGCTGAAGGACATTGAGAAACTCTTTAGTCTGGGGGGGGGAGAAGAGGGACATCCACCTGGATCAAAGGAGAAAATGCCAGGTGATTTCTCCTAGCAGGGAAAAGAAGACACAGCAATAACCAACAACCAAAAGTTAAAGACAGACAAATTAAATACAGCACAAATGTTTAGCAGCAAGGGTGATTAACCTTTAAAATCCACTACCAATGGCAGTTCTGGATTCAGCATCTCCCGAGATCCTTAAATCAACCCTGAACACCTTTTTGGAAGATTTATGTTCGACAAACACGAAATCCTAGGCTCAGGAAAGAGGTATCTAATGACTTTCTGGGGCCTGTTTATGTGATCTAAAAGTCCCTTCTGGCCCTAAATTCATTGCGCCGCTGCAGCTGATCCTCAATTGATCTTGGGAAGCACAATCCTGCACGGCCAACCCTGAAATCAAAACCCAGAGTTTGTCATTGAAGCTGCTCGCTATGTTTCTGCTGTCACAATCTCCTGCCTGCGCATTGCCCAAAATTCAAGCTAAACCAAAACACGATGAAACGAGGGAAAGTTTCAACCAAACCTTCTCCCCCTCTTGGCCTTCTCCTCCTGCCTGTTTGCAGCTGACTTTTGGTGAGAATAAAGCAAAAAAAAAAAGGCGGCTGGAGAGATTATTCTTGCAAAGTTGCTTCTAGGTCCAATTTTGCAAATCCAAACGAGAAACAAATCGACTCAAGCAGCTGCCCTGGCTTTGCCAGGCAGCCCAATACTGTTTGCATCCAAGTGGCTCTGTGCTATACAATGTGGACAGGTTACCGGGACAGGTTGTCCTGCTGCTTGGACAGAACAAGCAACGACAGAAAAATGCTTTAGAGCGGTGTAATTGCAATCGCGGTGGAAGTTTTGTGTACATAGACCTACTGGCAGAGGGAGAGATCATGCTTCCAGCCAGCAATATCATAGCAGCAAACATTTCAAGTGCCAAGGTCTGCCGTGGCTCCTTCTCCCTGCCTTTCCTCTCCAAGATGATGCCCTTCATTTGCTCTTGCCCTGAGCTCTCACGCTCAGTGATTACCAGAAGTCACTGGAGCTTTGTGTAGCTCATCTCGTGGTTACTACGCTGTGCACCACCTGAAAAACACCCCGGGCTCCTGCGCAGCCTAAGGACACGGCTGCGGGGTGGAGGACAGCACCCAGGACACGTTGCATGGTCACAGCATTAGGAGAGATGAGTTTCCAACACTCAAATTAAGGACAAACACGCAGGAACGGAGCGTGGCTCTCACCTGCACGTTAAGCTAACACACACAAACAGAATATAACCCAGCATCACCCTTCTCCTAAGATTTCCCTTCGCTGCTGATTTATATCAGCAACCTCTTCTAGCGCAGACCGGGTTGCAACCCCTCTTCTCTCCCTTTCCGCTTCAAGATGTTGCCCTTTCTTTGCTCCGGGTTCATTTGCTCTTCCAGCAAAGGATTCCCCTGCACCGCCAGTATTTAGCAGCAAAGCACACAGTTCAACCAATGTCTTCTCCCGAGCTGGGCTTCCCCCAGGAATCTTCCGCCTATCTCAGCCTCTACCATCGTTGACCCAGGCGTGGATTTACATGCATGCACTCGAGGCGTGCAGCAAGTGGAAACGCAGAGATTTAGCCTTTGCCTGGCTGGCCTGCACAGTGCGAGCAGCGAACGAGCAATAACCTGAAATTCAACGCCTCCTTCACCACGCGCTGGGGCTGAAATCTCAACGGCAGCATCTTCCCTCTCCATCAGTCCCATTAACCCTGGCTAATGAACGCCTTGCCCTGCCTCGGGCACGCTTCTGCTTGCGGTGCCCCAGCCAGAAGCTCCACTCACACCCTCCGCACTCCTGCGGCGCATTTCATAGGATCCCACCGCTCCAAATTCCAAGAGGCCAACACTCTCTTGACTTGCTCCTGGCACCCGGCAGCACCAGAGGAAGACAGGAGCGATGCCTTCTCCATTGCAAGCTAGGAGGGGGCTGCATTTACCCATGGAGGAGCTGGATGCGGGCCTGAAGTCAGCAGCATCCCTCTGATCCAAGCACGATCAGAAACAGTGGTTTTGGAGGGCTACCAAGAGATCTGTCGTGCCTTGTCCCGAGCCGGAAATTGTTTCTCCACAGCTTGACTTCCAGTGAAGTCACAGGCTGCCCACGGCGGCACCGAAATACTTTTGTCTCTCTGATACGACTCTGTTACGTGCCCGGGGTACCCAGTAAAGCCCCAGCAAGCCTCCCAAAACCCAGCCAACCTGCATCCCCCTCCATCCTTTGCCTGGGGATGCAGCCTTGCTCCCCCCACGGGCAGCAGCTCCGACGGAGGAAACCGCAGGCCAAGGCAATCTGGAAGCAACACCTGACTCCTGCCTGTTTTGAGCAGCTTTCAGGCAGTTTTCTGGCTCCGAAAAAAACAGGGGAGGACTTGGCTGCTATGGCACGCTGTCAGAGAGGAGGGAAGAAGCCAACAGGTCTCCTCGTCCTCTTTTTCCCTACCCAGCCCTAGGGCAGGGGGACAAGATGCCCCTGCGAAAAGACAAAATCCCACCACGGAAAATCCCCCAGGAAACTTGGTGATTGCTTTGCCAGGAGGAGGCAGGGGAGTCGAGAGCCCGAGCCGCTCACCGGCCGCCTGCTGAACGTACCAAAGGGGTAAATTAAATGCATTCATCTCACCGCAACTCACAATGGGGACATTTTTACCCGACACACAAGTTTCTGACAATCAACCTAATTTACTTCAATAATAAATGAAAAAGGGAAGTTTTCTTTTATAATAGCAATCAGGGATAAGTGCTGCGGCGCTTTTTTGTGTGGATTTTTTTTTTTCTTAAAGCAAACTCCGTTCAACTCATTCTCTTTAAATAAAATGATTCCTTTCTCTATTATTCATTTGAAATACAGGAGGAGGACATGAGAGACTGTGGAAGTGCATAGTTTGTTTCTGACATCTCTGGAACAGTTTTTAGGAAGACAAAACACATGGAGCTTAGGGGTTTGGTAGTTACGAGCCCAGTATTTCCATTTCCTCCGTTTTGTGATTTTATCACATTGCCCATCACTCTAATGCCTCCATGCAAATCTTTGCTAGTTGAACCTGTGTTATTTGCTTGCTGGTATTCACGAAGAGCAGTAGTTTAAGGGTCCTGCCTCCACGTGCGAGATGCAGCTATGCAGCAAATGCTTGCAGGGCATCCGTATGGTTTTCACACCAAACCATAAAGTATCCGTGACTAATGCCAAGAGAAACTCCAGCTTTGGTCGGGAGATTCAGTGGGGAAACGCTCCTCGGGATGCAAAAGGCACGGGAAGGGGCAGCTCCTAAAAGGCTGGTTATCCCCTTGCTTTAGGTATAGCCTTGCACCAGCTGCTGAGAGCATCCCTACAGCTGCAGACCTGTCTCCTTTCAATCCCAACAGGCAGGATTCACCTTCATCCCCCCCCGTATATTTTTAATATAAATTTATAAGACATACCCGGAGCAGCCTTTGTCAACAGAGAGAGACCAGCACCTCCAGAGAGCAATTCATCCCCCCAGCCTGTCCGGGAGGAGACAAATGGCCTCTGGAGATGCCTATTTCTCTCCACCGACTGGGAGGGAGCCCCAGGCGACCAACCCCGATGTTGACATCTAACTTGTAGACATGGAAGTCAGAGCTGATTAATCCAACCCATTACTGGAGGCCTTTAATTTTTGCTGGCTTGATTTACAAGTGCTTGCTCAGCGCATTGAGCCCCAATGCCAGAACGGAGAGCAGACCCAAAGAGTCCTTTCTCCTCTTCCCACCTTGGATGTGACCGTCTTTACTCTGCCATGCACCTCACAGTATTAAATACAGATAAAGTAAGAATTTGCTGAAAACTTTCTCTTGGAACTTGAGGAAGTAAAAATGTTCAATTAACGTGCATTGTTGCCAAGGTTTTTAAACACACTTGGAGGTGACAAGCTCTTTCTAGAGGAAGAATGTATCATTATCCTCATTTTGTAGATGGGGAAATGGCTGAGTCATGAATAAAACACAGGTCCGGAGCCATAATCTACTGCTCTGTCCCTGTGAAATATATATAACACACAGCGTTCCTAGGTACAACCCCAGGGGCTCCACCTGCCATCAGCACCATTTCCCAGGAGGAGAGAGACCTGCCTGGATACAGCTGTGCCACATCTGGACTCACAGACTTGGCTGGCGTTAACCAAGAGGGATGAAGGTGCCCACGGTCTGGAGGCATCTCCATCATTTTGGGGAGGGAGGCTCAGCGCGGTCACGTCCCGGGGAATGGATGTGAGCCCCTCGGCTCGCACCCTGCCAGCAAAACTGCAGATAACGACGCTCGACAGAGCTTAGTGATCTAGTCTGGACAGCCCAAGCCCAGCTTCAGGGCTGGCGATGGCTTCTTGCTGCATTTCAGCAGCAGGTAGCACAGCAATGGCTTTGCCCAGCACAGCAGAGGCTCTGATACTGCCCACGTGTCCTTTTTGCTATAGCTGCAGGTTGACAGCATCTCGAGAACAGCGATCAGCCCCTTCCTCTCAGCAGCTCACCATGCTCCTGTGGGGGAAAGACCTGCCTGGAGCCCACACCGCATCAGTCTTGCATCCTAACTGGGTGCCTCCTGAGGGCTAATTAGGCTTGAGACCCTGACCAGTGCTCGGGGGTACATTTCAAGCTGTCTCCCCCGGCCTCCGTGAGATGAATCCAGCCCTTGGCTGTTCAGTTTTTGTTAATTGCAGCTATTCCGGAGGCACAATGGAGCATTTTTTATTCCTCCAGCATTGTGTGCTAGCAGGTGGATCCCATTACTGCCTGCGCCTGGCAATGCTAACGGCACCACGTCCCTGCCCTCCCAACACCATGGCTCCTGCAGGTGGGAGCCACCAGCTGCAAGGGAGGAGATAGGAGCCTGAAGGAGTTGTCTTCTGCGACAAGCAAAAGCTAGGACATCCCCTGCTTAACACAGACACCGTCTTGCTGACACCGTGCTCGACCTGTTCGCTCAGCTGAAAATTACAGACTAACCTCTCTTCAGCTGGGAACACGCTTTCCTGCTCTCAGTGTAATGAAGTCCAGGTTCGTAAAGCAAGTTTCCAGCATCGTGTTGCAGCCATGCATGCAGAGATGGCCCTAAGTGTACACTTACATCATTTTCGCAGGGTTGTTTTCCATCTACCAACAGGCCAGTCAATTAAAACTGGCTGTGCTGCACTAATTTTTCACTCAGCAGTACTTGCTAAGCCAGTACATAGAGGAGACTGATGCAATGGCTCACCAAGCCACAGAGCAGCCTGGGTCAGGGCTTGCTTTTGGCCACGGTTCCCCTGGGCCGGAGCTTAAAGTAGCTCCTGGATGTGGCTAAGAGGTTTATTTGGCTTTTTTTCAGTGCAGACCCAACTTGATTCTTCTGGGAGAAATTTTGACCAATTCCCTTGCTTCTTCCTTGAGGGTACTGCAGCTGAAAGAAGGCAGCAAGAGAGATCTGCAGGCAATTTAGAGCTTGGAGAGGCAACGATTTTCCCCCAGAGAGAATGGAAAAGCCAGGGACATTGCACTGGAGAGCTGAACAAAGTAGGCACGTGTTGTGGGAGCAACAAAACCCACCGACTGCCACCTCCCCTCCCTACGTATCCCATCTCACACCCAAGACATCGCTCCTCCTCCATCCTTTCCCTGCTCCAGTGCTCCCAACTCCATCCACCGTCCCTCCTCGCTGCTCTCCTGCGGCATAGCCCCCACTAATCTATGCACTGGAGCTCCAGCTCAGCTATTGATCACTGTTTGCGGGCTCTCTGTAAACTTTGGTTGTAAAGGTTTCATTAGGCTGCCTCACGGTCATTACATCAAGTAATGGAAAACATCCATCTTCTCCTGCTCCTCTGCAGCAGCCAATGGAAAGCGGTCTGAAGAGTGTTAATCAAGCTATGAAAATCATTAGCAGCTCACGCCTTGGTGAAGAGAAAAACCCTGCTTGGGTTCAGAGGCCACAGTACCTCAGGAGGAGTCCGTTCTCCCACTACCAGGGCTCATCGCTTGTGTTTCGAGATGAACGAAGGCTTCGCTCCTCTCCAAGGACTGCTGTGGACAGCCACGCGTCCTGCTACCCGGGGCATGGTGCCACCCCAGCCTGCAAGCAAGCAGGGCATCTCCACAAGCTCCAGGGTATCATTTCTCCACAGGTTACTCCGCTTTCCATATTTACACAAGCTCAAAACTGGACCTTTGCAAAGGTGAGTCAAGATCCCAAACCTCCCCTTGTTCCTTGCACATGTTTTGCCCTGTGCAGCTGGATGCCAAAGGAGCAGAAGGGAATCAGGCTCCCTTGGGGCTCTTGTGGGGCTGGGGAACTTCTGAAGCCAATACCCGGTGTTTAATCAAGGCTAAACACTCACTGTCACCCTTCTCTCCGGCAGCAAACATCCCCAGCCTTACAGGCGAGCAGTAACCTGGAAGTCGCGCTCCAGTACCTACTTTTTAGTCCTGCTACAGCCAAACAGCAGGGAGCCATCCCTCACTGCAGAGCTCCCACACGGGGTATCAGACCCCTCTCTCTCTTAAGGCTCAATATCGCCCAAGGTTAATATTCTTCACGGAGATTAAGTCCAGCTACTTGCAACAGCATCTTAAAAAAAAAAAAAAACAAACCACAAAACAAAAAAACAAACCAGGGTTCCCGCAAAGATGTTAAAAAAAATAAAAATAATCAACGTTCACACATCAAGAAAAAGCGCAACAACTTTTGAGACTGCATCCAACAGCATCGCTGCAGATCCTCGACTCGCACGGCGCCGTCTCTCCCAGCAACGCCAAGCTCGAGGCTGCATTTCCCAAAGGCCTTTCAACGACAGCGAAGCAGGCTTGGACGTGAGAAGCCACCAGCCCAACCCAAGCTCGACAAAGCATGAAGAGATTCAAATATGTTTTGCCCTGTGCCAGGTTGCGACTGTTTGGAGAGGAGCAGATTTGAGACTCAACAGCAGCCTCTAGTTTCAGAGGCCAGTACTGTTCTTGCCCCTGGACCCTCCCCAGCACGAGAGGATATTTGCTGACCCTAAAAGTTGTTGCAGTTATCTTGGAAGCAAAAGATCTTTTTTGTGGCAGTCCTTCCATGTTATTTTAGCAGCTGCTGTCTTACAGACTGCTGGAGTAAGAGATTAATGCTTTAATTATACCATCTGAAAGCTGGGAGGCTGAGCTTTCGAATGGTATACAGCACTGACTTCTGGCACTGGTGGATCTTGAGGGAGTACGCGCTAAAATCAAGCTGGAATCCAAGTGAGGAATAAAAGTGGAAAAAGAAGTAAGACAGTAATCAGAATAATGTACTTTTAATGCCCAATATCTCACAACCAGCTGGGTTTAGAAATTAAAGCTTCATGCTTGTTGCAAGTGGGGGATCCTGTCTTGCAAAGACTTAATCTCTCCCGTCTCCAGCCCTGGTGTCGCAGGAGGCATCGGATGGTAAAGCTCCCTGCGTTTGCTCCGTGCTCTGGAGCACGTCTGTAAGCATCTGATCATCCTCCTTCCCCACCCAGACCGTTCAGGGGTACGTCCAACTGCTCCTGCACCCCCTGCCCTCCCTCGGTCACGGCCGGCAGCACGACAGAGGGCTGCTCCATCCCTACCACAGGCAAGGAGGACCAAGCTGAGGACAACCAAGCTGGATTCCCTCGTTATTCACCAGTAATGCCTCCACCACACGTGGCAGCTCCGGTGCTGGCTCGGCTGGAGCATAACCAAGGCTGGTTCTGCATCCCTGCCACCTCCGCATCCCCGCCGTTTTCCTCCTCTCTTCTTCCACTCCTCGTTTCTCTCTCTCTGCCTCCATTCTCTCGCCACCTCCTAACCTATTTTTCTCTCCTCTCCCCCCTCCCCACCATCCCTCTCTCCACCCCCCCTCCCTCCTACTTAGGAGGAGATCAATGTACTGGGAATGCTGACTAGGGAATTAAATCCAGCCAGCCTGTCTCTTTGAGAGACCTCTCACTAATCAGCTTGGATGGCTTCCTATTCCCCCCCTCCACTCGACAGAGAACCTGCGATGAATGTGTCCATCCCCGGTTCTTGTCAGCCTGCACACAAGGAGGCAAATGTCTCTCTCATCTGCTCTGCACTCAGCTTTTCTTCTCCGTTTCGGCATCAAGGAGGTTGGAGGCAATAGCAGGACTACCTTGTCTGCTTCTATTTTCTCGCCGAGCTGTGATCTCGACTAGAACGCAGTCCGCGAGCGAGTAATTCCTTCCCCTCAGCTGTGGGGCCCGTCTGTAGCACGTGGGGCTTCTATGTTTTGCCACTTCTCTTCTCAGAGCACAGCTGAGAAGGAGAATGGCGCAAATCGGGCTTTTCAGAGCCCCATTTATCTTCCTCCACATCTTTCAACTGAGGAGTTTTACAGGAATTACGCTTACAGGCACGCCGCCGTGCCTTCCACGCTGGGGGCTGTCCTCCGCCTGGCTCTGCGAGAAAGGATGCTCAGGCGGAGGCTCTTCTGAAGCCCCGGGCAGGGCAGAGGCAGAGCTGAGCACGGAAACCAGGCAGCTCAGCTCACACGACCCCATCGCAGTTGCGTTTCCAAAGCTCTCCAAAAACCCAGCCCCAAACTGCAGCCGGTTCTGCCTTCATGGCTAAAGCCAGCTCAGATTTCCATCCCGCGGGGACTTCTGCTGCTCTGAAATCTGCTTGCTTGCCCCCGAACCAGCGCTGACGAGTCCCTCTGCCTTTTCCATCTATTTGTTTTCAGTGAGTTCTGAAAAAGGTTCGGTTGGGAAACATCGAAATGTTTCTTTTTGACATTTCTGCTGCCTGGCGCTCTTGAACTGCAGTGTTTAACTTGGGCTTTTTGGGCTGCATCGAAACATCAGCTCAGCACGGGTCAGGATTCAGTTCCTGCAATGCAGTGTCAGGAGAAACGTGGACGTGCGGCAGGGGATCGGGAACCCGAGCTGGGAACCTGGCCCATGGAGCCCATGATCCAAAATACGATCCCTTGGACACGGCAGACGGATACGCACATTAATATTCAACTAAAAGAAAACTTTTGCCTTGCTTTGATGAAGCAAAACATACTAATTTCAGCTGCCCAAAGCCTGCTGCAAAGATCTCGCTAGAGCCCTCCGAGCAAAATAACATGGGGGGCGACCAAGTCCTCTTACAAATAATTAAAAACAAAAGTCAATTTTGTAGCATCTATGTGCTCCTTAAACAGGCAGTCCCATGAGCAGTAAAACTAATGAAGCCTGGCTGCCTATGGATCGGTGTCTCACGGCTCAATTCCCTGATGTCTAATGAGGTGCAAGCTCTGATCAAAGTTTTTCCCCACCCTCGGGGAATTCATAACAATACACTCATCTGGGGATCCTCCAAGGCTCTAGCAAAGGATGAGCTCACGCCGCTGCCTCTCCTCCCGCAGCGGCTTTCACTGGGTGGTTTCTCCCCTCCCCACCAAGCTGCCTACACCAAACCCACTGCCTTTGGGCGCAAGTTGGTTGAAAAGGCTCAAAAGTATCCCACGGAGCCCCATGGGAGGTGCTTCCCCAGAAATCCAGGTGCAAAGAGCTTGCCAGAGACTTTCCAGCCTATGCTGCTGCATGCAAGAGTCGTTCGCACGAGAAGGAAACGTAGATGTTGCAGGCAGCAGGACAGAGCCCTTCTCCTAATCAAAGCCAGCATCTCACCGCTGCGGATACAGCATTTGCATCACCCCCCCCCCTTCTCTCCTAGGAGCCAGGGGCTGTAAAAGGGGCTCCAGGGGCTCCTCGGAGCCAGGAAAGCTGTAGAGTAGGACACTAAAACCCATTTGAGATGTGTGGGTGGAGAAGAGACAAGTCACACCGGAGAAGAGATGTTGTTTGGTCCGAGGGGAGGCAGACGAGGAGCGGTAGGAGCTCACCAGCTGCTGGTGCTTTATTGTAATAGAGGAACACAACCGATGCAGAAGTAATTTCCTTGCATGGCTGCCTACGCGGGATGCAAGTGAAGTGAACCAAACTGTATGCCAACATGTGTACGACTACGCCTGTGCGCTTAAACATGCATGCAAACAAGCTCTGCTTCTCCAAAATCTCCCATAGGCTCATCGCTGCATCCAAATGAAGCAACCTCAGCGTTTACCAGCTTTTCTAGAGCTCACTGACAGCCAAAATACAAGATTTCAGCTTCCGAGGCCCTCCTAGGACTATCGTCTTTCTAGCGGTGACTTTTTAATCAACTTTTTCAGTCACTGGCAAAGATGTTAGAGCTGAGCCCGACATACCATACCTTGGTGCATGCCCACTGTGACCAAGGGAGGTAGGTTCAAGCAGCCCAGCTGAGTCTTTGCAAGCCCTAATACAACAGGAGGAACCTCAGCAGACCACGGGAGGACATAAAAGGAGGGGAAACAGAGCTTTTTCCCAGCCACCGCCCTGGGTCTGTTTTCCCTTTACCATCTCAGTCCACGACAGCGTGAAGATGCAATTCCCTGCTTCACCGTTCCCTCTGAATTCAGCTCACAGGGACGTTGCTCTGGCATCACTTGGCTGTTGGGGCCCTTGCCGTGGAGCGCCCTGGCACGTGGGTTGTGACAATTTATACCGAATACATCAAACTGATACAAGCACAACATTTCTGGTGCCGCTGCATCTGCAACAGCAGCCGTGGCCAGCCGGGATCTATCACTTGGGAGATGTGATCACCTCGTCGCACTCACGCCTAGCAAAGCCCTGAGCAGCTCCAGAGCAAGGAGCAATGACGTGCAACCGTGCAATGCCACCCTTAAAGCAAATAGCGTCGTCTTAACGGCCGGAGCACACGCTGGCCTGAACACTTGCACACAGTGCTGCCTTGCCGATGTGGATGCAACCGCTCGGGTTTAGGATCTCTGCAGAGACGTGGGTGCCCGAGTTGGAGCTGGCTGCATTTGCCCCTCACTTGAGCAAAGCTAAATCCACTTACACCAGCACCGGTGAGATGCCTCGAGCCGCCTCTGGCAACGCAGGAGCTCACTGCTGCAGGGCGACGGGATGTCCTTTGCTCAATGCAAAACAAACTGATGAAACCCCAAAACCCCGGCATCGGGGCAGGCCGGCAGGCTGCGGGAGAAGCTGTCGGCGCCGAGGCACTGGCGTGCGATGAAGGGATGCGCCAGCCTTTCCCCGCTCCAGCCGGAGCCGCGGATGCTGACGGCTGTCAGTGCCTGGCCAGAAGGGCAGTTTGCTCTGCTCTGATAGGAGACGGATGCGCTCCCGCTCTTTAAGCTGGCAGCATCTGCTCATTTCCATCGCCGCACCGCCCGGCTTTGTGCTGAGATTACGTGGCATCAGACCGCAGCTGACATGAGGTACCCGACACTTGCGTGCCCTTACGAGACCCCCTCTCGCAGCCGGTGCCCGCTCGGCATGCCAAGGAGCGGCGAAGGAGGCATTAGCGGTGTGACCTTGCCTGCCGGGCTCGGGAGACCTTTGAAACGGGGACTACACTTGACCCTCATCCTCTTCTTAATTAACAGCACGGGTATTAAATTGCAGCCTCTTATTCATGGACAGGTGTGCATCTTTGTCAGAGGTCCCTGCTTAAATCATCCGCCTCGTCTCCAATAACAATGTTAACGATGCTCAGAGCCGGCTCTGGACTGTAAAACATATTTCCCTGATGTTTGTTCAATAATTCCCTGAGAATTAAAAACATCTATTACCGGCTGCAGGATGCTAAGAGGCCCCTGGAGCAGAGACCAGGCTGTAACTCACTGGAAGGGCTCAGCTGATGCCACAGATGCTGGGATCCGAGCACCAGGCTCTGGCACTCCGCGGTGCTTGGTGCTGTACCAACTCCCGGGCACCGCAGCACACTCACAGCCCAGGATAGGCACGGCTGATAACCCCCAAGGTCCCTGATGTGCTCCAGGAGTGCTCCTGGACCCAGATCTCCAGCTGCTCTTTACTGTCCCGTTACCACTATAAGTACCAGGACGTTATCCCAAGGCACCGGGACCATATCAAGGCTCCACGAGACAAAACATCCCAAAATAGGGTCCTTGCTCTGCATCGCTCACAAGGCTCCGTATAAAAGGAGGGAGGAAAGCTGCTGAAGCAAGGCAAGCGCGGAAGGAGGGAGGATCACGCTGTGCCACTCGGTGGCACTGCGGGAACGGAGCCCAGGTGTCCCCAGCCACGTCCCAGGCAGCATCACCAGCCTGCTCAAAGCACCTATTTATCCCCCAAATCTTAAGCTGTAGAGTGCGCGAGAGCTGCCTCGACACAGACCACGCCACAGAATAGTCCCCATCCCTGTCATGACTTCTGGCAGCTCAGAAATGTTGTTTCTGGAAAAATATTTATCCTGTTAATGAAGCAGAGGCAGCAGCGGAGGCCCCGGAAGGTCAGAGCAGCACTCATTGCAATCAGCTCCCTTCACAGCTCCCGCTGAATGGGGCTCTGATTGCAGATGCCAATCAGAGCACTCAATTTTGCCTGCCTATTTGGAAATTAAAACATAAAGGCACTTTCCCAGACACTGCATTTAAGGGTGGTTTATATAACATAATCTTGTGGGCAGAAAGCCAGATGGATTCGGAGGGTGGGACGCTGGAGCCGAGTGAGTCGATGTAGATCGGAAATACATCTTACACATCTTAAAACACACGCTCCAGGGAGAGTTAGAGGAGGGGTCGGGGGCTGCTACCCATCGAAACCCCGCTACCATCACCCAGAGCCTCCAGGACACGAGGTCTTGGTGCAGGTGCCATCTCTGTGCCTCAGGACTGAGCTGTTTCCAGTGGCCGCTAGCCAAACTGCAGGCTGCAGTTTTGGTTCCGCTGCCTGTTATTTTTAATTATTATATTGGTATTTCTAAGCATCTTTGCATCTCACCCAAGCACTGAGACAGTTGGGTGATCAGCAGGCAAGAGGAGAAATGAAAACAAACTAATCCAGTCCTGCAAAAGCTCAGATCGTAAAATGCACAACGCTCAACTGCTGCGGAGCGGCTGGACTCGTCCCACAGTAAGCTCTCATGATTTCCATTTAAATCATCTGAATTAAAGAGCAGTTCAAGTTAGAGCATCTGCCTGAAGATTTTCATGCCTTTCCATGCCCCCAGGAGCACAGCTGTTTGGATCAGAGGCGGAGGAGCTAGCTGCAAAATCACCAGCCGAAGACTGATGGAAATTAGACCTAAGCTGGAAACTATCCGCTTGCACGTTCCCAAGCGCGTAGGGATGAGATCTCACCCTGCTGAGCTGCGTCCCAAGGGGACACTTAGGTGACAGCACACGGAGGACCCAAGTTCACCATTCCCCAGGTTTTGCACAATTTAAGAGGAGCCAAGCAGAAAAGCACGTCCGGGGTTGCTACCCGCTCGGATGCGTTTCAGAAGATGTGAGGGAGCAGCTCCAGAGCTGACAAGCCAGCTTCTGCGGGGCAATACACTCATCCCCTCTGCTCCCTGGGCCCCGAGGAGGGGCTGGGACCCTGGGGCAATGCACGTCACCCCTTTCCTGAGACTGTCGCTTGTTCCTTGCACGCTCAGAGGACGTGCTGGTAAGCAGGCACCGATCAAGCGATCCCAGGTGAGACCTGTTCCATCTGGCCCAAGTATGATTTTCTTTGCACGTTACTCTTAAACCAGCAAACGCTTCCAGCCCTCGTTGTCCTAGGGAAGCAAGGAGCTGAATGCAAACCTCTCCCAGAGCAGGCAAAGCTGGCCAGGGAGCCAGAGGCAGCTCTGTCCATCCCTCGGGGCTGGGGGGAGAGTGACACGGCCCTGGGATGCCTCTGACGTGGGCTATGGGATGCTCCAGCTGAGAGCTCAGACAAGAGCCACCTTGTTGGGAGCAAAAACAATAGCGAATGATGCCCCGGGCAGCTCCTGCCTGGGCACACGACGGGGCTGTCTCGGCAAGCCCCGCAGCCCACTTCACAAGCCCACCCGGCACCGCAGGGACGTGGCAGCCTCCTGCCATCCTTGGTATGCGTAACCCTCAGGGGCACGTCCAACCTGACCATTTCCATCCGCCGGTTCAGAAACACGGGGAGAGCAACGAGGATGTAACAGGGGGGGAACGCACCAAGAAGAATAATCCTGTTTTCTCTAGATTAGCCCCTTTTCCCCATATAGCCTCCCCGCCCCGTGCAGGAGCTCACGTTAGCACACCGGTTATGCAAGCACCTTATAGAGAGCTCCTATTTAAAGCTCTGCTTTGGTGACAGCACATGACACAGACATTTCAATCCCCCACACAAACCATCCTGATGCGTTTCTGCTCATTCATTCCCTTCGCTCGCAACCCGCTGGAGTACGCATCTGCTCCCAGATCTTCCCACCGTGTGGAAACACTGTTCTCGAGTGCTTCCATGCCTGTACTCCAGGCTGTACTCCAAAAGAAAGGCTTTAATTACAGGGTAAGAGAGCCCATCAGATCTCTTAATTTAGCCTGCCTTTTTATTAATTAAAACACAAGACATTTAAAGGAGAAAAGTGTTGGTGGGCAACTGAAAGCAAAGCCCCTGGCAGCGCTTAGGTGAGGTAAGCGATGCACAAGCAACTGCTTCCCATGCTCCTTGCTTTCTGCCCCAGGGGCAGAGACGAGGCAAGTTGTAGCTCTAGCTTCACTTCCAAAAAAAACAGTCACATCACCAATACGTGGCAGCTCTTTAAAACACTCAGGGGAGCACAGGACAGCAGCGGAGAGGGGTCCTCATCTCTGCAGGAGCTCCAGCGCATCGTGCCAGCAGCCCTACAGCTACCCCAGCTGAGCAGCAGCCCTAAATCCCCCCACATCTTGAGGCTGGTGTCCCCAGGAGAGCCGCATCCTGCCACGGGAAGGATGCTCAACCCACGAAGCCACACGGCCCCGTCGAAGCTCAGCTCAGCACCTTCCTTACAGGCAGGTGAGATCGTTGCTGCAGGACGGCGGCTCTTGTGTTGCACAAGGCCGGCTCCGAAAAGCGCAGTGCAAGATGCCGCGACGGCTGCGTGCATCAACACAAAACCCAGGCTTGCATGAGCTTTCGGTGGGGCTCAGGTATCTCTCAGCCAGTATTTGTGTGTGGGTACGGGAGCGTTTCTATCTATCCTGGGTACTCATCCAGCGAGCAAATATCCTCTGCCTGAAGCAGTCTCTGTGTGTGCAGATACCAGCTAGACCTACCAGAAGAAGGGGGGAAAAAAAAAAAAATCCAAACCCAAAGCTTTCCTCCGGCATTCATCATTTTAATTAGCGAAGCTGTGCCTTGAATCTCAATGGGAGATTATACCATAAAGAGAGCCAGGCGGAATAGCACAAGTGTCTCCTCTCACTTCAGAAATGAGCAGAGCTGTCCGTGAAATTATTAGTAATATTATGTGTCCCATTTACAGCTCAACGTGCACGTCCTGGGGGCTCACCCGGCAGCAACAAGCCATCTAATGGCTGGGATAGTTTCAAGCCTACAGCAGCGACTGTCAAGCCAGATGACATTTCCAGCACCAGTGTCCTTCCAAATCGTTCAATCTCAGGGCTTGGTCCTTCATCCCTTTCCTTCTCTTCACCCACCCAGACGTCCCCCGGTTGTCATTCACAGTGCCCCTGGCACTGTAATAAAAATGCTGGGAGGCGAAGGAGGCTTCTAGCACAGTCAAGCCCGTGGCACTGAGTTCCCTACACATCACACGCATGCATGCCGTGTATGCGCCATCCATACAGATACGCCAAGGAAATAAATAAGTATATATGCACTAAGTCTTCCATGCCCCAAACGTCCTCAGGTAACTATAAAAATCACAAGAGTACATAAAAGCATGGTCCTTGTTCATTGGCCTTTGACAGCAGTCGCCTTATTCTCTCTTCAAAGGGTTAAAAACTACTTCTTGGAAGATTAAAGCCACGATTTCACATTAAATAGTCCAGGAGCTGGGCCTGCACAGCCCTGACTGTATTTGTGCGTCTCCTCTGAGCATGGGCAATCCTAAGGGACCGCTTCTGCTCGCCACGAGGGAGAGATAACGGGGTGGTAGTGAAACCCCACATCCAGCATTCCCCATAAATTGTTATGACCCGTCCCGTTGCCTGAATAAATAGGTATGAAGCAGCAAGCTAGAGAATCACCCCAGTTTGCCTACCCTAAAAGCCTCCTTGCCGTAATCTCATTTCTTTATTAAAGGCGCCTTGGCTTGCAGTGCCAGCCTGTACAGAAACACTGCTCTGCCACCGTGATCGGGTTTAGAGCTCCTTCCCTCTCATCGAGTGGAAGTTACCACAGTAAAGAGCATTTCAGTCATACAGCATTATGACTTTATGCTGAATTGGAGGCTGCAAACGTGTTCACCATCCCCTCAGCGTTCAGATAATAAAAAAAATGAGGGAGCGCCAACTGGAAACTCAGCCTGGCACCGAACCAAAACCCCCTTCCCGAGGTTAAAAATTAAACAGGCAACGTTGGAAGGAGTTAAAGCCGCTCTGTGCGTTTTCACACGCTCGTGCGGGTTTTCGGGAGCTTGGCTGGCACCTCCGGCAGAAGTGCCAACGCGCCTCGAGGCAGCCTGGTGCTCTGGCAGCATCCCGGACAGCGGGCTTCACCGGCTGCGCCTGCCTTCCCTCTTCACAAGGCGATGGGTGAAGCCACCTCCTCTGTAAAAAAAAAAAGCTCCAAACCTACGGGTGGAAATGCTAATAAGAGCTAGTTATACTTATTAAAGCAATTCCCTAGCAGCCGACGCAAAGAGGACGTTACAGGAAAGCCTGCTTTCCGAGATGACTAGCGCAATTTGTAGATCGTTATCGCTCAGATAAAATCAGATAACTTTAGAACAATTGGAAATGTTGAGTTTAGACCATCTCCCCTTGGGATATAATATATGCTTTAATGATGCCACGTGTAAGTAACGCTAGAATTGCCAGCAGTGATACATTCCCACCGCGGAGAACAGAGCCAGGATCTGTGACTGTCAAAATAAACCCTCCCAAACCAAAGGAAAGGCATCATTAGCCAGCGGCAGCGGTGCTTTTATCCTCCCCGTGGGCGGAAAAAAGCCACCTCTGTCCCCTTCAGCCACTCTTTGGCAGCACCTAATGCACTCGGAGCTGTTAAAAGACTTATGGGTGGGACGAGAGCCAAACTGGAGGTGTAAAAAGCCTCCGAGACCTCCCAGAGGCTGGTGAGGGCTAATGTAAGAGGAAGAGTTTGACCCTAAATTGAGAATATATAAAAAAAAGGCAAAAAAAAAAAAAGAGCATCTCATAACAGGACCTCATCTCACTTCAACTCTTCCCGCTCTGCAGCCAAGCACTTGCCACAAGCCTCTATCCTCTGCACATCAACAAAAATCATATCCCCTGGACCCAAGCCAGGCTGGAGCAGTAAAGAGGACTTAAACACAGCCCTCTGACTCCACACACAGTCCCCTGCCCCGAGTAAATCTGTAATGCCCAATATTCAGCCATTGAAAACGCGATTAGTAAGGGTGGGTTGAGGCTTGGCCAGCCCAGAGCTATATAGGAATAATAAAGGGGAGGCTGCCCACCTGCCTTCCAAAACACAGGCCCATTAAACCGCAGGGAGGAGGGATGCTCACGCACTCGTGGACGATGGCAGTGGTTGTTCTTGCATCGTCTCATAAATATTTAACAGTAAGCACTCTGTAAAGAAGAATGTTATTAAGGCTGGTGTAGTCTGTGGCTCCAAATGTGGCCATACATCAGATGTTGCCAGTCTAGTATGCATAACCCTCTTAGAGCAGCCGGTGGCAAATCAGTTTCTTCAGGGTAGGGAAAAAAAGAAAAGGAAAAAAAAAAAGGAAAAAAAGTAAAATCCCGAGTTGCAGAGCCCTGGGGAGATGCGTGAGATGTTTGAGGGATATCCTACCAATAGATCAGACCTCCACAATCACCTACAGCAATAGAGATATCTCAGAAATGGGGGAAGAAAGGGAGGGCGAAAAGGCAAACACACCAATAAAACAGAATGCACTAGATGAAAAGCAATTCTTGGCAGCAATTTTTAGCATAAACACATTGTTGGGTTTTTTCTTTCCTGCAATAGCAAATTAATCTTTTTATTGCTGCCGAAGATGCTCTAATAATATTTATTCCAACACTTTACGCTTTATTGTGATACTTTTGACTTCTTTTAGGGTCTTGTTTCTTTTTTTTTTTTCCCCCTGGACTATTGATTACATTTGCTTCATCACAGCCCTGACAGCCCCAAAGGGAGGAACGGAAGGAAAGCTTGCTCCAGCTGAGAGCAACCCTACCCGCACCCCTTTCGCGCAGGTTACGAGCCAGCCTGGGCTCCTGCTTGCCTTTTGGAGCACCCAGGAGTCACGAAGCAAACCAGCCTCCTGCTTTTCAGCAAGCTTTAGCAGCTCATTGAAGCCAGCGAGAGGTTTTTCCAACGTTGGGGATCAAGTCCAAGAGCCTGGAGCAGCATCCTGCCCCAAAATATGAATTTAAGACCCCATCTTTGGAGCGCGCAAGCTTCTCCCCGCTAATCTCCTGTTTGCTGCTGGTTTCCCCCGTGCACCTACGTTGCCAATGGGTAACACGGAATAAAAACAAGCGACCCAGCCAGTTCCCCCATGGGCACACGCAGCCTGGAGAACCCCACTTTTGTTTGCATTTCAACCTGCATCCTGATGCTAAAATATCACCACATCCACATACTGTCCTCCTAAGCGACGCGGTCCTTGCCAGGTATTTATTTCTGTTCCAAAACGCTGATAATTTCTTTTATTAGGCTTCCACAAACTGGTCACTTACTCTCACTGTATAACCAGGATTGCTTATAGTGGCTGTTGCTCATTGACCATCTGAGCAATGACATATGAAGTATATTTAAATAGGAAATAGGCCTATTAAGACACTTTGCAATATGGCAGTAGCGAAAGCAGCCTGCGAGTTCATCATTTGGTTTAAAAATATTGAAAGTTATTTTAATTCCCTAATTATCATAATGAAAACCTGGGGAGAGGAGGCGTTTGTGGAGAGGAGGGAGGGCTGGTGGGACGACAGGAGAGGCAAAGATGGGCCGGGAAGGGGATTTATAAGGCACAATTCCCCCAAACAAGCGTTTGTATGGTGAGACAGCCCTGGGCCCAAAGGCCAGGGGGATGGATCCTGCACCTTTCTATCCGAAATATTGGCTCCAGAAGGCACAGAAAGCTGTTAGGAGGCAAGCTGCTGCTGCTCGGCGCCTGCAGCAAGCAGCTGGTGGGTCCCTGCTCCACGTGGAAATGTCCAGAGCGTCCAAGAAACCCCAAGAAGCATCACCAAAAGATGAGGACCAGGTGGACCCGGCGCTCGCTCTGCACATCCCTCCGCTCCCATCCACGCACCGTCCTCGCCCGCTTTCCACACCCGCACCCCAAAACGCTCGCTGCTCCCCGGCCGCGCGAGCCCAAGCCAGGCTTCGGCGATACCAGAGCAGTCCTGCTTTGTCAGTACTGAGTTCATTTAATCTGTGCATGTGTTTAATTCCCCGCTCTGGCATTTTTCTCCTCTATCACTTTTCACAGACTGTCAGTCCCGAAATCCTTTACAGAGCAACCACATGCCATACCTGCTTAGGAATTACGCCAGCTCGAGCAGTCATTAGGCACTTTCCATGTCCTACACGCAGCTGTGAACATTCACACCAGTGAGACTTAATCAGTCAGTGTATCAGCTGCAAGCGGAGCGGGGCGGTAAGCAGGGATGTCACCAACTGCTCCCCTGCCTTGAAAGCTTTCAGGTTGCTATTGGGTTTTTTTTTTTTCTCCTTAACATTTCAAAAGTTCCATTTGCTTTTTTTCTGCTTGTGGAGTTTCAGCATCCAAGCAGAGACTCCTTATTGCCCATTTACCCCACTAATGCCCCTACCCACGGCAATTCACCCCTTCCCCTGACCTTGTCTGCCTCCTCTGGTGCAAATTCTCCTTCCACCTTTCCCTGGACATGCAGAGGTGCCTGCAACTGAGGACAGGGTCCTGGCTAGATGCGCTATTGCTCTGATATGATCTGGCAGCTACTGAGACACAGATTTGCAAAGGCGTTTAGGTACCTAAAGATGCACAGCGGTTGCCTGGTGGGATTCTCACGTGGCACAAGCCAGAGGTGCCTATTCCCCACCGAAACCTGCAAGAGGTAAATGCATCGCCTGCTCAAGCGCTGCCGAGATTTCCGCGTCTCTCTGCTCCGCTGGCCCCCCTGCAAACCCCACAGCAGTTCTCAGCTGCCTCTTTGCCCAGCAGAGGCTAAGACAACACCATCTACAGCTCACATTGCAACAGGCTCCAGCCCTCACAGCACATCAACCTTACAAGAAATTAGTACCCAAGCAGCTGCTTCCAGCTTTAGCTGCTTATCCACCCCTGCGGACCAGGCTTTAGCACCAGGGGGGTCAGGCAAGCCCTTTTGCTCAACAAGTACAAACTCGGGCTTTAGACTGAAGTCACAGGTTGAGTGCTTTCTTAAACTGCGTCTAGGGGAATGGTCTTCGCAGCTGGCTCGCGCCTTTTCTCCCTGGCGCTGCTGCTGCCTCAACGTCTGTGCCGGTGCTTCAGCGTCTGATGTTTTATTTTAAGTGCTTCACTGCTAAGACTGGGGCTACTCTTGTATTCAAAAAGCACCTGTTTGATTTTTAGATGCTACCACCAGAGTAAATAATCTTTCCTTCCTTCTGCCCAGCACATGCTGCCAGTAAATCTCTAAGCAGTTTTATTTTGGTTTTTTATAAACAAAGGGCAGTTTAAGACAAGGAAACTGAGGCACGCAAAGAGGACAGGACCTGCTCACCCATCACTCAGCAGAGAGCCACAGCCCCAGCTGGGAATGCAATCACTAAAACCCAACAGAGAAGGTGATGGGAAGCCTTCCCTGCACTCCAGCCTGGCTCTGACCCACGCCTCCCCAATAAACCCAATCCCGTGGCAATTTCCATCCTGACAAGCTCTATTTTCCCCCCTGGAGTCATTAGAAAAAAACCACAAGGGTGGCAGAGGAAAGGCGGTGCTCGCCCTTCGCAAGGTCAAGCAAAATCCCTCAAAGTGTCATAGAGTTTTGAGAGTCCTAAATGAAGAAATTGCTTAATCTACCTGGGGGATTGCAGCTATTATATCCACTGCCGTAAACAAGCTTCAGATCCAGCTTCTAAGGATTGCACCGACAGAGAGGAGCAGAGGCTAAATTGACAAGTTGTCTCTGCTGCCCTTGAAACTCAATTTGCCATCGCTCACCTCATTTCAAATTAGCACAGAAAGAAGCCTCGCCAGCCAAGGCTGCTCTTTTGGGGCTCGGTTACACAAGATCCCTGCTACCTGCTCTGCATGCCGGCAGCCCAGGGTTTTGTCCTGTTGCAACAGTCATGGGGGGAAAAAAGGAGATTAAATGCAGACCCTCGAACATGATCAAAGCTGCCTAGATTAGGGAGAAATTCAGCCTTTTGCCAACAAACCCGCAAAAGGTGTGTACATCCCTTAAATCCTCCCCTGAAGGCTTCAAGGGAACGAGCACAAGAGCAGACCTCTGCGTAGAGATGAAGTTTATACCTGCTCTGAGGCTGGGCTCATGTGGGACCAAACTGAGCGTTCACAGTGGGTCAGCATGCCTCGAGGAAGAAGAGATCCTCCAGATTGGTGGTGTGTGGTTTGGTTTGTTTTTTTTTAATAGGGCCCTGAATAAAAATGTGTTTGAATCACATTTGCAACAAGTGTTCAGCATCCAGGGAACTCACTTTGTATTTTCAAATGGGGAATTTTCAATAGCTAAAATTTCAGGTGAGAATTTCCCATCGATGCTGGAAGGGTCGTCTAAAAATTCAAAAATCAGCAAAATTATAGGCAATCACCCCCTGATATTTCACAAGGAAAGTTGGGTCCAAGTAACTCTGATAATGACTTTTCAACACTTATCACTTTTTTGGGGGAGGGGGGTTGCATCAGACACCCAGTGTCAGGGATCAGACAGTTCTTTCTAATTTGGGAACGGACCCCAAATCAGTAGCTTTACTCCAGGAGCCCTGCTCTCAGGTCCATCGGATGCAGAATACACCAGCAGAAAGGTGACTTGTGGCCTTATGCCTCCCAAATCCAATCAGCCAATTATGCTCCCTAATTGCCTACGATAGATTTAATTGGGCTGGGCCAACATGCAGCACCTCAAATAAGTTTCCCTCAAAAAAAAGAGAAAGCAGCACAGCAATCGCCCTTGGCATTAGAGGTTATCCTTGAGCCCAAACTGGTCTTGGTTTCAGACCTCAACCTGGATGGGCTGGTTTGGGCTGGAGTAGAGTTAATTCTCTTCCCAGTAGCTGGTATGGGGCTGTGTTCTGGATTTGTGCTGAACACAGTGTTGATCACCCAGGGATGGTTTCGTTATTGCTAAGCAGTGCTGACACACAGCCAAGGCCTTTTCTGCTCCTCACCCCACCCCACCAGCGAGTGGGCTGGGGGGCACAAGAAGCTGGGAGGGGACACGGCTGGGACAGCTGACCCCAACCGACCAAAGGGACATTCCACACCGCATGGCGTCATGCTCAGCATATAGAGCTGGGGAAGAAGAAGGAAGGAGGGGGACATTCGGAGTGATGGCGTTTATCTTCCCAAGTCGCCGTTACGCGTGATGGAGCCCTGCTTTCCCGGAGATGGCTGAACACCCGCCTGCGCGTGGGAAGGAGTGAATGAACTCCTTGTTTTGCTTTGCTTGTGTGCACGACTTCTGCTTTACCTATTAAACTGCCTTTATCTCAACCCACAAGTTTTCTCACTTTTACTCTCCCGATTCTCTCCCCCATCCCACCGGGGGGGGAGTGAGTGAGCGGCTGGGTGGGGCTTGGTTGTCAGCTGGGGTTAAACCACAACAGTCCTTTTTGGCACCCAATGCGGGGCTCAAAGGGTTCAAGATAACGACAGATTTGATTGGAATGTGCTAGATCGAATCTATAGCTGTTACTGCTGTTTAGCTATTGGTCGGCAGGCTCCTGGGCTTGCCATGGGGCTGGCTTGCCTTACTGTATGTCAGAGTCTAGGGCTCGTCAGTGCCTGCTCTTTGCTTTCGCTGCTTGCTGCAGGGCTGCGCCGCTGATCACCTTACCGTGCTGCGCCTGGGAACTCTGTGATAACAGCAGCGGCCGCGCGCCGGGGCTGGCAGACGGCCCGGGCGTCGCTGCTGTTTCTGCGCTGCTGGACTGGACAGGCTGGAACTCCAGCGGGAACTGGGGTCGAAGGGACTGTGACCCGGGGATGAGTCCACGCGGGAGCAGGACACCCCGAAGCGCCTGTGGCCGTGGTTATGTCTGTGCCGCAGCAGGTATACCTCTGAAGGGACTGTGGCCCAAGGATAAGTCCACACTGGAGAAGGTGCACCTCGAAGCATCTGTGGCTAAGTCCACGCTGCAGCAGGTACACCTTGAAGCATCAGTGGCTGTGCGTGAGGTCATGCTGGAGCACCTCAAAGCGTGTGGCCACAGATAAGCCCATGACAGAGCAGGTACGCCCCTGGAGGGACTGCAGCCATGGGTAAGGCCATGTTAAAACAAGTTTACTTCTGAAGGGACTGTGGGTAAGACGATGCTGGAGCAGGTACATCTCCAGGAGCATTGTGGCCCCTGGAGAAGGCCACGCTGGAACAGGGGCACCTCAAAGCGACTGTGGCTGTGGATGAGTCCATGCCGCAGGGGGTATACCCCTGGAGAGACCGTGGCTCATAGATAAGGCTCCACTTGGAGCAGGTACGCCCCTAAGGGACTGCAGTCTGTGGAGAAGTCCAAGCCAGAGCAGGGGCAAGGGGACAAGTTCATTGCAATGTTAAACCAGATGGTCTGGCCCAAAGAGACCAGGGGTGGAGATTGTAATGGAAATACCTTTAAATTGTTGTAACCCAGGATTTGGTTGCATCTTATAGGAATTACTATAGCAGGAACCACCTGAGGAACCTCTGAGGACCTTCAGAGTGACAGCATTTGTCTCCCCAGGTCACCATTACGGATGACGGAGCCCTGCTTCCCTGCAGATGGCTGAAGACCTGCCTGCCAATAGGAAGCGATGAATGAATTCCTTGTTTTGCTCTGCTTACGTCCGCAGCTTTTGCTTTACCTGTTAAACTGCCTTCATCTCAACCCACGAGGTTTCTCACTTTTATTCTTCTGATTCTCTCCCCCATCCCCGAGGGGGGAGCGAGCGAGCGAGCGGCTGTGTAGGGCTTAGCTGCCAGCTGGGATTAAACCACAACACTGGTTCTGGTGCCAACTGCTGCCACCGCTTGTGCACGCTTGATGGTACCTAATGCCAACAGCTCCCTGCCCTTCCACGGGATGGAGCTTATTTACACGTGCTGGTACAGACCATCACACGCTCACCAGTGCTCTCGGGGCACCGATGAGGGATGCAGCAGCCAGAGCAGATGAGGACATGCAATTGGCAGAGGTGCACGAGCAGAGCGGGGCTGTAATTGGGCTCACCAGCACAGCCATAGCAAAGTGTGAAGCTGCCCTCTTGCCTGTCTGCAGCAGCTGATTCCCCTCTCCTATCGCCACTCACACAGACTGGCATGTGTCCATCAACGTGCCTTTCACCAAGGAGGAGTTACAACCTTGATGCAGTCTCTCCTTCATTGCTCTCAGGAGAAGCCCCACCTTCTCATCTCCAGGAGCCTCCTGGAGATGGCCAAACCCAGCTCTGCAGCCCTCAGGCAGGGAGGACAACATCCACAGATGCTCCTGAGCTGCAAAAGTCTTCCCCGAAGCAGCTCCCCAGGACCACACAGGGAGCTAGGCAAGCGAGGAAGAGGAGGAGAAACATGACGTTGGGGAGAGACGGAGAACAAGGATGCTGCTTCTTGCTCTCCCTAGTTTTGTTCAGCACCGACCACAACCAGGGCTACAGACGCTTGGTGCAACCAAGCTCCTCCAAACCCTACTCTGCAGTGGGGATGTGACAAAGCCACATCGCATTTGGTCACCCACAGCACGCAGAGGGGCAACGGGCTTCACGTCGCAGCCTGCTGCCTTTGCTCCCTGCACAAAGGGCCCGTTGACAGCTCGGTTAACAATAGCCTTTGGCCCGAGCCTGCAGCGGCACTCGAACCCGCTCCTCAGGCATTGCTGCGAGCGTGATGCGCAGCAACAAGAGGGCTTATGTTTCGCAGGGCAGGAGGCGGATAAAGAGCCAGTGTTTGCTGCCGCCGGCGTTACCGGCTGACCCGCTCCCGCAAACAAGCGCCTGCCTTTCCCCATGCCCAGATCCGTGACTCCCGTGACTCCCCTGACCCCCTCCAACAGCCCAGCACCACGCTGCTGCCCTGCGAGGGGACAGCAAGGGGCACTCGGACGCTGGAAGGAGGCAGGTACCGTGCACAAGTCCCTGACTCGGGCTCTCCGGGGGCGCAGGGAGAGCAGTGCCAGCAGCGTAAGCACGTCTCTCGAGCATCACAGCTCTAGCGTTCGCCTTCATCCATTTTTTGGAGCACACCGCCAACACCTTATGCAAAAATACGGGGGGTCCAAGCAAGAGCCAGACTTTGGTTTCCATCTCCCTCCAGACACGGTATTTGCTGGGGAGCCCTGCGGGTTGCAGGGGGACCGAGAGGGGCTGTGTCAGCCCCTACCACCCTGCTGACACACAGCCCCTTTATCCTTCTGCCCCCAAAATACACCCCTAGGTTAGGCTGAAGAGTAGCAAATCATTTTAAGTGGCATGTAGAGACACAACCAATGCTTGTGGCATGTGGAAACACAACCTTGACACCTGCAATTAGCTTGTGATTCTCTTAAGAGCATCATGTGCTAAAGCAGCACGTGTTAAGAAATTTCTGGTTGGTTCAGGTTTCACAGCACCAAATAAGCCACAAAACTAGCATTTTCTTTCCCCCAAAAACAACAGAGCATGGACATAAAGGAAAGCAAAAAGGCGATTAATAGTTCCCAGTAAATCCCGAACAATTAGGAGGCAGGTACCACTGACAGACCTGTTGCAGCACCCAGCCTGGATTCACCAGATTCACTGGATTCAGTCTGGGTGCAAGGCACAAATTTTCAGCCAGTTGGTATCTTTTTGTGCTCTCTATCTCAAGTTAAACCAGCACAGGCTCACACCAAACGCTCTCGCTCTGGCTCCCAGGTTTCAAATGCATCGCGCGCACTTCATCCTTTTGACTCCAGCTGTGACTGTCGGCGCGTCCCAGCTCTGCGGCACAGAAACCTTTTCCCCTCCTCTCACCCTCTCTAATTCATTCCCTGTGCCAGGCCGAGGCACCCAGCGCCTGGCACATCGACCTGCCTGCACCCCGTGCAGCTGCGGCCGTGACAGCAGCCTCCGCTCCCAGCCCGGGGGGTTGTTATCTACATCAGTGACTGCAGGAGAAAGCAAAACCCTGCCTGCTTTCATAGCGGATGGCGACGCTCACCTTTCTGCCACCGTGCCCGCTAACTAAACGCGAGGCCAAATGCACGAGCAGATGGAGAAGCAAACATGAAATGCCCCCCCGCTGCTTCCACTTGAATCGGCCACAGGTGATTCCCGTGCCCTGCTAGGCACAGGAGATGCTGAGCTCGTGGGGCAATGGAAACAAGCAGGGAGGGGGGATTAGGTCCTGGAGTAGTGGACACCCAAGAAATAACCGAGCTATCCATCACAGAGCATCGAGCGCATTAGCAGAAGCATTTGCCTGAGCAAATTACCTTGAATAGTCATTATCGCAGAGCTCATTGCTCACGGAGCAGGGAGAGAGCTGCAAGCGCAGGCAGCAGCCTGGCTAGGCAGGCGGGTTACGGCGGGGCTGGCGGGCACGAACACAGAAAGGAAACCTGGGCTCTGCCAAAATGCATCATTTCACAACCCCCTGCTTCCTCCCAGGTTTCTGGCCCCGATCCTACAGCAAGATGCACCGAAATCGTACCCGACGGAGGCTGGGGAGCACTGTGCTCTCGGGACCCATGGCTGGCATTCCCCTATAGCAGAACATATAGGGCCAGATCCATAAGGAGCATCCCAAACCCCGTAAACCAACTCCTGCTGATTTATGTCACCAAGGATCTTCCTACAACCCAAGCCCGAATTGAAAGCGATCCTCAGAGAAGCCCTGCGTCTCCCCGAGTCCCCACCGGCAAAAGGAGCTTTTGACAGTGGTGTGTGATGTAGAATTTGACTTTGAATGACTATAATAAAGTGTTTTTATTTTTAAGCTGTTTTATCCCGTTTCCCTAGCTCACAAGGAGTGCACCTTGGTGTCAACAGGACTCTTTTGTCTTTGTAAGCTATTTTGAGGCAAAATATCTGTAAATTACTTCCCCAAACCTCCACACAAGCAGATCATGCAGAGAAAATAGGCTTTGCAGGAATGCAGTAAATTGTTTCTGTCACACAAGGAAATATAACCAATAGAAATCGTTATGGATGAGTCATTATGAGAAGGACCAAAAAAATTAACCTTCATCCATTTCCTTCATCTCTGTGCGCATGCAAGGGTGTGCGCGGGAGAAGAAAGGTGGCGAGCGCCTGCTAAGTGAGTGTGTTAGCCCCAGGGAAAGGTGGGACACGCACGCAGATATAGAAAGAAAAAACCTGATGTGGGGCCGAGCATTTGGGAGGGGGTGCAAGGAGAGGGGTGCGCAGGGCTGCTGCAAAAGGAGAGCGAGATCAGCCCCCACCCCGAGATGGGAAGGGATGCTCCAGGGTGGCAGAGAGCTCCGTTCAATCCCGTTATGCAGGAGGGGGATTCTCCTTTCCCACTATTATGCATTGCTTTTGTTTATCTGTGTCCTCAAATCCCTTCTCAGCCCTTCCAAACATCCGGAGGCAGGTACATTTAAGGAGGAAGGTGAAGCAAAGCTCCCCGAGCACCAGCAAGCCCGGGCTCTCCCCCACCTACTGCCACCAAAACACATCCCAACGCACAGTTTTCTTGCTTGATCCTCTGCAACACCAGCACGAACATGCGGGGTTGTCTTTGTTGGAGGTTTGGTTGGTGTTGGTTTTTTTCGGTTGAATACACAGAAAAGATAAAAAAAAAGCTGAAGTGTGGGCCAATGAGCACGGGGACATCTGCTGCCCGCACGGGAGAGGTGGCTCCGAGAGACAGAAACATCAGCTAGAGGAGTACACGTGAACACGGCAGGACAAAACATTTATTCCCACTCATTTAGGGTAAGTGCTGTCAGTAGTAACGCCAGCTTATGCGCCTCCCGTCGCCCCCCCATCCCGCACGGGCTCTGCTTCAGCCCCTCACCATTAACCCAGCGCTTTTGCCCGCATATTTTGCTTCGTACCTGTGCGCATTTGTTACAGATATTAAAAAAAAAAAAAAAGAAAATCCATTTCCAGAGTGGCAGATAACGATTCCTCCAGCCACACCGTGCAAACAACGCGGCGGAAAAGGCTCAAGTGTTAAATGTTCCCTAATGTGCAGTAATTGATTTCCATGTGAGCAGTAATGGATTTGGTCACATCATGCAACAATAGATTTGACATGGGTTCTTGCTGATATCATAAACATACTTAAGTCGTTAGCCTTGTGCCCGAGAATTAGGCCTTTAATAGCACTGACCTCTGCGACCCACGCCGGCCGGCGCTGCACATACAGCAACCAAAACCTTCGGGGCTGGTTCGTAGTCAAGGACGCAGCCGGCAATTTAACAGCTAAAAGCCGCTCAGAGCTACGCCAAATGCATCCCGGAGTTTTACTCCGGCCGTTTGCTTGCACATACGCAATTCCCATCCAGCTTTTCTCCTTCCCAGCCTCCTCGCACGGCAGTTGCACACCCCAAGATGTTGTCTACCAGGGGGTAGCAGCATCCCGCAGCCCAGCCACTTGCAGGTTCCCGCACCCGTTGCGAACATCAGAACCACCTTGTCTCCTGTTGTAGGAAACACCAGCTGAAGCCCAGCAACATCTCCCATCAGTGGCGGCCTCCTCGGAGGGACAGAAAGGTGGTTGGGGCAGGAATTGTTTCTCTGAGTATTTACAAGCATTGCAGCAGTGTTAAAAATCTATTATTTTCACTCCAGCGCTGCAGCACCGCTTGCCTTCTGTCGAGAAGTGATTGGGCTCCTGTCCATCAGGGACACTGAGTGATTGTACTGAGAAAATTGCATTCAGCAGTGGGGGATTTAAGAGGGTGCTTGTCCTCAAACAGGGCTCCAATTAATTAACTCAGAGGAAGGGGCTGCTTGGGGTTTGCTTGCTCTTTTCTGTGTTTTCCTTGGTGCATTTAATTTATTGGCGGGTGGCTTGTTTTGTTTCCTTCTCGCTTTTCTGTTTGTCTTTAAGACTCTTTGCGGGATGATAAAGCATAGGGAATGTATTTACTCGGCAGGGAATTAATTGGCAAGCAGGCAGGAGAAATGGCTGGGCCAAGCCCTAAATCCCAACCCTCGCGCCGCACCTGCCAGCACCGGGAAATTGAAAAGCCATGGCTGGCCAGCCCGGCACGCTCACGGGATTTTGCAGCACAGGGGTGTCAAGGTCCACTGGAAGCAGTACCAGGAAAGGACCTCAGGGATGGGGCTCTCACCCCAACTCTGCCACCCCCGTGTCATGCAAAAAAATGGGGACAACACCAATGGCATGGGCATGAGGGATGTACTAGAGCCGGTTTTGCAGAAAGTGGGAGCTTGGCGGCAAGGCTGAGCTCTGAAGAGACTGGGAAGGTCTTTTATTAGGATGGTGGCTTCTCTCCAAGTCAGATCAGCGATGTTTTGCGGCGTACAACGTAGGGTTGCAATACTTTCTGCTCCTCCCTCCATGCTTTGAACACCTAGTAGATAAGAAACTCCTCAAGACATGGATGACTCCATTTTTTCAACAACTAGCACTGGAGGCTTTGACCTCAGATAGAGTCCTATCATGCAGACCATACCCCAGAAGATAATAATCTACATTTAAAGAGAATTAGCGATTGCCACTGCATACGGAGAGACTGTGGTGCACAACCGGTGGCACCACATTTCTGGGCTTCAACCAAAGCACAACAGAGATGTGGAGAAGCACTGCAGGGACAAATGTGACCACATTGAGAAATGTGGGTCCCCGTGGCTGGGATAGGATGTAGGGGAGCACAGCCTCCAGGATGCAATTCCCACATTTCCAATAGAAGCATGTTCTCCAAGAGCAGATGGAGACCAGGGCGCTGGAGGTGCATGCACGGCTTATGGTGACCCACCACTCAACACCACCTCTGCTCATTGAAGATCCGCTGCCCCACCACTCCAGGCGAGCCCTCCCCAAACACAACCACCACCACGTCCGCAACCACCCAGCCCTGCCATTTCCTTCAGACCTCAAGACATATCACATCGCCGCTGCCATTTCAAGGGGTGAGAAAGGTCCTAATCTTGCCCTCAGCCCTAATCTTTCAAAGGAATTAATCTTCAAAGCAATCTCGTCCCAGCTACACTGTAGACAAAATTTTGATTTATGAGTTGCAGCAACAGCTGAGCTCCTCTGATACTGGAGAGGTGGGAAAGCATTGGGTGGATGGGGACAGGGCTAGGAGAAACCTCAACAGAAATCAGCACCCGGACCACAGCTGGAGCAAACAGCACATTTCTGTCCTTGGGAATTTCCAATGGGAAAATCCAATTTTCTTCATTAACCAGAAAAAGCAAGTTTCCCACCTCCCCAAAATCTTTTTTTTTTTTTTTTTAAGGAAAAAAGTTGACCTCAGCAATATCACAACAACCTCAAAGGCTTTGCTTTCCTCCTATAATACTAGCTGTGTGTCTACTACAAGCTGCAACGTAGCCTACGCAAACGCAAAATGATCAGCTGAACCAAGGGATTTGGTTTCATTGAAATAAAACATTTTGATGAAGTTCCAAATGAGAAAATGGTGATGGCCCCACAAAATGGTTTGATTTTGGTGAATCTGTGTTTTCATTTTGAAAACTGATTCATTAGAAAATTTTTTCAGCCAGCTCTAATCAAAGTGCTTCAGGCATTTTCGAAAATTTCAGTCTCGAGCTTCAAAACAACTTAATTTGTGTTGTAAAGCAGAGAAGTTTATGACAGAGATACAGTGAATGGTAGCACTTTGACTTTGCAGACGCTTCAACTTTAAGAAATTAAATTAATTTGTAATGTGGGAGAGTAATTTCCAAAGTTTCTTTTCTGAAGTACAGAAAGTATATTCAAACTCATCTCACGGCAGACTTTATAAATATAATATAAGGTTGTCATCTTCACGCTTACAGCTTGCTTTTCACTAACACCATCTCCATTTAAAATTTCTTAGGGTCGTGAGCAAATGAAATACAAGAGCGAGCTCGTTTCTGTTCGGGAAAACTCAAGTGATGGGATCATTATATAGAGCATCTCCAAAGGAAAAAGGCGATGCATAGAAAGAAAGGATAGAGAAAAATAGAGGGTGTATAGCAAAAAATGGAAAGAGAATGAGAACATCACGGGAAATGCTCATTCCAACAAGAGCCCCATTCACCCTGGCTTGTCTTTCCCTTCAGGGTTAGTTCTTGTTTCATTACAGATTAACACAGCATCTCTTCTCTCGAGTCTCACTTGCTGGAGATCGCTACATCCATTTAAATGGATTTCAAAAGCTGGGATTGATCTATGCCAAGTTGTAATTTTGGACGCTAGCATGATGGGTAATGCACTTCAGCCTTTGCCGAGAGTGAAGGAGGTGTGTGAATTGCTTCCTTGATATGACAAATTCATTAGATAAAGGAACCCGAGAAAAGGCACGGTACTTAAAAAGCATCTGGTGGCATGAAGCGCAGATGCGCAGGAAAGGGGGTTGTGGCACGGCTCGGCGGGTTTACATTAGAGTAAAGAGCTGAACAAAAGAGAGTTGTACAGGGGGACTGGAAGGGACCTCTGGGTCAAGCAGCCTCACTTTTTCCCATCAGACATAGCCACGTAATATCATTCCGATGGCTACTTGAACCCGTGAACTCCGTAGCATGGGAAGCATCTCGAAACGCTGACCAGGCAGACTATGGGAAAAAAGAAATATCATTCCCCTAAGTCCGAGGGGATTGTGGACCTTGTCTGAAATGCTACTGCACAAGACAGCCAGTAGAGACATATGATGCCAGAAATGATGCCAGAATTGAACCATGATGCCAGAAATGTGCTCTGCTGTCCAGGCTGGATGCAGAGGACTGGACACAGCTATGGGCTGTATAATCCCTGCTAACATGCCAGCTCCGGCCACTGCCATCCGCAAGCACTAGGGACCCGGTAGCTCACTGAGCCGGCCCTCTCTCTCCAGCCTTGGTTTAAATTCAGCTCCAACGCCGCGGGGAAACGAGCACGGCAGGCTCCGAGTACCTGCTCTGGTGCTTTTGCTCACAGAAAAAACAGGATAGAGAAATAGGAGGATGCTTTGGCAGCCACGTAAGAGAGACTCATGGAAACTTCAGGTGGGAGGGGGGAGGAAAGAGCTGGAGATCATCAGGGTATTGCAAAGCAGGAGACTGAAAAAGGGGAAGGATGCTCTTACGGAGAACAGGGGGAAGAGCTAGGAAAGCTAGTAAGAGATCAGGGATGCTAAAAGCCATAGGGTTTAGAGGGTCCAGCAGTGTCTCCGTGTGCGTTGCAGGAGCCCGTGCAAAGGAGAGCGGGGAAGCCACGGAGCATGGTCCTGCAGCAGACCGAAGCTCCGTGATCAAAGAGGAGCAGGTCGGGCTCAAGCTCCTCCAGAAACCCCCTGCCAGAAACCTCCCTGCCACAACGGCAGCCCCGAGTGCCTGTATCCACCCAGCCCTTTGCCCTTCACAAAGCTACTTTATCTAAAATAAGCCTAGCATAGTGACATTACTTAATGGATACAGCGAGACGCAGGGAGGTGGAATCCAGCACGAAGAGATTATCGTGGCAGGAGAGCCGCTCGCAGCCACGGCGCTGGCAACAGCCTTCCCGTGCCAGCAAGCGAGCTGCCAGATTGATTTTGATCTCATTAACGTGTTTCGGGGCCAGCCGGCAGCGTGGTGCTGCCGTGGGCGAAGCGGCACGCGATGCCTTCCTCCGAACCCTCGGCAAAGGGGAAATATTTTAAATAGAGATGTTCTACCACCCGGAGCACTCAAGGCACCAGAGTGCTGGAAACGTGGGTCCTATATCTGGGCTTTTTATTCATTTATCAGTCCTGCAGCTCACTATTATTTGTATTTCACGTAAGGTAATGAGGATAACGCATCGTGCTACCCAGGGAAAAGTCTTCCCTGCACTTCACTTGGGACTGTATAAATCGAACATCCCCTTTAGACCACAGTGCAAGGGGATGGTGCTGCCCAGTGGGTCATGTACCAGGCTGGGACCTGGTGTCCCTGCTCTGCTGCTGGCTCAGTAGATAACCTTGAGCAAGTCAAATCCTCTCTACTGGCTCCTAAGTAAAATCGGGATAATCAACAGATTTGAGGTCCCCCAGTGGAAAGCACTCCATTTTTCTTTTCAGGGATTGCAGAACATACGGAGGGTCTCCAGCAAAGCCTGCATGAGATACCACAACAGGAGGAGACAACAAACCTGTCACCTACAAGGCATCGATGCATTAATTACCCTGCAGGAGCAGTCTCTCAGCGTAGGGTAGCATGCACATAGCCACCCCTTTGCAACCGGACCGAGCCAAGAGCGAAGCTGGGACCACCACACAGCCCTCGCACAGAGAGGCCACTTCCAGCTGCCGCTAGCAAAAAAGGACCCGTTGCTGTCGATCTCCGCAGGTTCCCCCGCTCCCTCCACCATGCTCATCGACCGCCCGACACGGCGCACTGGCCTCCGCCGAGCAAGAGTTCAGCTTCAAAGCCATTCAAATCCACAGATGTGAGGGGCTGCTCACAGCTCAGTTTAAACCAAGTTCACCGCTGTTTGGTCTACGTCAATTAAGAACAAATTTAAGCTAATGAGAAGTAAGTGTCCAGACAGGGCTTTACATCGATTTGGTTAAACCAATGTAAGAGAGCAAGTGCACGTGTGGACGTGTGCATGCATGTGCGTGGATAACTATCGCACCTCGGCAGTTTACCACCAAACCTTCCTCGGTTAATTCCGGAGGTTTTTCAAATGAAGCCACCAAGCTTGCCATGTTTTGTTTTGTTTTAAAGTAACCACGCTCCCCCCAGTACTTCTAAACCCTGTGTGAAATAGTCACTGTTTTCTTTTGTACAGAAAAGTTGGGAGATAAATTGCAGATGATTCAGTAAATAACTCAGCCTATGACCTTGATGCTTATTGATTCCTCAAGCTGTTTATCTTTCTTGTGTGCTCCCCAGCAAAAACAATTATCACTTAATTATAAAGCAGCTTGGCTTGAGGGAACCGCCAATTGGCTGGCAAGCTTTGCAAAGGGGTGAGTTCATCCGTGTGCACCACGCAGCCCCGAACAAAGCGACTGCTTAAGATTCAGAGCCACCAACTTCATTATTTTCTTCCTAGCTCATGTTTTTCCCCTCGTTTTAAAATCACTTAAGGATGTTTAGCCAATCCGGGTGTTTGCCCGAACACTCGCAATAGATGGGATTGAAACAGCAGGTGCCAACACTGGAAAAGGGGGGAAGAAAAAAAAAAAGGACAACTATGATGATAAAAAGAAGCACAAGGAAAGGCTATTGGGCCTGGAAATAAAATACCTGGACTGTTCTCTCCTTCAGTGACCTTGGGTAAGGTATTTTCTCTCCATCTCCATTGCCTCCCCTTTTTCTCTATGCAGAGCCGTACCCGCACGCAAAATCCCACACCAAGTATTGGTCTTGCTCTTGACCCAAGTTTTGCAATGCCACTGGGACGTGAATAACGACAGCGCTCGGCGCTTCTGCAGCCATGCGTGCTTTTGCAAAGCACTTCGTAGCATCCATTAGCACAGGAGAAAGGGAATTATCATCTCCACCCCGAGGAGGAGAAGGGAAAGGTAGGTCCCCTTGGCTAGAAACAAAGGATCTGCAAATTTTTTTGCACGTTTGGGCTGTACCACCTTCCAGCAAGAGGACGGCCCCTTGCAGGGGCTCCCAGAGGTTAGCAAGAGTCCTGCGTGGCTCATGGTCTAGAGCTGGCCCACGACAGATTTCCCAAAGCCATTTGGTGGCATTTCTACCCGTATGACCACGTCACCGGGACCGACAGAGCTACTCCCCTCCCTTTACAGCAGAGAAGGCAGCAGGACGTCTCCCTGCAGCTCAGAGGGCTTTGCGGATGCCTTTGCAGCACATGATCCTTCTGCCGGACATCGCACGTATGGCTGAAGACATTTCGGGGTATGACTTCTGGGTGCAGACCTGGTGGGTCAGTTACCCAACGGCGCTAGCTCCGCGTGTGGCAAACTTGTTATTTCAGAGCTAGGATGTGCTCTGAAAGCCTACCAGCCCTCCAAGTACCCAGCAGCTCAAAACCCCACAGTACTGGAGCATCGCAGCCCCAGGACCTCCCGTGGGCTGCCACCGCATGCGGCTTCATACTCCAGAGACTCCCTAAACGTGGCTCTGCCCTGCAAAAAAACACACAACTCGGATCAGAGCCGCTTCATTTCCCAGCACTAGATGCTCTTTTGCTGCTGGCTTCCCCAAACCTGTCCTCCTCCTCCGCGAAACCTCAACACCAGCAAACGCGATTAGGGGGCTCCCGGACACTGATGTAATCAGACAGTGCAGATTGAGGGATCCAATGCAATGAAGAGCAGCAGCAGCCGAAACCACTAAATGGCCAAAACATCATTACACCCTGTAAAGAAATAAGAGACAGGGAATACATCCCGGAGCCGGCCCTGCGGAGCTGCATGGGGACGCCAAGCCTCTATCCCTGCCTTGCAAGCAGGTGCCAGGAGCAAAGCCACACGATGGCACTGTATTTTCCAGAGCCCTCCGATTTCAGCAGCGGTGCCTGGCCGTGCAAGACACAATGCAGCATTTACCTGTGCAATAGCAAGGGGGACAGCTGCTTTGCTTCTCAGGGTTGGTATAAGGAGAAAACCGCAAGGACAGCATGGCACGACGCTCCTGAAATATTAATATTAACCCAAAGACAGCTATTCCCAGGCTGTGCCTATAGGAACAGCTAGAAGGAAAAGCTCGGGTTTGGCAGGAAAGTTGCAAAGACCCCACAAATCGCTGCAGGCTCAGCACAGGGGGCTCGGGAGAGGCTTTGCAGGGCATCCGTGCCCGAGTGCTGGAAACCACTCAAGCTGGGGTCACCGCTCAGCAGCTCTAACGATCACGGCTCTGGCAGCCTCGGCAGAGCAGCGCCGAGCCGTCTCTAACAGCATCGTTTTAACCCCATTTCGATCCACGGCAGAGGTGCTCTCCGTCACACCGCGGGCAGGAGGGAGCTCTGCGGAGGACACCGAGCGTTCGGCGTGCTCGCGGCAGCATGATCGCTTTATACTCAGGCGCTTTCTAATGTCTCAAGTCGAATAAAAGGAGACTTGGATGTCATCTGTGGGTACTCCGAGAGCTTTTATGCCGTTAAGGAGCTCCCAGTAAATCTCAGGACCTCGGATCCAACTTGTCTGCAGTTCCCAGGCTGTTGGTTTTAATTAATTACTGCCTTGCAACTGGAGTCGCAAGGATTGCAAACAGATCAGACCACAGCTTGTATGAAGGTTGTTATCACTACTTATAATGTGTAGAGCTGCCCATAATTACCCCTATTCCTTTCGTTCACCAGCCAGGTATCAGAGAAACCATTCCTACCCATTTTGTTGGGTTTTTTATCTTTTAACGCAGTTTAAGGAGTGAAAATAAGCAATACCTTCCCTCAAACTCCTCTCTCCTCCCCATCATGATGTATGTACAGCGAGTCTGCCTTATACCTATCACACCCCAGACCCAGATGCGCATCTTTCCGAAGGTAAGTACGAGTATCCTCTGCATCTGCTCATCAGCCGTTAAGCCACGTGGCAGGAGGATATTCTACATCCTTGTCTTTCCACAGACAGGGAAGCCAATCCAGCCTTGGAAACAGCAAGGTTTTATGGCCCTGTATTTCACAGGGAGCAGCCACGAGCAATCCAGTATATACGGTACCCTTGCAGGAGGGGATTGTCACATTAAAAAACTCTAAATGCTTAAAAGGGTTTTCGTTTAGGCTCTCCTGCCGCGAAGTGTCTTCAAGGGCCCCAGATTTATTATTTCATCAGAAGATCAGAGAGGGGAAGTTTGTAGGAGATCAAACAAATACGAATACATTAGAAGAGACAGTAGGAGAGGCTGGCGAAATTGTCGGATTAAATAAAGCGGCGTCAGAATCCGCACCGACCAGGCGGGCTGTTTTCCCTCGCAGCTCCCACCCTGCGGTCCCCCAAACCCTGCCCAGGCAGCACCAACCAGGGAGAGACCAGCAGGGTCCTGAGGTGGGGAATAAAGCCCCCGGTGTCAGCAGGACCCACCTCCTGATCCACTTGCTCCTTCCACCCCTTTCCCACCACATCAGGTCTGGCAGCTCTAGGATTCAGGGGAGCCAGTGGTTTTTTGCAAGAGAAGATCCGGCACGGCACCGCCAACACCAAGTCCTGGAGCGTGCATTAGCCGGGATCTGCGGATGTGGTGAGAAAACCACCGTAAGACACAAGAGCATCTCCTTGTCATACATGCCACGGTAGAGGAAAATGGTCAGAGACGAGGCTGGGGAGCCTCTGCATGTCACTACGGATCCACCATAGGTATCAGAGATGACTAAAACCAAGAAAAGCTGCAACGCTGCAGGACATTTCTAGCACCCCGTTATGCTACCAGTTAATAAAGGTAGATTTTTATGACGGCAGAGGCAAGTAGACTTCCTACCAAATTTCACTGTAGGTCAAAGATTTGGAAAATACCCCGCGAGAGGTGATGCAAAGGGAAAAGATGGATCTTCCGAAAAATGCCTTGAGATGGGCATGAAGTTGCTTCCTGGCTCTGCTGCAGACTCTCTGGGTTACTTCTCTCTCCATGCCTCAGTTTCCCCATTACAAAAGCAAGCCTCATCACCTTGTTTTCCCACACTTCCTAGGATGGTGAAATAGCTCTTCCATTCAAACCCATCCGTGCCAAACCCCAGCACAGTCCCCTTAAATATCAGCTGGTGCTTTTGACCCTTTAAGAACTGGGGCTTGCTGCAGAAAACAGCAATTATCCTTATGCTACGCCAGAGACTCGACTCAGGCCCGTGCTGTTGGGCGCCGCTATTTCATGCCATGCCTTCTTCAACATTTGTGAGTTGAGACACGTCAGCCTTTCTGCTTCCTTGCTCCCCTCCGCAGCCGGTAGCAGCTGAGCAGGCTTCAGAGCCTTCTGTTCCCATCCCACCCCCAGCACCTCTCGGCTCCTCTGCAGCTGTCAGCTCGCATGGCTTCATCTCGGGAGATCAGTGGGCGGACATGAATATACACCAAATATATATAGCAACGTGCACAGGAAGGCCTTGCTTCTGCTCACACGTCTCGTGGGAGCAGGTCGGGAAACGGGTTGCAAGCGCATCTCCTCCCTTAAATCCTCATTCACAAGGAGGAACGTCACACCTCCGAGGTCAAGCCACGCGGAGTTTTAATTCATTAAGCTAACTTCAGTGCTGGCTGAGTCTGCAGTCTTGGAGAAAACTGCTATTTTATTGGGGTAGAAATGGGAAGGCTTTGCTTGCTGCTACCCAGGCAGTCATCACCAGAATTTGGGTTCCCACCAGCACCTCCTCTGCTAGCCTGGCCTTGGGCACATCATCCAAGGATTAACGCAAGAGCGGCAACCCTGACTGCCACTAATTCTCTGCATTGTTGATGCACCCCCAGGACCAGCTTTCTTCTCCTCTTCTCCACCAGCACCACCACACAGCCGTGCCTGCACGCTGCCAAAAATCACCCCCCGAGCAAGCAGGCATGGCCCCATCCCAAATGATTCGGGAGGACGGACAGTGGTGCTGCCTCCCAAGACAGACCAGCAGCTTCCCCCTCTTGCAAACTATTTAAATAATGGGTTAAGACAGCCTGCAACATCGCCGGGCAGGTCTGTGGGACACAGAAGGGGGAAGGAGCATTTAGTCGGATGCTCTGCGGTGTGATGGAGAGCCTCCGTGCAGCAGGGCAGGAGGCAGGGAGGTGCCATGTCACCAAAATACCAAACACAGTATCTCCAAGTGACCTCGACCCCCAGACTCATGCCTGCCACAGAGAAAAAGGCAGGGAGGAAAGAGGAAAAATAATGTTTTCGCTCCTGGCAGCTCGGCAGAGACAGCACCTGCTTCTGCCTGCTCCAGACTCAGCAAAACTCAGCTTTCATCACCTGATAGTGTACACGGCAAGCCCACGCAGACACACAAAAATCAATGCGCATCGATCCCTAAGCCAGGAATTCATAAACTCCTTTAAAGGTCAAGGATTGATTTTTCACTTTCTGTAAAAAGAAGAGACTCCTGCCATCATCCTCCCGCCCCATCAACTGACTCGTCCCGCAGCACAGCGCCGGCATCCTGGCAGAGGTTTGCCAAGCATGTACACCTTCCTGCCTGTAGCATAAAAGTGGCACATGTATATATATATACACACACCATGCAGTCGGTACCGGTGCTCATAGCAATGCGTGTGTCCATTTAACTCCTCGCTTGCTGGAGGTCCTGTTTTTAAGGGCTTTGGAGAAGGCTGAACCCTCGCAGGCAGCCCTCCAGGGAGCAGCATCCCTTCCCGCACCTCGATGCCCACAGCCTCGCCAAAGCAGGGTCTGATTTATTAATTTGAGGACCACCATCACTGACTGTTGTGCCTTTCTAGGCCCACCAGGACCTAAAATCACGTCATCCAGCATCCTACAGCAGCTCCCGGCCACGAGGCGCTTTGGAGGACAGCAACAACCCCCTTCGCTCCAAAAAACGCGTACATCCAGCCTCACGACACGAGGGTCTGATGGACATCCCCGCTGTGTCAGCAAGGGGTGCAAGCAGCCCACCCCAAACCAACGCGGGCACTCGCCTCCCCTGCCCCTCGGCTCCCCTCCAAAAGCAGCAGCCGGCAGCGACAGCTAATTGCTGCAAAATAGCTAGTCTCCATTTCAGGGTGCTGCTTTCTTTTGCTTTAGTAGCTGGCAAATCAAGCCTCCAAGGAATTATAACAACCCTGCCCTGGCCCCGTTCCCTGGATTTCTGGCCCCTTTCCCTGGCACGCCTCCTCGCCGGGCTGGAAGTCCCTCCGTCTCTGCCCAAAGCCCCTTCTCCCTCCTCGCACGCCTGCCTGGCTTCCAGCCAGTTTTCACACGCACAGCACCATCGCCTCTATAGGTCAGCACTTTGCACCGAAATCCCTCGCTCCTTTAGGTCCCAAGGAGCTAATTCCAGAAGGAGCTACGTTGTACAAGCCTTTTCTATCATCCCTGTCCCTGCCTAAGCCTGGTCCACCTCTGCAACACCTATCTACGTTCACTGCTTGCTATTATCCGCAACTCCCCCTCTGTCCAGATACAGGATGCAAAGCTTCGAAATGCAAAAAGCTTTCCCCAGCTGCGCCGTGACTTACTGCTGTTTGGAGGCGCAAGAAAACAAATTTAAACGGTGCTGGGTTTAATTGATTTCTCTGCGTTTCCTCAATGGAAGTTCAGCAGGGAAGGTCAGAAGTGCAGAACCATAATGGGTGCAGCTGGCGACGGCATGCGGAGGAGCAGCCGTGCAGGGGCTGATCCATGCCTCGGCACATTGGCGAGGCTTTACATGTACTTTAGCAAGCGTTACGGCAGTCCCAGAAACCATCGCTGCGGTTGGAAGTCAAGGGCGCCTGTTGCAGGAGGGAGTTTTCCTCCTTTGCAAAGCTCAGGGAGGCTGTTTCGGATGATGCTTGGCTCCAAAGCGCACGCTTCCCAGCTAGAAAAGCATCATTTAAATGATCCTTTGCAGCAAACAAAGGGTTCGGCATAACAGCTCTGGGGTTCCCTGAACGCTTCCTACTGAAACATTGCCTCCCCAAAGGGAAGCTTGGAGCCAGCTTGTGGGACAACCTCAAGAAAACTCACAAATAAGTCCCTTTTGTAGCAAAAACGTCCGTATTTGAATAAAAAGCACAAGTGCCGCTTTCTGGCCAGCACTGCCGAGCTCTGTCAGCACTTGGCTAGTGCTCGCTGTCCCGGCTTGGCTGCGCACAGCCTCTCCTTACGCGTCGTCCCTCCAAACGCGCTCGATGCCACGGCATCACATCTGCGCGCGGGGAGGAGGCAGATTATTATGTTATAGGGAATGGAAGCGACCGTCAGCTCTCCCCGCCCGCTTTTTAAGGGATGTTTAATGCAGGAGGATGCTCAAAAATAGAGGGAAGCGTAAACACCCCTAATGAGCGTAATTAGAATTCTGCACCCGCTGCTAAGGAACAAAACCGAAGCTCCTCAAAGGTTAAGGGATTTGGTATGCTGGTTTGTGGCTGTTGCAGCCACGGCCCCAGACCCAAAACACCGATGCATTCAGAGGGGAAAGATGACAGGAGACCATTTTGGGCCGGTAGCACAAAAGACAGATTCAGACCGACCGCAAGCCTCACGCCAGCTGCTCGATGATGTTCCCAGCGCTACTGGAAAGGGGGAAGGGAGTAACACGAAGTCATTAAAGCCAACTTACAAGAGAAGATTATGTTAAAAGAGCCTCCTCGAGCTCTACGATGCTGCCGAAGCAGCACGGTTTGATAGGGAGAGAGGAGAAAGCTCCCTGGACACGAGCGATGCTGCGGAGGACGGACAGCCACAGGACTGCCCGCTCCAGCAAAAACCAGCTCAGTTCCCAGCTCTGGCACATCCTCCCACACGACCTTGGGCAAGGCATTTAATCTTCTTCTCGGCCTCGTTTTCTTGATGCTTGCCTCGGAGAACTTTGGGCTAAGACTTTGTCTTACAAGGGGTTTGGCTACACTTGAATGCTTACTTTAAATTCAGTAATTGCCAATTAAATCAACATGCTTAGCATACTTTCATGGACTGTGCTTTTTTCCAGCTAAACATGTTCACCTTAATTAAAGGAGTCTGCAAGTCATTGCAAAGCCATCATGTCCTGCCAGTTCAGTCTTATCATTTAAGCATTTGTATGCCCACAAAACCAATTTTGTATGACTGGCACTAAGGGATGGGACCTTCTGTTCATTAGGGCTTCAAAGTGCCACTAGGCAAGAAAATTAAATCCGATTCAGATGGGAGGAGAAGGATGTACAAAAAAAGACAAGTATTTTCCATAAAGGGAAAGGGACTAGACTGTCTTGAACTGCATTTATACAAGATGTAACATATGGGACCTATTCTGAGGCAAAAGGGCAAGGTCTGGGCGAAGCTGGCCGCAGAGGTTAGGTTTGCAAGTCTATTGCTAGCTTTTCTGCTTTTTACCAAAAGGATGCGATCTTTGTATTTATGGTTTATAAGGTAGTTGGCGTGTTAGGCTTGTGATGCTCAGCCCCTGCTCCCTAAATAGAGGATGCTGCAAATGCAAGGAAGAAGGGGAACCACCAGAGGGGATGTACTCAAGAGAGACCGATTTTAGATCACAAACTCTTTTGTCACATTGCAGGACTCGAGTCCGGCAGCAAAAGAGGATAAAGGTGATTAAGGAAGAGATTTACCTGCTCTTCCAAGCAAAACAGCTCACGGGCTGATTAGAGCAAGGCAGGGAACACCTCGGGCAAGCCTCACGCCTGCAGCCCCTGCTGCACGAGGTTCATGCTGTGGGAGCATGGATCCAGAAACGTGCCCCTCGTAAGCGATGCAGTCACGTTTTATCGGTCAGTGCTCAGAAGTCGCTGCAAGAAGCGGCCAGCGGTGAGCTGGGCTGGACTGGGAGAAGGCCAGACCTCAACCAGCCAGACCAGCAATGCAAACGCCCTGGCAAAGGTGCGCAGCAGGGGATGGGGAGAGGGGTTTGGCTACGTGGGAAGGATGGGTGGGTTGTTACTCGAGGGGCTTTTAGGGGAGGAAAGAAGGAGATGCAAGAGAGGGAGAAATAAAACATCCTGCAAACAAGCCAGCCGGGGACCTGCGGACATATCAGCAATGCACTGCACAATACAAACACCCAGCACGCGCGCCTCCATCCCAAACCTCCCCAACCCATCCTGCCAGCAACTTGCACAAGCGTTAAGCAGCACTCGATTAACAGCAACGGTGAGAAGCTACGGGCATGGGGCTGTGCCCCACGGCACCCATGGGAACAGCCCAAAGCTGCCCCAAAATCTTCCTGACCAAGTTGGGATCGCCCAGCCCCCTTTGCAGTAGGGCTGCTGGAGTCTTTTAAGGTAAAACCACCAAAACTTTGTAGGAAAGCAAAGAGTTTCTTTTTTTTTTTTTTTTTAAGAGGATTTGTTTCAGAAAAGCTGTCAAAAATGTTTAATTGATGAAAAGCTGGATTTTCAAGGAAAGACATGTTTCAGAAGTGACACTGATAGCCAAGTGAGTAGAAAGTCTGGGGTTGAGTGTGAGGAGTGGGTGGGAGTGCAGGGGAAGAATACATTAGAGTTGCAAATGCAAAATGAAACAAAGCCCTCCATCATTTCGAAATCTTTACTAAAAGGGAGTTTTACTTTTTGACCTGATCAGCAGTTCACATGCTGCCATTTGGTCTCCGAGCCAGTCAAGAGCAGCAATAACCACCTAGTCCCTTAAAGACCTATTTTATGGTCACAGGGAAGGTAAAAACCTGACATTTCCTTAATATCACAGAGGGGCCCAGGGCTTGAAAAGTAATCCTTTGTCCCGATGCTGGCAGAGACCTGGATTTCAGCTGCCCCGTGCTCCGAGCGCTGACAAAGCTCTTGCCACTCATTGCCAAGTGGCTTGAAGACGGATTTCTTGCTCCTGTACCAGATGATGCAACGCATTATATACATTACTAGTGTTTTACCATCTATTTTGAACGGGAAGTGCTCATTTAAAGAAATCTAGAGGGACATGGGATGGTGCCTGTGTGATGTACGATCGGCAAGAGCTAGCAGCCAGAAATGGTAGGATACCGAATCCTGCAAACAGGTACCGGGAGAGCTCGACTCCAGCACTTTGATGTCGTAAAACTGAAGTTAAAATGAGCAAGGGAACGCAACAAGGCAACTCAAGGATCAAAATATTCCCTAGTATTTTCAGGGAAAAAAACTTCTTTGTACCCCCGTGGCTTATAAATCATGCAGCAAGACTACAAAGCTAGAGACTTCTGTGTTTGACTCGCGTTGCTGTGCTTTCCTTGGAGAGGAACAGTTTGACCTCAGGATGTCAGCATTAAATAAGACAAAACCAGCAACGACGCTCTCCTTTTTCAATCCTATTGTCGCAGCGTTTCGCCCACTTCAAACAAAGTGCCGCATCTCTGCAACCGCCTCTCTCCTGGGAGCCCGTTCGCTGTAGGACACCCATAAACTTTTGGGAGCAGATGCTGCTCAGGCAGCCCCCCTCATGCTAAGGTGCAGCCCCCAGGGCTGAGGCTCCCATAGATAAATTCATGAAGTGGTGTTGGAAGCTGAAGCATGGCCCCAGGATGGAGAGCGATGCCTAGAAGCTGGGGTCACAGCCTTTGGCATGCATTTTTGATGCCTTGGCATAGGAAGGGCCACCAGCGCCAGCTGCTGCGGCCATGAGATGTTTCGGGGGGGACCAGACATGCCGGCTGCCCCTCGCAGCGTGGTAGCATCCCAGCTCCGAGAGCACGTTCCCAGAGTTGGGATTTCGCAGGCAGGTGCCCTGGGCAGCGGCGCGTGGCCGGCTCCGGCTCGCATCCGAGCTGCGCTTCTCAGAGGAAACATCAGGTCTGCTTAGTTAGACATCGCGAAAGACTTGCAGAGCTGTCTATAAATAATCAGTCTCTGTGCAATAAACATGCCCAGACAACTCTGCCAAGACACCGCAGTCCCCACGCTCTGCATTTCCAGGTCTTTTCTTGTTAGGGAGCTGCCAGTTCCCAATCTCCTGAGCAGCCTAACAAATGCACGGTACAAGCCAGGAGGGCTTGGGGGGGGAAACAAAGATGCCCATCAGCTTTATGTAGCAAAACAGCCATCCAAAGCTGGCTCCTGAGGAAGCAAAGCATTCCATACCATCGCTGCAGTGACCTTGAGAGAGTCAAGGTGGGTTCTTGTCCAGAAAACAGCTGGGAAACAGCTGGAGCAGGGATGGACCTCAATCTTTGGGGCTGAAGGAAAGGGTTAAGCTATTCCTTAAAAGCCAGTGGTTCTTCACATCGAAAGAAGATATCAAGATGATGCCTAGGGACCCTGCACCACCCAGGTCTAAATCTAAAAATCGGTCTAAAGGGTTCTCCGATAGCATGTGCAGAATAAAACAGTTCCTATTTTAGTGCTTTCCCCTGAATTTTCCCACACAAGGAAGACATACAGGATGTTTGGCCTCCTGATAAAACTCCAAAGAACAAGCCACCAACATAACGGGTCAATTAAAAACATGTACATGAGTTTGCAGGGCTGAAAACATGACCAGAACAGTTGAAGCAGCTGAAATACACTCCTTTCAGATGGCTTTTTTCTTTCACCATCCCTTAAAAATAACTCCGTGTAGCTGGCTTGATAGAAAACACACACCATTTGGAAACAATTTGCCTCTTTTTTCTAATTTCTTTTTTCCTGGCTGAAAACACACGCGGAGTAGACCGCTTGGGTCAGCACAAAACCACGTTTGGGGGTGAATAAACTAGTTGCTGTGAGCAATTTGCCCAAGCACTGCTTCAGGCCAAATTGGAGAGTTCAACTCCCAGACACTGAAAGCTGGCCCGAAATTACCGCACGGACTCAGAGACCATTCGCTCCAAGTGAGAAACTAAACATTATTTACCCCGAATAATGCAAGAGGATGGCCGTGTAGCCCGAGCAACGTGCGTGATGCTCCAGCACAGGCTCTGCAAGGTGAGGTTTGAAGCCGAGACAGTATCTTGCCTGATTTTGGTGGGTGTTTTGAGCTTAGAGATGGACCCTGCGGTCAGGTGCATGTGGCAAGGAACAGCTTGGATGGTGTATAATGGAGGCATTACCCTTGACACCGCTGCAGCAAGCCTGCAATTGCCTTGCTCGTTAGAGCTGGCAAGAAAGCGTGCCGCTTCTCCCCATCCCTGCCTCTCGCTCAGAACCTCCATGCCACATGCATGCACGGCAGGACTCAGTCGGAGCTGCTCTAGCCCCTTTCCTCCTACAAAACCACCGAGAAACTTCTTTGAGGCCACAATCTGCCCATCTTTAAAGCAAATGGAAGTGTCCAAAGCGCATCAGCCCTCGGCAGCTGCCTGCAGGGCAGCAGGGAAGGAGAGGCAAGGACTCCGAGGAGCTCCTTCAAGGAGAAAGGATGGGCTTCTCCCCTGCCTTTGGGAGATGGACCCAACCCCAGGAGGACAGCAAGAACCACCCTCCTCTCCAGGCGATGCTGCAGCCCTTGTGCTTATTTCGGATATAAGAAACCCCAACCCTCCCAAACAGCCCTCGAGAGCACGTGCTGAACCAGACAGGGCTGGGAAGAAAGTATCATCGCTTTTAAAGCGAGAGGGAGCGAACACGAGGGCAGCTCCGACCGCTTGCCACAGGTTATTCAGCTTAGGTCTTTTTTCCCCCGTTTGGGCAAATTATGGGGGGGAAAACTACAGAAAACGGTCAGATCAAGACCAAGCTGCCGGTAGAGTAATTCAATGCTTAGCAAACTGCAGCCAAAAGTGATTGGCAACTTTCAAACAGCCTCTTCAGTATCTTAAAAGGACCAATCTTCGGACAGGGCTGGGCACTTTCCTTCTGAAAACTTGGTCCATTTACGTGTACCTTAAATAAGATGAAGAGAAAAAAAGTCACTGAAGCACTTTTGAACTTCTCAGCCTCTGATTAACTGCGAGTCATTATTTCTGAGCTCAGCCTGGTCACCCGAGGCATACGGGATCAATTCTGCTTCCCGATTTTTAGATGGCCAGTGAGAAAGATTTCCAGCGAAGACATGTACGTGGCAGTCTCACGACGGCTGGCCCTTTGGAGATGAGCCAAACGGCGGGGCAAGGAGGAGAAAAAAAAACGAGCCCAACACAAAGCCTGCTGTTGTGTTTAGCGTCTTATAATCTAGCGGAGCAGCTAGATGCTTTAATTGAAATCAAGCCGGCCAGATTGGAAAGGAGGGAGCGAAACCCCGACAAAATAAATTCTCTGCGAGACACAGCTTGCCAGTATATCTGCTTCGTGACACCTCCTGTAAACCCCAGAAATGCGAATTGCATCGAGCGCAGTCCCATCTCCGCGAAGAGCACCGAAAGGCGAGCGAGCGGGATGGCACCGAGCAGCCACGCAGATTCCAATTGAGGCTTTGCAGGCACCGTTGCGGCAGCGTTTGCCGATGGCCGGGATGGCCGGACAGGCTGGGCCACCTTGCACGCCCCGCTTGCCCAGGACCACGTTAGTGATGCTCTGCAGGGTGGTAAAGGTTTGTACGGATGCTGCGGCTAACGCTCGGTTGAGGCATGGGAAATCCTGCAATGCAGAAGGGACAGCAGGGTGGGGACCATCTGCAAAGGACTGCATAGGCTGGCAGAGAAAAGAAAAAAAATCCTGCTGACTTTGAGGAGAACGGCAATTTTGGAGCAGGTACTACAGCACAGTGACCCCCAGGCGGCCCTTCCCATCGCCAAGCCTCAGCTCCCCCCGGACCAAGGACCGGGGTAATGCTCCCCCAGAGAGGGGTCCCTGGCTCTTTGCTGTTTGCACCCACCAGGCTCCTGGAGAGCCCGAGATGCAGGGACACGCTCCTTCGGCTTCTTAAACGCACAACTCAACCTAGTTGCGCCACAAGTCACCACCACGATACCTCTTCCCCTCTAGTCCCAGCTAACAACATCCAGACCCCACAGATCTTCTTAGTCCCCCCAACCTCTACCAGACAACGGGAGCACCAGGCAGTACCCTACCTACAACAAAAAGCCCACGAGCTCCTGCCCGGCACAGCAAACCCCAGCACCGCCTCACTAAAACCCTCGCCTGCCTCACCATCGCTGGCCACGGCTGCGTGTCCACGCTGTTGCGTGCCCGTCAAGCCATGGCGGAGCACAGAAGCCCGAGAAAGTGTTAAATATTGCGGCAGCACAGCCCTAAGTGGGAACCCAACCACAGACCCTCCATTGCTCCCACATCGGCCCCAAGGAGACCGAGAACTGACTGAATGACTCCAGCAATTAACTTACTTAGTCTCTAACCCAGTTCCTTTTAAGGTAAATTTGCTCGTGTTAATGGAAAAGGGTATTTTGGTTTTCCATCACCTGCCAAGTCATTTAAAAAATTGTTTTCCCCCTTCTCCCCTCTGCATTCACGACTTAATTGCAACAGCTCTTTGACAGCAGATAGGTTCCAGTGGGCTGCCACTCCAGATGTCAGGAACATGTTAGCAGGAAGGGGCCCTGTAGGATATTTATGGCTTTAATTCCTCGGTAGAGGGTTTTGTTCTGTCATGCGGTGACACACGAATTGCTACTCATTTGATCCTGTATTTCCACATCACTGACACTTTATGAAGGGCTCCTGGCTTCTCTCTACCGTCTCCAAAGTTATCGGTCCCTCCTCTGCCAGCGCTGCCCTGGATAAGCTGGGCAGCTGGAAATGCCAAAAGGGCTTTTCAGCAGCAGGGCTCCCTCCTGCACAGCACTGGCAGAGGAGGAGGGAGCTGAGGACTTGCAAAAAAAGACCACCAAGGTGCCTGGAAAGGAGCAGCACAGGTCATTTAGCTCCTCTTCTCCATCCCTCTATCAGCAAAGCGGAGGCTTTCACAGCGATCCCCTTGTTGAAGCGGCTGCAAGGCTTTGCCGGAGCAGATCCCTTGTCTCATCCTGCAACAGGACCGAGAAGTCTCAGGTCTGGGCTCCACAACCCTGAATAAACAGAAGATGCCGGGCTCTGCCCCACAGAGCTACACCTACAGCTCCGCTAACACGTTGCGAGCGATGCGCAGCCCCAAACCGACCAGAAATAGATGCAGGATCCGTCCCCGGCTCCAAACTGCCTGAATATTAGCAGCTTGATCCCAGATCTGGGATCAGCAAGCACGTTAAGCAATTACTCTTCACGCAGCACCGTTCTCCATCATCACGTTCACACACAAGCATGTGATGAACCACCCCATAAAACAGGGGAAGCCGAAGGGAAGGGATTCCCATGCTGCACTGGAAACGGGCTAAAGGAGCAGATTTGCCAAAAAAAAAAAAAAACCACCAAAAAATAAAAAAAACACACTGTCATATGCACTCAGCAGAAGCGGCCAGGTTTTCTGACAGAGGGAAGGCGCGCAGCTGCTGTGGGTACGGGAACCATGTGTTTCAGGATGGCATTTCGTTCAGCTCTGCTAGGAACAAGCCCCGCGCTCGCGCAGATCCCGAAGGCTCGGGAAGCTGCTCGCCGCCGCACCAGGACTCTGCCTCGGAGCCAACGCATCAACCCAGCTCGTGCTCCTTAATCAAAAGCCACCCTTTAAAATAAGGAGCATCGGGGGAGACAACAGATGGTGTGTGATTTTTTGGGGGCCATGAGGCGTGTCGGTGGCACAGGCAGGGCTAAACCCCATCCCTCTGCTCATCCCTGGGCAGCGAGGGCAGGAGTACGGTGGGAGATGAAGTCTCCTGCTGACCCGCCAAGCGCAGTGAATTCCCATCATTTCCCAGCTCCAAATTGCCTGAAAATAGCAACACCAAAAAAAAAAAAAAAATCCTGTGGCTTTCTATTTGCTATAGTTTATATACAACAAGAACAAGTGCATACAAATACTTTCATTATTTTGTCAATGCAATTAGCTTGGGAAGCACCAATCTGAGCTACCGCTTCCCTCGCCCTGCCGCCTCCCAGTCCGGGAGGAAATTAGCTTTGCTAAACACAGCACTTCGATTTTTTTCCCTTCTCCAACATGCACATTTGCAGGCAGATTGCGCGCTCTCTCTCCTCCCGCCCCAGAAAAGCAATCTTGCCAGAGCATTGCGATTTCTCCATCTGATGGAGCCACCCTCCTGAGAAACGCACTGGGGGTCCTTCCCTCCATCAGCACGGCGTCCCCTGCCATTTGCTTCCACCAGACAGCTTGCCGGCTAGCCACGAGCTACCAATTTGCAGAGGAAAACGGGACGGGGAACGAAGAAAAAAGGACAGGGAGGACCAGGGTTTAACGGCACGAGTCAGCCTAGCTCTAGGGCTTCTTGTACCGCATCAAAAATCCTGCAGTTACACGATACAAAGCGCCGGCGAGGTATAAAGTCACCCTGCCATTTCAAATTTGTTCAGTGGTTTTTGACAGGTTGACTTTGTAGCAGCCCATTTTACACTGGATCAAATATTGTCTGTGCGTGCTGCTGTAACAGCGAGGGAGATCTCACCCAGCTCCCCAGAGGCAGCATCGCTGCCACGGCAGAGCTCTGCTTCAGCAGGGAAGGGACCCTGCTGGCACCCAGCCTGGATGAGAGCTGCATAATATTGGACAAATCTGGGGAAAATAACTGGAAAGGCATAATATCACCCTTGAGGGGGAGAAGGGGCGACGGCAAAGCCGCGCGGCTCTTTAAACGAGTCTTTTGCAAAGAGCCCCGAGCCACTGGCTCGGTTGCTCTTGGGCTCTCGCGTGGCTCTCTCGTGCGACAGGGCCGCGATGCCAACGGCGTTGCTGCTCGGTCCACGGGGAAGCGGCGTCGGGAGCAAGTGACCCCCAGAGACAGCACAGCCGTCCCATCGCTCTCTCCAGGACCGCAAGCTGGACCTCACACGTCCCCTCCGCTGCTCGACACCTCCAGCACCCATCTGTCTCCTGGGCACGGAGCCCTTTCGGGGCTAATTGACTTCTTTTTCCTAATCTTGTCCCGTCTGCATGCACGATCATGCAGCCATTCCTCTTGCATAGGACATAGAAGAGCCATTCAAGCTTGGGCTATTAATTAAAACCCGGTAATGCTAATTTTACTGCCAAGTTGGAAGATCCTTACTGCATTTTATTAGGTAATTGCCACTTGTAAGGGGTTTAAATTGATATCTTTGTTAGACGATGCAATACAGGATAGTTATAATAATAGCTGAAATCATATCCTATAAACGTTCAGCCAGCGCTCGCTCCAGACGTCGCTCCAGCGTGCGCCTCTGAGCTGAATGGGGAATTGCTTCCCCATCGGAGACCTCGATCCCAGGGCAGAGACGTCCCGAACCAGACAACTCATCTAGTCCTCCTGCAAAAATCGTGTCTTCTGGCCTACGTCTAAGTGGAGAGAAAGGGGAAACCGAAGGGCAGCAGGGAATAGCCTCTGATCACCCCAAAACATTGCCTTCCCACCACTTTTTTGTTCTCTCTCTTTATCTATTAGCCAGCACGGAAAAACCAGCCACCTGCACTGCTGAGTCATTTCCAATCTAAAATAAAAAGCCAATGCATTTTTGCCTTTTTAGAAACTGTTTTCTCATTCCAGGGGCTGATTTGTGTCAATCTGAATCACCCGGATACTGCATTGTAGGGACAACTTATTTTCCCAGCAGATCTTGACCGCCTTCCCCTTAGCGTCCCTTGTAACATGCTTATCGCCAAAGCACCCGAGCACCTTCCAGCCAAGCCTTAGCTGTTACATGACAGCCGATAGAAACATCGGTTTTCCCATCCTTTCCCTGGGGAGAGGTGCACAGGGATGATGCTCGTGATTAAGCAGACTTTGCTTTTGCTTGAACACCGGCTCTGTGGAGGTGGGGGACCATCCCAAGGGCTGCAGCAAAGCAAGATGCTCCATCTGCAGCGTATCGCTGCTGGGAAAAATGCAAAACCCCATCAGCAACAGCCGCAGCCTCCAATTTCCCTCCAATTTCTGCAGGATCCCAGTTTCCCGCAACGCCTGCTCCTTTTTTCCTCCCCAACCTCTGGCTCTACCAGGGGATGAGAAATAAATAGCCCCAGCTTGAGCTCAGGCTTTTCAGAGAATTACAGCCTACGGACAGCTTTATAACAGGTCTGTCTGAGTCACCAGCGATGCCCGTGACCGCCGCGTTTGGATCCCATGGCCCTGGGAAGGAGCCGGCAGAAGTGCGGAGCAAGGGCTGCCCAGGGGCGAGGAGGGGGGGATGCTGTCCTCATCGCTGTCCCACCCGGGAGGGGACATGCCGCAGCAAGCAAAGGACCTGTGCACGCAGACAGAGAAGGAGCCAGGGTTGGACCCGGCAGGGAGGTGGTACCCATGTGGGTGGCAGTGAGCTCCCCCAAAATGAGAAGTCCCAGGGGTGGGGGGGCTGCCGCTCGGCACTCTGCCTCCCTGCACGCCATCAATCCCTGCCTTCAGCCCTTTGTCCTCTTCCTCACGTCCGCGCCCTTGAAAGCCGTCTCTCCCATCTGATCTCTCCGCACGCCAACTTTCCTTCCACACCCTCTCATCCACCCTTTTCTTTTTCTGCTTTCCCCATTTCTTTGTTCCCTCACCTGCTCTTCCCTTCACAAAGATTAAAGCTAATGATTTTCCCCCCCTCTCTTTGGCAGACTGGAATTACTGGCCTGTGCTCCTCCAGAGGAAAAAGCCTGTCGCAAGTGCAAATGACGTTGCAAATCACCTTTGCATACGTGGAAAGGAGCAGCAGCGGCTTCAGGAAGAGGGGGACGAGCGTTGCCCCAGCCTCAGCCCAAAAATGAGGCAGAGCGATGGCCTGGTTTTCCCAGGGGAAAATTAGTGTTCAGGAAAACGAGGCTATAGCTCCCTGATTTCCAGCTAAAAGGCAAGAAAAGGAGCTTTACTGGTAAATTTGGGGGTTGGGGGGGATGTCTAGCCCAGCCTCAGCTCGCCAGCACAGGTATTTCAGCCCAAGGTTGGCTACCTGAGAGGTGAGGGAGGTAGCCACCGGCCAGCCCCTGCCTCCAGATACGGAGGCGGCAAGAGCATCAGTGGTTCTGCAAGGAGCCCGTGCCAGATGCCCTCGGCCAAGGGATCTCACCTCCCAGCCAAGTATCTAGAGGAGAGCAGGAATGCTGGAGAGGAGAAGAGCTGCCCACGGCCACTCGGCAGCGATCACCAAGTTTAAAAAGCAAACTCAAATTAACACAGGACATTTGCAGCCTGAGAAATTACAGGTTCCCCGCACTAACAAGGACCCAGGGTCTCTTGTTGGGCATCAGGTTCCTCACAGCTTGCAGCAGAGTCGACCCCGACTGATAAATTTACAGCGATGGAGAAAATAAACACAGGAAATAAGAGGATTCACCTTCTTAAATGTTTAAAGCCTATTATCAAAATAGGTGCGCGGCGTTGCCATTATAAATGTCATTCCTAACACCTTCTGATTCCCCCCTCCCCACCTCCCCCACTTTTACACCAAAGTGTCCAACCTATTAGGGAACAAAAGGAAGCTGCCTTTTAAATCTCATTCACTCCAGCTCCTTGCCTGATAGATGGCTTCCCCTCTGAAGCTCTGTTTCACATAAAAGCATCTCAGCACGGTGCTGTAAATCTGGTCTACATCAGCTTTTATAGGAGGCTGGGTTGGGTCCATGACTAAATTACCATTTATTTATTTGCTCGCTTGAAATATCTAAAAAAAAAAAACCTGCTACCACTCAGATTGGAGGGCTGGCCCCACTAAAACGTGTTTTGCAAAGGGGGCTGGATGGAGTAGAGCCACCGCGGGTCCACCCGCAGCGGGAGGAGGCTGAGCCGAGCCGATACGGCAGCGGGATCCTCCTTCCCAACCTGGTGCCCGCAAGGGATAAGCGGGACCGGGCCGATGTGGAGCCAGGAGCTTTGCGCCTGCAGCTCCTGGGTGTCTGTCCGGCTGCCTCGCATGCTTTACGTTCCCGCTAATCTCTGAATAATTGTGCATTAAATAATTACCACCAGCATCTGAAGAATTATGCATTAAATAACTACATCCAAGGCAGGGAAACTGAGGCACAAAGAGGCATTACTTGCCAAGGGCCATATATTAAGGCAGTGGTAGGTTTGCAAGAAAAGCAAAGGATGCCCGTCTCTCTACCCTACCGCTTCGAGGCAGCACGTTCACATCCACGGGCACAGCTACGAGGCACCTCCATCTCCAGCAGCCATTGCAAGAAAGGGGAGAAAGATGGGAATCGGGCTTGGGATTTAACGAAGTGTTTCACTTCCATTTCAAGCTTTTATTGCTTTTCACTTTTCTAATAAATATAAAGAATGTTTCAAACAAAAGGTCAGCTGAACCAAAGACTGCTTCTGTTAATAATTGACACTTATGCTTTTTTTAAAAAATTATTTTTTCCCAGACATCGACAGCTTGGGGAAAACCATGCAAAATGGCCAAACTTTGGGCTTTCCCCCTCTGCAGGGCTCCCTCAAAAGTCTCACCTGGTTCCTGCCAGCCCCATCCGAGGGTCCATGCTAGCACGTATCCCAGTGTGCAGGGGGAGACACCCCAGACCCACCGTGAGCCTCCCGGGTCAGGGGAAACACAGCTCCTTCCTCTTCCCCATCATCCTCTACAGACTCGTGCATCAAGACAAAGATCCCAAACCGCACGCACATCCCGTGGGAAAAGCCTTCGTCCCCGCACGCAGCTCATCAATTAAACAGCGGCTATCCACAATAATCCACCTTTGCCCTGCGGCGAGTTTTACTACCTCCGGCCCCCTCTTCTAATAATCAATATTGATTTTACCGCCTGTGTTATTATCCCAGTTTGGAGATTTATTTTCTTGTTTTGCATCGTGCTATAAACAACCCGTCTCCACGCAAGCCCTTACGTTACTTCTCTTTGGGATAATTATATCTTGCCCCACTGGCGAGCCACGGTGCTTATACCGTATTGGAAAATAATCATCAGCTCCCACGTGGAGGCGTTTGGGTTACGGTCGGGGCACACACGCGGGGACACGGGTGCAGAGGAGCCGCACCACTTGCGGCAAGCCCTCAGGCTTGCTCTCCTTCCACTTATCTCGATCATCTACTGCCTTTTCGGCTTCGCCCTCGCTCTCTGAAAGCAAAGCGTCGCCATCGGCACCGGGCGCCCAGCGCCGGCTGACCCCGTGGTGTGACGAGTCTGCCGACCCCTGCACCCAATTAGCAGAACAGACCATGTGAAACACGCACTTGACATTGATATGATTTAACATTAATAACCAGGTTTCAAATATTTATTACAGTGGCTGTTTTTAATAAATATTTCATGAACACCATTTTTTAAATTTTTTTCCCCCCTCTCCTCTTCCATTGCCAGCTTTGTGGGCTTAATTTGCCTTAATGAGGATAAAAATCGCTCTGATAAATTGCTCCTTTGCAAATGCACACGACGCGAGAGCAACACTTGTCTGAAATATTTGTCATGCGGAGCTGAGCGTCTGGCTAGGCGTTTGCAAACGGAGCCCGAGAGCAAGGGAGGATAATGAAGCAAGGGAGGATATCCCCCTCCTCATCACCCCTGCCCCAACGAGGTCCAAACAAGGTCCCAGACATGAGTCAGAGCAAAAGGGCAGCTTGACTGTATGATAACATGCAGGAGAGGAGACGATATCTCCGGCTTTTATCTTATATTGAGGGAACTATCTAACATTTTCTTTGCAGTAAGAGCTCGTGTATGTTTATGCCCTGATCACGGGGAAGTCTTGAGTTAATACACCGAGGTTTAGCATTAAGAGGTATTGAACTAAAAGCTTTATGGAGCACATGCGGCTAAGCTGAAGCTTTACCCAAAACTAACCCAAACACGTGTCCCTCGCCCCGCAGGCACCAGGCTGGGGAGATCTTCGGCAGCAGCACCGATAGCCCAGAGCTCTGCTCAGCCCACCCGTCCATCCCCGCGTGGGAAGGACCCACGGCTCGCTTGTACTCGACTCTTCCTTCCCGAACACAACGGGGGTTTATTTTAGGAGCTTGGCTGGCTTGGCCAGCTCAGCAAACAGTATCTAGGTTTCTCTCTTCTCCAGTATTTATGTTGTGAGCAGACATGGGAGACAATTAGAAGCTGTATAATCAGCAGCGCCAGGGGCAGGGCTTTCATGTGCACGGTGCTTGGGGACTCTCAGGAGGGGTTATTACCATACGAAGCATCCTTGGCTCAGCTTTGCTCAGCCGCAGCTTTCTGCCACCCTCCTCCAGCCCCCAAACCGAGAGGAAATCCGAGCGGGATGCGCAGAGAGCACCACAAAAGACGCTTGAGAAGCAGAACTTCACTTTGTCTTTCGCTGCTTTTTCATTTCTTTTGATGTTTAATTTTCCTTCTCTCCTTAGCTTTTTTTTTTTTTAAGGCAGTTTTTGGCACATATTACAACCCTCCAGCCTTCTCTCCACGCACATTCCCCTCTTTAGATTGCTGCAGAAAGCACCCCTGTTGCAGAAAGGGGGGGAGTCAAAATCCCATCCCATGGCCAAGAGCCCATAGAGGGGGTGATGAGGAGCAAGCATCAGGGCAAGACCCAGTCCAAACACGCCCTGTGGGAAACCGCTCCATATCCTCTGCCAGCAGGGATTTTTGAAACGAACACACGCAAACGAACTACTTGGAGGAATCAGAGAGATCTCCAAGCTGTTTTCCTCCCCCAAATACTTTCCAGGTTCTGTGGTGACCCCCCTTTACGTGCTCTGCTCCCTCCATCCTAGACGAACATCAAGGAACTAGAAAGAGCCAAAATGAACCAAAGCAATTCAACTCTGCCTCAACTGCAACAGCTATTTCTGGCAAGAGCAACAACTTTATTATCCTCCTTAACTCCAAATTGAATCGTGCGGAATAGAGAATGTTTATCAAGGAATATGGAATATGAAAAATAAAGGAATATGAAACCATTGCTAAGCAGAAGAGACTCCCCCCCTCCCCTCGGGAGTTAATTTCAATAATCGGGAAGTTTTGAATGGAAAAGAAGAAAAAAAAAATTCCTATTCAAGAAAGCCCTTCCGATGGTTCAGAGATGCAAAACTCAACGGGACTTTTGCCACACTCGGTAAAAAAAGATCAGGCTGATAGGTGCTTTGAGCCATGATTATGAATAGTGATGGAGAGATGAAGCAGAAATGCAACAGCTTGGTTTTAATGAGAATTATCTAGAGAATGGCATTTTTTACCCATTCAGCAATTCAATTATTTTAATGCCTTGCATCCCCCCCCCCACCCCAATCTCACTTTTACCAGGTGCGCAGAAAGTTACCAAAAATATCAATTGGGAAATGTCAGAATGAAAAATCTCAGCATTTCACTTCAAAGCAAAGCGTTCCGCTTCAAAATGTTGGCGTTTTATAATTCAGTAAGCCGATTTGAAGCATCTTATCTGGCAGTCCTCTGTCAAAAATGGGAAAATCGACTTTTTCTTCCAACAGTTTGGATAAAACCCTGTATTTTCCTAGGCACATTTTGAGTCACATTCAATCACCTTTTGTTTTAATGTTGTTATCTCTGCTGCGTCTCTTCATAGAAAATCTTTTCCTGCTTAGGAAACAGGAGCTTGTCTCCAGTCAAATCCTACCATGCTCTGACCAAAATCACTAATAAGCTTTAAGATCCTCAAAAAACCCACCCAACGTAAGAATACCGTTTATTGCTTAGGCAGGTAATGCCACGCAGAACATAGGAGCCACATATTTGGGATAGCGTTACTGTCTTGTATTCATTGCTTAGCAGAACAGTCTGATTCTTGGCCAGCCCCAAGGCATTGGGGGACTAAACACGGCCAGAAAACCCAGTTTCATGGTTTTAACACCACACCAGCGTCCGCTGCAAAACAAAACCACTGACTTCCAGCAGGCTTCAGTGTCGGAGATGAGCATTATGCAAACCAGTCCCTTCACAGAGGGAAAACCTTGTTTTAAAAGCCTTTACAAACCCTGGACTTGCAGTCTAACAGCCAACATCTTCCCCGGGCAGGATCACACGTACAAGACGACTGCAACAGCAGCAGCCAGGACTTGCATCCCTGACCAGCTCCCCACCCAAAGGCAGCAGCATCCCAGGGCCAGGGTCCCTCTCCCCTTGTTAACGACCGGTCACCCTAAAGCAAGAGCAAAGCGGCCAGAGCTGGATATATTTTTGCAATTGCAAGGCACGACTCCATTTTTTTGCCAGCAGAGCAAGATAATTATCTTAACGGGGTATTTCTGCATATGCACGCACGCAGACGCATGAGGAAAATATGTGCTTTTATTTTATAAGCTCATTGAGATTCTAATCTTACGACAAATAAGGCATGGCATCTAGATGGAGGGTATTATGAGAAAATCAATATTGATTATTAGGAGCAAATATGCAGGATATGGCTGACAGTTAAAAATCCTTTTAAGATCTTGGGAGAAAAATGACAGTTAGACACTACAAATATGGCAGCGCTGATTCAACAGCTTAATCACAGAGTCAATCAATAGAGACTTTGGGCAACGTTTGTAGAGTTGCAAAAACCTCAGCCTGGCAGAAAACAGGGCAAAAGTGGTTATTTTATAAGAGCTGCACTGTGGGGGGGACACCAGAGGGGATTTTGGAGGTTTTGGCTTCCTGAATATCTGCTGCATAGATCACCTGGAGACCAAACCCAAGTCTGTAGGTGCCACAGGTTGAAGGAGCGACCGGTGGGAGAAGCATTAGGCAGGCAAGGCGCAGGAGGAGTCACTAGGTACTCGCATGCGGTGTAAGCATATACGTGTATAACCACAGACAACGTCCGGTGATAACGTTTGCGCAGCAAACTCCAGCGACATGCTCCCCCTTGCCAGGTTTCAATTTGAACTGGGGGAGGAAAAAGAGTTTCAATCCCTATTGCACAGGGAGCAAACAGGGGTTTGCCTCCCTCTGCAAGCACCCGTTTTCCCCTCGGGGCACAGAGGCGATAACACAGGGGCAAAGCCCTGAGCGGAGCTTGCTCTGAAACGCAGGGTCTGCTCCAGGATTGCAGGCAGGATTTCACAGCTGGGCAGCAGTCGACATCCCCAATTACAGAGCCTCGGGAATCAAAGCACTGCATCACCCTCCTGCCTTGCTCCACACTAGTCATAGCCCGGCAGCACGCTCACGCACGTACACACCCGGAGTGTCACCTCTCCTGCTGCACCCTGCTTATCTTGTCATTATTTTTTATTCTTATTATTAATTTATTTTTGCAAAGGGGCCATCTCACACAGCTGCATCCCAACCGAGCGATACCTACCCCCCGCGAACAGCGGCAGGGGATAGCCCGGCGCCCGGGAACAACACTCATTACGTTCGTATCAATGGCCTCCCACCTCCTCGGCACGCCGCGACGATTCAGACGCAGACCTTTGCGGAGCGAGCGAACGGGGTTTGCGAGCGTTCCGCGCGTTACGGGAGAAAGCGTAACGCGTTCTGGCAGTCAATCGAATATGACATGATAATGAATGTTAACATCATGCGCGCCCCTTCGCCAACAGAGGGGAAAGTCATGTTAGATTACAGCTAAACATGGTGCCGGTGTGAATGCTGTTTGCCTCTCTCATTGCTTTCTCTCCCTTTTTCCAGCCTCGGTGTTTGCTCACTCCTCACTCGACATCTTGCAGCCACCCAGGAATCACAGACCAAGGGCTGATCACCACCAAGCCCCAAAAGCACGAGGTAGCCCTCGAAGCAATGCATTTGGAGCTGAACGGGGAGGCGAACCTCTTTGCTCAACCCACCTCCAGCAAGGAGCCGATTCAGGGTCACCAAAAAAAAAAACCTCTCACAGAAAGGCTTCTCTATAGTCCCATTTTCTGTGCAATCCTCCCCTTGCAGAAGGCTGGTGTTACTCAGGACCACGCAGCACTGATGCTGCACAGGATGCTCTTCAGGGCTTGTACCCCTCCATGCAAGACAAGGTGCCCATGTGTGAAACCAGCAGCAGAGAGCCCCACCATGAGCCAACACAAAGGTCAGACTGGGGAAATTGAGGAGTTGAGTGCTTTTGATCATACACCGTCTCCCAGCAGGAGCCAGCATATGGCCTGGGAAGCCCTGGAGGCTGCCAAATTCCCTACCTCTCTTTGGGGAAAGAGGTCCCCTACCTCTCTTTGGGGAAAGAGGTCCCCAACCTCTCTTTGGGGAAAGAGGTCCCCAACCTCTCTTTGGGGAAAGAGGTCCCCTATCAAAGAGGTTATTTTTCAAGCAATAAAAGAAAGAATTAGGGAATTCAGGGCTTCTCCCCCACCCCAGTGTCCAACAGCAAGGACTCGCCTTGCTCAGAGCGCTGCGGGAAGAGGGACCCTTGGCAGCCTGCCCAGCACGCTTGGTCCTGCCTGATCCATCACCGCTCGATCCCGGCTCCCACGGTTACGCTTAGGGTAAAGCGGCAGCTGAGGTGGGAAAACAAACAATAGCAATCAAGTGGCTCCAACGCAAGGGGTGTTCGAGGTGCTGAGCTGATGAGGCTCCCCACTTCATCGCTAATTGGGACGGCCACTTAAAAATAACGCTACCTAATCACCGTGAGGTCCTCCAGGGCACGGGCCATGGCATTATGCTGGGAGACTGATGCTGCTGGAGAGCTGGTACCTTAAAAGTCACGGTAAGGGAAGCAGCACCAGGACTGTCCTCTGTCTATGAGTATTGGGGCTTTTCATCTGAAGATTTATATGCAGAAGCAGCAAAACTTTCTCTGCAGGCACCCAGCCTGCTGTAACAACCGGTTTCTTTGGGATTGCCAGGATGCAGCATTGCTCTCTAATGCTGCAGCAGCACACGCTGGACCCGGTGGTCCCCCCCGCTGAGGACCTTGAATAACCTGGAGGCCCGGCTGCAGACACACCGTGAGGCAGACACAGAAAGAGACACGCTGCTCACATTGCAGATGCATCGATCACGCCGATCCCTTTGCAGGGACACGCTGATATCATACCACATCTCAGGAGATGAGCGAGATAGATCAGAGCTAACCCTCGGAGGACGCTTTGCCCTCTTCGCTTTGAGCAAAGACCAAAGCGGCTTTCCTGCCGTATTGGAGATAAGGACCAAACGACAGCCTGCAGTGATCCCTGCAAGGAGAGGATGCCTGCAAGGCAACCTGGCCAGGCTTAATATCGCTTCACACATGTCCAGGGATCTCTGTTGCCTCCTCGGCTCCCCTGCCATGGTCCTAGCAGCCCTTCCAGCCCTCCCAGTGCCTCCACAGCCCTCCCATGCCAGCACCCACCCCTCAGCCTGCCCCAATGCATTAACTCCACACTGCAAATGCCATCATTAGTCCAGCAGCAAGGCTTCCCATCCCAGCTGTCTTTTTGGCAAGGCACCACCTAAACCTTAATCTTATTTTAAGATTACCCTGTCCCAAACCATACCCTCACCTCCACCCCCCATCCCTAGCCATCCTCCCTCACCTAATCCTGGCTCACACCCAGCCCTGCTAATAAGAACCCCGACAATGAAGTTTTAGCAAACTTTGCTGGAGTTCAGCCAGGAGCCAGCTGCCCTCCGCGCCGCCGGCGCGATCCACCCGTGGCTGCCGGCTCAGTGGGCGTGAAGGGGCCGTGCAGAATACAAATGGACTCTTTCACTTAGCAGGAGGCAGGTAATTTCTTTTGTCCCCGCTGATGCATTATTGATTGTGATGAATGTCAGAGCAGGAGCCTGTTCCAAAAGCCATTAAACAATAATTTCATCTCCGGAGGGTAATTGATTGTCAGAGGGAGCAGCTTTGCTAGTTGCAAGGTGGCAATGACGGGGAATGTTTGTATTTGGGTGGGGACGGAGGGAGTCTTGGGCAAACTTCATGATTTATTAATCAGACATGGAAAAAAGAGTTGGGAGAACAAGTGCACTGAAAATAAGAGGCCGACCTCTTCCGAGCTGCTGGGCAAAGCTGGGAAGAGCTGAGAGCCGGCCTGACCCCAGCCCGGCTCTGTCACGCTTTGCAGGACACCCCTAATGGCACTATTCTGGGGGCTGCTCGGCTCCAGCAACGCACCCCAAAGCTGACCCGCCACTGCCCTCGTTATTCCAGTCTGTGGCCCACATGCTAAATTGCTTTTCTGATGCACCTCATCTCCTGCCCTGCTTCTCTGCTAATGCACTGCCAGCACAGCCTATGCAGCGAGCCATCGCACCCAATATCACCCGCCTGTCCACCTCCAAACACTCCACTGACCCCAATTTATCTCACCAGCACACGCGTTTCACTGATTTCAACGAACATTTAAGACTACATCACATCCCCATGAAGAGAGCAATGGAAGAAACAGGAGCGGCAAGGTCTGGATTTGGGAACCGGGATTAGATTTGCACCTTGTGGCATCCAGTGGGGAAGCAGCTTCAGCCACCAGGCAGCAAAGGGAGAGGGGGAAGGACTCCCCCCCCATCCCAGAGGAGAAGAACAAGAGCCCGACAGCCTCAAAATTAATTGTCACTGGTCAAGCACGAGGGCTCGACAGTCCCTTGACACTGAAGGGACACGCAACCCTGCGAAGGGACACTGCTGTCCCCAGCCGTGCACAGCCCTCCAGGAGGGCACGACGCAGCACGGTGCAATGATGCACACATCCCTGTGTGTCTGTCCGTCTGTCTGCCGGTGCCGGAGGAGGGCAGCGAGGGGCGGCAACGGGAGCAGCATCCTTGCTGTGTGTCTTGCAGCAGGAATGGGAGAGAAAAATCCCACTGTCAGGAGGAGAGAGGGAGTTTATCCATCTCCTCCGTGATGCCCGAGAGGTGGATTTATCATGGATTTCCCTTTCTCCTGTACTTCATTTGGCAGTTCATTATCTTGTCAGCTGGAACCAGCCGGCTCCCCCAGCACCCTCCATCACTCACATGCTGCCACACAAACCCCTGCAGGAGCCACGCACAAGACCCAGGTAAATGCCCACCTGGACCACTTGAAGGCCACATCTGATCTGGGAGAGGACAGTTCCCCGCGGCTGGGCAACAGGTTACAGGAAGAGTCGGAGTGCAATTTTGGGGCATTTGCTCCTCGTGTGTCCCATGTCTGCACCCCGGCAGCCTTTCTGCACCAAGCTGGGAAAGGGCATCCCTAAGTCCAGCTGGTGCTTTCCAGTCGAGACTGCGCTTTTCTTTCTTTGGTTGCTTTTATATCTAGATATATTTAGTCCAATACGAACAAGAAAGGAAGTCCTATGCTTTGGGTGCAAAAATACAGCATTGCTGAAGCAACTCACCTTTAAACACCTTCCCCATGATGGGCTAGTTTGAAAATTAAAAAAGAAATACCACCAAAACCACAAACAAGTTTAAAATTATAGTCCTTCCAATGGTTTCAGACAATGCCTTTTGCCTTCGTATCAACCACAAGGCCTGGAAATATTTCTAACAAAAAAATGTGAGTCTCTCCCCACCACAAAACTCTCACAGGAGCAAGAAATATTAGCGAAATGTCTGTTCTAGGGAGGAAAGAGTAATTTTTAAAGCTGTAGTTCTGCTCTATGCTGAAGTCATCCCCTTCGACTGCTATGAGATGGGTATGCTGCTTCTGATGCTTCAAACTACTGATGACATTCCTGGCATCAAACCCAAAAGCAGGGCTGTTATGCCAGCTTTCAAGTCAATAAATGATAGAAGATGGACCATGACCCAAAACACAAGCCTAGATCTTCCAAGGCTATTGCAAGCTCAAAGCCTGGCCAAACCAAGCCAAGCAGACCGTACAAAGTACCCTGGCAAGGAGATGCAGCAGTCCATCTCCTCTCCCATGAGCTCAGCTGGTGCAGTTACCCCATTTGCTAGGTATATTTGCCAGGATATCTTCATAACTGGGGTAGACCACATATGGTTGTGATCCATATGTATAAGCAGGTGCCTGCCTCAACCATTTGCATATTTATACCCCTTTGCTGCCATAGGCATCCTGCAACTCCATGCTACCAAAGGAGATACCAGCTGCATCACCATCGCTGCTCCTACAGAGGACAGTTCCTTGACTTTCAGAACCAGACCTTGAAAAAGTTTAGTACCTACCTTCTGTGTTTTTGTTTTCATTCGTTTTCTCCATTACGTTTTCAACGATCAATACCATTATTTGAATAAAAATGCACCATGTGCAAGAGCAAGTGCCATACAGAGCATACCAATTGAACACGCTGCCTCGAAGTGGAGCCATCGAGGGAAAACGTAGTTCTCCCAGGGAGCAAGAGGCCATCAAACCTGGATACCGGCACACCACTGAGCCACGCTCCTCACAGAGCACTGAAGGGAACAAAGAAGAAAGAAAAGCAAAGAACCCAATCCCAACTTCAAAAGCCTTCCCGTTTCAAAGCATTGCACGAACATTAACTGACTTGCCTGCCCAACACCTCTTTGTGGTAGACACTATGATTTTCTGTACTGCAGGAGCAGCTTGGTTCAGGCCCCAGCCTGAAGCTTTGCAGGTTTGAAGCTCATTCATCCAATGCAGCTTCAGCAGCCAAGTGAGTGGCAGGTCCCCCGGGGACCAACCTGCCCTTCCCCGGGAGCTGGTGGGCTCTGCCAGGATAGAGAAGGGGCAGCACAAGTGGTTTCTTCATCAACCTGAAGATTTATTAAGCCATTATAGACGATCTAGTGGAAGATCTCATTTGGAGCAACACCCATCCTCATGGTAAGTCCATGCCAGACTAAGTCCAAGACATGAACTACAAGGGTGCTCTCCCACATCACAGGAGGACGCCGGGGCCCAGCTAAGGAGACACGCACACACCTTCCCATCGCCTGCCCCCAAACCCTCTTTCCTTACGCTCAATACCAGCAGGGAAATGCTCAGCCAGGATCTGAGCCCAGAGCTCCTCTCCCAAGCATCCTCTGCAACCATCCCAGCCCGCGGCTCAGCTTAAGAAATCAAAGCACGGCGACTTGAAGCACCGCTTGTAGCTTAGCTTTCGCTGCTGCTGTTAACCCCAGCGACCTTTCTGGCTCTGCCCTGCCAACACAGAGGAAAACAAGCCACTTGACAGGCTCCCTTCTGCTCCCAAGGAGCATTTCCCCGGGGAGGGGGGAAGATCAAGGAAAGCACCGGCTCCCTGTCTAAAAGATGAGGAGATATATTCCAGCCGACATTCAGCACTATCAACATTTTATGAGCTTTGGAATCCACTTAGTTAGCCAATATTTTACTTAGCTCCAGTTTAGATTTAAAAACTTGACCTTCTCCAGGCGCACGTCTGCATTGCATTTCACTCGGCCCCGTTCAGCTGAGCGTGCCAAGTACCAGATTATTTATCCCCCCATTTTTATTATTGCACTGTTATTTGTTCATTTGTACTATTCAAAAATCAATAACAAGATGGGGCTCCCTAAACAGACACTCAGGGCACCCGCACAGCTCTCCAAGGCAGTTATCGCATATAGCAAGAGGCAAATGACCCAGAGCAGCTCTCCTCCTGGCCAGAAAGGCTGTAAATCAGGACACAAAGCAGCCCTGATCCTTCTCCTGCTGTTGAGGGAATAGAAAATTGCTTTTCACCTCTGAGTAGGGCAGCGGTTTGGATGCCCAGATGCAGATCAGAGCCCCTCCGGACCTGAAAGTGCTTTACGGGGGGAAAAAATCATCCCTCTTTGATGATGGCAAAGGCCCAAGGATAGAGCAAGGCATCAACCGCCTGGCTGGCACATTCCAGCTCCGAGAGCAACAGAACAGACCAACCAAGAAGGGAGATCTCCTGGAGAGAAGCGAGTAGCGGGACAAGCCACTCGAAATACCCAGCACCCGAGATCAGGGCTGGAAAACCCATGGGGCTCCCATCCCAGGGGCTGAGCAACCGCAGCACGAGCAGCGGGTGACAACAGCAGCGACACAAAACACCGACACAGGCACCTGGTTCCTTTATCTCCTCCTTCCAGACAGAAACACCTCAGTAATGAGGCTAATTAATACCCCACAACACTTGGCTAGGCATACAGCTTCCCAAAAGAAGATGCTCCCCATTCTACTTGCCTGCCCAGGGCGCACCACACACAGACACCAGAACCAGCGGTTCCCCGATCACATCTCAGCGCAGCAAACATGCTATAGGTGAGCAGCCACTGTCCCCTTCCTCACGCCGCCTGCCTAAAGTAATAATGGGTGAAACAATTGCGTTTTAATACAGAAAATTGATTCCGTTTGGTTTATTCATTAACAAATGTGAGCACACGCCAATCGGGCATGATTTATGCCCACAATTTGCAAAATTATTTCTCTATTGATCAGCCCAGGTTTGTTTTCTTGTAGGTTCACTCAATTAGAGGGAATAACACTCAGGTGGGCAAATTAATCAGTCTTAAGTATGGAGAGGGACCTGGCAAGCCCTGGTGCCGATGCAAACCCTCACCCAGCAACCCCTGCTGAGGTGAGCTTTAGCCTTGCAAAACAGCCAGCGCAAGGTTTTCAGCATCGTCTCGCTCCCACTAAAATTGAGGTTCAGAGGTTCTCTCTGCTTCTGATCAAAAGCAGAGCCATTTGAGACCTGCAAAGCTTTCTTTCAGAGGCTTTCGTATCCAGTCCTCTGCACCCAACTTGTCTCAATTCCAACTCCCGCAGCACCTCCTCGGCCCCGTACCCCCATGCATCTTCAGATGAGCAACTCCTACGACCGGCCACCGCTCCGGGGAGGGTGGCCACCAGCCCATCAGCAGAACAAAGGGCAAGCTATAGGAAAAGCACATACGTATGGAGCAGCATCACTTAGCATTGCCCACAGCACAGAGATTGCAATCTCCTACGTGGTTATCGCTGCACGGCAGAGCAACCCAACTCCTCTGTTAAGGCTAAAGGAGTAGGCACGCATCTGCCAGGAAACCTCCGAGCGTGGCTTGACGCGGTACTGCCTCCCACTCCCCATCCTGCCCTTGCGGCAGAGCTGATGGACAGGGCTGTGCACTCTCCTTATCTGCTCCAGCGCAAAGTCAGGCAGCAACGTCAGCCAAGAGGGGCTCGAGCGAGCCCGCGCTGAGGCAGGCAGAGTGTAATCATACGGGCTCATCTCTTCTACAGAAGCCAGCTTTTAAGGACCATTTAAGGCGCTTTCCTTCCTCTCAGTGTTTGCAGCAGAACCCAATAAATCACAGAGCAACTCCTCCAGCAGCAGCCACAACACTGCTCCCTGCAAACTCCGCTCTCCCCACATTTTTCCCCTATGCCAGAGGGAAGCGTTCCCCACTAGCGTGCTGAACCTCACATGAAACGCATGCTCAGGGCACAGAGTCCCTGCCCGCGCACCCCGAGCGACGCACAGCGTGGATGCAGAACCAACCCCGCAGATGCGGCACGCGAGGAAGGGGGCTTGTCTCTGTCTTTGCACGCGTCAGGGCCAATTTTTTCTTGAATGAGATATATATGTGGCAGCGTGATATTAAATTACAAGTCAAATAGTACAAAGGCTTTTAATTACACGCCAAACACAAGCTGCTGTCAGAGAGGAGACACCAGGCTCGATGGCCCATCAGGCTGTTCCGCTCTGGCAATTCCTATCTACCCGGTAAAAGTCCGGGAAATTGGATCGGTAATGGGAACGGGGGCCTTTCACCTCTGGACCAGCCATTCAAATCCAGCCCGGGAGGGAGAAGGAAAGTCATTACTAACCTGACGGCCAGGCGGCAGCCGGTGCGAAATGAGTCGGTGGGTCTGCAAGCCCCGAGGAGCACAAGGAATGGGTTGCAGAGCCTCCGAGCGACACCGGTTTGATGTCACAAAGCCAGAAGGAGCGGGACAGAGCATCCTCCCCAGCTGCCCGCAACCAAGTGCCATCGCTTTCTGCCAGGAGGGACGCTGCAGACCCTGGCTCCCAGAGCGTGGGGTCTGGACCGGTCCTCCTGGATGTTTTTAGCAGCATCTCATCCCCTCCCTGCGTACGGCTTGAGGATATCCCCTTCCCATTTACGGAAAACTCTCAAAGCATTTACGCTCCTCTCCCGGCAAGCATGCTGCAAACAGTTTGGTCTAGCAGAGATGAAGAGTACACTGTGATGCCGGCTGTTTTAACAACCTCTCGCTGCAAAACCAACCCCTCTGCAATTGATGTGCTTATACCCTCGTAGCCCCCCAAGAGGTGGAAAGGCATTGCACTCATCATTAAGAGCAAGGCACCACGGCACCAAGCGACAAGGGACTTTACGGCCACACCAGGACTTTGTGGCAGAGCCAGGTAGCAAAACGGAGAGCGTCTGCAGTTCGGCCGAGTCCATCCACAACTCTCCTTGCTCCGTCTCCCCATGCCTGCAGGGCTCCTAACAGGGAAGGTGAAACAAGAGCAGGGCTGAGCCGCCTTGCAAGCATGCTTCAGTCAAGATGTACATTGCAAAAAAGAAAAAAAAGAAAAAAGGCAGCTGAGTGCCATTGTTCCTGGGCATGTTACACTAATCCACACGCCGCCCGCTTTGGTACCCAGGCTGTCGCATCTGCAAGCTCTGCCTCCAATCTGTAAGGCTAATTTGTTCAACAGCTTTGTTCTCTCTCGGGAACCGGGTCGTTGGTCACAGAAGATTGATTAAGCTTTTGGTGAATCAACATTAATGAAAATCAACACTGTCTAATGAGTGTTTTTTATGGCAGCCCCATAAAAAGCATTAGGACAGGTAAACAAAGTAACAGCCAGGCAAATCAACGAGGTCCCGTCCTCCCCAAGCCCCTCCAGCATGGGAAGAGCCCGCTACCAGCTGGCAGACAGGGACCTTCCCCGCACGTCCCCAGGGACGGGATGCTCGTACAAGCTGTGCTCGCCTTTGCCAGCCTCTCACATTTCTGCAGACTCATCTTCAGCACGAGCTGTGTAAGATCATACCCCCGGCCAGCCCATTGCTAGAGACAAGCTGAATTTAGCTCTAGAGATTGGGAATTTCTGGTCTGTGAATGGGATCCTTTCATCCTTACCTATTCCCTTCCTGCCCTGCGGGGTAAATTCAACTAAAATAGCACCAGAGTTTGCTTTTTGAAGACCCACTCCTTGCAAAACAAATGAAAAATATTAATAAAAGGCTACCCTGAACTGAGTATTTTGTTTCTGCAGGCCAGTCAGCCTACAAGATCGCAGCCAAACGCCTGCTTTAGGGCAAGGAGCATCAGCAGAGCTGTGCTGGGTCAGACCAAAAGTCTCCCTTGCTGGGCTCCTTTGCTCTCCCTCTGGGCTCCAAAATGATGCTTGACTGGGGAAATCACGGTAATCGAATCAATCCTCAGCCTTTGACTGCGGTATCAGGGCTGCAATCTCGTGGCTGTGGGACTGGCACTGCCATAGCATGGAAACGACTGGCAGAGGTTTTTGTTTCTTCCCAAGGTGCTTCAGCACTTCAGCTTTTTCCGAGCCATCCTTTAGAGGCTCCAGATCTAAATGGGATGATTGCAGGAGGCTTCTTGTTACAGGACATCATTAAAAATAATGTATGTGCTTGAACTGCAGTCAGCAGGGCCTTGCCAGGTATAAGCGAGGGGAAAGGCGAGCTCTCTGATCTTGGATAGAGAGAACAAGCTATTAAAAAGGAATTTAGCCTCTCATACAGAGCCATCAAACTGTTGGAAAGCCCTGGTCTCTGCCTCTGGGCTCTCGTCCCTTTCAAGGGCAGAAGAACTCCAGGCTTCAGCCCTTCAACTGTATTTGAATATTCAATTTTTTAAAATCAGCTCTTGTACCACTTTGGCACCAACTCATTTGACCAGGAGAGTCAAGGCACTGACAACTTCCACAGTTTTAGCTCAGCGATATGTTCCTCCCCTTGAAGCACCAGCTCAAGTCACACTAGTGGGACAGAAATCATCTCTTTTGTTAAACATATACACACACCAAAAAAAAATAAATTGTTCTAAGGCTAGGCAGAAAGTCTCGCTAGGGTTTGACAGGGAAGAGATGTGCAAGACGCCCAGCTGGGAATTCCCTCCTTGTCACCAGGATGACAGCGAGGAAGCAGCTCGGGGATTTCTCCCTTACCATCCCTCCCTCGCAACACCGTCAGCAGCACCCCCAGCACCAACACGAGCAACGCTGGCACCTTTTGCATTGGAAAGGCTCCCGCAGGCATCACGGCAAGCCCCACACAGATGTGAAATCCTTGGGACCGCAATAAGAGTCGCTGCAAATAATTATTGGCAGAAATGAGCCTATTTTCAATAGGCACCAGCCCGGGTGAGAGGCAAGCGTGAGCTCCTGCACCACCCTGGACCCAGCCCCGTCTTGCTCTACTCCTTCTCCGCATCCTCCGGTCTCCCCCGAGGAGCCCACCCAGCAGACCCACTCCTCATCCCCCCCCAGCTCCCGTTTCCCCTGCACACCCTGAAAGCCAGCAGCGTCATCCTCGTATGGCGTAACATTTTTAATCGATGCTGTGAGTTCCCGTGCATGCAGCCCCTTGTATCTCTTTGGTCTTGGCAATGTATTATTCATGTGCTCCCTTGTTGCTGTACAAGCCAAGAAAAAATAGAGAAAGATTAATTCCTAGGGAAAAAAAATAAAATAAAAGCAGGATTGCCTTTTTTTTTTTTTTAAAAGGACTCCGATCCATTCAAAGAGCTGCCTTCTCCAAGCCTCCTGTGTCACTGCTGATTGAGTTTCTTCTCTCCTCAGCTCCCGGTTCTGTTAGAGTATCTTGTCTCCTTAGTATTACTGTCGCACTTCCTTTTCATATGCCTGAAATATATACTATTGTGTTCTGACTTTTAGTTTTTGTGCAGGGATCCCTTTCATGTCTCATCTTCTGTAAGGTCCTTTTTTCTTGGCAGTCAAGTGCATGAATGTTTGCTGCCAGGAGATTTTGCTTCTATTGTATTCCAGACATATTATAATTTTTTTTTTTTTGTTCTATATTGTCTGTGAGGCGTTCCATGGGTATTTTTCATGCTAGCATGACTTTTACCACGTGGATGCTGCCTGCCTTGCTCTTGCCCCTGCGTGCACGAGAACAGCCTCCTCAAACAAGCATGCAAAGGGGTAAGAGGGCAGGGAGCTGGGGCAGCACTGCTCGGGGTCACGATTGAACTAATTCTCTTTCCCCACACTACACGTGGTTTTATTGCCGCTGCTCCCTTTGCAGAACTGGGACACCGAATAGCAGAGCGGCTCGTACCAGGCCAGGCTGCAAATAAGACCAAAAAAAAAAAAGCAACCGGGGATTTCTGTCCCAGGGCCCGTGAAAGGACTTCTCTGCTAATCCTGACCTAAATTGCCACGGGATTGTTTTCTGCTGCTACTTCTTGTAACTTCGGTAACATTTTTCAGTCTTAACAACAGCAAAGTCCCAAACGAGCATAACTGAAGAGGAACAGCAGTTTTTAGGGGGGGGGGGGGGGGGAAAGAGCAGTTTTTAGGCTCTGGAAGCCTGCAGTAGGAGAGCAGAGCAGAGCCCAGGAAGCCCACTAGCTCTGCTGGCCCCCAGTTTGCCTCCCCAGATCAACTGGGATACCAAACCTGCTTCCAGCAAGAGGCTTGTGCGACTGCAGGAGCCAACAAGAAGGGGGTCCCCATTGCCCGAGGAGGACTGAGCCGAGTCTCAGAGCAGGGAACACCAGAGACAAGCACCAATGACCCCAGGACCCCCAGCCTCCCTGGGCAAGCCAGCAGCCACATACGGTGCCCACGGGAAGCAAAGAGAACGGGGCTACGGCCACGTCCCTCTTGCAAAGTCAGCCCTGTGCAAGAGGGTGGGATGCACTTTGCTGCGTGCGTGGCTGCAGGCTCAGCGGACAGAGGATGGGCTCTGCCTTCCTCCCCTACCCACACACACACTTTGTTTCAACTATTCCAGCACGCATTCAACCAACCGCTTGAAATAACATGGATAAAGCTTTGCTGCTTGTGCTACGGCAAGTTTTGTCTGTCTCGCAGTGCGGGAACATGCATTTTAGTTACACAGCACTGTCAAACCTTCACTCCTTATCTGTCTACCAAGCTAAAGGAGTCCTTCCTGCAGCTCAGCCTGGTTCCTCAAGTTCTGCTCTTCCTCACATCCTACACCCCACCTCTCTAGGTCAAGAAGAAAAAACTCTGCAACCCCTTTATCAGCCTACACGGTTCTTCCAGTGCAACCCAATCACGCCTCAAAAGCGACAGCCTCAACGCATGGGGTGTTTCTAATCCTTCTGTCCTCTAGATGTGAAAATATCAGAAAATCCAGAGTTTATACAGCTTCAAACAACTCCACTGGGGGCCTAAAGACTGAACGGCTTCTGGAGAGATTAGTACTCCCATAACACACTTGTGACCAGGCTTTCTGATCTCTATCAGCATCCCTCGAAGAGCAGCTCCTTTTCCCATTTGTTCTTTGGACCCCTGTCCTCAACTCTTTGACTAATTATAGTTTATTGGTTGTTATGGCAACTATGGATTTCTCTCGGCATCCAACTCTCATGATTTGGCCGCAAATTGCAACACCAGACGAATACAAATAGGGTTTTAAATCCTTCTTGCTCGCTAGCCTTCTGGTAAATCCCCCCACAAAGAAAGAGCTGTCCCATTGGCTTGCTCTTATTGTCGTTACTCAAAGAGCCTGCAAAGCCGGAGCAGGACCTTCTGCGCCCCGTGGTAGGTAGGAAACGACCTGCTTTAAGTCAGACGGCCAGCACGCTCCCACCCCAAAGGAGCTTGAGCTCATTACCAAGCAGACATGAATATACCATGTCACCCACTTCATCTCACACCTACTGTGACAGTTTTCCCACACTTGCTCAGTAATAACTGAAGCCAGACACACACCAAGAGTCAAGCTAAGGTCAACTCAACCCATTCCAGATGAGGATGCCCTGTTCAAGCAGGACCGCACAGCTCAGCTGGGGACCGCTTAATTCAGTCGATGCAAGAGCACACCCAGAAGCCAAAGCCAAGGGCCTTCCCGTCCCTTTCCCTTATCACCTTGTGCGCAAACACTCAGATAACGGCTATGAACAGCTCAGGGACACAAGGCTGCTTCCACCAGCAGGTACATCCAGGGGCATCCTCCTCTCCATTCTTCAAGCATCTCGCCCCAAGGAGAGGAGGATATCCCTGAGCCCTTCCACAGTATTTCTAATTGCAGTCAGTGAAAACAACGCTCTGTACTCCATTTCTTCATGTCGGCTATGATGCATTGTCAATGCTACGTGATCAGCTCCACCGGAGCTCGGACACTACCTCTGAAACCTTCACTCCTTCAGTGGCCCTTGCATGGGGACGGAGCAGGGAGGCAGCTTTCCCACAGCACTACCTGTACAAGGAGACTGCTTTGAAGCAAATATCGCACTCATTATTTCTGTCCATATCAGCAGCACAGGCTGACCAGATTGGTAAAATGAGAAAATTACTTGCTCCAGGCTTGGAGACAACAGCACCCTCCTGAGCTGCAGTCCAGCTCCCAAGCACAAGGGCTTTCCAGTTAGAGGCTTGGCAAATTAACATGCCCCATATGCTGCAGGGGTTTTGCACAGTGAAGGCCTTCCATACAGTACATTGCATTACCAGCCAGAAAAAAAAACAACGCAGGTCTCATCCACTCATGATCCATCATTATACGTCACACTTGTCTAGTCATGTCTACTCTGAACTTCAAGCTTTCCAGGAATGACATTCAACTCCCCCATCCCCAAGGACCTGCCCTGCAGCCAGGGTTTTGCAAGTCAGGGATTATTTTGGCTCAGCCATGAAAGCAATTAAGGCTGGCATACACCAAACCGACTTTCAGTGTTCCCCCCTTCCTCGCCAAAACAGAAGCAAACACGAGTTTCATGGTGAGTAAACCCTATCAGGCCAGAGCGAGTAATTTCATTTTTGGGTACACGATGCAAGGCAAAAAAAAGCCAGATCCCCCAACTTGGGCCGTGGACCACATCCCCTTTTCGCACCCCCAGCAACACACACCGACTGCACGACAGGAAGACCTGAGCACGTTTCCTCCTAAACCAGAGCAAGGACCAGCTCTCCCACCTCTCCAGGAAGGGTTTCTCTGGTGGGCAACACTCACTTTTCTTAGCAAGGCATTTAAGTAACCCATGGAAAATGGGAAGCCCCATAAAATACCATCGACAAGTCACCGACCCATAGTATAAATGCAACATCATTGTCCGCCTGCTGCTCGCAGCCGCCCATATGCATTTTTCTGGCAAACACATCCAGTTTTAGGATGACAGAAAAGGCATGGCAGCTGGGGAAGGGGTGACCCAATTTCTTCCTATTCCTTGCAAGATGGTTTGCCTTTTCCTTACAGCACTCTGCCCACTATGGCTGCGGGGGGATGGTGAGAAAGTTGCTCTGTGACATTCATGAAGTGCCTGCTGATGGAGAGCTCTGTTTACCAAGGCAGCTGGGAAGGGACCTACCATCAGCTCCCAGCGTGTAGGAGATCAATACTGTAATTGGGCCTGTTTGTAGCACATGAACTATTGTAGCAATAGGGGCAATGCAAGGGGGGGGACTGGGACAGGCTGGCTTAGCGGGGGCTTGCTGCCCTCTGCCATCCTGCAGCAGCCCCAGGGACAGTGGCCTCCTTGGCTAGTTTTGGCACGGGTGAGGGAGGTGGGGATGGGGTTGCACCCCCGATGCACTAACGGGGAGCACCAACCCACACCTCTCCTGCTGCAAACTGTGCAGAGCCCGACATCCCCCCTGCCCAGCCCAGGCAAGGCAGCTGCCGACCCCCTGCAGCGCAGGCAGAGCCTGCCTGCATCCCCTCTGCAGGCAGGTACTGCGTCCAGTCCTTCCACAACTCTTCAACTTCAATAAGACTTAATGCACAGAAAAATCACAAATAAACCTTCACAGTGATTTCGGAGGGGACAGGAGGAGGGAGAAAATAAATCCGTCAGCTGCATGGATTTCGAGGAAACGGAGAAAATGAAGCATTACAAGTGGCAGTAATTCAATAAAGCATCAGGAGCCCAACACCAAGACCTCCACCCAGCCTGGGAGTGCAATTAGACAGCTAACGATGGGAACCTCCCCCTTGGCATTGCTGGCAGTGCCTCCCCAGGGGGACAGGGCTCCCCTCCCGCAGAATCACACAATCATATAGGTTGGAAAAGACCTTTAAGATCATCAAGTCCAACCGTAAACCTCACACTACCAAGACCACTGCTATACCATGTCCACCACCACGTTAAAGGTTCCTTGCCAGTGTTCGTGAGCAGGTCTATCTGCCAGCCTGCAAGAGGGAATAAGCATTAGCTCCATCTTAGAGAAAATAAACTGATGGAGGGTCCTTTCTGTCTCTGGGAGCATCCCAAGCACAGGCATTTCAGCTGAGGAGCCACCTCTGAGGAGCTTGGCCTCACCAAGCAGCAAGTCTAGCTTCTAGAAGTCATCCTATCCCCTCCTTCCCACCTACAGGGGACCAAACTGCTGAGCTTCTTCAGCTGCTCACACCTTTTGGGGTGCAACAGCAATATATGACTCCAGGTGTCCTAAAAGAGGCCAAAGTGCTGAGTTTTTGGCAAGTCAGGCAAGCTTGGACCAAGGTGAGGTGTCACCACCACCAACCCAGCTCCCATCTGCCCAGCCCATGGGTGCTCAGGTGCGGGTGCCTGCGTGGGCACCACCTGCCATCTCGTGGGCGGCGGGAACAGAGCACGGGGACTTTTCCCCCCATGGGCTCCCCCAGGGCTTCTTCGTCCCCTTTACCGTTATAAAGCATTTATCCCAAGTCCACGCACTCGCCGCTCCCCCGGTGAGCACAGCATCGCTTCAGAGGTCACCATGTTGGCTGTACATTTAGGTGAATTATTCATAGGCCAGTATCAAATATTAAAAGCAGAGTTATATTGACTTATTCTTTGTATATTCAAGAATACTTTCACCAGTAAATTGCTCTTTCCTTTTTTCCCCTCCTTTGGACTGTTTCCTGAGCAGCCCAAGGGCCTGCTGATGTGTCTTGCTGTTTAATTGCATCTTTACGCTCCTGCCATGCTCTCTCTCCGGATGGAGACCAGTTGGACCTTGCTGGGAGCACAGAAATCATCCAGGCCAGCAGGCTGTAAATTTCTGGTTCTCTCCAGCCAGGAAAACCTTCACTCCAGCCTCTCCCGCCTCCCTTGCTCAGCTCAGCAGTCTCAGGAGCAAATCCCGCTGCCAATATTTAAGAGAAACGTGGCCTCTTTAGCATTGCATCTTAGAAATGACAAGGTCTTCTGCTCTCCCCCACAGATGCGTTCTTGAAGAAGTCCAGAGGAAAGCATCTACATCCCCATCTAGTCCAACTGCTTCTGGTTGCCTTTCTGCCTCCATCCCCAGAAGCCACTGAACAGGACCTTGCTGCTGCAAGGTCTCAGCTCCCTAATTCCCCGATCCCACCACCATCCCAAGAAAGCACCCCAGATCCTGCTCCTGGAGCAGGCTGGAGTCCCCTCCGCTTCCACTGCAATGGGGTCAAGCCTGCCTTTCCTCCTCCCCAACACCTGCAGAAGCCTCTGGAGAAGGAAAGAGAAGAAAAAGGGAATACGTGAATATACCAGCCATCATTTTCATGGGAATCTGCAATGCAGACGGGCTCAGGGAAACTCATTCAGCCACAGCATCACCTGCTCCCAGCTCCGAGGGATGGATCCAGACAGCAGTGCCTGCTCCCAGGGGGATGGGAGGGGAAGAGCCCGGGAAGAAAGAGGCACCAGTGGTACTGGAGACTCGGGCAGCTTTTGCGCAACTGGGATGAGGAGTTTCCCTCCTCTTAACCGGGCCACGTCTGCTACGGAGACGCTCCATCGCAGGTGTCACGCTGCGGCAGGCGGAGACGCAGCACCAGCCACTTACCAAAACATTAAAGTTCTCCTAAGCCGCCGAGTTAATTCCTCAAACGCCCTTTCAAAGGGCTAGATAAATACAATCTGGGAGCATCTCCGCTCCCTCGGCTCACATATCTTTAGTCAGGCAGAGAGATAACATTTCATACAGATTGAGACAGTTTAAGCAAAGGTTGCTGGCTAACCTTTCCAGCAATGGCTGTTTCCAGCACTCCGGTTTCCCTCCCCAGCAAGGAAACCCGGTGCAAGCCCAGCTGCTGCCCGTGCTCCCAGCAAGCAATGGCAGGATGCAGCCTCACGATTTTTGCCAGCATTACAAGCAATCTTCTGCATTTTTTTCAGTGCTGGAACCCTGATACTTCCAGGATGGAGTGCCAAAGCTATATTATTATGTTATACACCCTGGCCACCAGCCCTACGTGGGCGTACATGTGCAGTTCACTCCAACTCAGCCTACCGACCGGTCTTTATCCGGTTCTTAGTCTCTCGGCTGAGGCCAAGGGTAACAACTTTTTCTCCCAGTGAAGACCAGCCTCTTCAAAGTCCTAGCTACAAGCAAGGCTGGAAGTATTCTCCACAACACTGCTTGCAGCTCACCTTCGCAATGGAAGCTGCGGACCACCCTGGCCTTGATTTGAACCGAGCTCCAAGCTCATCCCCCAGGCTCTTCCCAAACGCAGCAGGACATGGCAGAGGAGCTCTGCTCCTACAGCCTCTGCCAAGCACTGCAACCCAGCGCAGACTCCAGCGTGGCCCACGGAGAAGATCCGCACCTCAGCAAGATCCAAGCACAGCCCAAATCCAGCTTTCGAGCCTTGGAGAGCTGAGCAGCATTTGGAGCGAAGGTTTTAGCTGAAGCTGTCAACCACAGGGTCCAAGCAGGACATGCCATCCCATCTCAAACTCCTCTGCTTGGCTGGGATGGGCTCAAAGTGCAGCAGAAGTCGTTTCCCTTATGGCTCATCTCACCGTCCCTTGCCATAGGAGCCCTCAGACAAACAGGCAGGGCCACAGTGAGATGGGGGACATCTCAAAACCCACGGCTGGCAAGGAAGGGAAGGAGGAATACTGGCAAATGACAGAGCCCTTATCTTAATTACAGGCTTATTTGCATTTAAATGAAGGTTATTCTATAATTACCACCAAATGTTTTGTGTTGCAGCTGAAATACCTCTCCATGGGCTGTCAAGCTCCTTCCCATTTTCATTTTCTCTTGCCATTCTTCTGCTTTCTAATCAGCTGGCACACGCAGGGAGGCATTCACACCACCCAGCTCCACTGCAGCAGTGCCAGCCCACCGCCTCGCCTTTGGGCAGGGGGCCTCGGGTACCACCGCAGCCCAGCATCCCTCCCAGGGGAGAAGGGAAAGGATGCAGCTCGCTGCCCTCTCCACTAGCACCATGGGGGATGAGCAGGTCTGAAGTTCAGACACCGATTTGTGCAGGCTTCAGGGCAAAACCAAAGCAAGCCTTCTCTCCGTGCACATGCACACACGCAATTAGCTCGTCAGACTTGTTGCAACAGGGTGCTGTGAAAGGCAGAAGCGTGGGCAAGGTCAGCAAGAGATTAAATTCAGGGAGAAAAGAGGTTTGGAATAGGAGCTGAATCTCCTATCTAGCTCGGGAAGTCCCTAACCCTCAGGTTGCTGGAAACCAGCATCCAAGGATGTCTCCAGCCTCTCCTGTCTTTTTGCTGTCGATGGTTATTCCTGCAGGCAGGACAGAGACAAACCAGAACCCAGGGAGGGATGTTTGCGCTGTAGCTAGCACTTCCTCGCAACAGATAAAGCGCTCCCATAGAGAAAATAACACCCAATTATATCATTCAAAACAATCACAGTGAACAAACCCATGCAAATGGCCAAATTAAGGCTGAATGAGAAGCCTTCTGCTATTTCCTAAATTGCTATACCTTTAATCAAGCTCCTTTAACAATCTCTCATGAACATTTTCTCTATCTAGCCAGGAGAACCACATTAACCAACCAGCCCATACGGGGATGAACAAGACAGCAGCTATTAGAGCCACAGCAGAGTCTCCTGTTTACGAGTCGGTAGTAATGAAAACAGACAGTTATCTCTCACTAGACCCATCGCTCCTCTCCCTGGCTCTTACCCACCGCTGAATCTCAGCTTCTGCACAGCCTTCGCATCCCCCTGCCAAACTCCAAGTCTCTGCCTCCATCTCATGGAGAGACTGAATCTCTTCAGCTCCACTGTGAAGTTAAGGGTTTTCCCCTCCACCTTTTTCTTTTTTTTAAAAAAAACAGACAAAAACCACCCCCTCTCCAACAATTTCATATAGCCCGAGGCAGTCTTACAGCATGGAAATTTTTAGCCTGAACAATTATCGCTTGGCAGAGAGTTAACTTGCTGCAAACAGGATCTTATAATGGGCAGTCTTGGCTATAAGCAACTTTGCTGGCTCCATTTAAAGCAAGCTCCATACCCCAGGACAGATAAACCCCCTCCAGCCCATTTCACAGCTATTTATGTTTAATAAGAGGCAGCACCCGCAGCATGGGAAATGAGCGGCACATCCGCGATGCAGGTTGGGTGCTGATGCACATGCCAAACCGATTCATCTTGTTCCTCCATCACACGGACAGAAGATATATAAAGGCAAAACCCCCCAACAAGCCCCAGTCCTGGCAGTATAACTGTCTCCTCTATTTTCTCAGCAACCCCAGCAAGGGATGCAGACACAGCCCCTACCGCTCCACCACCACTCTTAGGGCTGCCTCCAGTACTTCCCAAGGCAATTCCATAGCTGAACACCTTTGTTTCACCCTCACTATCAGCCTCCAGTCCCCAGACACCGTTATTTTTTATCACGGAGCCCATGGTGCCAGCAGACCCCAGGGAGGACGCTCTTCCTGCAGCCCAATTGCCCTTAGGTTACACAGCAAGGCTTGGAGGGCAGGGAGATTTTAAGGCACCCCGGAAAGCTACAGCTTCCAGATTTAGCTGGTGTTTTGAGTGGGGTATTTTAGATGCAGAAGCCTACGTGCATGAAAACTCCAGCAACTCGGCATCCAAGAATGTCCTTAACTTATAAAATCTGAAAGGTCCCTCCTCCTCCCCCCCCCCCTCCCCAAGCAGTAGTTTCATTAGTCCACACTGATTCCCATCTCTAAATTGCATCAAGAGAAGACAAGCCTGTAGCCTCAGCTTTCCTCGCAGATGCCATGCAAAGCAGCCCTGTCACAGGGGATTTCACAGGGCTGGTGATGAGGCTTCAGCGAGTGACTGCCTGGGATGCAGTCATGGTCCGTTAATTAAGTGACAGCATTTGCCTGGTGCAGAGGTGGAGCTGGGAGGGCTATTAGGTGGAAGCAGGAGATGCTACGGACACTGGAAGGTAGATACAGCTGCAGCAAGGCGCGTCGGACCTCACTAGGTGCAGCTCAGCCCCCTTTGTAGGATGATTTAGACTGGAAAGGATCTGCTAGGGGAACAGAAAGACCCTCATCTCCCCAGCCTCAGGGCACGAGGGGCTTATCGAGCCTGCGCCCTGCCAGCAGCAAGCATTTGGAGACGTAAGGATTTGTTTCAGACCCATCCTTAACACACCAGTCTATGCAAAAAGCAACTTCCCGGCACGCTGGAAGTCCTCAAGCCCTGGCAGAGCCCAGCACCAGACATCTTACACTGGAGAGTCAGTGCTATCCTTCCCATTCGCTCTCAGAGGATTCAGTACAAAATGAAACTCCTCTGAGCTTCTAATCTAGTTAAAAATCTTTTCCAAACCTTCCTTCCTCTGGAAGGGGGGGAAAAAAAAAAAAAAGAAAAGAGAGGCAAGAAACATCGCATCTCTCTTCCTTCTTCATCTCCCTCCCCTCTGCCTTCAAGTGCTCCTTGGAGTGTCTCTGCGGAATCATGTTTATATGCAGTGAGTGCTGTTGTTAGTTAATAACATCGCGATCACTGAACCTCCCTAATGAAAGAGAGAGACAACATAAACTGTCATTTCAAACAAACATGCAATCAGGGTACCAGCAGCTCTGAAAATATTATCTTCCCCGATTTCACGGGCTTCACGCAGGAAATAGGCTGCTTTCATGGAGATTCTGGTGCATCGCTCCTCACGCACAGGATCCGGGAGCGGGCTGGGAGCGGTAGGGACACATTAAAGCCATGAAATTGGCTGGGCTATGAAGGAGGAATTGTTTTAACAGCTGGAGCCGGGAAGGACAAATAACAGCCATGATTATATCTTCATTGCTCATCGTAACCAATGCACCAGGCAAGTTGTAATTAGACTGTGAAGAGCTGAAGGTTTGATAGCGAAGGCTTTGAGCTCGTGATTAGACACAGCGCATTTGTGCGTGCCCCGCAGCCACCCTGCCCCTTTCATGAGCCCAGAGCAGAGCTCAGGTCAGGCACTTGGGTGCTGCTGCAAATGCTGCTCGACCTGCACAAGAGCAGCGCCCGGTACGCTGCGGCCATGCACTGCGCTTCTTCCTCCTCCCCTTACTCACAACCCACACGCCTGTCTTCACAGCCCTAGAAAAGTCACCATCTTCCAGCTCTGAGGTGATCTCCAGCTGATAGAAAGCTTTAAGCCTACAAAGCAATGCTGATTTAGAGCAGCTACTGAGCAGCTCTGGGTTTTGAAGACCTCGATAATCTTGAGCGTCAACTGTTCTAGATAGCCATGTTGATGATGATAATGGTCCTTTCCATGCGGAGGAAACTTCTCCTCTAGGTTCACAGACCCACTAACGAGGGTTCGGCAAGCCACTGGGGCTTAGACACCTTGGGAGAACGTGGCTTGGGATGGATTGCCTTCCCAGCCACCAGCCACCCTGCTCAGGGCTGATGGAAGCAGAAGGAGATCTGCCTGGGTTCACCTGCAGCCACCCTACGCAACCCTTCCATGGGAGCCAAATCCAGAATGGGTTTGCCTTACAGCTCCGTGGTCCAACACTGCCTTTTGGATCTGCTTGGACAAGCTGCTATTTCCTTTCCCATACCAACCAGAATTAAATAGTCTCCTGCTGACAGCCTGCATTCCTGCACAGGCTTCTCAAGACACCCCTAACCTGAACAGAGATCAGGCAGAGACACAGCTGAGAACTTCCAAGAGCTTTCCCTCGACTCTTTCCCCCCATACACACCATCAGGGATCCCTCGGGAAAGCCAGACTCCAAGATAAAGCCTCCTCTTCCTCCTGAAGCCATCACCACCAAGGTGAGCAGAGGGACCAGGAGAAGGAGCACGCCTCAACTTGCAAGTGAAGGCAGTTCCCCACCACTGAATTAGTCTGATGGAGCTTGAGGAGATAAACCTAGACAAGAGGGGCTGAGTGTTCCCCTGAAAAATATTTATTTTGGCAACCATTTTAAGAACAAGCGCCTTGGAAAAAGCCAAGCTGCACTTATCTCCTGGTCCCCTCTCTGGCCATCATCGGATGGAAGGAGAACGGGGCGAAAACCACCCATCCCTAGCCACGCGCCAGTGCCTACGAAAAGGGATAGCGTTAAGGGAGGTAAATGCCAGCAAAAATCTCTCCCTGTAGGTAAAGGAGAGGGCTAATTTCCCCCCCACCTCAACATTTTAATAGACAACCAACAGGACTCCCGCGCGCGGCAGACAGACCTCGTGGGAGAGCCGCGCGGGAGGTGACAGCGCTGCCACCGAAGCTTGGCAGCCGAATTCAAATGAAGTTTAAAAACTCTTCTGACATTTAAGAAAAATCAACAAGCATCTAAAGTGATGAGGGGACCAGGCATATAACTGGCTGAATGTCACATTTAAAGCTAGAAAGATAGCAGCTGCTTTATCTCCTAAAGCAGGTGGCTGGAGTGGTAAATAAGGCACAGAGGGCCAGATTCTGCTCTTGCACCTGCATCCCTTCATTGACTGCGATGGAGCGACTCTGGATTTGCACCAACGTGACAGACAGCCAGAACAGAATTGGAGAGTCTATCAAACTTTAATACTTCTGAGCATCAACAACGAGCGTGCTACCAGCCCCCTGCCTTGACTTGAAATATCTTATACGGGCCACAGTCACACCAGTAAAAATTTATTGATTTAAATTGGCAGTGCCCTTTTTGAATCAGTTGTCGTTCTGACTGATGTACAGATATGAGCAAAAGGACATTTGAAGCATTTTAATGCACTTTTTACTGCATTATCTCTCACCATGATCTTAGCGGCTTCATGGAAATGACTCACATAGCGAGTAGAAGAACCCAATGTAATTAACGACCTGGCAACTCTATAATGATCCTTTCTACATAAAAAGGTCTTCCCTATACTATGAATAGACTTGAAGTAATTTATTGCAATCCATATAAAGATGAGACTGCTTTGACCTTGGGGATTTTCTTTAAGTTTTTTTTTTTTAAACAACCATAATTGCTAAGAAGATTTTAAGTGATAGCAGTTTAAAGAAAAATTTTTAAATGCGATGTGAAAAGTGAAGAATCATCATGAACAGCCTTCAGAGAGAATATTAACAAGCATCCTCTGCATCACTTAGGGGGGATATTTCACGACTAAACAATAGATTTCTTCTGTTTCTCATGGGCATTACTCTAATCCTCAAAACACTGAAGCACAGATGTAGTTTTACTCCCACAAGTAGCTCCCAGGAAATTATGAATATGCAGGAAAGCCTGTGGGGAAGCCAAGAACAAGCAGTTTCAGTGCGTTCCCCAGGCTGTCCCATGAAGCCAACAGTTTGCCTTTTATGGACCCAACCCAGCTGAGCCTCAGATTTGCACACGTTTGGCCCGTCCCCTCTCCTCTAACAGCACGCGGACCTTCGTGCTCACGCAAACATCTTTTCCCCGCCGTCCCGAGCTGCCTATGCAGTCCACGCATCAACACTCCTTATATTCAGATTGAGCTCAACCATGATTTACTGCTGCCGGGCTGTTGGTAAATCGTTAGCTTTATGTCCAGCATGATAGCTTCATATTGGCTTTTACTGTTTGCAGTAAAGCCTTTACTCTTTCCATCTTGCTAACACCTTGTCTCCCTGCGCGCGTTGCTTGCTTTCCCCTTGTTTCTCATTTCATCTGGCTCGTGCGTTTTTCATATTCCCCCGTCCCCTGCATTTTCACAGGGAAAGCATCATAGGCAGGTGATTTAAGCAGAAGTTGAGTTCAGTCTATCAGGGCTCTTTTCAAGGTCTTTGAGAGAGGCAGGGACACCTGGAAAGGGGTCACATCACACACTGGATTAGTTGTCGCAGGACATCTAACACGACGTGCTGGAGTGACTTCCACCCTTTGAAGTGCCCGGAGCTGTTTTGATTCCTTTCCCAGAGCTTTGGGGCCGTCTCGATTACAAGGAAACATGTTGAGCAAAGGAATAAATCTGGCCCAGAAAAGGGTAAGTTGTAGGTCTGACTGGAAAAAGCTGGGATGGAACAGCTTTCCGTCAGAGAAATGCGATTTGTTGGAAGTGAAACACTCTGCAGAGTCAGGTCTTTTTCTGCAGAAATTTCATTTCACAGAAGAGGGGGGGGAAAAAATAACATCCGACAGCTTTGAATCATCCTGCTTTGATACTCCTCGAAATCCGGTATTTGCATTCTTTGTTTTGAAACAACTTTAACCTCAGACTTGTTTTCCCTCAATTGTTTTCCATTGCGCTTTGTCAAGTAAGACATAAATAAGCTAATGCAAAACCAAGATATGTTCCTGCCTGTAACGTTTTGAAGGAGTTTGGAAACCCAGCATTTTGCTCCCATTCAAAACAAAGCCACTGTCACCAAAACTCACAGCTGAAGACAGAATTTTGCTGCTGGAAGGGCATAAAAATATCTATGTATTTCCAAATTCATGCCTTGGATGAGGATAGAGTCACCACCCTTTCCACCAAGTGGAAATGCTTAAAATAGTCAAGAAGCATCAAAATGACTACAGCAAAAGACAATATTTTTTTTTCCACTTCTTCTAGGCTAAGTTTTATCGTATTAAATATACAGGATTAATTTTTATATGATTTAAGCTTTAATTAAACATGAGTATTATATTTAAGAGAAACAAAGAGAAGCAACAAGTCAATACCCACTATTTTGATTTCAAGTCACTTAAAATACTGGTCGAAGCGATCAGACTTAGCATGAGCTAAAAAGCATCTTCCAGAAGAAAGTTATTTCTCAAAAAGAAGAAAGTTATTTCTCTAAAACCCAAAACAAAAACAAAACACACACACCCCCCCCCTGCTTCCTATTGACTATCAGATCACATCACTTACAATCGCTACCATATCTCACATTAAAAAATTAAGTCCATAACTGCAGAGAAACATCTACCCATTCCTTTTATAGCTTCTTGCCACAACGAGCTATATATCTCCATTATCACGGCACTATCACCAACACACAATAGATCTGGGCTCGCATCGTAAATAACGCTTTCATGTAACAAAGTTACACTTAGGAGCAGAGGCATAAATTAACACTCAGCCATGTAACTCTAAATAGTGTTTTAGGCCTTGTCAGAAACCAATTATGCAAAATATCCTTCTTGCAAAGATCTGCTCGTGATACTTCAAAGCATTACCTCATTTCAACCGCCGTGGACAAGGCATGGGGCTGTGAATCAGGAGATGAGGGCTTAGCTGGGGGGTGCTTGGATGATTAAACCCTCTGAAGTCATCTAATTACTGACATCACTGCTGGAAAGCATCTCTACGCCTTCCAAAAAAAAAAATAATTCTAATTTGTCATTTCTATGCCGGTAATGAAGATGCCTCCACCCAGATCCAAGCCTGTTATCCCAAGTCAGTGAATATCCTGAAATCTAAATAAACAGGAGGGACTACCGGGAGCGAGATTTGCAAGGTTTAATAAAAGATATTGCCAATAAAGTTTGCGCTGCCTGTATCTTTACACCATTTTGGCTGCAACCCAGAGGACTACAACGTAGCCTTCCTCCAGCCAGGAACCGAGGCACATGAAGATTAAATGCCTTTCTCAAGGTCACACGCAACCCCGTGGGAGAGGTGGGGAAAAATGAGAAGCATCCTTTACCTTTCCATCCCCGGTTGGATATCCAAAACTGGAACCAGACAGAAATCGCTAGCTGGCTGTAAAAATCTTGGCTGCTTTCCGTTCAAGTGAGGAATGGGTATGAAAATCCCTATGGATGTTTACTAAAGTCCCTGGCAATTGTTTATCGAGAGGCATTTTATTGTCCCAAATACCCTGTCCCTAAGAAACATGCCATTTCTCCCCCCCCCCCCTTTATCACGATGCTCCTACCTCACCCAGCAGCCATTCAGATTTTAAGATTTCCATGATCCTCCCCAAACCCTACTGCCCAAGCACGGCTCCCATTGATCCGCAGGCACTTCTTTTGGCCAGCTGAAGCCATCTCCTCCTGGCCACATCGACTGCTCATGCCTCCCTCAACTCGCAAGAATTTGCTGCAAATCTGATAGCAGATGTGATTTCCAGCTGGGTCTATAGACCGACCACAGCAGGTTCATTAATAACAATTATTAAGTGCTTTATGTTACAAATTAGGCCTGTAGGAATACAAAAAATATCCAGCCGGTTGGTTTACGGTCGCTTGTCGGAAAGAACTGTAAATTCCCATTATCACAACACTATCACCATGGCAAAATGGGTATAGGAACTCACTATAAATAATGCTTTAAAATAGCTAAATCATCATTGGATGCAAGGTCATAAATTAGTACCCATATGCAACGCCACGGAAGGCCTCAGCTAACAGCTTCCATGCATCAGCCAGCAAACGCACAGATTTTTGGAAGTCGCATGGAGAGCATCTTCCTTTTGCTGCTTCCTAGCACCCAGACAGCCCCAAAAGCTGCACCAGAAATGACAACTACATTGCTCTGGGCGTTTTGCTTAACATATATAGAAACTTCATACCAATAACCTTTGGGAATTGATAGGTCGGGTAACAGAGGAGCCAGTAAAACGGTGGAGGGAGGAAATAAATTGCTCCCAGCCATGCCCTCAAGAGCTGCCATGACTCCGCAGGCAGGCTGGGAAGAGATGCAGAAACCCAGGCAGCCAACGCTGGCTGGAAAATGCAGAGAAGCAGGGCTTGCTGCAGGATGACAGGAGGCCAGACTAGGAAAAAAAAAGTTAATTAAATTATTTCATTCCCCACCCTAAGGGACAGCCAGCCCAGGAGAGATGACAGGGCAGACCGGAGAAGCTCCTTCTGCTCCGTCCTCCTACTAACAAGCTTCAGCTCCCCGGTGCGTGGCACGATGGCACCAAGAAGGAGGGCAAAAGACTCAAAGCCAGAAGAAACCTAGCCTTCTGCCCACAAAGAGGGATGGGAAAAATCATTGCCACTCTCCTCACCCAACAGTCCCCTACTTTGTTCCGTAACAGCAATTTTTCCCAGGGATCCTTGCTCCCCTCAAGAGTACACCGAAGGTGCAGCGGACACAGATAAAATGGATCTGCATGCACAAGAAGAGATGCCGAGGCCACAGACCCCACTAGGGATATCTCAGGCATAACGTCTTGATCAATGGTCTGGACGAGGGGATCGAGTGCACCCTCAGAGAGTTTGCAGACGACACCAAGTTGGGCGGGAGTGTCAATCTGCTGGAGGGCAGGAAGGCTCTGCAGAGGGACCTGGACAGGCTGGATCGATGGGCCGAGGCCAACTGTATGGGGTTCAACAAGGCCAAATGCCAGGTCCTGCACTTGGGTCACAGCAACCCCATGCAATGCTACAGGCTTGGGGAAGAGCGGCTGGAAAGCTGCCTGGCAGAAAAGGACCTGGGGGTGTTGGTCGACAGACGGCTGAATATGAGCCAGCAGTGTGCCCGGGTGGCCAAGAAGGCCAATGGCATCCTGGCTTGTATCAGAAATAGCGTGGCCAGCAGGGCTAGGGCAGTGATCGTCCCCTGTACTCGGCACTGGTGAGGCCGCACCTCGAATGCTGTGTTCAGTGTTGGGCCCCTCGCTACAAGAGAGACATTGAGGGGCTGGAGCGTGTCCAGAGAAGGGCAACGGAGCTGGGGAAGGGTCTGGAGCACAAGGCTGATGGGGAGCGGCTGAGGGACCTGGGGTTGTTCAGCCTGGAGAAAAGGAGGCTGAGGGGAGACCTCATCACTCTCTACAACTGCCTGAAAGGAGGCTGTAGAGAGGTGGGGTCGGTCTCTTCTCCCAGGTAAGAAGGGATAGGATGAGAGGAAACGGCCTCAAGTGGCGCTAGGGGAGGTTTAGACTGGATATTAGGAAAAATTTCTTCACCGAAAGGGTTGTCCAGCACTGGAAGAGGCTGCCCAGGGAAGCGGTGGAGTCGCCATCCCTGGAGGGATTTAAAAGCCATTTGGATGAGGTGCTTGGGGACATGGTGTAGTGGTGGGCTTGGCAGCGCTAGGTTAACGGTTGGACGTGATGATCTTAAAGGTCTTTTTCAACCTAAGCGATTCTATTCTATTTATTTTCAGTCGCTTCTGCCCGGGGCTGGATGCGAGGCATTAGAGAAGAGGGAGCTTATTCATCCCATTACTGGGCCCTTGAGGCATCCCGTTCCCCCCACCATGAAAATTTTAATAAAACCGGTGCATCGACTTTCAATTAGAAGGCCGTAAAACGGTTCATTTTCATCTGTTTGTTGCACAGTAACACAGATCCTCGGGAGAAAAGAGCGCCTTTTCCAGACTGTCTGCGACGCAGAGAGCATTAATTGAATATTCTGTTGAAACCACCTTCAATTAGTGCCTCCGAGTTTTGCATGACATTCATCACTGCAACTCGCCCGATTCTGCATGCAGCACGTTTGGGGTTTTGTGATGCGCACATCACATTAACTTGCAGCATTACCCCGAAAATAACAATTTTATTTGCTAATGAGATGCTAGCCGGTGTAGGGTAGGCGGCTGCTGCTGCACAAGGCATGGCTTCCCAGTCTGGCCGGCGTAAAGCAGAATGGGTTCCCCAACCCCAGAAAAAATCAGTGTTGATAATAAATCCCTCATGCTAACCCAAACCACACCATTGCTCTTCCAGTTTCTCTGTATGGGGAAGTTGAGGCCAACCCTATGGCTGACGTTATAATATAGATGCAGCACCCTTCATGGAACCCCAACAGCCTGGAATCCAAAGTTAAGTGCTTTCACATCCCAGGTGGGATTCAAGATATAAGTGTTTGTCCTATGGATCCTGAGGCACCATCAAGCCCTAAACTTCCTTTTTTGGCCACGCTTTAGGAAAAAGTCCAAGCCGAGTGCTGGCCAGGAGACAGATGCAAGGACAAAAAACTCACTCCAGCTCCTCCTTCTGCTGGGTGCAAGCCTCACCCACACCGAGGGATGGCTGAAGCCATCCACTCCAGGTGTCATTCTCCTGATAACCAAAGGAGTTTTGCTGCAAATGCTGGCCCAGACTCGTTCAGCTCCGAGAGCAAAGGAGTCCCCACTGCGATACCCAAAGCTCCGCAGAGCTGCGATGCTGCTCTCCCCCACCTCACAGGCAATCACTCAGCATGGAGCAGAGATGCTGGAAGATATTCTGGTGGAAAGGTGCTTTCATCTTCTCAAAAAAAAAAAGCACGTTTCAAATTTTGTATGCATCTCTGCTGACTGGGGGGATCTTTTTCTGCTGAGTCCTAATACGCAGCGACCTCCTTTCCACTCATTTCAGCAACTGCCGGAGTCTCTCCAAACATTGATGCAAAAGGCAGAGCGGAGCCAAGGTGTTTTTCAGGCACCAGAAGCTTGTGACCAAATACTCCACAGCAGCACAAGAAATGACGGGACCAAGGAGACTTAGCGGACGCATGGATGGGGGATTTAGACACGTTACACATGGCCGTGCATCTCTCATACGATGGAAACGGTTCAGTTGGTTTAGGTCATTATATGTCATTGGGTCACCAGGGAAGCAGCACAGCTTAGAAGGATGAGCCATGCGAGCAGGATGCATCACTTCCCTACGGCACAGCCTCAGTTTCACCAACTTTAAGAAAGTAAAATAAAAAAAAAAAAAGACTGGAGCAGACTTTGTAAAGCATACCATCACGTACTGAGAGCATACTATCACCTACTGAGGTGACGTGCTATATTAGCAAGGTGATATTAATAAGCAGATCTTACATGCAAAATTTTACATACAAAATGGCATGACGTTTAACCTTGTCTAGTGCACAGCAAGCTGATTTTTTTAATTACAGGGTGGTGGGTTGGTTGGTTTTTTTTTTATCCCACTGCAGCTCCATCATTAGCTTCAGCCAGCAAATCACTGGAAGGCTGCAGGTGAGGAGGGGAGTAAAAAAGGGTCCATAGGCACGCATCCACATGGAATTAGCAGCTATGCACGGCAGCAGCGTGCGTGAGGGTAGCTGGCCACTTAGATGAGCAATTACCACGGCTACGCCACGCATGCACTGATTGAGGTCCCCTCCCAGCACCAAATCACTGCTCAAGCCTCAGGCTGAGCGGTTGCAGTGCAAAGCCGCTGTGACATTTAAGGCTCAGCATGGGGCAAATTTCACTTATTGTACATAAACCATCCACGCCTGCATTTTCACCAAGGCTTGGAGTTGGGCTCTTGGCTTCCACCGAAGATGCAGAGAAAACGCATGTCTGCTTCAAGAAAAACCCAAATACAGCAGCAACCCGAGTGCTTTTGAGAAATCCCCCCACTCCGGCCAACATTTTTTTTAATTGTTTCTCAACTTCCTATCTGCAGATCTGCAGAGCACTCTAATATAATCAGGTACTCTGCACAGGGGATTAGCAGGCTTATATCCCGTGGATCCAATCAGGAAAGTCTATCAGCAAAACATACTTATGTTGATACAGCTATTATAATCTGCATAATTCTTCTGAGTTCACATACTTAATGGATAGCAAACAGAGTCATTACTGCTGCAACTTACATCCATAGGATCTCTATGAGCCATTCACTGCAGTGTTTTTTATTATTCATAGCTTTAGTTATTGATTTTCAGGAGAAGATACATGCTTTTAAGCATCATAAAAGCAAGAGAGGAAAACAAATAGCACTATTCCAAGATTAATACGCTGCTCATAATAAAAGTATAGCTGTCACATTGCACTGTGTAGAGCTGATGGAGCCTTGACAAATTCCATGCAAAATGGCTGAGTTGCTTAAGAAGCTTGTTAAATAATTTAAAGGCAAGTTTTACTGGAGGCAAGAAAGTTCTTCCCCAAATCCACTTTCTTAGATTTATGAGCTAGGAGTATGTTAATCAACCCGAGTGCAGGATTCAGCCGGGATGTTTCCTCCCAGCAGGGCACAGCCTGGGTGGAGGGTTTAAGCAGGGATATACGATATGATAAAGTGTGCTCCCTGTATGGTTCACGTCTGCAAGGTCTCCAAGCCACGGTCCAGCTGACACGCTTGGATGCAATGGCGATCCGTGCTCGTCAAACCACGGGGCACCAGAAATCCTCCGAGGAGGACTCGTATACCCTTGATGGTGTCAGGACCGCTCAACCTGCCGCTTCCCACCTCTCTAACGCAGGACTCGTCTCAAACCCAGACAACTTGATGACACCTCAAGATCCCCCCAGGGCTGGGGCTGGCTAAGAAGAGACTCTTCCTCTCCTGCCCCGGTGCATTTCCATAGCAAACTCATCTATCAGGACAAAACACCCCCCAGGAGGTACAAGCGATGCACGGGGACATCTTCAGCCCGCACAGTCCAGAACCGGCCCTGGGAAGGGCTGGTCAACCCTTGAGCATCTCAGCGTGACAACAGCTCTTTTATTGCCTTGCACTCCCTGGCAGATGGAGACCTGCACTGCTAAATCAACCAGGTAGATCAGAGCTATCATCCCAAGCAGAAAGACTCCCAGCTTCAGGATATTTACGCGAGGAATAGCTTCCAGTGCCCAAGAGCCCCTTCAAAATCAACATCACAGGACAGCAAGCGCAAAGCCAAGCTCAAAGCCAGCGGAGCATCGCAGAAAAGCAACAACATGCTTGTTTGTTCACTGAAAGGCTCACGTAGGAGGCAAAGGACCTTCCAAATTACAACATTTCTATAGCAACTAGGGTCCCACCATGGTCTTTTTGTTCCAGACACTGTACAGACTGTCTCCATATTAATAACACTGCTTCCCAAAGAGGCAGGAAACAAAAAGAAAAACACCCACAAAATCAAATATAAGGAGCCAGTCTGCTCTAATACCTAGGCAAGGAGGGATGCAGCTAGGAGAAGGCTCTCCAATAGCTTGCAAAACACCAGTATTCAGTGTAGGCACCTAAAGGACCTTATAAGCCGTCTTGAGGGCTGTGCTGGGGATGCTTTGCAGCTCATGTCAGAGCTCGAGTCGTGAAAATCATCCCGAGAGCTTCACGCTCCCCTCTTCCAAGTCTCCAGAAGAAGAGCTGGGTGTTTAAGTCTTCCATACCTGACCTCCGTGTTCCTACTTTAACGAACAAGTCCATTTATTTGCGGTTACTTTGGCAGACCCGACCGCCGAAGCGCTGCTTATAAGATACTCGTCCTCCAAACAGCACAGCAACGCAGGGAACAGCCCCAGTTTTGCTATGGGCAATGATCAAGGACAGGATTTATGTGACCTGCCTTCCCCATCCATCTAAGCAAGCTCTTCATGCCTATTTTGGGAGGGGAAAGGGAGTGGAAATCAGCCTGGGGATGAAGCTACTTGCTCTGACAGCACCTTGCCATGCCACCCCATCTTTTGCAAGAAGAAATTAGAAGAAGAGGAATTGCACCTTAAGTTATTTCCCACATAGGAAACTGTTGTCAAAACAGGGAATTGTGGATATTTTTCCTCATCCTAGCCAGCAGCAGCTATCCCTCCTCCGTAACAGGAGAGCCACAGCATCAAAGCCTCTGCCGGAGATGAAGGAGCGAGTTTTACTGTTCTGGGAGGAGCTCTAGGAGATGGCACACTCGAGCCAGTTCATTTTTTCCTGCATCATTTACATCGACCCCCATTAAAACTTCCAGGCGGCTGCAACTTTCATAAAGCATCTTCGCAGAGGCATCGCCCTTCCCAAGAGGGGCCCGTTAAGCAAAGCACTACTTAACTAAGCCGGGCGTAAATATTTCAGGACCCCAGAAATGTCTCCCTGTCCCACCCCTTGTGCTTGCAAGCAGGAAAATTTGTGATTCGAATAAAGCCAGGCGCTGGAGAAAGGCAAAGCATCTCAGGCAGATGAATTTAAGCCCAAATATCAGCCATTTGGGAGGACCCGCATCGCTGAAGGCAGGCGGGAGCTGGTTTGTACCCAGCATCTCACCTCCCGAGACCAGCAAGGCTCTTTGCTCCTTGCACCGCAGGCTCTGTTCTGCGGTGATCCATTAATAATAAGCTGTCAGATTCCTGGTTTGTACCCGTTATAAATTAATCTCTTTTAATTGGCCGTGCTTCCCAGCCCAACTCGGGAACAAGAGCTCCCCACGGGTCCTGCACACCACACGGTTATATGGCACCGAAGAGTTAGTACCTGCCCAAGGACCCCGCTGGCCCCCTCCCACCTGCAATAAAAGAAAGCCAGCGGGGGAACGGGGATGTTTGTCACCACCAGCACCACGAGCGAAATGCGTTGGCATCGCTCCGGCAGCTCAGCATCCTCCAGCTCCGGTACCCTAACGTAAGGGCAGGCTGCTCAGCCCATGCAACAACTTGCAGAAACTCCTCTCCCCAGAATCCTTCTTGAAGAGGGAAGGGGAATGAGAGCAGATGGGGAGGGCTGGAGGCAAGGGGGAAACCGAGGCACGAGGCTTTAACTGCAATGGGGCGAGCATGGTGTGCTCCAGCAGAGGAGGAGGAGACTGTAAACCTCTCGGGGGTTTAATGCTGGAGCAGGAGAAGTTGGGCTCTGCTGTTCAGCTTTGTTAAACCCAAGAGCTCAAGCTCTCCCTTGCATACGTGTACTTTAGAGCACGCCTAGGAGGCGGCAACAACTTCCAAGACCTGCATTTTGTCTCACTTGCAAAAACTCAGACTTGCTTCACCATTTTTTCACACCCATCTAACATAGAGTACCAGGTTCTGGTGCTTGTCTAACACACATATTTACACCATAACACATGGAAGCAAGGGTGGGAGCACCCAGGCAACGAGGAGCACAGCACAATCCTGCACGCAAGCAGCTCCTGCACCCAGAAACACCCCCGGATGCGCAACGATGCCAGGGATGCGCCAAGGCAGTGCCAAGGCAGGTATCGCATCCCTGCTTCCCAGGGCATTCAGGCTGCAGAGAGCCCCTTCAAAGGTCTTTTCCAGAAGGATGCTTTGTTAAACAGGAGGGGTTTGATGAAAGCAAGTTTTCCTTGCTGCTCCATCTTCCTGCGGTACCCACACACAGCTAAAAACCTTCTCAAAATTGGCATATTTTAGGCAATTTTTACAAGACTACAAAATTCTCCACCTATAAGGAGCAATTTCACCCCATGCTCCCCATCCCAACCACCTGCAGCACCCAAATCCCACCCAACACCAGCTCCCATGCGCAGGAGCACCCCCTGCCTCCTTTTTTATTTTATTTTTTTGCTCTTCACATGAGCCCAAGCGCTGCAACCACACAAGAGAGAAACAGAAAAACCCCCGACAGGTTTTGTACTTTGCAGCCAGGGAGTTTATCAGCCCAAACAGCCCTTCAGTATTTAACCATGCAACACAAATATCATCACTCAGGACAAACAAATCTTGCAGCAAACACCTTCCCACAACGCTTCAAACACCAGAATCTGGATGCGCCCAGCAAGGTCCCCGACAACAAAGTGGGGACCCCTCCAAGCCTGTACCCCCACACCCAACACAGCTTTAAGATAATTTTTTAAATTTTTCTGACCTTTTTGCAGAGAGGACTCGTTCCTGCCACCGTCCCGTGTCTCCTCTTGCGTGTGCTGTCCCCAGCAGCTCCACGACTGTCTTTGGGGAGCCCCTTGTAGAGGGAAACGGGGGTCTCCAGGCTGTCTGCACCTCCTGAGTCGCAAGAGATGAAAATTCAGGTATATCTTTTACACCCGCAAAACACTTGCAGTCCAAACTCCTCTGAGCACACCACCAAAGCCAATGGTGCCAGCAGAAGACCCCAAATCCATGGAGAACCAACGAGGAGCCCCTGCTCCCCCAGCCCCTTCACACCCCACCGCAGGGGAGCACCATCACCCTGCTTTGCTCCCAATTAATTACTGCCTGCAGGCTGTGGGCAATCATCCCTATCTGACCCCAATGTACCTTTTTTTCTTGTTTTTTGTCTTTTTTTGGTAATGCTTGATGAGGTTAACGCAGCCCAGGTGTTTTCCAGGGCGCTCAGCACCTTCAATGCAGCAGAGCTGCCTGTTCACACCACCACCAGACTCTTTTTATTTTAAATCGTGCACAGCTGCAAACTTTTTCTCTTTTTATATGCGTGCAAAACAAATTCAATCCTTTATTTTTAAATGCATGCCCAAAAAAATAATAATACAAATAAAATTCTGCATCGCTCTAAACTCTTGCTGCTCTTAACACCTGCAAAATAAACCCGGCACAGGGCTGCACGTTTTTTCCACTGTATGAAAAAACATAAAGAGGGGGTTTGTGGAACTTTTTTCCCGGCCTCGCGGGGAGTTGCGAACTTTCTGGAATTTTTTTAAATCCCTGCCGCGAGGCCTCCCGCCCGCAAGGGGGCGCTGTGGAGGAGAGCGAGGCCGTCGCCAGGCCGCTCTACTCGGCGGGGGAGGTACCGGAAGCGGCGCCGGAAATGGCGGCCGGTGCCGGGGAGGCTTTGCTGCGGTGATGGTGGTTGTCAGTCCCGGTGGGCGGTGAGTCTGGCGGGGGGGTTCTCTTTGTGTCCGTACCGGCTGGGTATGGCTCTCTGCCTCGCAGCAGCATGAGCTCTGGAGCCTGTGGAGTGACCCTGGTGAGGAGCTCGGTCGGTTGGGCCCTGATGAGCCCCAGGACCCGGTGAGGGGCCCGGTTAGTTGAGCCCCGGTGCCCAGTAAAGGAGCCCGGTCAGTTGGGCCCCGGTGCCCGGTCGGTTGGGCCCCAGTGCCTGGTCGGTTGGGCCTTGATGAGCCCCAGTACCCGGTGAGGGGCCCGGTTAGTTGAGCCCCGGTGCCCAGTAAAGGAGCCCGGTCGGTTGGGCCCCGGTGCCCGGTTGGTTGGGCCCCGGTGCCTGGTCGGTTGGGCCTTGATGAGCCCCAGGACCCGGTGAGGGGCCCGGTTAGTTGAGCCCCGGTGCCCAGTAAAGGAGCCCGGTCAGTTGGGCCCTGGTGCCCTGTGGAGGTGCCCGGTCGGCTGGGCCCTGATGAGCTCCAGTACCCTGTGAGGGGCCCAGATAATTGAGCCCCGGTGCCCAGTAAAGGAGCCCGGTTGTTTGGGTCCTGATGAGCCCCAGTACCCGGTGAGGGGCCCGGTTAGTTGAGCCCCAGTGCCCAGTAAAGGAGCCCGGTTGGTTGGGCCCTGGCGAGCCCCAGTGCCTGGTGAGGAGCCCAGTCCGTTGGGCCCTGGTGCCCAGTAAGGATGCTGGTCAGTTGAGCTCTGACAAGCCCCAGTGCTCGGTGAGGAGCCCCGTTGGTTGAGCTTTGACAAACCCCGCTGTCTGGCCGTTCAGGCTGCGGCAGCCATTGAGGCAGCCGCCAGCAGAGCCCCAGGGTGGCTCCCCTTGCCCAGCCCCGCCATGCCGGGCCAGGGGCCATCAGGGGCCCATCGGGTGCTGTTGGTGCTGGTGGCCACGCTGGGCTGGTTGCTGGTCCTGCAGCTACTCCTGGACCTGTGGGCACTGGGGCTGCTCTGCGGGGCGCTGGCAGCGCTGGGTGGCTGGCTGGGCCCCCGGGCCCTCAGCTCCCCTGGCCGGCGGCTGCGGCTGGAGCGCTTTGTCAGCTCCCTGCGGCCCCCGCCTCACTGCCCGGAGGCCGAGGGGCGGCTGCAGAGGGAGATCGCCGGCACTGTCCACAAAGTAGTGCGGGACTTCGTTGCCTCCTGGTACCGCACCGTCAGCAGCGAGCCGGCCTTCGAGGCTGAGGTGGAGAAGGCCATGACGGGCCTGGCCACCGAGCTGAGGCGGCGGATGGGGCAAGTGGACCGCCAAGCCCTGGCCCACCGCCTCCTTCTCCTCTGCGGCCATCACTTGCAGAGCTACCTAAAGGCCCGTGAGGCCTTGAGGGGCGATCTGGAGGGCGGCCGGACCCTGTGGCAGGAGTACAGCCGGCTGGCGGGGCTGCACCCTGCCCTCTGCAGCCCGGCAGCTGAGGTGGGCTACGCCCGGGCTGCTGTGGAGATGCTGCTGCGGGCGCTGGTGCCCCGGCCCCACCTGGAGACACGGACAGGACGCTTCATGGTGGTGGAGCTGGTCGCCTGCAATGTGCTGCTGCCGGCCATCAGGAAGATGGCCGATCCTGACTGGATCAACCTGCTGCTCATTGGGGCTTTCTCCAAAAAGACCCGGGGAGAGGAGCCACCCCCTGCACCCCCAGTGCCTGATTTCTTGCCCTTCACGGTGCAGACGGACGCCACCCCTGCCAGGCTGCCCCCCTCCCCGAGGACCACGGAAGGGCCCGGGCGAGAGGCAAGGGCTGCTGGCGAGGAGGGAGAGGACTCAGCGAGCAGGCTGTGCCACACAGAGGAGCCCTTCCTCCGCCCACGAGCCCTGGGCTCCCTCTTCCCCTGCGAGGGTTTGGAGCTGGAGTCCCCCGCGCCTGATGCAGGCCACGACACGGATCTGCTGGCACCATCGCCTGCGGGGGAGTTCCTCGATGAACCCCTCCAGGATACCTCCTCTGTGCTGGAGGGACCGGCCACTTCAGAGGATGGCATGGGGGACCTGGAGGAGGGCATTGCCACCAGCTCGGATGCCGGCCTGCTTCCCACCTCTGCTTTTGCGCTGAGCTCCTGCCCTGACATCCAGATCGACCCAGCAGCTGAGAAGGAAGAGGAAGGCCTGGCTGTCCTCAAGAAGTCCTCTTCGCAGAGGCCCTCCAGCTTGGGGAAAGACCTGGGGGCAGCAGAGGCCCCGCTACAAAGCCCCTCAGACCCGGGGCAGACTCTGCCCCTGCTTTCCTCCTCCCCAACAGCTTCCATCAGCACCTTCAGCTTTGAGCCCCTCAGCAGCCCTGACGGGCCGGTCGTCATCCAGAACCTGCGGATAACCGGGACCATCACTGCCCGAGAGCACAGCGGGACTGGCTTCCACCCGTACACCCTGTACACTGTCAAGGTAAAGGCTCCCCTGGTGGTCACCCCTTTTCCAAAATCTTTCTCTGCCAGGGGAGCACAGGCTGGTGTTTGGAGATGAGGATTTGTGCTGTGTGTGGCTCGACAACAAATTTTGTCTGGCAGCGGGGCAATATCAGGCACAGTGTTTTCCCTGTAGCTGTTTGGGTGTGGAATAGGGGTTGCCATTCTTGGCCGAGGGTTGTGTGGGGCTGGTTGAGTCTTTTGTATCCTGTTTTCACCATTCCCTTCATCGTGAGGGATTCGCATGCTGTGCAGCCCCTGTTCCTCAGGAAGGGTCAATCTGAGGAATTGCTGGATGGGTCCTCCGTGGGGTCTGGGGACTGGGGCCAATAGGGACCACAGCACATCAGGGTTGTTTTGGGGTCTGTTGGGATTATTGACTGTTGCCTTACTCCTCAGTATGAGACAGCCCTGGAGGGTGAGAGCGTGGCCAGCCTTCAGCAAATGGCCTACCACACCGTGAACCGCCGTTACCGGGAGTTCCTCAACCTCCAGACCAGACTGGAGGAGAAACCAGAGCTCCGCAAGTTCCTGAAAAGTCAGTGTCTGCGTTAGCTTCCTGAGAAAATACTTCTCCCTCTCACCCCAGTCTGTGCTCCTCTGCTCTGAGGGTATCCTGTCCTGCCTGTGCAGCTCGGGATGCTGGGCTGTTTGTGATGCCCATGTCCTTGTTCTGTGCAGAGCCGGCTAGAGGAGAAACTGATTTCTTTTCGCAGCAAATTCCAGTGTTTCAAAAACTCCTTGTTGCCGTTCAGATCACAACACTTGCTTTTGTAGTTTTGCACCTTAGCAATGAATAGAAACACTGGTATCTGCAAGCATCTTGTTTGCATATAAGAAAGTAGGGTAATACGTGTTGAACGTAAGCTTTTTTTAAAAAGAAAATGTTTCTTCTAATACTGCTTATGTATAAAACGTCACTGAATTTAGCACGTTCCTACATAATCCTTTGTTTTTGACAGATCTGGGGTTTTGACTGGAACACTGCTTTGTTGAGAATTTTTGGGCTTTTTGTGTGATCTAGAGTCCTTGTGCTAAACTGGTCTTCTTGATTCTTTAACATTAAAGGTACGGATGATATGATATCAGCAGAACGCAAGTTCTGTATGGATTTAAGGTCTGATTCAGCCACCCCGGTTTGAGGGGCGTATTATCTTGGGCTGACGCTGGGCAGTGTGTAGTGGTCGTCTGAAGCACGAGAGCATTAAGATTTTAATACAACTGTTTCAGTTTTCTCGAGCTTGCTAATGGGTTTGTTTCCTTTGTAGATATCAAAGGCCCAAAGAAACTGTTCCCTGATCTCCCATTCGGAAACATGGACAGTGATAAAGTGGAAGCCAGAAAAAGTCTGCTAGAATCTTTCTTGAAGGTGAGATACTTGCTTGTGTGCCCCTGTGAGCTAGAAAGCAGCGCTCAGGACAGCTCTGTCCTGACAGACAGTGGAGCACATCAGATCTCTTCCACCTGCACTTTACGTGATCAAGCTGGGAAATTGGCTCGAAAAAGACCTAAAGCTCCACCTTTCCTTGCAGCAATTGTGTGCAGTCCCTGAGATTGCAAACAGTGAGGAGGTGCAGGAGTTCCTCGCCCTGAACACTGACGCCAGGATCGCGTTCGTCAAGAAGCCCTTTGTTGTCTCCAGGATAGACAAGGTAGACAAGTGGGAAACTGGTTATCTGAACCACTTTTGACTGCACCTAGGCATGCCTCTTGGGCTCCGATGTCTACATATATGGCTGCTGCAGTAGTAGCCAAAAAACTTGAACGCTCTCTGTGTGGCTGGGCTCAGCTTGCCCAGAAAGCCATAAAGCTAGGAAGAGTCAGAGCCCATCTCAAAGAGCCGGGGGGTCATCATGGAAAATAGAGAGCGTGCAAGTCTGAAAACTCTGAATTCCTGTTCCAGGAATAGGAACATATTCAATAATTGATGGCACTGCTGGCTTTTGCAGATTGTTGTCAATGCCATTGTGGACACCTTGAAGACGGCATTCCCCAGGTCAGAGCCCCAGAGCCCCACGGAGGATCTTAGCGAGTCTGAAGTGGATGGGAAATCTCAGACAGACGGGAAGAAGGCTAACAAGTAAGGGCTCCTTCCGCTTCCCCTGTGCTTTACGCAGAACATGGATCTCGTACATAAACTGACTCACTCCATTGTGGGAAATACTGACGTGATGCTTTACCAGTTGTGGGTAATACTTTGCTGTCGTACTGAGAGCGCTGAATCGCTTTCTCTTTCACATACCGAGCAAGGGTATTTGAGTTCCTGTTTGGATAAAGCATTTTCTAAGAATGCTCAGGCTTTCACAGAAGGTGGATTTCCTCCTGAGGGAGCCGTGAGGTGGTGGCATTTGCCGGCAAAGATGTTGATGCTCCTGGAGAATTGCTTTTTACCCTTAAACCGGTGCGTGACCTATGTATGTGGTGAGTCGCTGCAAAATACAGCTATAAGTTGCCTAGCTGAAGGTTCACTCCTGCCTCTCCCGTGTGTTTCGTGGAGTGGGATGCCGCCTTGCCCAGCAAACATTTGAATATTTATTTCGGAGTAGTGTTTAGGGTCATTGCACGTAGGTTGCTCACCAAGTGTTTATTTGGTGTTGCTGGCAGTGACGAGCCCCATTGTGCTCATCAGCGATTCTTCCCTTACAGGAGAAGGGAAGGTTTCTGCACAAGTATGGCTTTTTTTCTGGAAAAGAGATGTTTTGCTAGAAAAAGCTGCTTTGGACAAAAAGACAAACCAAAAAAGTACAAGTTTTGAAGCGTCTTGGCTGAAAAAGACATTCCTTAATGATAAACAGGCGATTTTACAATTTGTCCCACAATCCCAAACGCCCTTTCATATCCTCCTTTCTGTGTGTGCGTGTTTATAATTGGATTTCACAATCCTGCTGAGTATGTTTAATCTCAGAGGCCTTTCTGAACACTTCCCTGTGTACGCCGCAATGCTCACGCCTCGCTGAACAGAAATGCCTACATCTGCACGTAAACTTATATGTAACCTACCTGCTGAAGAAGGTGTATGTGTGTGATGGATGTTGGAAAGCCTTGGCTAGATCCATGTGTAGTTGAGGAAAAGCGCTTTAATGCTTTCGTTGCATGGTTTTACTGCCACCTCTGAGTTATCCTGGGGGAAGATGCTTTTTTGAACCACTTTAGGCCTAATCAGACTTCTTAGCTTGGACATGACACCGGACAAAGGTAGTTGGTCCAGGCTCTTGGCTGAGGCTGGGAAAGTCATCGCTCGCAGCTTGTGGAGAAAACCCTGACTGTGCCATGTCTCTCCCCTTCAGGTCCAGGCTGAGGTTCTCGTCCAGTAAAATTGCTCCAGTGCTGAGTGTGAGTGAAGCGCATGACAGGATCGTGTACTCTATCAGGGAGGGCAGCGCCGTAAGTTCAGATCCCTCTTGCAATCCTTTCACGATCCTAATCATTGCCCTGTTTGGGTGCTGGCGTGGAATAATCCAGGTGGATGGGGGTTGTGGCTGCTGCAGCCTTGTTCCTGCGTGCCGGGTCTTTGCAGAAAGGCAATAAGCAGCCCTAGTTGTGCTGTTGGCTACAGCAAGGTGCAAACCAGGTAGTGGGAGGCTGTCTGGGTATTGGAGATCGCTTATATCTGTTCAACTCTGGCTGTGTGCAGCTCACCGCTGGGGTACTAATACACCGGTGCTTTTGTAGGTCTCTGGCACCCTGTCGCTGGCTGCTATGGAGTCCTTCATCCAGAAGCAGGAGAAGCTGCTGGAGGCAGTCCCCAGCAAAGCTCCCGAAGGCGAGGGAGGCAGAGAAGCTAAGGAAAGCTCTGTGCGGGACAATATGGATGAGCTGGGCACATCAGAGCAGGGGGCACATCCGGACACAGACTCTGGTGAGCTCAGCCCCTCTATTAGTGCTTCACCGTATCTCCCTTGGTCCTGCAACAGCTCCAACATCTGCAGGCTCAGCTTGCAAGGTCTTCAGTATGAGGACTTGGCCTCCTGCCTGTTGCCCCTTGATTAAAGGGAAGGCAAACTTGAGTTTTGCCAGTCCTGTTAGGTGATTGCTCTGGTCTTTATTGCTATTGGAATCAAATTGGGTCTTGGCTCAGTCGTGTCACTGCAGATCTTCACTGTAGTGTACTCAGTACAGCTACTGCAGAAATAAGTTTCTTGAGGGCACACTGCTTAAACTGCCAATGTTGTAAAATCCAGCTCTTAGAAACTGAAAAATGGCCAAATTACGGTTTCTTGGTATTCTCAAGTTAGCCTCGATATGTCCATGCGCTACAAAAGGACCTTGTGAGATTCACTTAAGTTTGGATAGATTTGGTGGGAATAGCAAATAGGTAATCCCAGTTCAAGGAATGATGTTCCCTTTCTGATTATAAATCCCTCCTCTGAAGCCCAGGGGTGTTATGGTCTGAGGACCGGTTACAAGATTATCCTGAACGCGATAAATACGTTCTCTAATCTTTTTCTTGGAATAGCTGAGCTGTATCAGCTGGAACTTTCCAAAAATTTCACTCCAGTGGTTCAAGTTTGGCAAGCTCTGACTGAAAGCATGTGCTTGTGACAGGATGGGTCTGGTATTCTGAAACCTAGCCTGTGCTACCAGCTTTGCCTATAATCTTTCAACACACGCCTGCGGTTGTTTTGGGGCTGCTGGGGAGCAGGACTGGAAATGGAGGTCAGTGCTCTGCACGGAGCACAAGAGGTACAAGGCCAAGTTAGCTGAACTCTTAAGGAAATTTAACGTAAATGACGGTCAAATGCCTGCAGGCCTGTGATGCTTCAGAGCCGAGACAGGGCAGGCTGGTCTGGCAGGGTATTACGGGGAATGAATGTCTGGGGAGCGGCTGGCTAAAAAGGCAACCAGTGTCTATATCTGCTCACTGGGTGACTTCTCAGAAGAGGTTGGCCAGCAGCTCTCTGAGGAAGGGGACTTGGACGCTACGGGAATAAACAGAGCTTGCTGACGATGCTCTTGGTATGGGGTTATGGTGAAGCTGAACGGCCTGCTCCAGTTTTTTGCGCAGGGAATTCAAGTCTCAAAGGGCAAAGCAAGTGAGGAATAACTTGTGCACGGCCCAGAGCAAGAGGGGCCAAATGCAGTCGCATGCCTTGTCTTTTCCAAGTGAAATGGCCTGGAGTTAATTAGTCCAGCTCGTATGCAGCAGGGAGAGGAAGTGGAGGGAAAGAGACATGCTGGGGTCCAGAATCCCTCTCCTCTTTATTTCCAGCAGCAAATTGTGTGGGAACAGTCTCGTTGGCTCTCTGTAGGCAGAGAGTGGTTGCAAGATCAGGCATCAGGGAAGGTCAGAGTAGGGGAAGCTGCTGTACAGGAGCTCACTCTGCCAACAGAGCCGACGCAGTAGCCTCAGGTTGGGGCGCTGGCCTAGGAGCGGTTGTCTCGGGCAAGTTTGTGGTACATTAATAAGCTTGTTCTGCATAACAGCTATGATGCTTTGGGGCCAAGCAGCATAAAAGTAATTCTCTAGCAAGTAGAATGTATTTACGCTGTAGGCTTTGACATCCTCCTGAGGATCAGAGGGAGGTTTTGCTGTCCCAGATCTGTGTCACCAGGGATATGTGGGCATGTGTGTGGGTTTTTGTCTGAACTGATGCATCTGGTTTATCCAGATGTGGTTCATCCGTCTTCCTGCTGAGACTCGGACCTGCCACACGATGGCAGCCTGCAGACACCGATCGGAATCTTGTGCCTGGGAAACTACCCGTTCGAAAAGGGGAAAGTGTTGGTGAAGACTAGGAAGATAGTCCTCAGCTATGTACCTTTCTCCTGGCTACAGTCACTGCCTTCTTTCTCACCTGTTTTGGGCACGCTGCCATCCCCGTGCGGGGACTGGGGTTTGATAATCCCTTGGCTTAACTGAGAAGGAACTGAGCCCTTGGAGCAGCCACGTTCTGGTCTGGTGCACCCCTTGGTAGGGAGGTTGGGGCTGCTTGGATGAAAGTGGAAACGAAAGAGAGCGATCGGGGCAGGAGCCGGGGAGGGCAGGCTCCCCAGGCTGGCTGTGCCGCAGCAGATCGTCTGCGTGTGGCACAAGGTGCTAGGCTGGGGAGAAGAGCGTCAAGCAGGCTGTCGGGGAGAAGAGTGAGTTTTGGATGATGCTTTCCACCAGGTTTGCTTAGGTGCTGAGTTGGTTTCTTCACAGAATCATAGAATGCTTTGGGCTGGAAGGGACCTTTACAGGCCATCTAGTCCCACCCCCCTGCCAGAGCAGGGACATCTTTAACTGATCAGGGTGCTCAGAGCCCCGTCCAGCCTGACCTTGAATGTTGCCAGGGATGGGGCCTCCACTACCTCTCTGGGCAACTTGTTCCAGTGCTTCACCACCCTCATTGTAAAATGTGTCTTTCTTAAATCCAGTCTAAATCTGCCCTCCCTTAGTTGAAAACCATTGCTCCTTGCTTCATCTGACCGTCCTCTTCCTCCTGGCAGACTCTGAGACAGCTTTGGCTGACCTGGCCCTGGATGTGCTTCGTCTGCTGCTGACGGATCACTGGAGCTGGCTGTGCACGGAGAACATCCAGAAGGTGTTCCATCTGCTCTTCGGGACCCTCATTCAAAGGTAAGGCCTCAGTGACCAACTGCACAGCTCTCCTTTAGAGTTAGAGTCTAAAATGGAGCTCTTGCCTGAATGCAGATAAATGCTTTCCATCGCATCAAACAACAAGGTTCTGTAAAGAAGATGTCGCATGTATGTAGAGTAAACATCTCAGAGGTTTGCACTAGGAGCTGTTTTCCCTGTGAGCAGCAACGTAACCCTGGCGGGCAGCCTCCTCTTCTTTAACAACAGGGGAAAGTAAGGATCCAGCCCTGGGAATGGGAGGCTTCTTGCCTCAGGAAAGGGTGAGAGTGCCCAGCTCGTTGGCTCTCCAGGGAGAGACTGGCCTCTGCTGGCCTCCTGGTCTCTCACTGCCCAGGGGCTCAGCTTGTCCTTTCTTCAAAAGGAGAATAAACAGGCACAAGGAACAGCGACTTGTCAAGTAACAGCTCGGAGTGTGGCCTCCCAGGGCCTTTGCTGTCACTGATGCACCACTGATGCACCCCTCTCTGATCTGCAGTGGGCCAGTAGCGCTTGTGCCTTGGGCAGTGACCCACAGATGTATTAGGGAAAGACTTCCTTTCCAGCTGGTATGTACTTGCCAAACTTTTCTGAGGCCAGTGCCTCTGTGTGGTAAGGCACCAGGCCAAGACACACAAACAGAGAGCATTTCTGTTTTCTTGTGTAGGTTGGTGACTATCACTAGCTGAGGATATGGTCCTTTAGAGTAAAAGGAAAGCCTTCCCGGAAGGACTTTGGCTAGGGGGAGCCTCGGAGCAGTGCTTTTCCTACTCCTGCGCCCTTTCTTCTCTCACAGGCATTCAAAGCCAGTGTCAGAATGTGCAGGGCAGCACATTATAACCGACCCAGTAATTTAAGCTGCCCTCAGCAGAGGTTGCTGGAGTGCTTTGAGGTCAGGGGGGCTGCTGGCCATCATTCCCGACTCTGTTTTCTTGGGTGCGAGGAGGTGGATGTTGCTCCCATCTCTCCAAAATGGGCTCTGGTCTCTTGGGGAATAAGCTGGAACCCAATCCTTGTGTGTAAGCACAGAGGTATGAGGACTTGAATATGCACGTCATCACCTCCTAATAAGCTGTGTCCCGGTCACCCGGGGAGCCTGCAGCACCGACACGTGGCATTGGTATTTTCCACTAGAGAAGCCGTCATACACACAGCACATGCCTGGCTCTGGAAGGTGGAGGAGGTCCGCAAGTTGTGCTAGTGGAGCAGCGTGAGGGTGACCGTGTTTGTAGCTGCTCTGCTTCAACAGGTCTGGGTGAACCCACGTGTACTGCAGGCAAACCTTTGGCTGGAGGTGAAGTTGGGAAGTCCCGTGACTCCTTGGTGTTGTGATCAGGACAGGGTGCAAATACAACCTTTTGAGCTAACCCTGTGTCCCTGGTTCCGTACGTGCGTGTGCTGAAATTCGCATCTTGACGCTGACTCTGCTCTTGTTCTGCGACAGTCAGGAGTCCACGGGTCTGGTGTGAAGGGAACAGTGTGAACTGACCCATTGCCAGGAGAATGGTGTTGCTCATGGATCGCTGCAGGGAGCGCTCTCCTCCCCTCTTTCTGCTGCTGTAGTTGCCACCCCAACCCAGAAGGCTGTGCTTGGGACAGTGCTTCAGTCTCCTGAAAGAGGGGAGTGTTAGGGTGGAGGTTCTCCTATCTCGAATCAAGGGTGGCAGGTTTTCACTGATCCTGGAAGCCCATGTGGAGGGCTGGGGCTCAGCAGGATACCGCAGTGGGCACAGGAACTGCCCTGAGAGCAATTGGTGTCTGCCTGTTGTGAAAGCTGTGATCTGGTATGAGAGCAGAGTTCAGATGATGCCTGAGACGGATATTCAAGACAGACGTGTCATTACCTCCACAGTTGAGGAGAATTGGGAAGGGCAGGGGGGGGCCTCTGTCCTGGCTTGCCATTGCACACTGTCCCTAAGCCATACAGAAGGGTGGCTGAGACTTCTACTCATGGCTGGCCCAGGTGACCACTGCTGTCCCAAGCAGATCAAGAAGTCTCTAGCTCAGACCTGCTGCCAGCTGCCTATCCAGGGACACAGCATGGATTTGGTGGCATTTCTCTTCCATTTAAGTATTTGCAACTTGATCGCTGCTCGGCCAGACCTGGCGCAGCCCTGGCACTGGCGTTCTGGCTGGCACTGCGTCTGGGTACCCTTTACAGGTAGAGAAAATACCAGAAGCTGTTCTGGGAGCATGTGCTATTCAAGGCATCGTGCTCCTGCCTCTGAGAACGGGCGGACAAACATGGGGCAGCAGATGGGCACACATCCTGTCTGTAACCATTGCTGGTCACAAAGTACGAGTAGGAATCATCCCTCCACGAGATGAGGTCCTTCTCTGTTCCTGTCAGTGGCTGGGTTAGGTGGTGAGTGGTGGAAAGGAGGTGTCCTAGCAGTGTTTTGGGTGTTAGGAAGGGGGTTGCTGCTGGGTGGAGACTCCTCTGCGAGCTTGTATTTGGTGAGGAGCATGCTGCTCCTGCAGCCTTCTCGCAGCTGCCTTCATGGGCATTGCTACCGCTCTGCACCGTGAGTGCCTCATCGCAGAGCAGAATCAACAGAAAAACACCAAGAACAAGGTCCAGCTTCTCTGGAGAGCCAATCCCCCTCTCCTTTGGGGTCTTTCTCCCTTGGGCTTGCAGTCCCCACAGCATCCCCTGCGGTAACATCGAGTGACTGCTGTGACCGCACTGTTGCTGATTATGGGACCTCCCTATCCTTCTCCATTTGCCATTCTCCACACAGAGCATCCCACCACACTCCTCTTTCCCCTCTTCTCCGTAGCTGAAATAGCTGAAGCCAGGCGCTATCTGTCTCCCTCAACTGTCAGTTTAATGGCAGCAGGGGAGAGGAAGGCTGTATGACCGAAAAAGGTATTGTTAAGTAAAAGGGAGGCCGCGTGTGCAAGCCCCCATCCGTGCGGCACTCATCCCATTATGTAACAGGGAGCGATCCTTTTTTGGAGCCGAAAGGAGAGACGGGTGGAGGGGAGAGGCGGAGGGGCCGGGAGGCTCGCTGGGAGCAGGGACGACCCCGGGGCCGAGGATTGCTTCCAGCAGCCTCTCCACGCGCTGGGTCCGTGCCTGTAAACAAACCCGCTGCCCTGCTCCGGTTCCACACCCCTCCTCTGTCCGGCTCTCGCTTCCCTCCCACGAGCTGGAAACACAGATCTCCTCTCTTTCCTGGGGAGGCTGCAACAGGGACTTGTTTGCAAAGGGGAGTAGATGGGGCTATTCTGAGCTCCGGGGGTGTTTGGTGGAAGAGCTAAAAAGCATTTGGAGAATCCATGTGCTTTTTAGAGCCTTGTGAGTCAAAGCAGGGTTAAAAATACACGGCAAGCACACGAACCATGCCACGGCTGTGACCCTGCGCCCTGCCCTCGGTCCGTCCCCGACGGCACGATGGTCACTAGGTCAGGGATCTACCAGTGCCGCGACGAGCCGGGGGCAGCCGTGGAGCCAGGGTGACAGCCACCGGGTACCAGCTGTGCCCTTCAGCTGCTGCTGGGGTTCTCCCAAGCCCACATCTGCTCCCCTTCTGGACGGGAGTCTCGGCAGAGTGCCAGGATCCCGGGGATGGACCTGGGAGGATTTTAGATGCCGATCCAGGTGTGTATGCTTTTCCTAGCTCCTTCCCATGCATCACAACAGAAAGCTGGGAAGGTGGGAAGGCTGTCTGCACCCTGTAACGTGTGCGGGGCTGGGGCACAGAGTCCGTGCCGGGGCTCGGAAGCGCCTGTGTGTATATAAGGGAGTGTGTGGACCTACGCAGGCAGCTTTGATGGTGTCACGTTCCACCAAGCACGAGTTAAAATAAATGCAAAGCATCCCTGCCTTACCCGGGAGCTCAGCACCGCTTGGCTTGCTGTTCTCTTTGGGTCGCTCTGGTGCTCCTCCAGGCTTTGTCCCCTGTCCCATCATTCCTTGGCAAAGCGGGTGGATTTGGGGAGGTGATGTTCCAGTCTGTGTGAGGTGTAGATGGAGAACCAGGGATGCTTTGAGACTGATTACAGATGACTGTCAGGCTTTTACGAGAGCGGTTTCTTGCAAGTTTTTGTAGCTCTGGTTCCCTTTGCGAGTCTGGCTAACTTTTGGCTTGTTTTCCTTGTAGGGTTTCCTCTCTTGAGCTGGTTCTTCCCAGGTTTCAGCCACTGCTGAACTAGCACGGGAAAGGAAAGTCTGTCTGAGCTCAGATCCACCCCTCAGCTGAGTGTTCTTGCAGGGAGCCTGGCTCTTGGGTGCTGCAGTGAGGGACACTGAGCCCTGGGGTGGGAGCAGAGGAGAGAAGGGGCACTTGGGCAGTGCACAGGACAGGCTTTGAACATGTACACTAAAATGGGGCTGAGCGGTCCTGGGAAGGCTATAGCAGCAAGGGGTTGTCTTTGACTTGAGGTGCCAGATCTTGCCAAGCGTTGCTGGGTGTCAAGAGCTGGGCAAGGCCACAGAAGCACAATAGTCTTCATCCTATCAGCCCTAGATCTGGAGCATCTGAATTCTTGTTGCAGCCTGGATTTTGGCAGGGGGTTCAGTCTGTTAGGGTTTGGATAAACAGTGTGGCTAGGTCCCAGTCTAAAGAGCAAACGCCTCGACACAGGCAGCCCTGCTTCCCTATGGAAATGATCTGGGCAAGATATGGCAGCGGCACGTGGAGGAAGCCGATGCCACATTCCAGGGTGGGTACAGGAAGGATGCAGTTGACGTGAATGGTGCTGCATCCTGTGCAGACAGCTGGAGCCTGCAGGGCTGCGGGTTATTCCAGAATTTATCCTTTCCAACGCTGTCCTGCACATTCAGTGCACCTTTGACGGGAGATGCAAGGCTGGGGGGAGCAGGATGTGTTTCCCTGGCCCCTGAAGCAGTCTCAGAGCTGGCTGCTATGGAGGTTGCTCCCTGCAGAGGTAAAAACCACCATCAGCAACGGGGCCTCCGATCTCCAGGGCGACTGTCACATTGCCGTGGCCTCCCCTCTGTTCTTTCCCAGCTCTCCGTGCCATCAGGTTTTGTGTCCCCCCCATCCCTGTTTCGCTGTGTGTGTTGAGAGGTAACGGTTCAGCAGTGTGGCCGGTTTCATTAGCCCTCATGCCGGGGGCTCGTTCAGCTTCCAGCCCCACCAAGTGAAAACTTCTCGGACCGATATCCGTGGCCTGTGATTGACAAAGGTCCTGGGTTGTCGATTTAATGAGGCGACAAAGGGTCCTTGCGGCCAGGCCTGGGGTCCCTTCAGCATTCTGGACATCTGCGCTGGTCCAAAGGGTGCTGCAGGTTGCTCTTGCAGCACATCCCCGTCCCTCCTTCGGCAGGGATGCCGCACGGTGCCTGACCATTGCACAAGGTGGGTCTGGGTGGGCTATTGCTGGGGGTCACCCCCGTGCGCAACCCCAGGCTGCCCTTGCCTTCTTGCTGTCATCTTGGCTTCGGGGCTCTGTGCTGGAGCCTGTCGATGTCAGGCCAGGTGTTGCGGGCACTTGTGCAACTGCTGGTGTGAGTCAAGGAGCTCATAGCTTCAGGGAGTTGCTTGCTGGGTGGTTTTTTTTCTGTTTTTTCTCTTATTTCTTCCTTGATCTCTGTGCCAGCAGAACTGGCAAAAACAAAGACCCTTGGCAGCCTCCGTGATCCTCTTGACTTGAAAGTGCCACCGGCATGTAGTGTTGCCTGACCCTCTTAAATGTCCCTAAGTAAACCGGCCCACTCGGGCAGGCAAGCACCTGCAGCCCTGGGCGTGCTGGGAATGCGCTGCCCATGGGCAAGCAATTCTGCCCAGCCCTGGCCGTCCGGAGCCCTGCAGGGGCCGTGTCCGGCAGCCGAGATGGTGAGCCAGACCTCATCTGGGTGCCAGGTTGCACCGGGGGTCGGCGCAAAGCTGGGCTGTACGTGTGTCACCCGGCGTAGGGGGTGTTCTGGGGTAGGACGTGGCTGTGCGTGGGCAGGCATTTGCTGCGGAGGCTCCCTGTTCCCTCCCTGCATTATCTCTGAAAAAGACATTAAAGCCGAGGGTTGGCTCGTGCTCTTCAGGCGCCAAGAGAAGCCGGGAAGGTTTATGCTAAAGCTGTTCCCAGCGTGGCTGCTCCCACTTTCCTTTGGCTTCGTAGCTGGCAGGTAGCTTACCACTCCGGGCTTGGGCAGCACCTCCGCGTTTTGCTGGCAGAAGCGACCTGCCAAAACTGCAATATCAGCGCAGCTGGAGCAACTAAATCCATTCGCTGTTCTGGCTTGTTACTTAGGGGAGTTGATGCGGGCACATTTAGGAAGGACCTTTGCAACCACGCATCGAGGGGCTGTGCTGGCAGGCCCAGGTACGTGGCAGCAAAGGTCCTGTCTCTCTCGTGGTGGTGCACGTGTGTACCCCAGCCTAAAAGCCAGCAACAGAGTTTGTATACAGGGGAACCAACCTTATGGCATCTTCCTCCTTGTCTCTGGATTTGGCTATTTGTATTGTAGCTGCAAGGAGCAGTAGAACTCATGGGCCTGTGGTATGTCAGCAAAAGCGATCTTCGGGACTGTGTGTGTCTTCATGTGTGTATGTAAAGTAAATAAAAATCAACTTGGAAATGGACCTCGATTCAGTCGTCTCCAAGCACCTGGAAATTTTGGATCCGGCTTTGAATCTTTGTCCCAAACAAAATTTTTTTTCCGTCTTCTAGAAGGAGCATTCTTCCAAAAACAGCCACGAGAATGAAGGAAGCACTCTGTGCTTTGATAACAATTGCAACATTATTTTAACTGCATCTCTCTTTCTTCTTTTGACTCCGTTTCAGCAATTAGATATGTGCCAACTTTTTTCCCAGATTAAAAAAAAACCAACTCAAACAACAACTTCCTATTTCAAATAGAAGAGACAAAGAAGAAAAGGATTGAGGGGAAATAATGTCTCCTTGTTGGTTTTAGTTTTCCCTGGCTTGTGAAGGGTTAATGGTGTTTTTATGTATTTTGATTCTGAAGTGGGCTAATGAAGCAATCTGCTCTGAGCAGGACCTGGCTGAGACAGCCTGGCCTCTCCCTGGGGCACTGCTGAGAGCTTAATTGACTCAATAAATACTTGATGAAGATGTTATCGAAAGCTGGGATGCTTTGTTAAAAATCAAGGGGGCTTGGGGACGATTTTTTTTACTCACGTAGCTTTCTCCCCCTTTTCTGAGCCCCACGACGTCGCAGGGAGATCTAACTTGAGAAAAGCAAAAACCAGAGCAGCCCCGTTAATTCACTGGGGGGAGAAGATGGTGGAGTTGGAGCCCTGTGTGTTTACACGATTTCTTTTTGCGGCAGGTATGCTTTGGAGGGAGCAGTACTTAAAGCTGCACAGAGCGGTGCCCCGAATCCCAGCGCCGAGGTGTGGTTTCATGCCTACAGGCAGTAGGGGATGATCTGTTTTTCCTTCTCTCTGCCCCACAGTAAAATGTCCTGCATACCCACTTCTCGCAGGGCTTCTCCAGCTCCACCTCTCGCTGCCTGGGTCAAGCAGGTAGAAAAATCCTCCTGCCCTACGCTGGCAAGGCGCTGGTGCGGGTAGGTCTAATCAAGGCACGTTGGATGCAAATGCTACCGGCCTGAACTCCTTGCAGCTTGATTTGTTTCTTGCTTCCTTCGGTGCAACTGCTCTCAGAGGAGCTGTGCTTGGAAGGTGCGAGGCTGGCAAGACACTCTGTTCGAGGGGAAGGCACTTGGCCACAGGGCCGCTGCCTCGCTCGTCAAACACTTCATTACCGTGTGCTCGGGCAGGGGTACAGGACGTATTGTTCATAGCATATACAATTGTAAACGTTTTATAGGGCAGCAGGAGAGGAACATTTCCAGTAAGGCGAGAAGGATAGTTTACTTTTTGCGTGTGTGTCTTTGGCCAGAGGTTTAAAAGGACTCGGGATGCTTCGTATTCTTTGATTTATGGAGAGCTTTTTTTCTTTTCTTTCCTGTTTCCTTCCTCTGCGAAGGGTTTACCGATGGCCTGGACAAGTGTGGGTTTGCTTTGAAGGTGTTTGAGCCGAGCGTGCCAGCAGTCGTCTGCACGTGTTTCTGCTGGCGGCTGTGCGGAGAAGGTGGACGTGGGCTCAAGTAGCAGGTGCTAAAAGCCGAGCCTGGGGGCGAAAGTTCTCCGTTTGTGTTTTTCCATTCTTCTGACTGTGCCCGCTGCAGCTGTTTCTTTGGTTTTACAAGCTTTGCTCAGAAATGCTTTACAGTTAAAGCGTTGAGATGTTGTTCTTTCTGAGCCCTTGAGTTAAGGATATTCTTGTGGTTTGAGGCACAATTTGGGGAGGAATTTGGGGGACAAGTACTGTGAAGGGAGGGATGGTCTGGTGATTTAAGTACCAGTCTTTCTTGATTTCATAAGTCAGATGCTTGAATGCCTAGTGCGTTTCCAGATGTTGCTTTTTTCTTAAATCCTTTTCACTGCCTTGGTCTCACGGGCCTTTTTTGAGCTTCTGGTTAGCCATGCCGTGTTAACTGACCTCAGGGAAATGGAGGCCTTGTTCTGGGGTGGAAAGTAGTAGATGTTGAGCTGGACTTGCTACTGTTATGTACAGCTCATGGATATTTATAGAGCTATTTGTATTTATAAAGCTAAAGCAGACTAGTAGAGGCTTTCTCGTCTTTGTCTTCTTCCTAATGTGGCCTCCAGTTTGTGTTTGTCTAAATCCTTAAAATCCCCAATTTTGGGGGAATCACAATTGCTGTTGCTTCAGATTTTAATTACAATCAGCGTACTGAACTCAACCATTCCTCAGCTCAAGTGAACTTAGCAGTTCTTACCTTAACCTCGATGGCCGAGAAAAGCAGAGGTTTACCAGCTTCTAGCAGCTGTTTGTAAACTTGGAGTGTACCATATCTTTTTGTCCATTCCTGGTCCATCCTTATTTTCCAGACTAAGCAAATCCAACCTGTCCAACCTTTACTTGCTGAGCTGGGCTCTCTCTATCTGCAGGTGAACCCTCTGGGTCGTCCACTTAAGCGAGTGCATCCAGCTCGCAGGAGCCAGGTAAACCCCAGTCCATACATTGTGTTTTGCCCGTTCCTGACTCTCAGTCTGCCTTTACCATAGGCTGCTCGGTCTTAGCAGCCCTTGTTGCTTCTAGGTGCCGGAGGAGGGCCAAGGTATGTACCCCCCAGGCCTTCTTTCTCATTCCCAGGGCATTTCTGCCGATCCTATCTTAATGGCCCCTTCAGCTGACCTTGGAGTTCCAGCTTAAGCCATGGCATTAAATCAGCTCTTTTATAGCAGCCATTTCATTCCTCCATCAGCAGCTATTTCAGAGGACCCTTACAGCATGGGCAAGTTATGCACCTCCAGACTAAAGTCCAGGACTTTGTAGCCTTTGCAGTCTGTCTCTTTGCATTGGGCATTATCAAAGCATTTGAACGTCTGAGCCCAGGAGGTCACTTTCTATCTATTTCTGGTCTCAGCTGAAGTGTAAGGAGATGGTTCACTGATGGGTTTGTTTTTCTTTCTTTCTTATTAAGGCTATTTCTTCATGAAATAGCAGAATGGAAATAGTAACTCATCAGCCATCCAAAAAAAAAAGATAGGTCTATTTGTGTTTCTTGCTGGATTTATTTCTACCTGGGAGAAGGCGTGTGTGTGCTTTCGATGTGGCACATGGATCTCAAATGCTTAGTCCTTTAATAGTACGAAAAATCATCTGCGATCTGCTGGCGAAGGCCAGCTTTGGACCAGCACATATTTGGAGTTCCTGTGTGAGAAGCGTGAGCTGTTAATCCTGATCCTGGTGCAGCAAGTCTGCCTGATGGAAAGGTCAATTTGCCATAGAAATCTGGGTTTTACTCAGGTGGGATTTTTCAATAAAGCTTGGTGTGACCCTCCCTGAGTTTCAACTACAGTTGTGAGAGCTGAGGAGTTACTTTGCTCCTCACCATTTAATAACTGTTGCTCATGCATGCCCCTGTGCGTGTTGTGCAAATGCAGCGTGCATCCCCCAAAGTGGGTGTTGGCCGTGACTTTAACAGGTGCAGGTTGAGAGTAGGGAGGAAAACTCTTTGTGGCGGTTACTCTGTTTTGATGTTTTCTTTTGGAGCATCTGAGAGCATCAGCCGCTCTCCCAGGGAGGATGCTGAGCCAGATGGAGCAGTCTGAGAGTTCCTCTCTTCCCAGTGCTTTTGGGATGGGTCCACACACTGATACACTGGCAAAAGGGAACCCAGAGCACAGTGACTTTAGTGTTCCTTCCATTTGCACCCAGCTTTGGTTTCTCTTTCTTCTTTCTTGTCCCCTTTCCTGTCCCGTTTCTTTTTTTTTTTTTGTATGCTCTGTGGTTTGGGGTGCCTCTTCCCCCTTTCCTAGCAGTGAATATCCTGCTGTCTGACCACCATGCGATGGGGCAAGTTGGCCTCTTCTCAGGAGCTTGCATGGAGCTGTAGCAGGCGTCGGCACAGGTGGGGCAAAACCACCGGAGCCGTTCTCAGATCCTGCCCTTTGCTTCCCAAAGCGGAAGGCAGTGAGCTGCCAGACTAAGTAAAAAAAAAAAAAAAACTATCGACAGTGTTTTGCAACTGTGGGGACTAAGACCTGTAAGCACCTGCATAGTCACATGTGCACGCATTGCGATCAGATTTATAGGTGTTACTTCTAGGCCTCGTTGCCTAGTTCTGGTGCCTTTATGGAAATAAATGAGCTAGGAACGGTAGCTTGTTTGTACCGGGCCTTCCAGCATTTGTCTGTTCTCGGTCTACTCTTGAGCTGTCTGAAAACACATGCTGTCTTCTCTAAGTTCAGCTTTCACTCTGCCCACTATTTGCTTGATTTTTTGCTATTTTAGGAACATTCCTAAGAAAAAGAAAGCTTGTTCTTTGCATTCTGCAACCTTTTAAAGGATGGTAAGTGACTATTGCTGAGATGAATTTCAAGTCGACGTCAAGTTCAAGTCAATCTGATCTCCCTAGATGCAGGGTTGTACTGTTTGCAGCTTTGTCCCCAAGTCTCTGAACTTCTGTTGCTTGTCAAATGTTTTCTCAATTAGGAAAGCAGGTTGTATAAGAAAACATGTTAATGAAAAACCATGTTAATGAAAGCTCTTGCCCCTAGAGGAGCCGCAGTTTAACAGTTTAATTTGGTTGGGGATGGCTGGAGGGTTTAACATGATCCAGGGTGTTAAACTCTCTACTGATGGCTGGAGATAAAAACCCTTTTAAGCAATTGTATTTCAAACAAGGCCTTTTCCCAGGCAAGACTGTGCTGTGACATTTTGTCCTCGAAGACAGGTAGAAGCTACACTTTGGGTCTCTGGCACAATTTTGTAGCAACAGCAGTACTCCGGGTCTCTGGCGAGGCTGACCGTAAAGGCCTTGTCTCCCCGTTTCCAGTGCTGTTACTGGGATCACCAGGAGCATTGCCCACGCTCCAGTAAGACCTTGTCCTGAGACATAACAGACCTTATTGCTGCACCAAGGCTCATTTTCAGGTTTTTTTAATGGACTTTGCTTTTGCAGCTGGCATTTCCTAGGTGTGCATCCTTGAAGACCTGCAGCTAGGCACCTCGTTTAGTGCTGAAGAAGGGAGCATCCTGTTGCAGCCCTGGCCCCGATGATGGCTACCTGCTGTTCCTTTGCCCCTGGTTACCTTTAGGTGTTGCTATTCCCGACTCTTTGCTTGTGTTGTCCCAGTTGTGTGGGGAAAGGCGCCCTTGGCCCAAATGCCTCGCCTGAGAAGAATGCAGACAGTCTGGCAGAGCGCAGGTTAAATAAAGTTTGCCTTGGCAGGGCCCATGCTCTTGGATGTACTATGAGCTGCCGGGGCGTAGTGGTGACGGAATTGCAAGCACGAACGCCAGCTGCCAAGAGGAACGGGTCTCCTGGCCCTGCTTGTGGACTCGTCTCCTCTGGGACTCTTGAAGTACTGGCAAAATCGCAAGCCTTCTCCCTACCCCAACCCTGTGCCGACGCTCCCCTCTTTCCTCCGGAGCCTCCCGCTGATGAGGAAGGCGGCAGCAGGCCATCGCCATCGGCGCTGCACTGCTGAGTCCCGGTCTTGCTAAATGGATGGGGACCCTCCTGTTGGTGTCAGGGATTCGTCCGCTGGCCTCTCCTTATTCTGGGGGGAAAGATTTTTAGGCAGTGGCGAGTTTTGACCGATGGCTTTTGCTATTACACGGGGAAATGATTTCACGTCTGGGAAAGAGGGTCTGCATGATTGATTTAGAAACTTTCCCTGGCCAGCACTTGGGTGGTGTGGAGACATCTCCCCCGTGCAGGCTGCAAACGCCTCTGAGCCCTTATGTGGAGCGGCATTCCCGCGGCCTCGGGATTTGCAGGTTGTTACCGTATAAAGGGCACAGTCTTGGCCCAGCAGGAGGGCTGACCAGCAGTTTTGTTGGCAGGTACCTAACTTTCCTTTTAATAGACGTGCAGCATGGGGTTTTGGATGGGAGCGGCGATGATTTCATTGCTTGCCACCGGTGGACGGAGCAGGGCTGGACAGCAGGGAAGCAGGGGGGTGAGAGGAGCGCAAAGCAGCAGGATATTCGTGCCTTGCCATCCTGGGAGCGTGCATTTTGGTCTCCAGGCGAGACGCCCTTGACTCTTTTGGTAGCTGCGGGACTGATGAGAGGAGCACTGGTTGCCAGAACATGCTCACGTCCTTCCAGTCAGTCACGGGGTTTGTTTTAGAGTTAAAACATCAGTTTTGGTGGTCCTTCCAGCTCTGTCTCGGCTTGTGCATGGACATAACTTAGGAGGTTAAGGCCAGTCGTATCCCTTAGCTGTGCTCCCTTTAGGGACCAGTTACTCACTTGGTTTCATGTGGGCAGCGGGGCGATAGAGTTTTTCATGCCTTTTGCTTTTCCCCTGTGACTTTACATGTGTGTTTCTGCCTATCAGATAGGAAACATATACCTGTTTCTGGTGCATGGGGAAACTCAGCTAATTAATACTTGTGAAAATGTTTAAGGTATAGACTTGGAAACTGTATGTTAACTTACCCAGCAAGCTGATCTTCCCCTCCAGGGCCTCTGATCGGCAGAAAGCTCCTGAGTTGGTACCAAGCCTGACTTTTCCTGACCTTTCTCTCTCTCTCTCTCTCCCTGTGCCCACAGGTGGCTGGAAGTCCAGGTGGTTAACCTGACCTGCACCCAGCGTTGGGTCCAGTACCTCCAGTTGCTGCAGGAATCCATCTGGCCTGGAGGAGTTTTACCAGCAGTGCCTAAACCAGCCAGGACAGAGGAACAGAAGAAAGCAGCAGCAGAGCAGGCCCTGCAGAGCCTGATGGGGATCTTGCCTAGTAAGTGTGCCCCAGAGATGTGTCAGCTGCCCTTGAGAAAGGAGCAGTGGAGGAGGCTGGGGAACCTTCCAGCACATTGGCATCTCTGGAAATGCGGTTAAACACAGAAGCGGAGCCTGCTTGTGCCAAGGCACTGGGAAACGTTCATGACCTTTGAGGTTTGAATGCTTTTCTGCAAGCAAAAACCACAGTTTCCCAGTTCTAGATAGTTTGCATAAGCACTGGGGAAGCAGCACAGCTCAGAGAGAAAGGACACATGTCTTGGCCATTCCCAGGTGCAGACTGGCCACATACTCTGTGCTTAGTGCTGGTGGTGTGGTTCCTGCTGAGCCACCTCGAACGAGGCAGGGCTCAGGAAAGCCAGTGCCACGCTGCGCTCCCACCTGCTGCCAAAGGGTACCATCGCTGTGAAGAGTTATAAGGCAAAGCCTTTGGCTTCTCGCTCTAAAGAGTGGCTTTTCCACTAGACTGAAATCATGAGCCCAGCTGCACTGGATTTCCCTCTCTTGAAGTTTGACATGGGGACCTTTGACATTAAAGCAGCTGCTGCCTAATCCATGTGAGCGCAGTCTGAACTTTTAACTCCTTGCTGCAGAGTAAGGGGCCCTTACTATCCTTTGGGGATGAAAAAGCACTGCCAGGATATGCCCTTCCAGGCTGGAACGCTGTCCTGGCATTCGGGCCTGTCCCTGGCTGTTTTCTTTTGTGGTAATGTTGGGCATGGGATGCCTCAGGCTCAGAGCACCATCAGAAACTTTGATTTAGTACCCACCAACAGAAGACTGACCCTGTTTTACTACTGTGGTAATGTGCAGTTCCTAAAGCTTTGTCTCTGACGTTGACAGATGTGATCCAAGAAATCCTTGGAACCAGTAAATGTCGGACGAGCTGGAACCTGGTACTGGAGTCCCTGGGCCAGCCTGTGATAAACAGGTACGTGGATTATAGTCTCTTTACTCTGATAGCCTTTGCGATGGGGCCTGTAAGCTACAGCCAGGGCTTCGCCGTGAGATTCACGCTGCCAGCTTCTTGGCACAGAACATATCTGGCTGATTTTCCTAGACTTATACTATCAAAGGGCATCTGGCGTGCTTATTATGAAGGTGCATGTCTAGGACCTTGGTCTGGCTGGAGACTATTGAGCCAGTCTTCTTAATTATGTTGTTGGGCCTGCTTAGTTTGTGGATGTCAAGGGACTGTCGAGGAAATAAGACCAAATCCTGGTTTACTTTGGTGTTTTTAGAAGAGCTTAGGGAGCTGCAGATATGTGTAGATAGTGTTTTTCTGTATACCCATCGCAGTGCATTTGGAAAGCAATGTTTTTGTGATTAACGGCAGAGAAATGCATGTGCCACCTCACTCCAGGAGATGCTTTTGTGTTTTCTGTGCTGCTCAGCAGCTTCAAACACCCACTGGTTTGGGGGGTGGAAAAAAAACCTGAACCATCCCTTAAAACATTTCCTCTAGGGTACGAGATCTTTTGTCTTTGCCCTGATGGCAGTCAGAATCCTTCTTCTTTGTGTGAGCTTCTGAGGTCTGGAGCTGATCTCCCAGCTCCGCTGTGCCCCGACCAGCCTAAGCTTTGTCTTCTCTCCATTTCAGGCACCTGGTTTTCTGCCTCTTGGATATTCTGCTGGAGTTCTTGGTTCTGAAGGGCTCCAGCGATGAGCTCAAGACTGCAGCTGTCGTGCCGTCTGCCTCTAGTGGCCTGGACAAAGCAGGCATTTCAGCACATTAACCAGGGCTGGTGTAGCCAGCAGCGGAGGAGAAAAGCAGCCACAGGCATGGGATGATTTGATTTTCAGTGTTTACTGAACATGTCTGGGAGCTTCTTGTAAAGAATTTTTCCAGCCAGTGCTAAATGAGGCTGCTTCCAGGCTTCTCTGTTTTGGCTGGGTGATCGATTAAACCCAGTGTCAGGGGCTGAAGATGTTTTTCTGCCGTGTAGCATCTGTTCCATTGCTGACCTGATGGAGAGACCGGAGTGAAGATGCCTGACCTCTGCTGAGCTGGACAGTCTGAGAAGGATACGCAGGCTGCCCACAAGCCCTGTTGTCTTGCCCCACGTTTCTGAACATCTCTAACATCCAAAGGCAGCCAGCACACAAGATTTGCTTTTGTGGCCTCAGGCTCCACCTGACACTGACATGCAGAGACTTGATGTGGCGGTATCTTGTTGATAGATGTTTCTCCAGGACATGTGAAGGGAGGACCAAATGCTGTCCCTGCTCTCTAAGCAGCCTGCCCTGTGCCTACGCCGCACCATCCATTTTACCAGAAGGAAGACGGGGAGACAATGGAGTGTGGAGATGTGGTGATAGCCCTGAAGTCAGGGTCAGGGACCCATCCCCACTGCCCAAATAACTGGGAGGTTGAAAGCAGCGCAGGAATCAAAGCTGCTGTCCTGCCTTAGGGACAAAGATAAGCTGCCTCCCGCTGCCACTGCTCTGACATGGTCTTATTCTGGCATCTTTTGCTGCCTGAACAGTAGGATGCAAGTAGGGTAGACTGTGGTCCTGGAAAAGAGAACTATCCCCAGGTTAAAGAGGAATGGTAGCTTAGCTGGACATTAGGATTACATTGTAATTTGCCTGCTGAGTCACGTTTTGGTCCCAGAGGCTGTCGCCTGGAAGGCACAGGAGAAAAGGAGCTGACCCACGTGTGACACGCAGCGAGTAAATCGGCTCCCACACAAAAGCGCTTGTCACAGTAAGCTCTGGAAGAGGAGTGAGCACCTCTGAGCCCAGGAGGCATACCGGACGCATGTCATGGACAGCCAGCGGGTTAGACCGCAGCGATGGGCTTGAGAACACCACCTTAGCTCTCTTGTTGATTGCTTTGTCACTGTGCTTTGGTTTACTATGCCTGCTATTGCAACAGCTGTGTGCAGAGGGCTCTAGAAAGCTTGTCGGGTCACGATGTCCAGTGCCGCCCAGCACAGAATGGCATGTCGATATGGCAGCTGCTTTTCCGGGTCATCCAAGACTTGAGTGGTTTTGCAAGCTTACGTTGCCCAGCTGTCAGGTTTGTGACAGGGCAGATGGACAGGGAGAATATGGAGACGGAGAATATGCACCAGCAGACCGGTTTGGTGACCTGTTTTGGTGTATTTCCTGGGAGAAATATCAACTGACCAGCGCTGGACTTTGCTGATCAAGGGAATGCTGCTCCTGGCATTCTCTACAGATTGAAGTGCTTAGGAGAAGAGACCTCACAAGAGGGAAGCGTGCAGGATCACAGCTAGTTTCCATGTTACAGTGCCAAACGGTGCATTTCATACAGCCTGCTGTTTCTTGGAGCTGGATATTCTGTGGCATGGTTGGGGAGAAGGTCGTGTAACTCCAACGTGCGTACCACTGAAAGCATATTCTGCTCTTTCCAGAGGCAGCCGCTTAATAATGGACACACGGTGCTGTGTGCTGCTTCGTGTTTCTGGTGTGTGTGGGGGTGTGTGTGTTGTGTGAAAATACAGGGAAGGATTAGCTTCCTGCCAGTAAGTATATTTTTAGGGAGCTCCAAGGACATCCCAAGACTAGGCAGAATCCAATGTAATGAAGCAAAGCAGTTTTGCATCGCTTATCAGAGCCGTTTCTCAGCAGTGACACTTCTGAGATGGTAGACTTGCCACCTGCTTGGAAAAGAAGGGAGCATGTGTGCTAAGTAGCTTAAGAGTAGATTAGGCAAAGCATTGGAGAATGCTCCGTATGGGATAATCCCAAATGGCCAAGCAGCAGGTTGGGAAGCAGGACTCCCATGTATCCGCAAGCACAATATGTGCTTGGAGCAGCCGCTTCACCCTCTCCTTCACTGCCAGGCTCCCGTTTCCCTTCTTTTTCCTGCTGCTTTCATTTACTACATCAGCTGTCTTGAGGAGTGGGAGAAGGCAGTAGGAGAAGGAGCCCTCAGCCAGGGATGATGTGTCATAGCCCTGTTGTGCTCAGTGGCTTCCCAGATGCTCTTGATGTGCTTGCTTGCTATTGTTTCCTCACTGATTTTATGGGTTTGGAGCTCCAAGAATGCAATCAGTCATTGATTAGGGATATCATGAAGAGACTGTTTGCTGAAAAGGATCATTCAGAGATGGACTGCAAACTACTCATTGCCAGCTCCACATGAGAGCAAAGGTCTAGCACAGTCGTTAAAGACACTGGATGTGGCGTTGGAAGGACGAGCTTACGCTTCTCCTTCGCCGAGAAGCCCTAGCATCCCTGCCTTTAACCCTGACCTCTGACATTGAGTGAATGACTCAATATTCATTTTGCCTGACGGCAATGATTTGCCATTTCGGCTGGTGGGCTCCGAAGAGCGTAGCCCGAGAGCCGGTGCTTCGCTGGGGTGGTGTGACAATGAATTGCGGTTGTACCAGACAACTGCTTGGTCTGTGCATCCTCTGCAGCTTTCACGCAGGGGCCTCGAAGCTTGCACTTCGCAGACTTGCTCGCGTGGTGAAGTAGCAATATCTCCTCTGTGTTTACATGGGAGGAGCTGCGGCAGAGAGGTGAAGTGGGTTTACTTGTATGTGCTCTTAAGTCAGCAGCAGAGTCGGGAACAAACCCCAGGAGTCTGGATTGCGAGATCTTTGTTTCAATCTCCAGAACCCCCTTTCTTTTCTTAGAGCGAGGAAAACAGAAACCAGAGTTGCTGGAGCCCTTTCTTGTGCTCTCACTGTCTAGGCTTCAAACTCCCATTCTCTCCTTCATAGATCTTAGTCTTCTCACAGCTGAGGTGAAGCTACCCAGGAACAGCGTAGGAACAAGTAGTCCCTCTCTGTATCTTGTTGTTAAGGAATACAAAATCCAATAAAAAGTTCCGCTTTTTTCTAATGCCAGTTCTTTGCCTCACTGTAATTTTGGGATTAAATTGAGCACGATGGTGGCAAAGGCAAAATTCTGTATTCAGGTGGGCTGAAAGTTTATTTCCATTGGACTAAGACTAGAAATACTACTTTAGTAAAACAAGCAAGGCCAACAAAAAACCACTAACTCGCTCTGTGTGTGGAATACTCCCAGCAAGCTCCCTTTTTCTGCAGGAATGTGTACAGAAGGCTTCAGCCACCTCTTACTAAAGGGAAAGTGGTGAGAGCAGCCAGATTTGATCTCGAGAAAAAGTTGCAGGCTTCTGTCATCATATTAGGTACAGAGCAGCACGTGGTTCAGGTAGGTGCTCAGCTCTCTAGGTCCTACTGGCCATATGCGATCTGCTTTCAGGCCACCGCTTGCTGACTATGTGGCTTTGAGGAAAGCACTTCATTTCCCCCTGCCTCAGTTTCCCCCAGCAGTGGCTAGTTAGATGGCAAGCTCACTGGAAGCAGGGGCTGCTTGTGTGTGTGTACAACATGGAGCACAGTGGTACAGAGCTTCAAAGCGGCACCGTAAGCTAAATAGTAGTTTTTGTGTTGAGCCAGAGCTTCTTTTTAGATTACATTTTCAGGAAAAATGAGTGCTGCCACTGTGTACTGACTCCCTGTCATATTTCCTGTGTTCAGACCCCTGTCGCAGCTATCTGTGGGTGCAGCCGTTCAAGTCTGTGTACAAGAGTGCTGTCTTGAAAACCTATTTTGTTGTTAAATGGGGAGCAAACCGGTGCTCCCAAGTACTTGTGACTTATGTTCTGACTCTATGTACAATAATACTCCGTTTCAAACTTGTTTCTGCATTTGGGTTTAATGTTCGCCTTTGCCAAGAAACTGCCTGTAAGACAGCCCTTGGGAAGGGAAGAGCAAGTAGGGGAGAGGCAAGAAAGCCCAGGTGGGAGTGGGAAAGGGGGAGCAGGCATCTCCCCGAGTGTCCCGAAATGCCTGGCTGGGGCAGCAGTGCTGCTGGCGATGGGTCTGGGACAGTGGTTTGCCCTCCTGGCACACAGTGGCATTAGCGGGACTGCTCAAACATGGGAAAGACCGAAGTCCTTAGCAGCTTGGTCAGAAATGGGAACAGTTTTCCCATCTCCGGTGGCATCAGCATTGCTTCTTTCTCCCTGACAAGCGAACTTCTTGATTTAGGCTTTCCAGGGAGCGTGAAACCAGAGAAGCAATGTGGAGATCTTTGGCCTTTCTCCTGGAAGAAAGTGAAAGGCACCCAGAGAAGCAGGAGTTGTGCAGACCCATCTCCGCATCCCTTGGGCACTGCTGCTTAGGAAGTTCACTTTGATATCAGTCCTGGAGGAGGAAAGCTGGTAAGCTATAAGGAAATAGAGAATGTCTGAAAAGGAGAAATGCCACATGAAACTGGAAATATTACATCGAAGAAAAAAAAACAGAGGGAGGAAGAAAAACCTGATACAATGAATGCTTGAGTCATGTATTATTCTGGATTAGCTCTGCCACGGAAAGATCCCATACACCCTATGAAATCCATTACCTACAAGCCAGTGAACATTTGTACAGCACATGATGTGGGGATCATAGCTGAAGCCAAGTTCCCCGGTATAATATCCACCCCAGGGTAGATTGGTCCATTTCCAGTGTCAACAGCCAGAGGATTAAGCATTTATCTCTGCAGAACAGTGGATAATTAATACCAGATCGAACTAGGGGCTACGCTCGAGAGAGCTTGCTTGTGACTATATTTGTGACGGAGCGTGGCTTTATTGCCTGCGGGTGAGTTACGGGGAGTGGGATGACGTTTTCTCTGTACTGCAAGGTGCAGGCATTGCCTCGGTGATTTGTGCCTTGTAGCAGAGCATCGGTAGCTACAGGGCTGGGATGGCATCGGGCTTCCCAAATGAAGCTGAGGGTGAGCTTTCCCATCGTGGCCGTGAGCAGTAGGCTTTAGGAGTGAAAACCTATCAGGAGACCTTTCCTTCCAGCAGCACGCTGGAAGAAGAGAATCGGGATGCTGTGATTTGCCATCTTCTGGATTTAAATGTAAAATCCAGGTTTTGGCACTTCTGGCTTTCTTGAAAAAAATTAATACCGTTATCCTGGCCACAGTCCAGTTCAGGTAATTATATTCTTCCTACCTTAATGCCACTCCAGCCCCCTGTCTCCACTGGATATGCTATGCTCTAATTCCTGTCTGGAACTTGCTTATTATGTTACAAAGTCTTTTTATTTTTTTCCCTCTGAGTCCAACTTGTGCACAGAGCACTATCCAGCCCCCAGCACTTTGCTGAGCTGCTAAAATAGTCAAGAGAACCTGCCTTAGACATTTGACTGTGCCTGGTGTTGTCCTGGAGCATCTCTCCTGACTTGTAGGCCTGCTGAGCTGGGAAGGTGGATAACGTAAAAGATCGGAGCAAATATTGCAGTCCTGTTTAACACAGTGGACTGCTGGAAACCAGCTTCTCTCTTCTCGGAGTGCCTTAGGCTGGTGAGTGTGTTAATGGGAGGAAACTCAGGACTCCTGGGTGGCTGGCTTACCTTCCCGCGTTGCCATTTCTTCAAAGATTTTTGAAGACTCAAGTAAATATGTCCAAACCTCCCTGCTGATCTAGTGGAGCAGTCCTGCCTTGATTTGAGGTTAGCATCCAGCCCTAAGAAACCCTGTTTCCTGCGGTACGTGAGCAATGCTAAAAGCTGGCTTTGAATACTTGGTTTCCCTTTTGGAGCTCAGCTTGCTTGTCCGTGTTGGTGGCTCGCTGGCCCTTACATGTCCTGCCGTGGATGCACTGGCTTGTTTTTTCCCCTTGGAAAAGTATTTAAAGTCGCCTTCTTTCCTTACCCTTTCAATTACGCTCTCTTCGTCTCCTGGCCTCGCTGAGCGGCTGAAAAGGTTGCTCAAGCAGTACTTGAGGAGAGCTTCCCACAATGCGGCGTACTTCCTTCCTGTTCCCAGGCCCCTTCGCTCTTCCACGGCCCTCGAGGACAAGGGGGGTTTGAGGGAGGTGCTGGAGGAGGGACAGCAGGGGTGAGCATCAAAGACCCTTAAACCACTGTTTAAAAAATATAATGCCCACCGCTTCTCTCGAGTGTCGCATCTGGCAGAGCCTCATTAACCTTCTGTTTCCCCCTCCTACTCCTTTGCCCCTGAAAATCAACAAAGCCAAACATAACAAGTTGCCTTGATTGAAGAAGGCTGAAGTGTGTGTGCTTAGTGTGAAAAAGCAAAAGCAAAGCCATTGGCTAAAGCCCCTTTTCCATGCAGGCCACTTCACATTTATTACGCTAGAAGATGGAGCTCTTTAAATCCCGATGCTCTTTATAGTTGAGCTCTTTAACTTTCTCCCTTCCTCCCCTTGCAGCCTTCATTCTCCCGTTGTTCCGCTCCTTCCGCTCCGCTCCTTTCTTTTTTGTCCTGTGAGAACGAGTCTTTTAATCCCCTTGTACTGCAGATTAAAGCTATTATAGCCTCCCCAACCTGACATTTTCTCAGAGAGGCTCACAGCCAGATCTTTATGAGGGCTCTCTGTCTGTCTGCTGCTGCCTTTCTTCTCGGCACACTAAACCTCCGTTCCTGACCTTTCCCTGAAGAGGGAAGGGCTGTAGCGTGCAATCCCATGTAGGCAGAGGCTGGTCTCAGCGGGGCTCGGGGTGCAGGAAATTAAGACCCATGGAAATTAACAAGTAAATAAGGAGAGAAAGAAAAGACGATGGGAATTAAGAGACAGAACCAAAGCAAAATGCAGCGTGTTTGGAAACCAAATGCAGGGCTTGGGTCTCAGTTTTGCAAATGGTCCTGTCTTTATGAGGAGCCAAACCATAAAGCTGGGAGTCCTTTTTAGTAGCAGAGGGGGGTTACCTGAAACCTAAGCTACAGTCCAAGTCCCCACTTCGCATTTGGCCCAAGAATAATGGCTCCAGGCACCTAGAAGTACGCAGGTAGACGTCGAGTTTGTGAGCTTTCAGGGACAGGAGTGACTTCTAGTACTACAGGGCTCTGTCCACGACAGCAGATTTCTTAGTATTTGTCATCAAAGGATTGTACCTCACCTCTGAGACTGCAGAGTGGATCGATGTGCTGGTCCTTGTCTTGTACACATCATAAAAACACAAAGGATCAGGGTAGCTTGTCTAAAAGTGCATGCGCTAATGGCAGAAACATCTCTCCTACAGAGTTTTCTGGCTCTCGTCATCAGTCCTGCCACCGCGAGGTGTCCTACAAATGTCCCAGAGTTTTTGGCGAAGCACCAAGGAAGGTGGAAGACTGGCCCCGAGATACATTCCCTGGAGAAATGGTGCAAAATTACCCCAGACAGGCCCCCTCTCGGGTTTGCGTACAATATACAAGGATGCATTAGCGAATAGGAGAGGTGTCTGTTGCTAACACGCTCTTTGAGCCGGGAGGAGGCAGCTTGGTTTTCTCTTCTCTCGGACCTCCTGCATGAACTTGGCCATCATTTCACCCGTCTGTAAAATACGGTTGATAACGTGGCCTAGAGCTGTGCAGACGTCCTAACGCCGCAAAGCTCTGGGTGCTGTGCTAACCCGTTCAGCTTGAACTGAAGAAAACCACACAATACCTATGACAAGTGAGTACAAAAGGTTAAGTTTCGCTCCTGTAAGGCTTTACTTGCATCCGTTTATACATGGGTTATGTTTTACCTCCCTTGTGAAAGGACGAACAGAGAATTTGCTTCTCTTTATAAGCACCTTGAGAGCACAGGCTTCACAAGTCATGCGTGGGGTTAGAAGGTGTTTGAAGGGTTGATTCAACGCCTCCAGGTTTTGCTAAAATAGGTGGTGACCACATATAAGAAGATTTCCCATGCTTCCCGGCTGCAGCAACGCTGTGTTGACGAGCCAACTCATGGCATTTGTGCTCTCCCATCGCGCGCCTGAGCCAACACAGAGGCTTCGGGGGGCAGCAGCAAAATTGCTTTCAAAGCAAATAATAAAAGAAGTGCAACTGTCCCCTTTTGGGAACTCGTTTCGGGGCAAAAGTTCCCCTGGCAGCCCAGCTTGCCGATAATGAAATCGAAACAGGAGCTCACCCCCGGAGGGGCCGTACGTGTGAAACTCTGCCATGTCAAATCCGTATGAATCCTCCACAAGGAGAACCCGAGCCCTGTAATTACTGGTTTTCCAGCAAGCAGCCTTTTCTTTCTCTTGGTGTGGCCCCCTTTCTCCCCCCCCCCCCCCCCCATGCGCGCATGATAAGAGGATATTTGTAATGAAAATCACTGGGCAGAAGCGGAGAACAAAAGCGGGGGCACAGCGCGCTCTCCGGTGGGGATATTAGAGGCGCTGGGCTCCCACCTCCGTCCGGTCTGCTCTCCGCTGGGAGAGCGCGGTGGGCACGGCGGGCTGGGGAGGCTCTTATTAACCTTAATCTGCAGAAAGGGGCTGAAGCCACGCCGTAGCCCGGTTTCATAGCTACAGCGGCTCGCTCCCAAGCGTGCAGCCTTATGAAGGGGCAGTCTCCCCAGCAACTCTAATGCGTTTTTGCACCGTACCGTCTAATCTGAGGTAGAAATGTCACCGCCGTCAGACCCCAGGCTGGCAGCTCCCAGCCACGGCCGTGCTGGTAAGCACATATCCAGCTTCAACCTTCTGGTTGCTGGGGTGAAAGGGCCTCTTTATCTCCACGGGGAGAGGCAGATGAATCCTGGGCTCAAACAAGGGACCTGCTTTTTTTTTTTTTCCCCCCACCAGACGCTCCCCCTCCGGTTCAAGGGCTCTTTATTATGTCTTTTAATTCTCAGCTGCAAGTGGGAGGGAGCAATAAGGCTGGAGAAAGGGGGGGGGGGAAGGGGGGGAAGCCCCTCGCAGTGGGGAAAGGCCCCAGCCACCAGTGTGTGAAAAGGGAAGGCAGCGTGGGGATTAGAAATGTCAGCTTCATGGGAAGTACTTGATATTTAATAGCTTCACTTGATTGCTGCAAGGCGGTGACGTGCACAGCACCGTAAGGGCAGCTGTGAGCTGGGTCCCCTGGAGAATCAATGCCATTTCTGGGTGCCTCGGGAGCTATCGCAATATAGGATGGTGAGAAAGAGCCACGTGAGCCGAGCTTGTATTACTTCAGCTCAGGTTGTCATGTCGGTGGCTCATCCTTTCTGTGCCTGGCTGGCACAGGGTGCAGGACGTCCTGCTCGCGGCACAGCTAACCGAGCTGAGCTTTCTTCCCGCTGACAGCTAGTGCCTTCCATCTGATGGCCGACAGCGCTTGTGACTTGTTTATTGCAAAAATAAACAAGTTGGATGGTCTGTCTGCAACATATTCTCTAGTTTGCTCGTCTTTGCAGCCGCTGGGGGAACTGAGGCCTTTTAAAGCATTAGCACTCCGTAATCTTCTCTTCTCGACGGATGCTCTGATGCTATCTGCTGCCCGTACAGTCGGGGCCACTGGAGGAATTCGTTTGTGCGACAGGAGCGTGCTCCTGCGCCGGTAGGGATCTCGTCAACATTTTTGTGTGATGAGGCCAATAAAAATTCTTGGATTCCTCCCTCATCTCCAGCATGCACGTGCTGCAAACACTGGCACGCAAACAGCATGCTTTGTTTCTCACCCAGATTACCTGCCATGCTCCTCTGGATGTGGCCTTGGGAGAGGAAGTTGCTCCTCTAGAAAAAGGGCTGTTGGAACAAGTCAATAACTCTGAGAGGATGGGGATTGCTTCTCGTTGCTCCTTTTGTGACAAAGGGATGAAGACGAAGCGACCGGAGCTTTCCCAGCGTGACTGACTGGTAAAGAGCCTTTCCAGCACTGTACTTCATCGCTATCTCAAAAGGCAATGTGCTTTTATTGAACCAAGTCTGCCCTGGGCTCTGTACACTCCATCAAGCTGTATTAAGCTTTTGCTTTTGTCCATGCAAGCGAATTCTAATAAACTAGCTTATGGCTGTCGTTTTCAACACACTTCAGCACAAACACATCCTTGCACGTTTCGAGAGCTTTATCCCAGCTTTATCCCAGCTTTATTCATGTGCATCTCCAAAGCAGCCCCTGTGGACTGTCTGAAAATGCCCCTATCCCTCGAGGCAGGCACTCAGAATGGCATTTGGCAACATTCCTGCCACCACCTGCATGGAAAAGCAGGATGCAGGGCCTGTCCATCCCTCCTGTCTTAAGGAAAACAACGTCCAAGGTATAAATAGGCACGATGTGCTGCGATTCTTTTTAAGGGCTGTTCTTGACCCAATACGTTCCGCCAACAAAAATAACCTCTTCCACCCCCTTCGGCAAGGTTCACCTGAAGCCCAAAAGCTGCATTAGAACAGCGTGTATTAAAGTGCATCCCACACCAAGGGCTTGAAAATAAACACCAGCGATGTCTCTTTTTGATCACATTCCTTTCCACGACAGGCTGACGATTTCCAAGCCAAGAATGTCACTAACCTCTCATATTTCTCCTGGTCATTTCTGTCCTGAAATTGGAACGCAACCACAGGCAAAAGGGGGTTGAACGCCCTCGTGTCAGGGATCCAGATTTAAGAGACATTATCTCATCGATAGTGAACAACAAGGCTGGCACGCCGTCAGGCGCGATATTCCCTGGAAAGTTCAGCGTGCGTGGCGAGGGACACGGGAAGGCAGGCTTAACTTGCAATGCTAAGCTCGCGCTAGTCAAGCGTGGTAAGATCCTGGCTGGCAGCCTCGGCGAAGGATCTCCGTCGAGTTGGAGAGCAGCGTAGGCAAGGGCCCCATGCTTGTGGGAGGCGGAGGACGCAGAAGGGCTGAGGGTGGTTGCGCAGCGCAATGGTTAGGAATGAAAAAGTGGGGTTGCATGGAGGGAAGGAGGGGAACGGGGCTGAAAACTGCACGTCTTTATTGTGGCTTGAGTGGAAAATTATGCGGGTGAGAGAGGGGAATGCAGATCAGGCACCCTGAAACATCCAGATATAAGATTAGCATGAAGGAACAGGACTACTGTCACTGCCTTTCCTGGGTGGCAAAGCTGGAGCTAAAGCTACATCTAAAGCTACAAATACCCTTTAAAAAGCTTCTTATGCTTGGCCTGTAGATTGTATTGTCCTTAAGAAAAAGTTCATCTTTTCTGCTTGGCAGCAGCTGTATTTAGCCTGGAGTGTAGCACAAGCCCTGGCAGATAAGACAGCACTAAGAGGTTTTGCAATCTGTCAGCCCTCTGGATCACTCTGGGGGAAAACTTCAGAAGGACCTGATTTCATCACGATGTGAAATTAGAAAGTGGTTGCAGCAGAGGAAGAAATCACTTGGGAAAGAATAGGGACAACTTCATCTGATCAAATCCCCCCCAGCTCTGCACCGACTAGGTTAGAAGTGCCAGCTTTGAAACTGCCGGTGTTGAAAGCTTTGCAGCCACTGTCGATGTTGTGACAGTGTGTTTGCAGTGAGCCATCCTCCTGAAACAACCTTGAACGGCCAAAGAAGTTGGCAGTTTAAGTTATACCGCCTGTAAGGTTAGCACTTACGGGCCCCAGCGCTGCAGCAGCAGGTCACAGATGGGGACACCTCCCTGGGCTTTGAACATCTCTTGAAGGACCGCAGCCCTTCAGATGGTTTTTTTGGTGAACCTGTTAGCTCCTGAAATAACGCACCGTGTTCTGCAGCAGCACAGGTCACAGATGGAGGCACCTCCCTGGGCTTTGAACATCTCTTGAAGGACCGCAGCCCTTCAGATGGTTTTTTTGGTGAAACCTGTTAGCTCCTGAAATAACGCACCGTGTTCTGCAGCAGCAGGTCTGAGCTATCAAATCCACAACTTGCCGGCCCAGAGGATAAACCTTTGTCTGCACGATGTCCTCGCGTGGACCCCAGCTGCTGTGGATGGAGTTGGGGGCAGACAAGGCACGAACGTGCCGTGCCCAGAAGTGGTTTCTCTGAAAGGCTTTGGTTTGGGAAGCAGGGAAGCTGCAAGGTCTGCTTTGTGCTCACACCCACTTTCAACCCTGCACGTCGTGGGGATGTGCAGACAAACATCTGCTCCTGGCTGGTGTGACCTGCTCGCTGCAGGAGCCACGAGAGGGAGCTTCGGGGCTGTTCCTTAAATTTTTTTCCCCAGGCCAGGCTGAGGCACAAGATGGTGCTGTTGTCTCAGCCATCCCAGAGCCTGCGAGGGACACGGGAAAGCCACCGTGGGCAGGGGGACGCTGGTGAATCCCACCACGCTGCCCCGCAGGATAGAGCTCTGTGCAGGACAGGGCCCAGCTCCCGGGTGGGAACTCCTCCCAAGCTTGAGCCCATTTCCAGCCCTCCTTCATGGTGAACCCAAGGCTCTGCCTGTTTTTTCTCAGGAAAAGCCAGCGGACAAGTGATCTAGAAGAGACACGTGCCGGCGAGCGTGGCTTCACATCCAGATCTGCCCTTCCCCATGGCCCGAGATAAGTTCCTGCCCACAGGGCTGAAGGGTCTGTGTCCCTGAGGGTTACAGCATTTATAAGAGGTAAAATAGGTCTCATGGCTGTGCTCTGCAGAACCGTGAACCTCACGGTGAGAGCTCCTAGGGATGGGGAGAAGAAAATACAGAGAGAGGTGTTGGCGTCCACATCCCGGGGGGACGCCGGCTCTGCCAGGTGATGGAGATGTTGGACGTGGAGTGCCCTTGCTCACGCTTCTCAGGCAGAAAGCTCCAGCCTGGGCTTGAAGAAGATTTTCCCATGAAAGATTCCCTGAAACTGGTACGTTCCCACAAAGGGCTTTGATTTCAGTGTATCGGCATTTTCCGATGAGAAACCATCTCATCGGAAAATTCCCAACCAGCAAAGAGAAACTCCCCAGTGTATCAGGGGAGGGATACTGTCGCACGCGGCGGGAATTTAATACCAGTGGAGCCTTGTGTCTGGAGGCTCTGGGTAAAGAAAGACGAAATGCAGCCAGCACCACGCACGGCGAGAAGGGAAACCGTGAAGTCCTGCAACTGAGCAGCTTTGCTCTCTGCAGCCTGCTGCCCATTTTCCCAAGACTTTTAGTATTTCTCTTTCATCAGGCTGTCGCTGCTTTCTGTGCAGGCAGAGGGTGCAGCGTGCAAGTGTTACGGACCGGAGGCAGCACAGGCAGGACCTGTTAGGGACACGGAGGCAATGCTGAAGCTCCAGTGGTTCACCCTGCCTTTGGTAGGGGTCTTAAGCTAAAGGGGGACCACGCAGTTTGAGATAATGGGAGGAACTGAGATGAACAAGTTACCCGCTCTCAAACAGACCTGATTGTTGGGTTATGGTGGTCACATATCCCCAGCCGGTCCCTAGTCTGGTGGCTTAACCAGGCTGGAGGAAGTATTTGTGTGCGCTACAGAGACAGCTCTTCTGGTTTAAGTTCGGGATTCCCCTAGAGCAGTAACAGGGCAGGCTCTTGCCCCCACGAGGGCTCTTTCTGATGGACCACGGGACATTGCTGCGAGAGTGGACTCTGACCCACCCTTGGCAGGTGCCTGCCTGGGTGCTTCGTGCTTGGAAGAAGATGATCTGGGTTTCTGGCGGCGTGGTGCTCTGGCAGTCCGTGAGGAGCTGCTGAGGGGCGGGCAGGCAAGGCAGGGTTAGTGGAGGCAGGGAATATAGCAGGCTAGCTGCTTGCCCTGGAAAAGACGATGCCATCTTAGGGGTTCTCTTTCTTCATTAAAATACCAGAAGCCGGGTCCTGACCTGGCCCTCTGCTCTTAAAAGTAGCCCAAAATTTGGCTCTTATTGCTTCTCTTCTTTAATATGTCGTCACTGACTGCAAAGGAGGCATTAACCTCAGGCATCCGACACAAAGACGAGTACCCGCTCCATTGGAGGTGCCCTCCACTGCCCAGCTGATGCGTGCTGCTTTCAGGAAGATTTTCAGTCCTGCCATGCTGGTGGACCTCACACATTGTGTGTCCTTAGTGAGATAGAAGTGATCAAGCAAGAGACTTGAAACCACACTTAGGTTATTTAAGCCACCTCTCGTTGCCCAGGGACTCCTCTTCCTACGCCCAGCTAGATTCTTCTGCCATGCATCAACTTCAGAGGAGTTGCACAAGAGCGGAGGAGAACAGACTCCAGCCACAAATCTTCTCCAGGGCTTTCTCCAGCCTGGTATCAAATGACTCTCCTGGGAGGGCTTTCACCAGCCCTCGTGGGATAACGCACCACAGCCTGCTAGATCTCTGATGGAAAACGTGCCTCTCTTCTGTGGCAGGTACTTCATCTGGGCTTGAAGGCTTCCTTCCCTCTGCTTGTTTTTCTGGTGGTTGTCTCTTCGGCAGAGGTTAGCAAGTCCCTTTGTGAGGCCTGCACTTCTCAGCTGTTATGTCTGGAAGTTTGCTCTGTTTTTTTGGCTAGGGGGCCCAGGGTCTGGAAGCAGAAAGACTTTTATGGGAACCCAAGTCCCCTTTTGACACTACTTCCTTGTGCTTAAGTTTCAGGTTGAGTTACAGACGTGAACATTTTCTGGTTGGATATCTTTCATTGTCAAAGGGGATTAGGCCAGTGATTATTTACATGCCCCTCTATTACACAGAGTCTGTTTCTTTTCTTCCCCCCCCGCCCCCCCATATAATTCTCCATAATATGTAAACGTTAACTAAAGCAGTCCCATAGATGGGGGAGAGGGAGCAAATGAGGCTCCTGCTATGCAAAGTGAAATGGGTAGATCGAGATCTCTGCCCTGGGAGATGCCTGTAGGGCCAATGCTTTGGGGAGAGCATCCTCTTCCTTCCACACACGGACGCCGTTGCCCAAGCGGCCAGGTTCATCCTGGGGCATCACCTTTGTCCAGTGCGTTGGAGCTGGTTACAGCAGGAGGCTGAAAGCTCGGCGCGATGGGCCACTGGTTTGATCTAGGGCAGCTCCTCTGGAGCTTTGGCTCTTCCCCAAGAAATAGGGATTTTTTTTTTTTAGAACCCAACAGGCATGAGTTTTAAAAGGGATTTTTGATAGAAGTCCCATTTACTCCTTTATTTGGCTTGGGAGGCTGCAGTGGAACAGATTTCTTTACATATCCTTGAGTGTTATTTGATTAAGGTTATGACTGCTAATAAACACTCTGAATCTATTCTCCTTCCCCACCACTTGTAATTCAGGATAACTCTTGCCTGCATGGGACTACACCTTTTTATACCAGTGCAAGGGACCAGAGTGCTGATTCTGCTCCCCTTTCATCAGTTTACCGGTGTAGCGCTCACTTCTGATTTATTCCAGCTTTATAATGTAAGAGAAAATAGAAATGGGAGGAGTGCCAGGAGTGATTCTGGCACAATAACCAGTTTACTTCCTTTTCCTTCACTTTGCCATTTGCAATCACAAGTTCTTCTATAAAACAGCTATGAGAAGAGCAGACATTGCCCCGGAGTAAGAAAACTTGAAGCTGCAGAATCAAACTGACAAAACCCAAGATCTTGTTTGCAGTGTAGGAGAGAGAAGCAGGTTCTGCTTGGAAAGACAGAAGGGAGGAAGAAAATAGGGACGCCAGAGAACTCTCTTCTACCTATCATCTAGAAAATGAAGATATTTCTTAGTATGGTTAGTGTTTTGCTGTGTTAAGAAAATGTGTTTAATTTTGCAGGAAGCAAAACAGAGGAAGTGATATAGACACCCCAGCTACCCAGCATCACCACAACTGCGGTGGGAGATCTTAGCCAGTACTCAGAGAAGGCTGGTGAGTGAATCATAGCCAAAACCAGTCACCCATGGGCTAAGGAAAGAGATGGTCAGGCTCATCTGGGGATACGTAGATTGTCTGGAGAGAAAGAAGCAGAGACTCAAGAGACTGCCTGCAGTCACCAACGTCTGGGGAATAAGTAGGGTGCCACAGAAGTTTAAAAAATGATGAATATGCAACGTGCAATGAAATCAAAATGCACTTGGATGTACCTAGAATGCAAACTCCACGTAAAAACTTCGCCCTGCACTGAAAATGCACGCCGATGGCCATGTACGGATCTGTAAGAGCGCAGAGCTCCCTATTTGCACCAAGCCTTTCTGCTCCCGTTTCCCCTGAAGGCTGGGGGCCTCGGTGCCTTTTTCCTGGACGTGAAGCGCAGTCTCTCCACAACAGTCGTAATAAGTCTTGTGCTGTGCGGCGCACTAATGAAAAGCTGTGTGGGCCGGTCCCTAATTACAACCATCAGTTAAGCTGTCAGAGGGAGCTCTCAGCCTCGGTCGTTTCATTATTAGACTTTGGGCCTTGATGAGCTGCAATCAGGCATGAAAGTGCGACCTGAGCAGAGCCAGGGAGGTCTCCACTCCCCCACCAAGCTCGGGGACTTTAGTACTAGTCCTGGTTTCTCAGGTCCAGAGCTTTACCTATTGCACTGCAGGGTGGGAGCTGGGAGCAGAGAGGGGAAGGAGGAGGAGGAGGAGGAGGAAGAGGAGAGCTCCACGGGGCATGCGATCACCTTAGGCACAACCAGCCATCTCTCACACCTACATTTGCTGGCTTTTAGGGTCTGCAGGCTTCATCATTTTGAAAACAAGAAGCCATTGCTGTAACTCAGCACCTCCAACTTAGGCTTCCTGCATAAAAGCTTTAGGACTTTCAGTTATATACGTTTAGTTTCAATACGAATGCTATGCAGGGATGAGTCCAAGTCACGGTGTCTTTCAGCCACATCTGGATTTTGAAGTGCCCCAAAGGATGATGTTGGGGGACTCTGTCTCCACGTAGTGGTCCCTTTAAATTTCACACTAGACCCAGTGGAAAACAGACATGCAGATGGTGGGTTTTAATGACAACACCACCAGTTTATTTGAACTAGGGTCTTTATGGGGAGATGTGTTTGTTTTCTCAGACCACACATTATTAACTAATCCCTAGACTTTGTTTTTATAGTCTCATTGTGAGCAACTTCCCACTTTTCGCCCCTTTCCTCCGTCAAAACGTCTTTAGCTCCGCAGTTGTGTGTAAGGCATCCTAGCCTGCTGCTGCTCGGGATGGATTTCCATGCGGCAGTCCTGCCGTGGCTGCGGCTCCCCTTTCTAACTGGGAAAGTCAGGCTGGGAATTTCCTTGTGCTCTTTGGAAATGATCACCTACAGTCCCTATGCATCCCGTTCCCTCTTGGTACGAAGGGGTAATAAAATTTCTTTTGTCTTCCCTGTGTATCGGCCCCATTCTTATTCCAAAGCCCAGGTCTGTCTCCTTCTCCCAGCTTCTCCTCTTCCAGGACAAGACCGGCACTTGCTGCATGCCTGCGCTAAGTGGAGAAGAGCCCATTTGCAAAAGGCCCAAAGTGAAACACTTGCAAGACCGTCTTCTGAAGTATTCAGTTAAACCGTAAGTGCCACGAGAACAGGCTTCACTGTAAGCTTTTTGCTATTCCTTCATGGATTCAAGAAACCTTGAAGTAAGCGATCGCATTTTTGCAATTGTGGCTGCAAGTGCTGCGCAAAAGGCGCTGGGTAAAGCCAACGCAGGCTGCCCCGGCCGGCATGCCGGGGAAGGGATGGGATTTTGGGCAACGGCTTCTCCTCGCCAGGTTTCCCACCTGCGCCTTTTGCAGAGAATCTCCTCTGATCGCTTCCAGCCTTGGCCTGACAAACAGAAATCTGAAATGAAACAGCCTGTTCTGGAGGGATCGCGGGGGTCGGGGGGGTCTCTGTTGTATAGCCCCACACAGCTGTTAATCACCAAAATATCTCTGGCTCCCAGCAGCTGTCTGGTGTTTATCTTAGCCTGGATATCTACTGGCCGAGCCCACGGAGAGCAGGCTGTGCAGCCAAGCCAAATACAAACGGAAGACAGATAATGTGCACACAAGGGCGTGCACGTGTATTTTTGTGTGTGTGCGCGTACATATGCGTGTGTGTATACACGCAGGCTTTGTTTATATCCCGCTGCTGCGGCTGGAAGTGCACGCCAGTGGTTTGTGTTTGAAATGAACGTGTGATTTTGTGTTGGCACGTACAAGAAGGGAAGCCTAGTGTATATATGTTGTACAGGTGGTTTAGGTGTGTGCTTCCAGGTGCATGGCTGTGACTCAGATAAGATCTCTTGCACAATCATGCCCCGTGCTTTCTCTAAGCCTTATGAAGCTTTTTAGATAAAGTGGAAAAATACAGGGTTTCCCAAGTCTTCCAGTATCAGTCAGCCACAGAGGCTTTGAAGTGCATCTAAAAGGCAGTTCCCTGGGCCATCTGGGACGGTTTGGGAAACAAGGAGGAGGAAGAGGGCTAACAAAGTAAACTGTCCCACCTGCAGAAAAGAAGGAGGTCAACCTTGTGGCTCCAATTAACCTGTCCTCGCAGGGGTGTGAGGGCAACAAGTTTATATAAATCAGGCTCAGTGGAGGCTGAGTTTTTCAGGGCAGGGATGAGAAAGGCAGTTTTCTTGGTGTGTTTGATGTCTTCTTTGTGGTAAGAAGTTTGCAGTGACCTTGGAGATTTAAGGACTTGAGGAGCAGCAAGGAGGATGTGAGCGTGTTATACCCTGACTTTTCTGAAGACTTATACCTTTCTTTTTTCCTGTTTCCAGGTCTTTTCTGTAACAGTCGGAGCATCCTGAGCTACCACGTGGCAGCTTGGTGCCACGGAGAAAGTCCTCGCTGGATCTGAGTTGCTGCTTGTGCGATAAGGTAGGATTTGGGTGAACTTAGGGGATGGTGGGAAGTAACCAGAGCTTTCTTTTAATGAATTGTCAACTGCAAGTGTCCAGAGAAGCACAAGTCTGTGTTGCTGAAAGTTGTGAAGCTTCAAGCTAAAGGGTTTGCAGTTTTTATTTACCTAGCAGTTGGTTGTGTACTTAATCTTGTTTTGGAAAGAATGCTTGAGGTCCTTGTTGCTGCTGACTCTCCCCTGAGGTTTCAAAGGCCGTCAAGCACGGAGAGTTACAGAAGCTGGCTGTACGGGGTGGCGTGTGCCTTTGACTTTTCCGAGCCCTGAGGAAGGCTGACATCTTGCTGCTTCTTACACTGAGTTCTCCAGGGGCAGCTGCACAGGATAAGCTGCAGTGCTGGCTTTTGGAGGCTGTGTTTTTTGGTAGATGGGAAGCTGGAGGCCTGCGCTGAGCTGTGTTTTGGGCTGTGCGAGACTGAGTGAGGGGGTGTGCGTTTGCTTATCCCTAGTTTGCCTCTTGCTCTCTGAGTACAGTGAGTGCCTTGCGTAGAGATTGTGCAACAAAGGCCAGGGCTTCTTCCAAAGCAATTTGGCTTTCTTGGCTGTGAATGCCCGGCTTTCCTTCAGGTCCAACTCTGGTATTTATCAATTAACTTGCTCCAGATCCTGGGAACAGCCACAGCTGTCCTTCCCTTCAGCCTAGAGCACCCACTTCCTTCTGCCTTACCTCATCCTGCAATTACTGTCCCACAGGGCACCCTGGGCTGCAGCAGCCGGTACATCTGTCCTGTCTTCTGTGCACGCAGCAAAGCCTCCGAGGATAAAGGAATGGAAGAGAAAGAAGCCAGTTGCCCAGGAGTAGTGTTTAGGCAGAAACATGCTTGTGTTATGCACCTGGAGACAGTGGGGCTGAGCTTGTGGCATGGGAAGAAGCGGCGCAGGGAGCGGGGGCTGAAATGAGGGTAGCAAGCTGTCAGGATGCTTCTGCTGGAGGCTCGGTGAAGAAAAGCAATCGCAGGAGAGAGGTTTTAGTGGCTCCTGTTCTCACCAAAAATGACAAACCCCTGGGCTCTCTAGCCAGAGCCTTTGCTGTAGGTGAGAGACTTCTCCAAAGGGAGAGACCAGCTTTCTGGAAGGCAGAGGACAGGAAGGGAGGAGTTCATCTGGACCAGACTCTCTAATAACTAACTAGTCAGCTGTTTCTTAATGTGCTGAGAGGATGTGGGAGCCCACGGGTTTGCTGAAATGTATGTGCAACGATTGCTCCTTCTGAAGAGCCAAGAGTCTCTTGAACAGCAGAGGTGCCGTCCCCTTCCTCTCCCCCATGAAACACCGTGCTTAGCTCACAGCCAGGAGGGGCAGGGCGTTTTGGATGGCCACACAGCAGCGTTAATACGCTGCCCTGCAGAGGGGAGTAAAGGTGGGGAGGGTTCAGTGCTGGAGAAACACTCTGCACAGAAACACTGCTGTGCGTTAGGGAGATGATGGTGGAAACAGCTCAGGAGGCATCTTGATGACAGGCACAGCCTAGAACTGTGTCCGCTCTGGGTTTTTTTTTTCTTGCAACCTTACTTCCAGCTTTGTAATGGGGAGCATAACCTCTGGCTTTGCTTCATCAGATGTGCCTGCAGCAAAGCTAAATAGAGCTGACAGACTGGGGCTCTGCTATTTCTCTGGAGCTAGCACAGCATGAAGGAGGTGTGGAGACATGTCTTAAGAGTCCTGATGCTCAAGATATCTGTCACCTGTGGGACTGGCAATAGTAGTGCAGATGGAGCAGCATGTTAGCCTGGCCCCCTTCCCACCCCAGAGGTAGAGAGGCACCTAAAATCTTGAGGGAAACTGCCAGGCTTCTGTGTCTTAGCGTGGGTCCTGTGCAAGCAGTGGGATGTAGAGGGAGAGTGGCCTAGCACTGCCACTGAGACAGCCCCTGCCAGCCAGAGAGCAGAGGGGAAGTGGAACAATAACACTATCCCCTGGTGATGGCTTACAATTGAAATCAGCTGCCTGCCTGCTGAAAACAGAGGGGCTGGGAAGACCTGCCTTGAAGGCTGTGGAGCAGCAGTAAGGTGATACGCTGAGAAAATATAATATTCTTAACTGCCGGAGTGCTGCTGCTCTTCCTCAGCTTCCCACATGGTCCTTGGTCACCATCACCAGGGTTTATGGCATCCGTGCCCCATCCCACCCTGATGTGCAGGGACAGACTTCTGTCCCCCCTTGGTGAGGGGTATCCCACTTGGGCATGAAGACTTTTGATCGGCTGCCCCCCCACCCTTGTTCTCTTAGGGAGAACAAGGCAGAGCTGCTGCCCAGCTGCTGTCAGTGGGGGTCCTGTGGATATTGGCATCTCAAAATCCCCTCTTCCTTGCTGAGCTATTGAGCTTGTGCTGTTCCTGGTCCCGACGTGTTCAGGGAGCAGACATCCTGCTCTTCTCCATCCTCTCAGTGTCCCTTTGCTGATGTTTAGTGTCAGTTGAGAACATTTGGTAGCCCGCTGTGCAAGTCACCATGCGAAGACAACATGCTTCCCATAAACATAGACAAGGGCATGGTTGCCTGCTTTAATGTGCTCTAATTTAAACAAAATGGTGTTTTCAAAAGAGTTCGGTGGATTTTGTTGCAGGAGGCAGTAACTCCCTGTAGTTAGAAAGGGCTTTTTCTTGTAGAGGGAGGATTCTGGCTTTGAGTTAAGCCTGCAGGTTGCTGAGTTGGGCAAGTCTTAGAAGCAGAGCCTCTATAGAAACGTATATGAGCCCTCCTGTACCAGCGGGTCCTGCAGGCACACAGCTCGCCTTCCCGCTGTACTGTGAACTTCAGTGTGGCTCTGCTGATGCCTGGAGGGGGGACTTGACACTGGAGTCTGCTGGCACTGGTCCCAGTCAGGTTCAAGGTCACTTCTATGGACCTGAGCTGCATTCAAAACAATCACCTAGGTGTGAAAAAATCCACTGCCTGGTCCCTGTTCCCTGGGCTCCCTAGCCCCCACCCAGTGTATTTTTTAAATATTCCTAATGAGCTGTCATTTTGGCCAGGGCTCACTTGGCGATTTAAGGATGGGGGTAACAATGAGACCACAATGTGCAGGCAGAGGAAAAGGAGTGAGGGGCTTTCTGCTGGTTTATTTTTTTCCCCCTGATTGGTCTTTTCTGTAGTTGTTTTGAGTCCTGCAGTGATTTCTAACAGCTGGCCCAGCTATCATCCCGATCGTGTTGCTCTGTGCTTCAGCGAGCTGGGGGGACTTGGCAACCCGGCAGCTGTCCCGGAGCCTGAGCCATGAATGAGCTCAGAGGGGGAAGGAGAGAGGCTTGGATGGGAGAAACCGTGTTTGTGGTGGTTTTTTTAGTGAGAGGCTGACAGTGTTGACTGGATCCAGGCACAGCCCAAGCAGGTGCTGTGTGTGCTTTGCCCTTCCATGTTTCTCCTCCCTTGACCGCGTGGGTGCACAGACCCTCCTGCAGCACTTGGGGTGAGGCATGGTCAGAAGGAACACCCCAAGTCCAGCCTGTGTCTGACCCATCACTGCAGCACTTGGCTCTGGGCACGGCTCACACCTGCCCTGGGAACTCGCATGTAGTTCTGCCAATATACGCCAGTGCTGATTGTCAACAGGTCTTGGATCTTTCCACTCTGATGCCCCACACGGAGATATTTTTTTTAAGCTGTGCTTTCAGACTTCAGCAATTCAACCTGCTGACAGCCTGCCTTATGTTTTATGCTACAGATCCTAAATGACAGAGCTGCATCTAAAGGCGTTTCTTTTGACCGAGATCCACAGTGCCTCTCGCAGCATCCTTCTGTCCAGTGCAGCACTGTCCCTTGATATCAGACCATGCCTAATATCTTGAGTTCATAGAATCGTAGAATCATTAAGGTTGGAAAAGACCTCTAGGATTATCTAGTCCCACCATCAGCCCAACAGTTGATGTGCTGTGTGAAGTTACGAGGTTACCTTCTACCACGCACAAGGTAGGGGGGAGCTTTTCAGCCCCTGTTCCACACTCGTGTCCTCGAGCATACATCTCAAGCTGAGGTGGTGCATGGGGTGTGTGTTTAAACAGTTTCCTTAAAATGATCTCTATCAACTGTTGTAGCACAGTGTGAGGGTGTGATTCCTGTCTTGCAGAGCCTAAAGCACTCAGCAGACATAGTGATCCCCCACTAAAATGTGGTTTGCAAAACAAAACCCCCTGGTCTGCAGAAACTGCCAGACTGCCATGTCTGAGTCGGTGTGTTGTGAACTGGGGGCAAACCAGAGAAATGTGTTACTGCGTTCTTCTCAAGCGCAAAGAGTTTGGCGAAGTACCACAGGCTACTGCTTTTAAATAGCTCATCTTTAAATAGGTTGCTGTCTCCATTACCAAGGGCATGTCTGCTTTCCTGGAGGGTACTGGAGGTTTCACTTTAAACGCAGTCACCTTGGGATTCTTTGGAGATGTTGATGATGTGTGGCAGGATGATCTCCAGTACACAGCATGCAAATGGTAGAAAAGGCTGAAACCAAAACTCCTGTGAGACTGTGCATGCTGTGAGCTTTAATACTCAAGAAAATGAGGGGCTGCTTTTCTTTCCTCTAGATGCAGGCTGTGTCAATGGGTCTTCACGCTTGCTCTGCCATTCCCCTTTCCCAGCAAGGCTTGACTTCCCTGAATTCTGATATAAGCTCCTTGCAGCACGCTGCAATCCCGTGCAGACGCGAGGTTGGCTGCTCTGCCTTCATCTTAGCCGTTGGCATCTGGAAAGCTCCTGGCTTGGACCTGTGTGGTGCTGGCAGGTGTGTGTTAATCCTGACCTGCGTCTTGCCTGCTCTTTCCATGGTGACACTGCTCTTCCATCCTTTCGTAGCTCACCCCCCAAAATGAAGTTCTGCTGGACCTATCAGTTTTGATTTGTGCTGGCTGCTGCAGGTGTTATCAAGGATGATGCTCTGTGTGCACTCCACTCTTTCTCTACTGCTGTGCTACAGCACATCTGCCCTGATGTGCTGCACTCCTGCTGAGAGACGATGAGAGATCAGATGTTCATGCTGCGCTGAGCGGGCTGCCTTGCTTTTGGAAGGGATAGGCTAAACTGGCCAAGCCTAATGCTGTGGTAAAGTGGTGTTAAATTGGTGGTTGTTTTGGGGCTTCTCAGGGCTTGTTTTCTTTTGAGCTCTGCCCTTTGGGACCGCGAGAGAATGTAAGCAAATTGCAAAGTGGGTCAGTGGCAAACCCCAGGCCATGGCAGTTTTCAGCCGTGCGCTATAAATGAGCAAGTCTGCAGCTCTGTGAACAAACAACCTTTTATACCTTAATGGTTATTGCAGATGCCAGGTCCCCGCTCGGGTCTTTCCAGGCATCTGCCCAGGCAGATGCTGTGCTCTGGCAGGGAACAGGCCAGGAACTAGCTGCAGTGTTGGAAAGCTAACCAATAATTGTATGTGGAAATAATACGCTTCTCCTGGGTTTATTTAGATGCAAGTGCCCTAGCGCTCTTCTGAGTGCATCTGTGCTACCGAGCAGGTACAGCAAGAAGCTTTTGGGTATGCACCTGACACTGCTTTTTCCCAGCTGCTTGCTTTGGGGCTGGGAGAGGTGGGCAGAGGAGCAGGATGTGGTGCTTTTATAAGTCATGGTTGTGAACTGACTGCGGGGAGGTAGCCTTCATTCTTCAACATAAAGGGGAATTGCAGTAGTGAGGTCCATGCTTAAATTAAGACAGGTGAGTGCAAAAGGGGTTGTTGGATGAGGTTGCAGTGTTTACTACAAGAGGGCTGGATGTATATTCTCTTGGTTGTGGCTATAAACACCATAGATACCTTAAGCTGTCTGGCATGCAGCTATTTCTGCTAAGATTAAGTTGAAATAGGAGTTTTAACGGTATGACATTGAACTTTGAGTAAGGCTTTGGCTCTGTCACAACTTTCTTCTGCAGTCGAGAGGAGGTAGCTCCAGCCTCTGTGCTGCTTTTTCTAACAATAAACCGTGCTTTGAGGTGTACAGCAGAAGAGCACTAAAAGCTGAACTCCCTGCAAGTTATTTCCTTTGAGCTCTTGATTACGCTATAGCTCATGCATCCCCTGTATGATCCAGGATGGATGATGTTCCATCCATTTCTTTTGAATACCTCATGGATCTCTAACAGCTGCAAGCAATTTATTTTGGGTATAATCAGTTAATGTTTTGGTGAAGTGCTTTGAAGATGTACAGCATCCTCAAATGCTGAGTATTGTTTCATTATTATTACTATTTAACATCTCTACGTAGCTGAACTACTGTCAGACATCCTCACTTAATGAAGTATTTGGTGTCTGGATGTTTTCCGCAAAGGCAGATTTTTGGCGAAGGGGATGGTGGAATGATATAATAGAGTTTGCAGTTATATAGTACCTGTCATCTGAGTCTCTCAACGTGCTTTCAGGCACAAGTTAATGCTCACCACTTGGTAGGGCAGTCTGGCTGTCCATCTCTGTGCAGATGGGGAGGCTGAGGAGGAAAAGTGTGACCTTTCTGAGGTCACACAGGAGGGGATTAGACCCAGATTCTCCAGAACCTGCTCTCCCCACTGCGCTAACACAGTGTCCTTTCACTGCGACTCTACCACTGGCCTGATAGGAACCCACCCTGCTCCTTATGAAAGGATCTGGCAAATATAACTTCTATGTGCTTGCTTTGGGTCAAGAAGCATGCAGCTTGGGTTTGCTGCCATTGCAAAAGGTTGTGTACTGTGGCGGCTGAAGTCCAAAGTGGTACAAGACATACAGAGTAAATAGGAAAGCAAGACCGAGTGACTTCTGAAGTCATGCAAGTTTGGAGTCAGCTTTCTGTCACCAGCGTATGGCTTGTGGTATTTGCTTTTTCTTCTTGTAATGGCAGCTGGAGAATAGGCATTGATTATGTTATTTAGTTTGCTTGCTGGCCAGCCAGACTCCTAGCAGAACTCCCCAAAGAGCTGCCATTTGGGATGCTATGGGAAACCAGTCTGACCAGAGGCCGCCCATCAGTATAAATCACCCTTCTGGGATGGATGGCTGGGCAGTGTTGTCAGTCTGAATTCGTACCTCTGGTCAGGGCAGACCAGAGCAGCTTTCCTCGCCTCTCCCGTGGCTGTTCAAACTGATTGCTGTCAATCCCCCACCTTTCACCAGCAACAAAAGTGCTTAAAAATTGAAGAGGTGATATTAGGAGATACAGCCATGGGACTCTAGCATGCAGTCCATCATGTCTTAGACATTAACATCTAGTCTAGAAGACTTGGAAAGCAGTTTTTCCCCCACGTGCATCCCCCAACCCACCCCAGAGACAACATATAGCATGGAAACAAAAAAAAAGTTAACTGGCGCTGCTATTCTGACAGATAAAGAGCAACTCTTCATAAAGGACCTCTGTGTTTTTCTTCCTGCCAAGAATCATTTAAACAGTGGTCATTAGCGACTTATCTTTCCTAAAACACTAGTGAAAGCTGACGTCTCGGCGAGAGACCCCATCAGTCAATGTGCTGTGGTGGAGAACAGCTGTCTATAGCTACAGCTGTTTGCACCCTACATGCGTGAATCCCCCTCCCTTAGACACATGCTGGGACGTGGTATTTACAGCTCACTCCTAGGCTCATGTATTCCTCGTAGCAAAGCGAGGGGTGACTGACAGTCCAAACAATGCGAGCAGGGAAAATTCCTCCTGCTTACTCATAGGTTTTTGCAGGAGCTTGATCAAAGCCCTGCTCCTCCCAGGGAAAACTCTGCCTGATAACCAGGCATTACAAACAACCATCAGCTGGGGTGAAAATGGCCCTAAAGAGCCATCAGTGGGACTGGGAATTGGGCTGCATATCCTGAGAGCTATGGAGCCTGTTCACCACTGGCAGCATATTTATCTTCCTAACATGCTCGTTAAGAAAACAATGTTATCTATGCATCTTAAAGGTAGGGAATAAAGAGACTATTAGCTGCCTGAAAGTCTCCTTGGTCCCTGTGTCTCCAGTTGGTGCTTTACTGGGGTCTCCGAATCGCTCTTAAATGTCCCTTGCTCCCCATTTCACCCGCTGCAGGGACTTGAAAGGGATTTAAGGTGGCTCAATATGGCCCTTAACGATTGCCACAAGAGTGCATCCCAGGGAAGGGATGCCAACCAAGGGTTTCAGACCTTGGTGCCTTGTAAAAGTCCATGCAAAACCCTTGCAGGGTTAAATCTACGGGTTTGCTAGCTGAGAGTTTTCAGGTTCCTTGTCTGTGCCAGGTTTATGCATTAAGATGTCTACTGGAGGCAACGCTGTCACAGGATCATCTCTCCTGGTCGGTGAGCTGAAGTTCAGGACTGGCTGCCGGATAAGCTGAACCATCCCAGAATTTGCCTGGAACTTTAATGGCTGGTTTAGGACTGTTAAACTTGAAACCAATCAAGCTAAACTTGAAATCTATCTACTTTCTGAACTTTTCTTTCCTTGCTTGTTCAAATACTGGGAGGTAAGCCAGCTCTGGAAATGAAGTCACTTTTGAAAATGGCTGCTCTCCCCAGAAGGAGGCTCTGAAAATTCCCATTGTAATTTAAAGTGATCTTTTTTGAAAAAAAAAAAAAAAGAATCTGATGAACTTGGCCCCTGAATCAGTCCCTCCCAGCTCTCCTCAAATTAAAAAGAAGAAAAAAGAGACACTGGCACTGCAAGACTTTTTTTATGACACAGATTTTATTGCGTAGGATTCAGCGCATTGACAGGCTATAAAAGTTTATTGAAAGCAGATACAGGCTGTCAGTGGGCTGACCGATGCCCCTGGCTGGGATGCATCCTCAGGCTTCTGGTGGACGGATCTGGCTTTGTGGTTTTTCTTCTGCATTTTGACTGGATCATCGCCAGGGAGAATTTCCTGAAGGGGGAATGCCCACCGTGAACCACCAGCATTGGCAAAGGAGCGTGAGTCATTCCTGTGCTGACAAGTTTTGTGGCGAGTCTTTTGGGGCTAAACATGTGTGAGGTTTTACATGCAAGTAGGTCTCTCCCTGGCAGCTAGCTAGCACTTCGATTAATATTCCTGTTAGTGCAAGGCCAGCCTCTGATACCCCTTCAGCATCCCGTATGAAGTGTACCCGTTCTTCTGCGAAAGAGAAGCATCCATGTCACAAAGCCCACCAGACTGGGAGAAAACCAAGGTCTTGTACTGTTACTTGTGTGTAGACGGAACCTTCTCTTGGGACTCTACTTGAGTCCCAAAATTACTTTTTGTTTCAGGGGAAGGCTGGTTATTCAACTGAGTTGCAAGTAACTGCTTTTGGAGTACAGTGCCTTTCCCAAGCCAGGGCAAAAGTAGAAGAGGATAACAGCTTCATCTGTAAAATAGGAATATGGCTAGATCTGCTTATTATGGTGGTTGAAAATGGAAGTAGCTGAGATGAACGTCTGCACGATCGTTAATAAATGCCTGTGTGGGCACCTTGCTGGGGTGCATGAGGCTCTTGATGCAAAACATCATGGCTAAGGTGATAGGAGCAAACTGCAGCTCGCCCCTCTTAATTCCTGACTGCTTGCTTCTGCAAACTGCCTGGTGCACCTGTAGCATGAGTTTGACTTGCTGTAGGTGCATAGAAAGAAAGAGCTGAAAGGTGTCAGGGATTACCCACCAAAGCTGGTGCTAGCTCATCCCTCTGGGGCTTTGCGGTTTATTCCAGCAGCAGCCTTTGGTGATTTGGACCGAGGTGCCTTGTCATGAACAGCGAGGACAAAAGAGCTGGCTTACCTTCACGTCTGCTGCCCCTGTTAAGAAGGCAGCTTCATGTTGAACTGCTGCAGCAAAGTTTGTCAGAAATGGAGTCGGGGTCCTGAAAGTGGTGAGCAGGGCGCCAGATTTGATGCGTTCACAGGTCAGTGAACTTAAATAACTACATGCCTTTGAGATCTTTTGGAGACCCCTAGTAAAAAAGGGCTGTATCCAGTTGCCAGACCCCTCACCTTGTTGGCCCATGCCAGTTTGGATGTGCTGTCAGAAATCATTTGCTAGTGGACTAGCATTAGGTAAGAACCCTGTTTTTGTATCCACAACAGTATTGGATCAAGGTTGCCGCGTGTCATTTCATCACTCTGGCAAACGACAAGCTCAGGGCTTGGAGTGTGGAACCTTATTTTTAATAAAGGAAAAATCTTTGCACTTCTATTCTGCATCTGTCAGCGATCTCACTTGGCTGAGCCCTGGAGGAGTTCATCTGGCCCTCATGTTAAGGAAAACCAACAAATTAGTACAGATGTTTTTCTGAGAGCTACGGGGATCAGGGATCAGTGATTTAATACTGCCTGATATTTGATAGGGGACGCCCAGGGAATATGTGCTGGAAACCAGGAAGTAATATTACATGAAATCAAAATATAAATATGTTCCTAAAGGTTTAGGTAATTTTTTGCAATTTCCCCTTGTATAGTCTTAAATGAGGTCTCTCCTTCTCCTCCTGTTCTTCGTGCACTTGTTCATGTAGGAGGCTCATTCCTCCTGAGCTGGATTCAGAAATCCATTGAGTAAAATGGAGGCTTTCCGTGTGTGTTTGTGTGCTTTAGCTCAGCTGAGGAGCACACATTAAAAACCAAGATGCTTCTGGAGGAAGGAAGGGAAACTCAGAGGTGAGGGAGGAAGTAGCCCTAACAACCATGGGTACAAGTTTGCCTTGAGGAAGCATTCAGACTTTGGGATATGCCGTTCATTGTGCCCTCCCTGCTTCTTCCGACCCTGAGAATTCACAAGGATCAGTTGGTGAAAATATGTGCAACTGCAGTCCCAAACACAGGGATGAGCGGAATGAAACCCGAGACCAAAACCAGCTTTGATTTTTGGCTCCCCAGAGTATGTTTTGTAGTCCTCTGACATGGCCTAACAGGTAGTACTAGCTTTTAGCTGCTCTGTAGTTCAAGCAGGCAAATAAGGCTGTGAGATGCTAGCTCTAAGTCCTTCTGAGCTGTGCCGAACTTCAAGTGACCATTGGACCAAATGACACTTTAGTTCACAGCCCCTGCTGAGATACCTCTTTAAGAAGAGACAGCATGGTGGTGGGAGATCACAAGGCAGAGCTTTTCTTGTCGATAGGCCAACAAGCTATTTTTCTGAAGGATTTGGGGGGTTGCTGGATTCCTGGTGGTCTGAAAGGGCAGCAGTGTGGTGTCTTTTGGCATTTTGTATTCAGGCATGTGTATAAGGTGTGAAACCAAATGTAGAAAAGGAAGGTAAATTCATTTTTCATGAGTTTTGAATTTAGGTAACTTCTCTGAGTAGACCTATCGTGACCATAAGGAGTATCTGCAGTTGTTCTTGATGGTTCTGACTTGACACTTAGGACCTCGTGATGTGTCACACTGGTGAGTCTTTGCCTGCCACATCTCCACCGTGGGCCTTCTGTATTGCTCAATGGCTTCACCACTGCTGGGTTGGGTTTACTGATACCTAAGTAACTCACAGCAAGAGAATTTATTCACACCCTCCAAAAACCACAAGATATGGAAAATTAATGTTATTCTTGACTCTCAAAAACATAACAGTAACTGAGATGAAGTCATGTAGGCTCAGCAATGACCATCAGGGGGATTTTGAAATTGTTCACAGACCCTCTATCAGTCCCTGAGATGCCCAGGGTAGCCCAGCTGTTTGGCAGAGCGGGAGTGATATCTGACGTGCGTAGCTGTGTGCTAACAATTTGAGAGTGAAGAATGAGTTTTTTCCCCAACTTGCCACTGTTCCACCTGGGGCTGGCAGGGACTTCCATGCAGGCATAAATCAAGGGGAAGATGACAGGGTTGTGGCTGAAGGTTTTTTGGCTCCTGGGTTGGAAAACTGGCCTTTTCGTAAAGGTCGCACCATAGCTGACCTCCCAGGAAGGGGTGAGGGAGGAGGGCTGCTGCTGAGCCTCAGGCAGGGCAGAGATGTTGCTGGAGATGAAGCGCATCCTTTGTGTAATATCGGACCCAAAAGCATTAGGCAGTTTGGCTGTTCATCACCCATTGCTTCATACCGGAAGATGACACGAACAGCAACTTTACTTATTTCCCCACATTTCTCTTCTTACCCTTGGGCAAGGACCCAAAGCCTTCACAATGTGTAATGAATTTACTAGTCCCTTACCAGTGGGATATTGTTGTGTTCTGGCTCTGGCTGCCATTTCTGAGTGTCAGAGGCACATCTTTTGGTGTGTACCTGGAAGCATCTCTGGTATTCGTGCTTGCGCTTCAGTTTATGGATTTGGTTTCAAATAAATGAAGCTTTTACGAATGTCATGTTGATGTTGCACTGAAGACAAAACTAATTAGAAGCCAATGGGCTTCTCAGTAGTGGAAGTGTTGAGCCAAGGAAATCCAGAGCAGTGAGTGATGTTCTGCACTTCACACCAGGGAAATTCCTATGATGGCTGCTCCTTTCCCTTTGCTCATGCAATGGTACCTTTCCGCAGCCCATGGTGACTCAAGGATCACTTGCCCATCTTACCCCACAATTTCCTGGCTTGCATCAGGGTTTCTGTAACTGTTTTGGTAGTCCTTCTACAGGGATAGGAAGGCTGAGCTTTTTGTAAGGCCTCAGCTGGCTTTAAACTGTATAAACTTTGTACTCTTTTTACATCCAGCCTGCAAACTAAAGGAACATATTCAACTCCAAAAAAATTTCTCAACTTAGTGACAAATCTGCTTCCTATAAACCCAATCTGTTGGCATTTGCTGTTACCCTCCTTTAATGCTTTATTAATGAAGTTCTTTTACAGCTGTTCCATTATTTCACCTGGGATAGGAGTCAGGGTCACAGGTGGATAATTATGTGGGTCATCCTGTTTCTATCCTCTTAAAACTCTGGCAGAACATAAGCTTTCTTCCAGCCCTCAGTGTTCCAAAGCCTTATTAAAAGTCAACATTAATGATCCAGAGCACTCTTTGGCCAGGTCCCTTTTAAATCTCAAATACAAGTTCTCTGGGCTTGCTGATTTCAAAATACCTCATTTACTAGCTGTGGCTTAACATCCTTCTTAGTTACTGTTGGATTAGAAGCTATTTCATCATCGCATGATACAAATAAGTCCCATAGCTTTCTCTCAAGTATAGAATGGCTGCTTGTACGGTTACAATACCTTGGAGCTGTGGATATACCCCTCTTCTGCTTGGCTAATTGCGGTTGTACTTATTGCATTGAGCCAATACTGTTGTTAAGGGGGGAGGTGGTTGCTTTAGAGGTACTTGGGGTGTCTATCCCAAAGAGAACGATGCAGGACTTGTCCCTGTTTCCAGGCGGGGAAATAATCCGTGTTGTGAGGTGAGGCGCTGTACGTAGCGCAGAGCGTAGGTCCAGGGGCAGAGAGACAAGAAAGAGGGGCAAGGAAGCTTTTCTGCAGTGAAAAATATGGCGTAGTGGGAGGATGGAGGGCGCGTTCATCTCCAGGCTCAGGAAACCTCTGAAACGTTAGGGTGGGATGCGGGCTGTGCATGGCTCCAGGAGAAAGGGCTCTCAAGAGATGATGCGAGACGATCGGGTGGAGACAGGAGGTGTGAAAAGGCTAGCTGGGATGGCACTGAGGTGAGATCTGTGCGCACTGCTGGCACAGGAGAAAGCGTCTGCATGTGTAGAAGGGGTAGCCGAAGAGAAGACCAGTCTAACCCAGAGTGCTCCAGGAAGTCACATGGAGGTTCCTTGGGGAGATGCTACTAACATGGAAATAAAAGGGTGAGAAGGGGAGCAAAGGAGCAGTGATTTAGCAGTAAGCCAGGGAAGCAAGAGCAAAACATAGGCAGAATGGAAGTCATCCTTTAATTGCTACCACATGGATGTGAAGAGCTTGGCTCACCAGTGGAGGAACTGGCACATCTGAGCATGAGCTTGACCTAGCTGTTACCGCAACATGCTGGGAAGACTTGCAAAAATGGAATACAGAAAATCATTAGCCCCAGACAGGGAGTGGGAGCAAGTGGGCAAAATGGTACGGTGTGGGTGTTTTGGTCTCTAGTCATGGAAAAGTCGGTGATTCCTGTATGAAATAGGAAGGAGGATATTAACTGGTGTCTGATACTGTCTGGCCAAACCGGTGAGCAGGGTGACTGCTCTGTATGTAAGTTAGGTGGTGGTTTAAAGACGAGCATCATTTGGGAGAAGTATCAGAGCAACATCTGCTGGATCACTTCTGTTGCTACTTCTTATGCTTTATCACAGTCATTTTCTGAATCTCTTGAAACTGAGTACTGTATCCTCTGTGGGAGATCTTTCTCTGCCAGTCTTGGTAGGTGAAAAGCAACTGTGTGCAGAATGGGAGCCCAGTAACTGCTCAATAATAAGCAGAGGTGGCTTCTAGGTTCCTATAATGAGGCTTTTCTCTCTGCTTGAGACAGTTTAAAAGTAGCCTGTGTGCCGGATGCTTGCCTGTTCCTGCAGGCGTATGCAGAGACTATAAGCTTTACGGTACAACAGGTGAGCTGCTTGGGTTTGGGAATAAAAAAATGCCCAGAGCTTCCATGCATGCTTCTGTTGGCTTTTCTGATTGCACATTAATTGACTACCTGCTGCCGCAGGGTTTAGCCCATTTAATAGGTCCAGAGTTAGAAATATTGGGCAAGTTGAGCAGAAATAGAGCCCAATTCACATAAATCTGCCCTGTGAGCGTCTTGCAAATAAACATGTGGCAGTATCAATGCAAAGAAACTCTACCCCTGTGACCTCTGTTACTTGTGATGACTCAGGAAACTCTTTTGAAAGGGAATGTTCGAATTGTGTAGTTTGCCTGATATTTACTTACGTAAGTGCTTGCTGTGACATAGAAGAAAACAAGTGAATGCCAAGGAATAATGGCTATTACTGGTGATTTATTCTCCACCAGGTAATTTAATTGCCTTTCCTGATGGGTAACCAGATATGAGGATAGAGAAGCGTAAACTTGTATATCTTTGTCTTGAAGGTTGTTGGCACTATGCTGTGGACCTTTCCCTAACTTGGGAAACACGGTCTGGAGGCTGCTGCTAAAAGGTAGATGTAAGCAGGAGAAAACCAGACACAGAACAGTTGTTAATGGTTCGCTGCCAAAACAGCAAGCTTTATTAAGTGAGATTTTGCCAGGCCTGAAAAAAACCACTCAAACCCAAAGTGTTTCATAATCCCTGAGGTTCTGGATGATAGAAGAGGGAATACGTGTGTCAGCGCTGCCAGTCAGGGAGGTGCTGCGAGCCTGCCGGAGGATGAGATTAGCATTTGAGGTGACTGTCGCAGTGGAGAGAAACACCCTCCCTTCTGGGTGGGGAACAAGCCCTGGATATAATTTGTCATGGACGAGGTTTGCACATAAATCACCAGGTGCATAAATAGAGGAGGAGGAAAGACTGGCCAGCTAACAGCTCTGCCTGGGAGGGTTTGGAGTTGACCTAGGCCTGGGTCGCGTGTGGTTTTCTATTGCAAATAAAAAAAGACAAGTATCGTGCTGGGATGTATAAACAGGGCTCTTGCAAGCCTTCAAACTCAGCATTAGCATGCTGTCAGCTGTCACTCGTAGGAGCTGCCAGCGTAGGCTGGGATGGTGCTACGTGTACATACACGCTTCGGTGTCAAAGTCAGGAATGCGTTCATCTTAGGCTCTCTATAGACTTACAAGCGCCTTCAGGGAGTGATGGAGAAGAACAAAGGCGTACGCTGCCTGGCAGCACCTTACCTCTCTCCATTGACTCCTCTGGGAGCTTTGAACTGGTGAAGCTTCTGCGTGAGGAGTCTAGTCATCAGGCTTTTGAATAAAAGCCGTCCCCACGTAGCAAACTTGATTTCGCTGCTGCAAGCCCTGGAACAACTCTGACAGTTTAATAGGAGCAGCCTCCACTGGAAACCACCCTCTTTTTGAGACCGCCAGGAGAAAATGATTCTGCTTAACAGTAACAGCAGCTTTTAGGTGAGGATACGGTTATGTGGGATTTGAACTCAGACCAGTCCCGAGCAATGAAGTTACCAGTAGCACCCAAAGCATCAGGACTAGCACACGCTCCGGTTTGCTCAGTACCTTGTTGGAAGGCAAATGACTTCCAGTGGCACAGCAGAGGTGGGAATTGGGTCCACCTACCTCGCTCTGCCAGTTTGGAGCCTGTGGCAGATCTCAAGCCTGATGAGAAGCAAGGGTGTGCGTTCCCTCTGTGCCACCTACTCGGTATTACTCATGTGGAAACTTTGGCAATCGGTCCACAGTGGGAATAGAATACCCAAACACTGGAATAGGTCACTCTGTTGCAAAGGATTTGTTGAGTACGTTTAAGGAAAACACCTTTAAGATTTCCTGGAAGGTGTTGGGTGTTTCGGTTTTGGTGTAATCGCTTGAGTGTTCCCATAGGATTTTAATGATGTGTTATAGAACAATTTGCAGTGTCCTGTGTGCAGAAATGAAGAAGTCTGAGCTGGGAGTTGTCGTAAACCAGACTTTGATGTCAAGTGTCTCGGGTATTTATGAAATTGGAGGATTTGATGATGACTTGAGCAGTAGCAGGACTCTTCCCTCTAAGAGATAGCTTTAGTCTCTAAACCTGGATGGTCCCACTAGGGGGGAAGGTGCAGGGAGAAGGGCTGCTGAACCATGGCACATGGTGGGAATTAGGATGCTGAACTCCTTCCCAGCACTATTGCAGTCTGTCTGACTTCTGGGTAAGCCCCTCTGAGTCACAGAAACTAGTGATAATGATAATCCTTTGCTCTGGTCTTGTCTGGCTGTCTCTTCAGACTATAAACTTTCTGGGAGGGAATATCCTCTTTTTATTGTTGTTATTAGCATAATTGTGGTGCCGCCGAGGGGGCCCAGTCACAGACTTTATCACATATTCTTGTGTTTTGCTGAGCTGTAATGAAACGGCCCAATTTTCAGTAATGTGCAACTCTACCCAGACTCAACGGGGAGCTCAGCCTTGCTGAAAATGAGACCCAGGCATTTATTGTGCTCAGAGACAATCGGTCCCTGGGTCTCCCCAAATGCTTCTGCAAGCATCTGACTGCAAAACTGAATGCAATATGCCTGGTTGCCTTCAAATCTGGATGGGTGAAAATTGCCTGGGGAGCTGAGATTTAGGCCCTACTTTAAGGGCAGGAGTGTCTGGTTTAGGCAAACTCCATCCATCTTAATTTCTCGACGCTATCTTGCTCTGCATCTGAGCCCAAACTTATCCATAGGTGTTCCCAAATGTTTTGGAGGAACGTGAATGTTTGGTGGTGTTGTGAAGCAGGAAATGAGTCAGCATGCTCTAAAGCACACAAAAGAGATGTTTCCCTGAAGTGAGGGGATCAGTTAATATTCCTGCATGGAAAAGAGACAGCAACGAAAAGCTCACCAAGGAGAGACTGTGCTCTGCGGGGTGCCGAGATCTCAGTGTTTGTTATCAGAAATGTAAGCAAACAACAAATTGAAACCTATTCCGTTTGTTTCCCAGGCCTTTGTCTATACAGGGGATTAAGTCTGGCTTCAGCTGTTGGGGATTGGCAAGCGGCACTGCTCTGTCACTGCAAACCACTGCAGAGCACAGCTCTCCTCTGAATCTGGGGTCTGCTCTGTGGCAGTGGAAGAATTGCTGGCTAAAGGAATGTAAGAGTAAACCAGCATAGATATAGAAGAGCTGCTGAAATATTAGGTGTGCAAGGGTATCTGGGGGTGTCTGCAAGCTGTAGGCTGGAAAAAAAAAGGTTTTTTATATTTCCTGTCACTAAGAGCTATGCAGGTGATTGAGGCTAAAGCACTGCATCGTCTGGCATCGCTTGGCACTGTCAGCTACTGAGCCTCCTTGGCTGTGAGGATGGCATAGCAGTCGGCGGTGGGTAGGGTTTGCTGTCTAGGGTGGGAGCAATATTTTGATATGTTGACGAAGTCAACTGGAAGATCTGAATGGTAAGGGTGGACTTCACAGTATGGATGTTTTCCACTGAGATAAAAGATGAAACTTGAAAGCACTGCTTTTAAATGAAAATGTGAATTTGAGCACAAAATTAGAGGCTTTTATTCTTCTTGTCACGTGGAAAGAAAAAATAAGTCTGAACTTTCTTGGTGGGATGATTTTTTTCCCGATAAATTCCCCAAAGTAAGATTTCCTGTGGCAGCAGCATGATGGGACTGTGGATGTGAAGTCTGTAAAAACACTGGAAGTGGAAGATTTTCTCCAAGAGGGAGCAAAGGGAAGCGGGCTTATCTATGCTGCTTCTGCAAGAGTTAAATGTATTTGCCTTAAATGCACTTGTTAGAAAACAAAAAAATAATCTCAAGGAATACTGCCTTTAAAAACAAGTTATTCAACTGGGGAAATGCTTTTTGGAGGCTGGTATTGAAGCAGATGCCAAGTTTCCCTCAGTGCTGTCCATCCAAATGCCTTGTTTAATTTCACAGACCTTCTCGAGCACCAGGGAGAGGAGCAGTAGGCAGATATTGCAAGAATTTTGTCCTGAGCATCCAAATGCCGTACTCCTAAAAGTAGCTGGTATGCTAATGCTGGGCTATGCGTGATTACCCCAGGTAACCCAGAGCTCTTAACATCCTGGTGCTGAAATATGTAAGCAGCATCAGCTTGCTGAATGTAGTTAGCGAAGTATTTGCAAATGGCTGTTCTAATTGCATGTTTGCAGCTAAAGCCAATCTGTTAGGCAAGCGTGCCGATAAAAGGGGAAAAACAGTGTTTTTGTGGTAGGATGCACTGATGGGACCCTGCTAGTGATGTCTCCTGTTGCTAGAAGCTCTGTGTTTGCTGGAGGCAGGTCTTGGGATGAACCGTAGACTCAAGCCATGGCCTGTGTGTCCTTTCATTATAGCCAGACCGAAGGGGAGAAGCTTTCGAGCCTACAGAAAATGCAATGTCAAGCCGACATGTTGCTCTGAAACATGGTGTCACCTGAGCTTGCATGGCCAGGGAGACCTTTCTGGTTACCTGGCTTGTATCTGGCAGCTTAGCGTGTGCAAGACTGCTCCATTTTAACATCAATGCAGTGGCCTTACTTTGATCCTCTTGCCCTCTCCTGTGTATTTGTCAAGTTGTCAGGAACGTAAGCCCGTTTTCCAGCAAAACGGATGTGATGGTGCAGTGAAAAGGATGATATGGCCTCCTGGGGAGCTGGGGTTAAGCTGTTATGTCCTCGAACCACCTGTACTCCAACACGGGCTTTGCTGAAGGCATTGCCTGCTGTTTGCTGCTTCTCCTCGCCCCCTCCTCCTTCCAGCCATTGGCTGCAGTTTGTATTTCCCCTTTTATTGCCTTTGGCTCTGTTGCAATGGGCGGTGCAGTATTTTTGTTCTTCACTTAATAATCTTTTGGCGGCTGTCGGACATCATTTCTCATTGTATTGGTGGAGGATTAGCTGAGATGATGGGAGATATTTCCTGTCTTAGCCAGCGGGATGGGCTTTGCAGGGCTTGTGCCTTCTTTTCACATAGTGTAATGCTTTGTTTGGGAATGTGCAGAGGCAGCTTGTCTATGGGAAGAGAGCGCAGCCCCTGAAGCACGATGGCTTTTATTTGTGGCAAGAAGCCACGAAGCAGGCAAAATGACTGGTATTCCTAGGCTGGACAGACCACAGGGCTGGGAGTCAGGGTCCCTGGTGTCTGCTCATGCCTCTGCATTGCAACAGGGAGGCAAATAAGTTCCCTGTATTTACCCCAACCTTGTATCTAGCCGTGGTTCTTCCCTTGGTAAGCGTTGGTGAACTTCAACGCCGCTGGTACCGTCTGCTTTATAGCCGTAGCGGTTAGGGAAGCGAAGGAATGCTGCAGGCTGTCATTCAGGGTGTCCGCACGTGGCCGTGACTAATCAAGGAGCAGAGAGGATGCCCGCGTTGGTGTGGGTGCAAAAGTGTATTGCAACACACTGTCCGCAGGGCAATGGCAAGCAAACTTTTTTCTGCAAAAAATAAAGCAATGCCCGGAAAAAGGTTAGACTTCTGGGAAAGTGATTGGAGAAGGGTGGGTCTAGGTCTTGGTGACAGTACAAGGCTGTTATCTAGCATAGTTCAGTAACCACAGCCCCTCTCATGTTACTGTTTATTGGCCCAGCTGGTATTTCCAAGGGGAAGAGATGCATTCTCTTGTAATATCCCTTCAGCTCGAACGACTGAGCCTTGCATTTGTGCGCTCTCATCCAGCTGTAAGGCTTCACGGGCTCTTGAAAATCCCTAAGGCTCTTTCTTCCTTCTGCTGCGTCTTATCAGAGTGCGAGGTAGTCTCCCTGTCCCATGGAGCCGAAGTCTGGATCCTGTATTTCTGTCTGCCGGCACTTCCGCGGCTCTGGTGGGATGGTTCCTCGCTGGTGAGATCAGATGCCCAGCGGGGCTAGCGTTACTGGAGAGAGAGGTTTAACATTACGCTGTAGATTGTAAGTGGAGACAATCTTAAGATGGAAAAAAAAGGACTTTCCTGGTTCCAAGGAGATTTAGTTTTCTTGTAATAATAAGTGATAGGTGGTGGGGGAGGGATTAGCCATGACATGATCCCTTTGCAATGCTTCGTGAAGACAAGAGCTACAGACTTCTTTAATTTTCCTGCCAATTCCGAGTATGGGATATGGTACCAAATGCTGAAAACCCAGACAGTTCAAGAGTAGAGGAAGGAAGTTAATAGTTGCTGGAAGAAGTTGGGGATAAAAATGCACCGCATACCTTGTTACATGTAGTTTGTGCTGATCTAGTCCCTAGATATTGACTGTCTGAGATTGACTGCTCCAGCAAACACGCCTCGGGTTTTACTGGAGTGCAGTGCTATGGGATTGTCATTTCAACTCCTGCAGGAAAGCAAGGTTTTGACTTCAGCAAACCCTGATTTCTTTTTGTGGCCAGTTTTGCTTTCTGCCACTTACTTTTGTTAGTTTTTTCCAGTGAATAAATGTGGGGAGGAACCTCTAAACAAGTTTCTCGATTAAATTCCCAGCACAGCGATGTGACTTTGCCTAAAATATAGGAGAAGGGGATCTCTTGTCAACCCCTGCGCTGTTGCTGTGCTGCTCATTTTCAGTAAGAGCAATGGAAAGGACTGTCCTCTAGCATCTGAGCTGTGAGCGCTTCATCCCTTAACTGCCTTAAATACTTAAAATGGGACTTCTTGCCTTGTTAAGAATGAGTTGGTGGAGGAGGAGGGCCCAGAATCCGCAATTGCTGATGTGCAATAACCAGCAGAAGCTGCCTCTCCTGTACATCTGCTTCCAAGGCGCCAGCAACAGACCTCTCCCAGCCCAATGGGGAGCTGGTGGGACCTCACACCGATCTGAAAGGGGGTAAAGAAACAAGGAGGGGGGATGATTTAAGGAGAGCGGTTGCTGCCGGCAGCCAGAACAGTGAGCAGCTCCCACCGCTTCCCTTAAGAGAGGACTTGTAGATCAGGGTTGGTTTTTTTGGACATCTGGCTGCCGAGTGGTTTGGGGTAGGTCTTTTATAGCTGAGCAAAGGGAGCGGTGTGGATGAATAGGTGGCTGAAGAAGCAAAGTGATCAAGCTCCTTGGCCAAAGTTTGCTGTTCAATGTGCACTTAAAGCATAGTCTACCGGAGACAGACACCTACGAAAGCTTTCTCATCTCTCCGAGAATAATTAGTAATTTGTCTCTGAGAAATATGGCAAAGGAAATAGCTTGGAGACGGGAATGGGAGCTAAACTGTACTCCAAAGCTCCTACTGACACTTTTAATCTGTGCTGCTGTATCTCCCATTGACAGTTTTCTAAAAACTACTAATCGCTGTTCATGCTGGTCCTAAAATCAGCTCTATTAGGAGTTAGAAATACCAGCACTCTTCCAAAGAAGCTTATTTTTATTATATTCCCAGCCTAATACTGGAAACCTAAGAGCTTTAGAATAGACCTGGCTGCAACTCCAGCATTTCCCCTGAAAGAAAGTTAGTTATGGGAAAAATCCCTTTTTTGACAGCCTTCCACAAAAAAAAATTCTAATTTTCCCACAGGAAAATTGCAAGTTGTGGGTAAGTGGGTTTTTCCTCACTTTCTTGCTGTCTCTAACTTTTTCCAGCTCGAGCTTGACATTTCAGTGTTACTCTTGTCCAACTTCTGCCAGCTCAGAACAAGGGCAGTAATGGGTGAGGCTTTTCCTTTCTCTTGCAGAGCACCATTTGGAAGTAGGCAGGAGTCCACTGTTTGAAAGTGCTTTTTTGAACCATAATGAAACTTTCTGCAACGTATTATTTTTCTGAGGCTTTCTAGAAGATGACAACTGGCCCCTCAAAGGGTAAGGTGGCCCACGGTGTCTGTGTTGTGGTACCTGCAGGAACATTTAAGGCTTGCTCAGTTAGATGTGCTCTGTACTGCTCTTACTGCAGTGAACGTGTACCCTGAGGCTGATGTGTGGCCCTCATCTATGATGGGAGCTTGCAGGTGCTCTACCAGTGATGCAAAAGTAATAGGACTGGTGGTCAGCTTGGCTTTGGCTACGTAGATGAGTCGTCTTAGCTTTAAACAACAGTTTGCTCCATCTGAGTACTGGCATCAGGCACTGTTACAGCAGAAACAACCCATCAGGGAAGAGAAGGTCCTCCTGGGAAGATTTACCCATCAGTGCTGATCCTGCAGTCATCCTGCTCTGCAGGCTGTCTTATTTGGGTGAGAAGATTTAAGCAAATAAAGCTGTTTTCTCATATACAAGGCTGCAATATTAGACGTGCAACAAGAGAGATGATAAAGAACAAAAGTCCCAACAGCAAGACCATCTCATTGCTCAGTCTGGCAAACAAACGGATTGAGGATCCCTTGCATCTATAATGTTAACAATGTTTTAATTTATGTGGGTTTTTTACTATTATTGTTTTAGCTGCCAGGATTTCCTTGCCAGCTTTCTCTGTTTTGGTTATTTTTAATCCTTGCTTATTTGCGCTCTCTATCCCAGCTTTTTCAGACTTTTATGACTGTAACACTAACCCCTCATGCCCTGCAAACACATGCTCAATAACTTTATTCACGTGAGTCGTCTTTGATGTCGAAATCAAGTTAAGTATGTGCTTTAGTGTTTATAAGATTGGGTCCTTAGTTTCTTAACCCTTGCCCAATAAGTTCAGTTTACCATAGTTTTTGCAATAAATCCCTGTCTGTTTCATTTTGGAGAACAGCTCGATGTTTTCTCCCACCTCTGTCAAGAGACACTACAGATGTGTGATACTTGGCACTGTGGTCTTTTTTTTTTTCCTTTGCCCTTTGTTTTTGCTTATGACTTTCTCTGTGTCTCTAGTATCATGTTTTCCCTCCTATATGCCTCTGAATAATCAATTTAGAAAGCCAGGAAATAAATCAAAGCCTCAGATAGTAATGTAGAAAGAACGAAGGGGAAAAGCAGACATATGGATTTCATCACCAACGGAGGATAACATGTATAATAATAACAACAGAGTGTAAATGAGTATATGTACTCACAGGAGGCTCTTCCAAAATGATTGTTCTCGTACATGACTGGGGAAGTTATTTTGTGGTTTCTGAGTTCTTTGGAATGCTTGCATCCTGGCACTGCCTAAACTCTTTCCCAGCCCTATTCTTTGCAGCATGGCTTTTGTTGGGTGGTGCGGAAGCTTTGGTGCAACCGGCTGTGCCCTGGGAAGGGTTCAGCAGTTCTAGGGACTTCTCTGAAGAGGGCTTCCTAGCAGCGCTTGTGTGCTCAGCGATGATGGTTTCCATTCACATATCGCATCAGAGTACCGTGGCCTGGAATTCACTGCCGCTCCCCTGAACAAAATGAATCAAGAGCGCAAGTTCTTCACTGGCCAAGATAAATGATGGAGAGAACATTGTGTGATGTAAAGCAACCCCAGCTTTGTGTGTTTGCTTTGAAACCATCGATCCCTGTGCTCGGTCAGGTGTTGACTAGGAGGATGGGTGCTGGAGAAGGGACTGCAGAGACCCTGCAATGGCGATGCTTTCCTGACTTGCAGAATTTGTGTTGAAAGCCCAGCAGAACATATCTTGTTTTCTTTCCCATAGAACAGGATTTGCTTACATGTTCTTTTGCCTCTGTAATGGAAGAGCGAGTTAAAATGCATGTGTATACCGTGATCTGTTAGAGCTGTCAGCTGAAGCTGCTGTTGCAGGCTCTTGGGTTGAAGTCAGTGATGCTTTAGCTAAACGAGAGTTGGGTTCAGAGGTTCTTTACCCCACCTCCCTCTCAGTCACCACCTTTGCCACCACCATCAGTATAGAAGCTTGCTTCCTTCTTCACGTTTCCCCAAAATGATTTATTAGCTGATGCCCTTTTACTAGTAGGGCAGTGGGTGTTTAAAACCCAGATGGCTTATTTAACAGTTTACGGGCTAATACCACAAGCCATTACCCCTTCAGAGGTGGGAAGACAATATAAGCCAAGGGTGAGGTCTTCATCAACAGTACTCCTCTGCAGATGTAAAATTAGGATCCAGCTCCAACTGAGGCTCGCTTACCATACTGGTTACTAGCCTCTTCTTGAGGGATTTTGGTTAAATGTTTCTCAGTCCCTGAAAATTCATGTAGGAAACGTGTTTTTTCTACTGAAAATCTCGGGGGAGAAATATGAACACTTTTATTTTGACAGTTCTTAGGTTGGATATTCTGATTTACGGTCAGAAGTTGATAACTTTGTTACCAAAGCTAATGTAAAATACTAAAAAAAAAAAACCCAAAACCCACCAACCAAACAACAAAAAACATAATTCTGAGTTCTTGCTCCTGTGATGTGGGTGTGAAGAAATTCAGGACATTGCAAAGTTTGATCAGAGAGGGAAATCAGTTCTCCCCAGCTCATTTCACAATCCTGTTTCCTTTGTGAGTGCAAATCCAGTACCTTTCACCAGCAATAAAAATCACACATTTTTCTGGTTTAGTTTTGTTTTTTTCAAAAACCCAAAACAAACTCTTCCTGGCAGAATCCACCAGTTGTCCTGTAATTGCATTTCATTGTGAAACAGCTTTTCCTAATCAGAGCTTGTGCCCTGCATGCCATTTTTGGCTGGAATAGACTGTACGTAGATGCCAAAGCATGATCTCGCATGGGCTCTGGATACCATCAAAGCTCGGAGGTTGTGTGACCACCCTCCGTGGCAAGCGGAGGGGGGTACGAAATTAGGAAAGGTCAAAATGAGAAACACATGATGAAGTGCAGGTCTGAAGAACCTCTGAGTCTCAACTGTAGTCCTCTTCAGCCTGAAAAACTGCCTCGTCCTGGCTCGAACTTGCCCTTTGATGCTGTGTCTGATGACAACTGGGAGGCAGGAACTGTACCAGAGCTTTTGCACAGTGTTTGAGGGGGACCAGAGGTGTTTTGCACTTGTAACGGATAATGAAGAGCTGTCCTGATGTGTTAAGCTGTGACAAAATGCTGCAGCGATGGTACTGGAGTAAGTGACTTGAAGGCTTGTTTTCAGCAGAGCGTTTGAGGATGTGCTTGTTGCTGAACAGAGCTTGTTTTGTCAGGATTTGCAGGTCCCGAGTATTTTGTGGAAACAAAACTTATTTCTCAAAGGTATTTCCAGGATGTTGTAGTTCCTGGCACCATAAGACAAAACCATTTTAGGAGTGAAGCAGACACTTTGGATGCATTTTAGTGATGGATAATCTCATATTACTCAGTTCAACTCAAGCAGAGGAGATCTCATCTGCTTGACTGCAACCCTGCAGCGTGGATGCTATCGGCAAGCAACTGCTGAGGCATCGTTGCAAGGTGGGCCCAACCTGTAATTCTTAAATTGCTGCAGCTCTGGTTCCAGCCCTCAGTTTGGTTTTGTGCAGAGGGTTAGAAACAGCCTGGATTAATTGAATAATAATTTGAGCGTTCACTTCCCTTGCAGATCTCCCAGCTTCAACGAGGCAATGCGTGCTGCCGAGTCTGCTCTCCTTGGTGTCTCTGTGCTGTAGATTAAGGTTGAAGAAGGCATTTGGTTGCAAAAACTGTGTTATGTTGCTGTGTTTTATCCAGAGTCTGTTGGAAGTTGCTGGGGTGTGGATGAGGAACTTGGGTTTCTGATACCATTAATCGTTCCTCAATTTGGGAAAGTGTCAGAGCTTGTTCAGTTGCATCGCAGGGCAGGAAGGCATGGCTTTGTCAGGCAGTTTGGATTATGAGACTCCTTGCATTTCTATTGCACCTAAATTGAAAAGGCGGCGGCTTCTGCTCAAGCAGAAGTGCCCCTGTATAGGTTTCACTCTGTATTTTAACATTACTCAGTACCTCTGTATATTGAGCTCTGAACTTGTCTTAAATCAGTGGGCTTCTGCTCGTCATGGTGTTGTGCCTCAGTTTCCCCACTCAATAGAAGGCAATAATAATAGCTGCTCCCAAAGCTGGTCAGCAGGCCTCTTTGCGTGTTATTCATGCTTAGCCTAATGCAATAACACACTACTAAGCCTAGAGCAGTGACACCTCGAGGTTGCAAATTTGAAGGGGGTGGTCATATCAAAAGCACCTGAAGTTTTGCAACCCCTATTGCTGCAAACATCGGCATTTGAGTATGACGAAAAGCTCTTTCATCGGTCTGTTCTTGATCTTAAGAAAATCCTTTTGGACCCTAGTGCCTCTGTCTCCCTACCCGTAAAAGAAATAAAAGCATTTGTTAGAGCGAAGGGTGGGGTATGGGGAAGGAGGCTGTTTTGTTACCATGTGGACTGCGGAGCTGGCCGTTTTGGGATGACAACACGAGGCAGCGGAAGACCCTCACGGGCTTTTCCCGAGTTGCACTGGCACCGTGTTGGTCAGAGGAGTAAAAACATGTGTTTGTGTTTCCGCTCTGTAAACGGAGTGAATATGACTCACCAGAAACATGCAGGGCAGATGTTTGTGGTAATGAGGTGTCGTTTTTATACAGTTACTTTTCTGAATACAGCCACATTTTGAGGCTACTTTGCCTGCCTGAGGAGCAGCTGTGCTGAAATTGGGGAAAAACTCTGAGACTGGAGTGGTCTAGAGCAAAGCTTTCAAAAGCAGCTGGTGAGTTGGGAGCCCATGCTTTGGTTTTGGCACGGCTTTAGGGACTCGGGAGCTTATGCGGTGCTGGCAGCCAGTGGGGATAGATGACAGATACTCAGGTATTTTGAAAATGATACCTCTGGTCCGCTGTGATCTATTTATATAGGTAGAGTACTTACAGATCGAAGTTCTTAAATCTCCCAGAGCTTATGCGCATACCTCACAATAATGCAGATGTATTGGATAAGTAAAAAAAAAAACAAACCAACCCCAACCAAAAAATAAAAATCAAATCAAGAGCAACCTCTTGAAGGAGTTCAGAGCACACATCCCAGGGGTGCTTTTGACTATCTTGCCAATGCAATATATGTTTTACGGCCCTCTTAAAATGCGGGTAGCATAATTGAGGTCTGTGCATGTTTGTGTTAGGAGCGGGGCTAGTGACTTAACCCTTGCAGCAAGCGCTGGGCCACCTTTCCTCTTTGCTGTAATGTGTCTACATGTCAGATTTCCCGTGGCCTTTCAAGGTTTCCAAGAGGGGTCTGAAAATAAATGCTCCTTCTCCAGGGCCTGTATCGGACCTCTTCAAAACCCCCGTGCTGTGGCTGTGGCTCTGGGAGACGGCTTGGGAGAGCGGTCGTGACTCCTTTCTCTCCTGTTGGCAGCTCCTGGTGTCTTGTCTTGTCCTGACGAAGCCTTGTTTGCAGGGGAAGAGGAAGGAGATGATCTTTTAGAGCGTTATAAGTGGGTTGATTCCAAATTTTTTTGTGTTCGTTGTGGCTTGGTATCTTCCACTTCAGTAGCTAGCTCTTGGGGGAAGAGCAAAAATCTCTTCATCTAAACATTAATGAAGCTGGGGTGACCTGTGTTCCACAGTGCATCTGGTTGTTCCCTAAAGCATGAAGATGGGAAAACCATGTTGTTTTTCCTCTTAGCTAGCACAATAATAATGCTGAAATAATGCATTTATGTCCAAGCTTTGATAATTACAACTCCTGGACTCTAGTCCTAATTTTCAAGTTTCTTTATATGTTCTTATTTGCAAAAGTGGCCGCTGCTCTTTGCATGAGCCTTTCTTAGTTGCCTTACTCGAAACACTTCAGAGCTGGTTCGTGAGGATGCCGATCATCGCGACCCGAGCTGTCACCTCTGAAATAAAGGTGCTGAATCCAGTGGGGAAGTCAGGCCTCCTGTGGTGTCATTTTTTAGCATCCAAACAGTGAGGCCTCCAAGCGTGCAGGCTGCCTTCTGAAAATACGGGCTGGAAAAACACCTCTCTCTGCCTTGGCTTCTCCTGTAGAGCAAGGAGGAATCATACCTACCTCGTAGAAGAGTTGTGGTTGATAATGTTCGCAGAGTGCTTTTTAATCCCCTGCTGAAAGGTTCTGTGCGAGTGTGAATTATAATTATTACGTAAATGTGTCTCATATTTTCCTGCACAAGCCTTCAGCTTGCCGCAGAGATGTTTTCCCAGCCTTTATGTGGATGCCATTGGGTTTGTCGTTTCCTGGCCTGTTGTAGGCAGCCATAGTAAGGCACAGATTTCCAAAAGAGAGAATTAGAGTCTTTTCATCAGTTTTGAAAGCCAAACCAAACCCAAAACCCCTTTCAAAAAGTCTTTCCAAGAGGAAAATTGCTTATACATCAACAGGGAAGAGATGCAACTTCACTAAGGATGGGTGAGCGGCTCCAGTTCCTACATACAGGTGTCCATCTCTGGACCAGAGGTTTAGCCCACAGGTCAGTCCGCTCTCCTGGAGGGGCCACGGACAGCTGAGAAAACATGTGCTCTTCATCGCATCAGATCATCCGGCTAAAGTAAACCATGAGGTCATGCCGACATCACTGTGTCACCCTGCAATAATTAAGCCCGCTGCTTGGTTACTTTGCAGCCCCCAGACCCAGCTTGCATACAGGTGTGTTGTTATTAAGCAGCTGGTATAACAAGTCCGTGCCAGTGCAAAGTACGAAACGGCTCAGGACCTGTCCAAAACTAACACAGCCGGGCCTTGAAACGGAGTCCGGGGGGTGCAGTTCTCCCTCCTGGAGATGAAAACAAATCGTAAAGGTTAAAAGGCAGGAATCGGGGCTGTTGCTTTCTGCAAACTTAGAGGAATCTCTGCGCCTTGTCCCAGGAGAAAAGGAGTTAATAGGTAGCCAAGGCGAAGGTTTAAAAATAGAGCTCTTTGCATAGCTATTTGGTGATGTCTCTGTCAGGTTGGCTGGTGTTTGCTGCTACAAATCCCAGTGGGTTCCCAGCAGGTTTTTAATGTTGGGTGTTTGCAGGTTTTTTATGGCAGGGTGGCGAATGGGGAAAAAGGGCTTTGGAAAAAGTGACTTTGGAGGCATCGGAGTCCAGGTAAGGGGCTGAGTTGGGTCCTCAGTGGCGTTGGCACCGTCGCGCTGGAATTAACAAAGTGGATTTGAAACTGGGAAGCTGGTTCATTGAGCCCAAGGTATGCTTTAAGTGATGTGCATCCCAAGAAGTCTTCCTTCCCTTCTTGCAGAGGTTATTAGTCTTATTCTGTCTTATTGGGAGACATGGCTCTCACAGTAAAAGATGCAGGCGATTTTCCTATCGGTCGGGATGTGCTGACTGATGGCTTGCAAGGTCTGGCCACAGAGAGTCACTGCTGGGAGCTGAGATCCCAAGAAGAGCCCGTTTGTCTGACATTGGAGTTTCTACTGAATTGAGCCGTTCCTGCAAGTATATTGCTGAGCTGATAGCAATTACTGTGTGTTGAGCAGAGGGTACGGTCGCCAGTAAATGGGAAAGCTGATGCCGAAACTCGATTTGTTAGCTTCGTAGGTGCTGTGACTTCCATTAATACACACATGCCTATTCCAGAAACAGATTTCACCGTGCCTGCTGTGGCAGAATTGCCTGTCTTTGCCAATTTGACAATGCACTGGGTAACTGTCTTACAACAGCATGTTTTCTGATATGTAAAAAGCTCTAGCAAAGCCCCAAATATCTCACTTTCAAGGAAGCTTTCCTTGATAATTAAGACATGTGGGTTAGGGGATTGCTGTTAATTTTTTTCATGTTTTTCCATTTATTTAGAGCACATCTCTGAGCGCCTGTTAGAAGATGCACTGGGGAAATGCGGGATTAGATAGGAAACCGGATTACCCCCTTAGGATTTCAACAACGTGGCTTGGGTTTAATATAGAAGATTTTATTTAATATGCTTGTAGAAAAATGCAGTGGTGCATAGCTGAGATCTGACTTTCCCACCCTGTTTTCTCCACAGTCCTGTTGCCTTGATTTCTTCCCACTGGAGCGAGCTATAAATACAGAGCAGGTGCAGCGAGAGCTCCAGCATCACAGGCTGATCTGTGGGGAAGAGCTGGGTTTTTCAGTTCCCCTTTTCAGAAGTCTGTGGTGTCCCTTTTCCTCTGTCCCAGTACAGACAGGGTGGGGGAGCAGGAGGAAAACTCAGTCCCCAGGCTTCCTTTCACTGCACAACTGAATGTCCCCTGGAGCAGCGCTGTCTTTCTGCTGCCTTCCCTGATAGGCAGGTGTCCAACTTCAAATTGGGACTTCTTGACTCTCTGGCTTCACTGCAGCTTGGTCCTGTTCCCATCGGAGAGAAGATCTGGCTGGGGAGGGAGTCTGACCTGGCACAAGGTCTAATGCTCAGTTCACACTGTCCCTGCGTGTCCTGCTGTCTCTGACACTGTGTAAAGGAAGCGAAGATCCTGGCCTGCCTGTGCCAAAACTTTCAGAAAGGTTTTTCCGAGCTAACTGAAGGCGTTAATCCGAGTGAGAGAGTCGGAGCACACGGGAGGACTGAGTAGACCCTAGGCTTCCCAAAGCAGATGAAGATTGGAACATAACCCCATGCAGGAGTTTGATACCATTAAGCTAATACAATCCAGGAGGATTCAGATGAGTATTCCTTAGCGTCCTGTGTCAACAAGCCCTTATTAGATGTTGGGCAGGATCCTAGAAGCAGTTGAGAGCTTCATCTTCCCTGTGGAGCAAAAAAAGAGGCATCCAACAAGACAAGCCACTGGCCCCTCCAACATTGACAAGCCACTGCTTTGCTGCAGCTCCCTTTAGTCCACACCGCACTTGATAGCTCGCTCTCGTCTCTCGTCTTTGCTGTTTTCTACGATACCGTACCAAAGCGGCATCCTCGGAGGCTGGATGCATACATCGGTTGAGTGAGGATGCTCTGCTGTAGCTGGTGGGACTTATAGTGGTACCAGCAGTAGGATTGCTGCTGTGTAGTGTAGTCATTTATTTCTATCCACATAATATATGTTTCTTTGCCGTCATGCGCTGCCTGGTCAGCAGGGAAGAGTATTTCATAATCCCCGACCATGATGTCACCTGGCTGCAGTGACATTACAAGCCACAGAGCAGCAAGAGTGAAACCACTGAGCGTCCCGAAACGGCAGGAAGGGACCAGGCTGCGCTAGGAGTTTCGTCAGCCCATTTCTCCTGCCGCAGCAAAGGCTTGGCTGCCAAAAAAATGTCGCAACGGATGAGGAGAGGGAGATGTGTACGCAGCCCCTGGGGATTGGCGATGGGCGTTCTGTGGAAAAGCACGGGGAATGGGAAACATCCTGCAGAAGGGCTTTTGTTACATCCATGGACTGGTTGTGGTTTTGTATTTGGCAGGCTTTGGAGTGTGTACCTAGGATTAGAAGACCTAAATTCCTTTAAGACCCGGATCTGGGTTTGGAAGGGTCAGGACAGGCACTAAGCATTCCCCTGGTTTTAGGCTGTTCAGATTATAGGATTTGGGTCAGGATTCCCAACTAAAAATGAACTTCTCCATTACAGAATGAACACTGGGCACGTGGATATGAGTCAAGACATACTTTAGCCACATATTCGAGAATCACCTTGTTATAAGTGAATAGGGTGGGACAAACTAGCCATGCAGGCCAGAACTGCAGTATCACTTAAGAGAAGTAGTGGGTGAAAACCTTCCTCTGGTGAAAGTTAGAGTGGAAGATTTAGGCAGCCAGAGCATGAAGGAAAAGGCAAGAAGGTTAATTCACATTATCCAGGGTTTCTGAATAACTGAGTGATCAGGGATGGGGATTGTACGTCAATAGCATCGATGTAGGCAAGCCTGGAGGTGGTGGGACAAAGGTTGCCTGACATCTCCGAGATCCAAGGTGGACAATCATTTGAATCAATCCAAAAGCTTAACTAAGAGAGCCGAGGAAGATGTAGCTTTTCAGGGGAAATATGAGGGTGTCTCAGCAGCGGTGCGCTTTCTCAGTGCTGGTTGAACCTCCATCACTTGGTAAATGAGGTAAACGAGGAGCCTGCGGAGCAGAAGTTGTGCAAGAGCAGGGTGACCAGGAGGCTCACTTCTCTTATGGGTGCAGAGAAGTGCTGGGCTGCTTGGGAACCCCTCCAGCTTTAAACCACTTGCACCTGACTCCCTGACAGTTCCCAAACAGGAGTGGCCCTGAAACCACTACTGGAAGGACTAGCACTGTTTCCAGTCCACGGGGCCCTTGCCTCACCTTGGAGGAATGCATTTGCTTCATAACTGAGATAAACGGCCTGCTGTTTAAATGGAGTTTGTGTTGCAAACACCAACTCTGGGACAAGAGTTTGGCATGCCTCCTGCTTTCCTGCTGCCTGCCGGGTGGGATGGTGCCTCGCTCCACCGATGCGGGGTCTGCTCTGCCGAGGTTGGATTTATTATTGGTGACTGGCCTCTGCTGTTGACGCGATGATTTCTGCTCTGATCTCAGAGGATAACTCTCTCCTAGGCTGGTCTCGGAGGGAACTTGCATTCCTTTCTTATCTCCCACCAGCATGAGTTATGCTCTCAAAAATTAGCCCTTATTTATTAGCACAGCCCAGCCAAAAGCCATCTTCAGGATTTTTGGTTGCATGTGCAAAAATTCCACCTCCCTTTTCTTGCTCCCCTGGAGAGATTCATTAGGAATAACCTCACCTTTCAGGGAATCGGATGCTCCTTCAAAGGTGTTGACTTCCAAGAGGTTTGGAGCAGTGTCCCAAAGAGGTTAGTGTATTCAGCTCATCTGTTTTCACTCCATATAGCACTGGAAGAGCCTCTGGAGAGCTGCGAAGTAAACGCAAGGGCCCTTATTTCTCCCTTAAACTGTAAACTGAGGCAGCGAAGCTAGGATCCCAGGTTACTCTGCACTTCCCCCCCCGCCCCCCCGCCTCCAGATACAAAACAATCTGGAGGAAATTATAACCTGCTTGCAGTGCTTCCTAAGCTAAGGTCCTGCTTGCGGTGCTTGCAGTGCTTCCTAAGCTTGCGGTGCTGCTTGCGGTGCTTGCGGTGCTTCCTAAGCTAAGGAGAGGAGCGTGGAGCCTGACTGCAGCCCCACAGCAAAGCATCTGCCTCGTCCCTGTCCGCCGGAGTGAGATGGACGTGAAACTAAAATAAAACTAATGGCAGACCCAGCTGGACAAGGACAATTTTGGCTTTGGTTGAAAGTCAGAGGAAGCCTCTGTGCTGCTGATGCACAGAGGTAAAGAATTACAAAGGCGATGGGAGGGACCGCAATCAGCAGGAAAAGCGCAGAAAGGCGCTGAGGAGAATCAGATAAATCATGATATCAAATAGCCTGAGAGGAGAGAGACAATATCAGCAGCTCCCAGAGACCAAGAAATCACTAGAAAGAGAAACATCAATGCAGAGGTAGTTACAGTGCAATTAATAAAACCTGACAAAGCCCTGTTTGTTGCTGCGAGCCAGCAAAGCTCTGCTATCGCAGAGCTGCCCTCTAGGATCTGCCGCTATCACAAAGCTGAAGCAGTCAGAAAATGAATCCTGGAGCAGGGATGCAGCTGAGCATCTCTTCCCCTTCTCTTTTGGTCCTGCACTAGTGTAACCCCATCAGTTTGGGGGAAATTACTCTTGATTTGTGTATCCAAGAGGAAGGAAGTGGTCTCTTGAGGCAGGATCAGACCCTGGATTCAGCCTGATACAAGGTGTTTGCAAACCACTTGGAACCTGCGAAGTCCCTGGTTAGGTTCCTTGCTGACAGTCCCCCAAAAAACCTGCAAGTGCTCAGGGCTGGGTGGGTTTCTGTGCCTGTGGCTCCTGCTGCAGTCAACGGAGACTTCTCCTGGATGCGTGGTGTGGTAATATCAGGGTTTTCATTAGGGGGGTTTGCTTTACTGGAGGGAAGAGATAACCAGGGGTAGAGATGTTGACTGGTTTAAGAAAGCGAGCAATTGTGAAGAGGGGAAAAAAAACAACCAAAACAATCTCTGAGCTGCCAACAACTGTAAAACCCAGATTATTTGACCCGTGCTTCACAGACAAGACATTTTTGATTCCAGTGCAAAGAAATATGGGCAAGACATCAAGTTACAAGCCAGAAATATCATGTAACCGGTAATGGCCTTCTATTGACATAGGAAGTGGGATGGTTTTGATAAAATAAGAGCCCACACAAATGAGTTTCTGTGCATATAATTCACAAGAAAAGTCTTTGAGGAGTTTTTTGAAGGAATGTGGTGGTTGTTTTTCCCTGTGTTCTATTTTCCTTGTTCCATTATTAAACAGAAAATAAGGAGATCGCAGGAGGAGCTTCGGCATCCCCTTTGCTCAGGGAGGCTGTGCATTGCCTGCACCCCATAGGGTTCCCCTAAAAACCATCTGGTAGGAGCCTGGGTGAGGTGTAAATGGTGGAAATCACTTCTCCCTGGTGAGAAGCACTTGAAATAGGTCTGCACATAGCCTGCATTTTGGGCCAGGTGTCAGACTTTGTCCTCTGCAGTAAGTGTTTGTCAAGATAAAAAAAAATACAAGTGCTCTCTTTCACTGCTGACCGGTAAAATTGTAACTGGATACAATTCTGGGGGTGCTTTTGGGAAGGTCTGCATTTCAGAGGAGGCTGGGCTGAAAAATTTGGAGACACTGATGTGCATCTCCAGACTGTCTCTTCTGAGTTTGCATTTCATGGTGCAAAGATAGCTGGACATACTTTGCTTTCTCTCGTCTCTGTTTGGTGATTGCTTGGGACTTCTTCCATCTCAAAACCATGTCCCATCAGGCTGCTGGCATCTTGCACCATGTGAGGAAACGGCGATCTAACGCTCGATGACTGTGAGCTTACACTGAACCCAGCAGTCCCATTTGTGGTGTACCTTGCTGCCAGTTTTCTTCACCCGTTTTGAAATCAAATGGTTCATGAAGACCTAAATTAATTTGAGGGGGGGAAAGTAAAGTATCGTTAAACGTGATTAATCTCTTGCTGCTGCCAGTCCCGCGATCATTTCCGGAGTCTTACGGCTGGATTTGTAGATTGAATCCTTGAACTTTTTGCAGACCGGCATCATGCGAACAAGGTCGTTTGTGTTCAATTTCCTTTGTTTGCTTTGTTGTTGGTTTTGGGCAGGAGGATATTGGAGTAAGAAATATGCAGGAAAGGTAAACAGGTCCGTAAGGGATTAGTGCTCCCTGGTTATTTGGATGTGTGATGTTAGAAAGAAGTAAACTCTCTGAGTATCTTTATCTGAAAGTTTACAAATACAAATAAGTCCTACACAGAAACTTAGTACATGATGAAAGATTCAAATATACACAAGGAGAGTGTTTATTTGAATGTGCTCTCAGTTCCTCTGTACGTATTCGGCAGTGGCTGTTTCATTGTAGGAGGTCCAAAAAGTTAATTCACCAAAAGAAGGGCAGTTTTGGAAACAGCAGGGAAGGGACTGGGGCTATTCGTGGATCTGGTTTTTGGTTTCTTTATTCATTTTTGGAAAAAGTTTGTTTTGGCTTGAGCCAAACCAACCTTTTCCTGCGATCTTCATTTACCCGGCTCTGATGCACGACCATGTACCAAGCCAAGCTCAGTAAATTTCTCAGACTTTTATTTTTTTCCAGGGCTGTTTGCCTCCCCACAGACCTCCTGAAGCGCCTGCCCTGCAGGGTCCAAGCCGTGGACGGGTTTCCCTAGCGTTCTGCTGGGTTTGGAAATGGCGTGTTGAACTCTCCCAAATCTGCTGGAAACACTTTCTCCTTGCTTAAACCTCTGCTGCGTGTAAATGCGCAGGCCTTACGGATTATGCTGAGCTTTCACAGATGGACTAGGAAGAGCCAGTGCTGGAAGTTTAAGCCAGCGCAACAGGAGTTAGGGGATAGCTGGCTCGGCAGGGACACGGGGGGTTATAAACTGCAAGAAAGACAGTGTGAGGTGGGGTAATGCTTCAAATCAGGTCTGCGTGCTAAAAGATGATGACAATTATCTTGTGTAAAAGATGCGCTGGTCAGCATCTTTTGCCCCCCGTTCTAGGCTACTCCTGGGGGCATTTGTGCCCCACGAATCTCAGCTCCAGCACTGTGCCCGTACTCTTTCCCTCCCCTGCCCACAGCCCTCCCTGTCTGTGCAGATTACCTCCTAATGATGAGTGTGTAATAGTTCCCATTTCATTTGGTCTCAGCTGCCTCCAGCGCGCTGCCTTTCGTACCTATGTTAAAGGGCAGTCCCTCAGATGTGGGCTGCCCGTGGCCAGGAAATTGCCAGGGCTGGCATTACGCTCCCCGCTACCTTCCTGACAAGCATGAGGGTTTTACTACTTTCCTTAGCTTGGTTCTTCCCCCCAAAGCTTTTCACATCACAAAAAGTGTCAGGATTTAAGACGAGCTCCTGCAGCTTCAAGAGGCGCCTCTGTTTTTCTTCCTTCAGCCCCATAGACTCTTTTGTCCCGCAGCGGTGGGGAGAGAAGGGGACCTAGGAGCGTGTGTGTATGCAACGTTATGAGAGACCTCCGGAGCAAAGCGACGGGGGCTATAGATCTATAGATTAAAGAGAGAGCGAGGGCCAAGTGCCAAAATGGTTGTGTCACTTGTAAGAGCTAGGGCCAGGAGCTGGGCTTAGCGGCACAAGTCTTTCCATCGCTGGTGACTCACTTGTTGACATTTTTGGCTGCCCTCCTGGGCTGGAAGGGGCCGAGGGAAAAGCAGAGGAGCTGCTCACTGTGTAAAGCTCACTGGGCAAAGGGGGCTGCAGGAGAGGGGCATCGTGGAGGGATGCCAGTTGCCTTCTGCTGCCTGGCAGGAAGGGTCTTGGTCCAGCCCTAGGAACTTCTAGGTGCTGCATTACTGATGGTAATAACTTCGGGTTGAGTCTAGGAAAAAGATGAAAGCTTTGTTTCTCACTCTCTGTGAGAAACTGGGAATTGTTAGCAGCAGTGTCTGCTAGGAAAAAGTAAAAAGTTTTAAAAACAACTTTACGCGGCTCATGAAATCTGAAAATTTTCCAATAATGTCTCTTTTAAGTGTTACAGATGTGTCTTTGCTATCAGGTTCTCAAGATGCCATATAGGACAATTCTCTGTCTTTTCTCTTTGTTTCTCTGTTGCAGTTGCTGTTCTGTGTCTCGGAGGAATAATATTGAACATGGCATATAGGAACTGGCTCTTAACTCCCGGCACAGATTACGTTTGCGTACGCAGAAAGAGAAGCTGTTTCGGCTAGCCGTACTCCAGCAGAATGGATGTAATACCATCTGAAAAGGTTACATGCAGCTTGCCCGTGCAAAGAGGTTTTTAATGCTGTGCTCGTTGGCGTGACGCCCGAGACTGTGCCTTCCCATCGGCAGATGCCCTGTGCATCTTCTGCCTGTTGCACCTGCAGAGCGTGGTTTTTAGAGGGTAATGAAATTGGAAGTATTTTCTGTCACGCTTCTAAAATTAACTTAAAATCTGCACTTTGGTTTAGGCTTTTCAGATTTGGGAGTGAGGAGTTGAAAGAATCGGAACGACAACTCTGTTTTGGTACAAAATATCAGATTTCTTGTTTTTCAACAACAGACGTGCTTTCAGGTTGGGTTTTGCTGAAGGGAAGGAATTTTCCCTTTTTCAAGTCTCTTTCCAATTTCTTTTCCACATAGAGGAAATCAGGAGAAAAGCAGGAGGAAAAAACAATTTGAAACTCACGGCAGTACTATTTCTGTCAGAAAAACTGCAGACTTCTGACCAAAGTGAAAATTCCCCTTTGGCAACCTCCTGGGTGGGCAGCGGTGCCCGTGCTCTCCAGGTGGTAGCTCCCTGTATCATCTCTCTGATCATTTCTTTGCCGACATCTGATTCGCAGCCTTTGAAGTCAATAGAAGTCTTGCCATTAATTTCCGAGGCTTTCAGATGATGTTCTGTATGCATGCAAACTAATGTGAGGGTTAAATATCCTGTTAAGTCTGCTTGGCTTTTTCCATCGAACGTGTCACATTTAAATAACCTAATTAAATGAAGTCCTTTCATTTTAGATGATGTTTAGATGCATATAATTGCCCTGAGAGTGCAGCTGTCCAGCTGGCAGAGAGGTTATAAAAGATGGAAAACACTTGAATAAAAACAAGGCCCTCCTCGGGTTTGGACTCCATAGCTGGGATGGAAGGCCAGTACATTGCATGTGGTTTAAAAACATCCGCAGGCATCGTGGAGCTGTCAGGGATGCTCTGATGGCGGAAAACTCTTTCTGACCTCTCCCGTCTTGAATTTTGGCTCGTTGTACCGTGGAAAGCTTGGACTCATGGGATGTTAGGGGGTTTTATCTCTCTTGGTTGGCACCTCGGTGCAGGACAACCTGGGAAGGGCCGAGTCCTGCTGCTTTTGCACCTCCTGCCTGAAGTGATGGCTGAGCCCTGGGGTCCTCCTTGCCCAACCATCTTGGAAAGAGCCTTTCTGGGATGCAGGAGATGGCCAGTTGTTTTCCTGCCCCTACCTTACAGACCCAGCCTGCACCAAGGAGGACAGATGAGTGCTCTTTGCCGTGTCCTGCTGCCTGTCGAATGGCTCTTGGCTCCTTCTTCCCTCCATCCCCTCCAATGCATCCATCTGCAGAGCAGAGAGCCGTGAGGAGTGGCTCCCTCTGCAAGACAGGAGTGTCTTTGGGAAGGGGCCAGCTCCATGTGTATAATATTTCCATTAACTCAGGGAGCGGAACTCTTGGGCTCAGGGCCCAGGTCGTGCTGGAGAGGCAGCGTAGCTGGAGTAATGGTGCTCGTCTATCACCCCGATGTCGGCGAGCGGCCGGGAGGACAGCGAGACCCCAGTGTGGAGGTTCACACCTTTTTTGATAGTGGCAATGCCTTCATGTGATGTGATGGCTCCCGGGACAGCATCACCTGGCCCTGAGCTTTTCCTGAGCTCATCGTGGGGCAGGGGGACGTAGGCCGTGCTAAGGATGCTCTGAGTAACGCTTGGTGCTGCCAGCTTCCCGGCACAGCCCTGCCGCTGCAGGGCACCTGCTGCCATCCCCTCTGCTTCATCCCGCTTGGGGTTGGCAAGGCAGGGAGGTGACAGCAGCTCCCTGGCTCGGTCAAGTAGCTGGAGTTTCTTCTCCCAGGTGTGTGGAGAACGCACATCTGGTCAGCAGGGACATGTGTTTCTGGGACCCTCTTTTCTGCACTGTGAGTCCATCCCAGCTGGAGCCAGAAATCCTTTGCCTTGGAGACTCGCTGTGCTGACACATGCACTCTGGCCACAACAGAGCAAATCCTGCTTTTTTTAATCCCGCTCCAAGCTAGAAAGTGCTTAGTGTTTCCCTTTTCCAAAGGGTTTGGGCCACGTCAGGTCCTGCAGGGATGGTGGCTGTCTTCTCTCCTCCCCGTGCGCACCAGGAGTCTTGGAGAGGGATGCAAGCAGGACGGGTCCCCTCTGCAGCTAAAACAAGTGAGATTCCACCCAATTAACACCGATGAAGCATCCTTGCTTCCAGGGAGAAGCAATATCTCCTCAACCTGCACAGGACTCCCCTTTCTTGCTTAATCTCAGGATCAGTAGCGCCCACCAAGGACTGTTCCTTTTGTAGACCTCGACCTTGTCCGTGCTCAGGCATTATTTGAACCCCCCAGCGCGCAGGCTGCGGGAAAACAATCCCAGCAGAAACCCCACGTGCTGTCACTTCCACTTAGAGATGGTGGCAGTGATGCTACCAGGGTGGTGAGCAACAGGTTTTTGGCCGCACGGTTGTCTGGGGGACCTGGGTCTGGAAGAGGGACCTTTCTCTTTCCAGCAAAACCCTCTGGAGCCCTCCAGGAGAGGACGGCTAAGGCGATATTGATGCTCCCCCCCTGCCTTTTTGCAGCCCGGGTTGTTTTATTTTTCCTCTTGCCCCCTCTCTCCTGCAGCACAAAAGGACATTCTTGTACCAAAGTATTTTTTCTGCATACTTGCAGTGTGAGCAAAGCAGGAGGGGTGAGGGCAAGGAGGGGGAATTGAAAGGTTTGGGAAAAAGTCTCACACAGGGCTTAGTTTACAAGGGACAGCTGAGCGTGTAAACCCGGTCTCCAAAGAGGGTTGTTAGGAGCTTTTCTGGCAGCATTTCCCCTCCTACCCCCAACCTCTGGCTAAGCTGCTTCGAGGGAAAACAGAAAGGAGAAAGAAGGGGGGAGAGCATTTTTGAATGCTCCAAAAGTCAGACCTCAAAAAAAAAAAAACACCAAAACCAACCACTGACAGACACAGCAAGGCTCATTGAGCTGAGCAAATAAACCTGGACAAGTGGGCTGGGTGGCTCTGGGGAGGTGGGCGAAGTGGTGCAGATGGGGGCGGATGCCTTGTGCATCCGAGACATCATTATTCGGTAGGCTAAACAGTCCCAAAGAGGGACAAATGTCCCCTTCGCAACGTAAGCTGGTGGCTAGCCTGGTTGGTGGACCCCGAGGTGTTCAGCAGGGCACTGGGCACAGAGCACCCGTAAAATTCACAGTAAATCCCCATTCCAAACAATTCTCCTGTTGTGGACCCGTCCCCTTTGGTGCCTCAGGACGTGGGTTTTGTGTGGTACTTGGGGCGCACGGAGCAGAGGGGTAGGTGCCAAGGTAAGATGCCGTTCCTGGCAGACTGCTTGTAACCCCATCTCTCTCTTGGTCCTCCTGTACTTTTCTTACCTGCGGTGTGGCTAAGGATCTTGATATTTGAATAATTGGGATTATGGTACCAAAATCAGCAGTCCCTGTGTTTTTATAGACATGGAATTGAATAGGTATGGAATTGAAAATCAAGTTTTTGGGATGCAGAAGGCTTTTGCTTCCTGCAAGTCCTAGTTATAATATTCAGCAATGCCAGCTTGCCTCGCATTAATAATTATGTCTTATCCTTGGTCTATGCAAAGCAAAAGGCCTGGTGCTTGCACAGGGCTTTTTGCCTGATACTGGTACTATCTCTGGATGTCAGTCTGTCAGCCTCTTTGGATAAAGTTCATTTTCAGGCCGGTAGTCCTAGTGTCTGATTAGGGGGCGAGGCTGGGAAGCAGGGAGGGTGCAGTGGGGTTTGGACCCTCCCCGGATACTGCCCCGACCGTCACCCATGCTGAACATCTTTGAAACCGTTATTAATATAGGGCAAAACCTGACTTTTGCGAGGTGTCACACTGTAACGTGTTTTCATCCTGTCCCAAAGCAACCGCTAATGCTGTCAAAACACGGTTTCTAAATGTGCATTTCATTTACATCTTGTGTTGGTGCACGTACAGGTATGTGTGCTACCTCAGCTGAGACACGAGTGCGTATTAGAAACATACTTGCTGTGAATTAACAGCCCCGTACACATGTATCTCTCATTAAATGCTACGGGGTGGAGGTAGGGATTGTTGCCTCGGGCTCTCGCTATGAGATCTCTCAGCACCATATGCAATAAATATGTTTTTAATAAGCAGTCATTAATGACTGGACAATAACAGCTTTATTAAGCTTAAATTAAGGGCATGCTTGGGAACCTTAATCTGAGACTATATGGTGTAATGGAATATACTGGAATTCCGCTTCTTTTTTTTCTTTTTTTAAAGACTTCTTGCAAGCAAGTATTTGCAAGCCATTGTGGGGAAAACGATGCGTTCCCTGAAGGCCTGATCCTGCCCTGGGATCTTCCTGTGTTTGAGTTATTTCAGGGGCACTTAAGTGTGATTTGGAGGAGGGATGCAGTGGAACCAGCCCCTGTTTCATGGTGCAGATAGTTGGTGCAGGGTAAGGAGGAAAACTGGCCGAGGTTGCTGCAATATTGTCGAAGACTTGCTTGCAACAGTAATTTGGGAGGAGGGAGAGGCTGCTTTAGCCCTGCTGTCCTGCCCACTGAGTGAAACAGCCTCTTCCCTCTATTCCCCCCGCAGTGTCCGAAGGAGGGAGGCTGCTTCTCTCCTGCCTCTAGCAATTGCAGCGTGTCACAAGGATGTTGGGTCCCGACCTCGCAGTCGTATCTCCATGGGTGGGCATTGCACGCAGCCGCCCTTTTGCTGCCCTAATTCCTTGTGGGGGCTGCAGCTCCTTGAATAGCCAGATAAAGGCTTTTCTGCTGCCGCTTTAACCCCTGCCTACCAAAATCATGGGGGTGGCTCGCGTGCCCAGAGCTGTGTGTGTGTCTGCAGGATCGGGCTGCGAGTCTGGGCTCAGGTACCCCTTGGTTGTCCTTGCAAGCAGCAAGTATGGAAAGCAAGCCAGGGACCACGCGTCGCTTTGGGACTCAGGCGAGCAGGCAGGAGCGAAGGATGCCAAAAAGGAATCCCACTCTTTATTAGATGATGATAAAACCATGGTAAAATAACAATAACACCTGGGCACAAATATCCGAAGTACATTAAGTGCAGGGGTTTGGCTGGGAAAGTCTCAGGACAACCTACAACAAAATCCCAAGCCATTGGAAAGCTATTACTGCAGCCCGTCCCACTGCTGTTTTACCACCCCTACATCCCCCGGCCACCCGGTGACTGCTGAGCTCTGCTATTTGCTTTCTTACATGGGTTAGTGTCCATTTTGCGCTGTCTTCCGGGCACAGCTTGTTCTTGCAAACTGGCTTTCAAGCCTGTAAGGACCAGCTCCGGTCCTTCCCGGGAATATCCAGCCCACAAATGCAGTGGGTTGCACCTCCCTGGCTGTGCGGTGTGTCGGTTGTCTCCAAGGCTCTGCTAGCGTCGATGGAGATGGTTAATGCAGGTAAGCTCAGACCTCTCCTGTCTCTGGATTGTACCCGGTGGTGTCCCTGCACCGAAGGGCAGTCAGGAAAAGGCATGACAGGATTGGTGGTCAGCTTGCTTTCAAAGACCTTAGGCTGACCTGGAAAAATGACTCGGCATTGGTATGAATCAGACCTTCCTCCAAGCCCAAAGCATGGGACTTGCATCAAGTCTGTTCCCTTAAATCGCTCTGACCTGGACCCCTTGAACTCCCTCTGCTCCTCTCCCACTGCCTTGTAATCCTCCAAGCCCCAGCTGCGTCCCTGGCCAGCCCTCACTGCCCTCTTCCAGCTTCCCTTACCATCTGGGCTGACCTACTTGCGTCTTGTTGCTTCATTGACTCTCCAGCTATTTTTTTTAGTTCACTTTTGAGAATTAACATCATTCCCAGTTCTCTCTGTTTCCACTCTTAAGTGGATGACTGCATCTCCAGTGTTTTAAATACAGATTGTACTTAAGGATATAATTCTTAAGAAACGTGTGGAGCTAAGTCAGCCCAATGTGTTGCACGCAAGCGTGTATGAGCACAGGTCTGATTTCTGTGCTAGCTCAGGGGACGCTTTGAAATCAGTGAAATGATGCTGTCAGATGAGAACTGGGCTGTGAAGTTGCTGCGTCTGTGCCTTTTGATGTCTGTCTTATACTGGACAGAATGAACCAGATTCCTCCCCAGATCCATTGGCTCCTTGACAGGGATGAACAGGATCCAGCAATAAGGATTTTGCTGCGGATTTGGCTCCCTGAATATTCCACTTTATGGTGAAATGAATTGTGTATGTTTTAGCACCAAGTGTTGCTCTGAATTGGCTGGAAAATATGAGATGTTTCTGCAGAATATTTCAGTGTTCAATGGAAAAAAATCAGCTGTGATTTTCTGTTTTGGGGAGGGCTTGAAAACAAAAGAAAACATGATTTTTGGCTGAAGATATTTGTATTGCTCTTTTGGGCTGGACTTTGAGGATATTTGTAGTGTTATAGTGAGGTGGAGTTTATTTGCATGAGTTGCCTTGCTTGAAACTGGGCTAAGTTTTGCTGCTGCTCTCTAAGATGTGTTGGGTCTGTATGTTTGCCTCTTCAGCACCAGCTAAAATGCAGATGGCTTTTGATCCTGCTGTAACCACCAACACCGTTTACCTCTGGTGGACTTCTAGACTTCTGCTTTCAAAGCAGGCAAAAGGCACTTTGCTTCAAAGCCCGTTCAAGCAAAACAAGCCTCCCACCTCTGTGTTTTACAAGCTAGTTACTCCAGACACGATAAATACTTGGCTCTAGCAGAAAAGCCCGAGTGTGGAATGGCATCCCTAAATAGCAAGCAGAACAGTTTTGCGAAGTAGATAGGGTCTTAGACTCTGATCTCACTCCTGCTTTTCTCAGCCATCCAGAAAAGCAAGGGGATAACAAAATAAATATTTTGAAAAAAAAAAAACAACCAAAAAACAAAACTATCCTGATGGGTGGGTTTTTCCCCCTTCTGATTGTATTCTTGATCAATGAGAGTTTAGTGAGGCTCTGATCTTTGAAGCCTCCAGCTGATACTTTAGAGCCCCCTATGCAGGCCGATGTACAAATATGAGACCTTCTCCCTGCACTGAAGAGGGAGAAGGTAAGAGAAAGGGAGTTTTACGGCCGCTTTCTCATTCCATTTTGCCGAGCCTGGAAATCCCATTTTAGTGTTAGGAGGTGACTAGATCTGTGCAAAGAGTTGCTGACTGCTTGTCCAAAGGGTGCCAGGGCAGGGGCTGCCTTGTGTGTCACCAGCTCTGGGCAGAGATGCTGCGTGACAAAGTCCTAGAGCGTGAAAACGCTCCCAGAGTCTGTCTCTAGGTATCTCGGTAAGCCCAGGCACCAAAATGATGTAAAGGGAGGATAACTGGATTGTGAGTGTGTCTTTGTGCACCCGTGTGCATGCTTGTGTCCTTAGGGACATGCTTAAAGTAGGAAGAGCTGCTCCAGCTTCCTGCGTTCTGCTTGGGCTTTGCTAGCACAGCTGTAAACAGGACTTAATGCCCAGCCCAGAACGAGCAGGTTGTGTTCAAGGGTTTACTGGTAGAGGAGGGTTAACTTGAGCAAGGCTGAGCTTTGTAAGTTACTAGCTAAGCCCTTCTCCTTCACGCAATCACTTTGTCACGGCAGCTTGCAAAAGTGTTTTGGTCAGCATTAATCACTCCATTTCCTCCAGGTCAAGACGTGTTGTGCAAGCCATTGGGTCAGCACGTGGGGCATGGGAGAGCAGGATCGGGGCCTGTTTAAATATGAAATTACAGCCTCTTCCCATATAAGTGTGCCAAAGCACTTTGCAGAACCCGGATCTGGAGCGTAAGGATGTCTCTGTTGAGCAGAGGTTGGAGATCACAGTACAGTACAAAACAGTACAGAAAAAGAGATGATTTGGGGCTGGGCTGCGATTACCTACCTGTCTGTTCCCTTTTAGGAAACATCTCTCCAGTGCAGAGCTGCAGTTTAAAGCCCTCATCAGAAGGGAACCTCCTAAAGCAAAACAGCATTGTGAATCCTGGTGGAACTCAAACCTTTGGCTCCAGTGTGTCTAGGGACTGAAAAGCTGATGATTAGATAACTGTAAACATCTTTATTTTACAGCTCATGCTGGCTTTGATCAGAATGGGAATGAAGCACACCAGGCTCCTGGAGCAGAGAGGAGAAATGGTTTTGTGATTAAATGAAGTCTTGGATTATTGCAGTTGAAGCGCCTGACCCTGCTGCAGGGTTTGCTACTGGTCTTGGGCAAGTCTCTGACTCCCTCAGTGCCTCAGTTTCCCCCGTGCTGTCTCTTTGCTCCAGTGTATCGGTGCAAAGAGTAATTCAAAGAGCATCTTGGGTGCACCTTGCTCTGAATGGAGTCAGCGGGAGCCTCCAGGGCTCCCGCAATTTCATTTAAATTTGGTGTCTGTGTCTGTAAAGGATTTAGAGTCCATGACCTGCTATCTCTTGGCTGATATCACCCAGGGCCGCAATGGTTTCTGTTGCACGTTGTTGGACCTCCTTGGATGGAGGGCTGGGGCAGCTTGAAGCCCCGCAGAAGGTGGGGTGGTCCTTTCGGACCCCAGAGTCTTGGGAGAGGAAGCCTAAGCCTGCTGCAGGAGGCTGGGTGGGCTGAGCCCTCCCATGGGTGCCAGGACTGCCTAAGTCATGGCTCTGGTACTGACTCAGTCTGTGACCCTGTGTCTCAGTTTCCCCATCTGCAAATGCTTACTCTCCTCTCGGTGGGTTCCTTCCTGTGAAATACAATGGTCCTGCGCCTGCAGGTCCCTGCTCCAGCCCTCCTTCCCCAGCGCGGCTGCCCCTTTGCTCGTGTCGAGATGTCAAAGCACTGCCACCCCACTCCTCCACAACTTCTCTTGTGCTGTTTTTCCTTTGGGTCAGGAGTTCAGTGAGAAGGAAAGACCTGAGTAGGTTAGATAGAAATACCCGGTCTATACTGGGAATAAATTGCAGGGTTTACTGTGTCCATGCATGAGCACCTGGTTTGTTTGCTGGGTGCTGGTCCCAGCTGCTTGCAGCCAGATCTGAAACACCCCTAACACCCTCTTGAGCACTGAAACATCAGCCCAGCGGGGAGCCTGTGCACCCCAGCAAGGACAGGTTAAAAAACAAGCTGCAGCCACCTTGCCCGAACGAGCTGGGACAGACTGTGTAACCTGCAGTGAAAACATGGGGAATCGAGACTAGGAATAGGGGAGGGAAAGGGAGAAGAAAGGTGTTTAAGTGTGTAACTGTTTTTTTTCCTCAATACCCAAACCAGTGATTAGAATTCTTCTGCTGCTTGACTCTAAAAAAATTTCTCCGCAGCGAGACCATTCTGCCCATGATGCCCTTGAAAAAGCATCGGTTGAAAGTGTTAATCTTGTCCTGCAGATGCTTCTACTGCAGCAGACAGCCCAGAAATGGGGAAGACGAGACAAGCAGCAGGAAGGAGAAGGAAAAAAGAATGGAAGGGAAAAATGGGATTTAACCAAGTCTGATGAAGCTTGTCAGGGTGGAAGTGAAACCCCTAAGGGCTACAGACACAGTCCCAGCCCCATCCCAGCCTTTCATCTCTCGTGGTGCTGATGTCCTTATCACCAGGAAAGATATTTGTTTCCTGCCTTGCTAAATACTCAGAAAGTCCATCTTTGTCTGAAGTGGTCTCCAGCTTGGGCTGCTGTGTTTTGCCTGGTTGCTAAGCTTGTCTCATGCATGGTTAATGCCTGATGAGATCATGGTGCCATTTAGCATTTCATGGATAATTCAGGATTATTCATTAACAAAATCAAGAACAAGCAGGTGTATTCATAGGCTGCCTTCATGGAAAGAAGAAAAACAACAATCTTGGGAAACGACATGAATTATTCAGGGGAGACCAAAGGGCTGGTTGAGCTGAGGGAGCTTCAGGGGGTGGGGGAGATGGAATTGGTTTTCAGAACAGTTGAATCTAAGCTTTTTTTATGCCATTAACCCTGCAAATTTGGGATGGGGGTTAATCAATCTTAGTGAAGATAGCCTCCTGTCCTGTAACAACAGAGCGCTGGGAAGAAGGATTTAGAGAAAGGCTTTGTGTTTATATTACATGGTGGGCTAGTCGATGCGAAAGCAAGGGGGTGGGAGAGCAGCACGGGGTCTGTTTGTGTCCACAGCCTCTCTGTACGCACAGAGGTCTCATCCTTCCTCCTTTGCAAGGAACTGTACTGTTTTCTGTCTGACCTGCGGGCAGAAGATGTGGAATAAACCCAAGAAAGCTTTAAAGAGCTACCTGTTTTGGGGGTAGATGTTGGTGTCAGCCTCCGTGGTCGTGGTGGTCCTTCTCATTACTGCCTGCAAATAGCACAACTGCTAAAATGTTCTTCTGGGGTGGATTGCATCTCTGTGGAGACAAACTGTCCTTGTGATGTGCTCCAGTGGTCTTGTAAACGTGGCCATGCTCAAGCATTGCTTTCAGATCCTTGTCCAGGCAGTTGAAAACCGTAGTTGTGTCTGTCTCTGGTCTTAGGTAGATGCCTGAATGCAAGGGTAAGGTCCATGCGCTGCCTGCCCAGGAAAAATGTTAATTTGTGATTGTGATATGTCTGGAAAAAAAAAGGAAAATGTTGACTTTTGTTGGAAAAGAAATAAGGTATTAGTGACCAAAACTTGATAGTTCTCTGCTCAAAATGGAATTTCTCAATTTTCAGGTTTGGGTCTCTTTTTGTTTTCCAATAAAACAAGTCAAACACTTTCAAGGAAATCAGATGCTTTCTGTGAGCTTTTTCCATTTACATGAAAGCACGGTCTTCCCTTGGAAAAATGGTGTAATGGACATTTTTGACGCTGTGCTAGCAGGGATTTCTGTAGTTCAACCTGAAGGGGAGGAAGGTCCGTAGAAGAAACAGAGCGAAGCAGAGCTTGGAGACTTCAGGACGGTGGGGCGTTATCGGAGACTATAATTACAGCTCTTCCATTAACGTGTTCGCTGGATGTCAAATTGTCCCAACATTGGGGGTGTTTTCTGGACTGTTCAGACTGGTGCACGTAAATCCCAGGGGCAAATCCTAGCCTGGTGAGCTGGAGGCTTTGCTACGGGCATCCCATGCAGCTTTGGGCTGGTTTAAGAGGTGGGCTATTCCTGGGCCACGAAGGCTAGCAGAGTCTCCCCAGAAATGCTCTTCAGTTGGATGGGTGTGCAGGGAATGGGAATGGACCAGAAGGGTCCATTTTTCACACCGGAGCGTGGGTCTGCAGATCTCTCGTGCAAGGGAGCAGGGGTTGATCTCATCCTCCGCAGCTGCCCGGAGTTATTTGGAGATCACAAGCGTGGAAACTTGCAGTTTATGAAGTCTGGAAGCTGGAGATGCTTAGATTTTTTAATGCTGTTAGGTGGACCCCTGTTGTTGTTTTCACCATTATTTTTTTTCTTCATCAGAAGCAGAGATTTTGGAGTGAAAATGTTTCTGGGTTGGGTTTTTTTTTTGTTTAGTGACATGGACTAAGGTATGGAACTTGACAGCTCACATGAAAGGACTCGCTATTTCTTCTAATTTAGGCCATCAGCAGGTTTTCTTTAAAGCAGTGTCTTGAAAATAATGTGGGGGAGGAGAAAGTCTCCCTAAAGTAGAAGAACCTTTTGGGGCAATGTGCAGAAAGGGAGGGGGGAAAAAAAAAGTATTAAGATGCTGTTAATGGCTGGTCTGTCTCTCCTTTGGAAGAGAGATGCCAGCACTACCAGTGTTTTTCTTCCTGAACAATCCCATTCACTGTGCTCCACTTTGAAGTTTAAATAAACCTAAAAGCATATCTGCTGAAATACGTTACCCGCATCGCTTTGTTCCGCGGGGCTGGCTTGTGCTTCCCCAGGTCTTGCTGAAGAAATATGTATAGGAAGGGAGGCGGGGGTGTCTGTGTCTGTATTTTATCTGTGCGCCTCTATTCTACACCCAATTTGTGCAGGGACAGATGCTGAAACAAATGCCAAGTCATCAGAAGATCTTTGCAATACCTTTTTTTCTTGACAAAGAATGTTTATGTGAACTCAATGTATATATGTTCTCATTAGAGTAAGGTTAACCTTTTTTTTTTTGACAAATAGTAAATTCACTAAAAAATGTGGAGAAATGACTCACAAATACCAGTCTAATTTGGCAAGTATGTTTTGGCCAGAAAGGGGTCATTTTTTTGATGTAGAAATGTTTTGCTTTGACATTTTTCAAAATAAACCCTTTTGACCCTTCTTTCTGTATAGGTGACTCTCAAAAATTGACAACACTAAGAGAATAAAATGTTCTACTGAACCGGAGGAATAAACTACCAAATTAAAAGAATGAATCAAAGTGAAACAGAATACTGTTTTAAATCAGGAAAAAAATATTAAGTTGACCCAAAGCAGTTATTTTGTTTATATTTGGCTTTTTTCTGAAAACTCTCCAAAGAGTCGGTTACTTCTGACCCAAACTGCAAGTTTCTCCTGCTTTGTTATTTTTTTCCTTCCCCTATTTTAACCGCCGAGGCCACAAACCTATTATGTTCAGCAAAAAAGCTCCCCTCAAATTATAGGCATGAGCTCTGTGTTTGCTCTCTTGTTTCGCCGGGGGAAGCCAGCTTGCTCACACCTATATGTTTTAGCTTCTTTTCTGGTCGGGCAAACCCACTTTGAGGGCAGTAATGGTTAAAAAAAAAAAAATTAAAAAAAGAAGTCCTGGTTGTGGGTGCTACCTTAAGTTATTGGAGTGCCAGATATTTCCCAAATGTTTTGGGGAAGAGCCCGAGATGGGTGGCTGCAGTAAGTAGCCCCTTGCTTCATTTACCTCGCTGCTTGCTCCGGGGCTGTTTTGGAGGCTGCTGTGGTATTCCAGCCCCAAAACCCCGGGGTATCATTTTGGGCGGGCTTCCTCTAGGCAGCAGCCCACCGAATTAGCACCCAGGCCCACCCAGCCCCACGCCTGCTTTAAATCATCCGCAACCCACGTAAGTGGGGGTGATGTCAGCCCCGCGGTGGCTGCCCATTCACCTTTTCAGCACCGGGTCCACCCAAATTTCCTCTCTCGACCGCCGCCGCTGCCAATTCCCACACCCCGGGGCTTGGACGTGAAGGGCGAGCGATCGCCTCGTCTGCGTCCAAATCACGCGTAGCGAGGATGACCAAACCTCTGTCCCCAGCCCATCTGCTCTTCCCACGCTTGCAAATTTTATGTGAAAACAGCTTAAAATCTGCCTTATAAACTTGAGCTAATACTGTCATCTCATTAAATATCAAGCTTTTTTACAAGTGAATCCCAGACCAAACCCCCTCGTGGCATCTGCAGCTTCTTAGGCTGAGGTTAAAGCTTTTGCCCAAGTGCCCGGTGACCGGGAGGACCTATCTGAAAAGCTTGGCTTGACTTAATTTTCAGGAAGTCTCAAATTCTGCCTTCTGCGAGGTTTCCCAGGTCAGGTATACAAAGCCTGGCCTGTGTGAATAATGGTTTCTGTGGTTTACGGGCAGTTCCTAAAAGCTTAATAATTAAAAAAGTGCTTGTGGCTCAGTCCAAATAACTCTGATTTTTTTTTCTTCAGCTAGTAAAAGAATCTGAAGGGTTTCTTATTGAATCAAGACTTGCTTGGGTCTGTAGGGATTTTTTTTTTCCATTTCCATTCCGATTCTTTCAACTAAATTTAAAAGGTGAAAATTTAGAAGTGGCAATCTACTTAGAATGAGAAAATCATAGGCGTGAAAGAAACCAAACCTGTGCCTAGGTCATCTGAAAAACTCAAAGGGACTATTTTTACTCCCTCAAAATTGTTACCTTTCGGAACAATTTGCAAAACCAGCGTGAACTCGTGGTGTGTTGTGCTATTTGCGGATCTCTGAAAATGTTTCAGGAAAAAATGGCATACAGGTGTACCCAAGATGACGAGTCCGGCCTTTCCCCTGCCTTTATTTCTCCTTTTTGGTGTCCGAATATCAATAATTTGCCTGCGGGATAGCCGGTGGGTGCAGCAACCCCTGTGTGTGCTGGCGGAGGATGGCTGCGAGTGGTGCGACACCTATTTTTTGGGGGTGATTTTTCTGGTCTTTCCTGTTTTTCTGGCTAGGCTGGCAGGAGAAGAGCATTCTGCTGTGGCTGGGAGCTGCTGGGAAGATGAAAACAAGGGAAACTCTTACTGGTGACTCGAGGCATCCAAAAAAAATCATTTGTGTAGCGATTTGGAGCCGGAGATATGTTTAGTAATGGGCTTCTCAATAGTGCCATTCATCTGGGAGCCCAAAGCCCTTTGCAGGGGAGGGCTCCTTGTTTCCCGGTGGGGAAGCAGAGGTGACACGGCCGAGGAGCAATCCACAGCCTGGTCTCACCCCTGCTTTATCTCTGTCCTCTCCACTCGGCTGCTGGAGCAGCCTGGATGTGGGTAGATTGGGCCAGACCCTGCGTTGGGCTAAACCCAAAACTCCCACCCAAGCGCTGCCGAGGCATAATAATGGTTATAAAAGCTATTACACACCAATATGTTGTTGTTAGCTACCAATAACAGCAATGATTATTAATTGTAATTGCTAAAATAAGGCAGGACTGTGACTTTTAGGTGGGAGAAGGGCATTGGGGAAGGAGGCAGTGAGCACAAGCAAGGAAAAAAGCAGGAGACTCACGGCTTCGTGCTGCAGGGTAGAAAACCAGAGAAAACCTCCCTGCCCTGTACCTGTTTTCCTTTGGATGCTGACAACTCCCCCGGGGATTTAGTGCCGAGGTGGCTGCGGAAACCTCATCAGATCCCGCTGAGGGCGCAGGATTTGGAGCCTCGGGTGGCTGCCTGTCTGCGAGGTGTCCAGGGATGGGGCAGAGTCGTCCCTGGGCCAGAAGTAAAGCAACGCAAGCTTAAACCTGGATGGACTCTGAACCACAGAGTATGACACCTCTTCAGACGTGCCTTTATGGATTAAGCCCTTGAAGGCAGTAGGGTAGTAAAGCTGGGACTTGAACATGGGCTCCACAGGACAGTAGAGACCCAAGAATACTTTATTATTTGCACAAAGTGGGAAAGCTCAGACAGCCAGCTGGAGAGAGATCCTGCACGGAGCAGCCTCCAGGTCAAGTTATCTGCCTCGAATGTGCAAGGCAAAATCCTCTGAATATTCAGATCCTTGGCTGGAGTCAGGGAGAGCTGGAGCAGGTATTTCCCACCCAACCTCCTGACTTGAGCAACTGCTTCATTTTAGCTGGAATTTAGACTGTTGTGAATTAGCGTCTCCCTGCCAGATTACATAAAATACGCATCCCGGCCAGCCCCACGTTAACCCTTGCTCAGAAGCGCACTGCATCGTCAAAGCAGGGATCCTGACCCTATGCTAGGATCAGGATCATCAATCGTGCCATCATCAATTCATAATTATCTGTCTCTTTACCAGACTAGAAAAGAGGGAGGTGACTTGGTACAGCAACAGGTACCTTTGGTGCCGAGAAATGCTCGGCACTGGATTAGAGCGGTGAAATGTCTTCAGTCAACTGTGGGATCTTCCTCTAGATCCACTGCCTTCTGCAGCAGAGCTAGAGCTGCACCTGGCAGGAATGAAGGAATTAATCTGGACTGAGTACATGTTAATGGGGAGATGGAAACAATTTGCTGTTCAAGCAGAGGGAGGGAGGAGACAAGATGAGAGGGATCCTAGGCAGGGGGAAAAATACTATTTTCAAATAAAAGTTTACTATTAGAAATGTCCAAACTGTGTGTTTCTCCTCTTGCAAGGTTCTGGCATATTCTTTTCAAAGGAAGCCTGAAACCTTTTAAAGAGAAATATCAAAGGAAATGGGTTTTTTCCCTGACATTTTTCACAAAACCAAAATACATTTCTTGACAGACTATGAAGTGACCCAGATCCTGGATCCAAATGCAAAGGGGTGTTTAGGAGAACTTACCAACATATCAAAGACCTCTACGCCAGGCCTTTCCTTTCCACTTGCACTGCAGCTGCTGCCACTCTTGTCAAGAAAAGTGAAAAAAGGGTAGGGAAAATGCCTCCTTGTGCATGTTTTTGGTGTGAATGCCTCGGAAATCTGCTCTACGTCCTTTGTCCTGGGCGTATTTGCTATCTGAAATGGCAGGGCTCATGATGCTAAAGATTTTGGCTGTGACTTGGTTTTTTTTTTTCTTTTAGGAGCCTTTGAAAGATTCTCTGTGAGGGTGTTGTAGAAGATGGAGTCCCAGCATGGTAACTGTGATCAGCAGTAAAACCTGAGAGAAGGTGAAGTTGGGGAAGAAACGGGATTCTGTGGACTGGATGTGGCTTTTGCGAAGAGCTCTGCCCCAGCATCTCCTGGGGCAAGTCCTTTCCTTCCCCCAGGCTTGAGGCTTTTTTTCCCCAGGTTATCAGCAATAATCCTCCATCTAATAAGCTGAGGCACCTAGTGTGCATGAAGGCCTTGCTGATCCCCACACAGAAGGTGTTGCAGAAGTGGGGAAGCGTGTTTGCTTCGTGCCGAGCCCAGGCAGGCTTGTATTACGCCGCGGGCAGCCTTTCCCCCGTGCTGGGAAAACAGGGCAAGACCAGAGCAGGATGGGGAGGGATGAGCAGAGTGACACCAATGTGTCCTGTGCGTCGGTGAACGGTGCTGCCAAGTTGCTGGGGCTTGCAGCCCAGCTGGGGGGAAGTCTGTAGGAAGGGGAGATGGAGGTGACCCATCCAGGCTGCCACGTGCCATCCCTGTACGTTGTTGCAGATTGAAAACACGCCGGGCATGTTTTCATGTTTCAGGCATGCTTGTGTGCAGGGCAGGCAAAAAAAATGGGCAGCAACATGAACATTTGTTCATCTTCCATGAAAATACTGTGCTCTCGGACCATTTTTTTCCTCTTAGCCCTTGGTGCCCCCCCCACTAGTTGGAGGGATGCTGTGACTTGTAAATAACCGGAGCAGAGGCTTAAAGCACAGTATGCGGCTTTATTTTCTGAGTCGCTCCGAATGCACCTGAAGCTGTAACTGGAGGGTTTATGGCTAATGCTGAGTGCAACAGAAATACAAAGCCTGGCATTTAGAACCAGGGGTTCCTCCAGGGAGTGCTGCAAGCACCTTCCTCGTGTTTTAGCTCCCCATCTGTAAATGAGGAAGGCTGAGGTCTACGTCTGTGCTCCTCGGGACAGGAACGGTCCCTTAAGGTGTGCACTCATAGCACCTAGCAGCCTGCAAGCCCCCTCTCAGCATGCCTGTAGAGAAACCATCAGCATTAAAACATCCCTGTTAACTTATCAGGAGTTTTCTTCGGCAATGGCTTAAATTAGGCTGCCTTGGTCCTGTTCCAGCTAAGCTGAGCTCCACGGTGAGAAGCTGATGCCAAAGTGCCTTTGCCGTGTGCCGCTTGTATGTTCAGCTGTGTCTGGCAGCGCAGGCAGGGCTTAGGCAGAGGTTCTCTCTGCAAATCATGGAGACTGATGTTTCAGAGTACCCATTTTTTTAATCTGCTTGTTACTTTTTTCTTCTTCGCAACAATGAAGTTGGAAAGATCAGAAGATGGGTCTCCTTTGGGGGGGGCGGAATTTGTCAGGAATTTGTATGAAGTCTTATTTGCTATAATTTGCCTAACCTTGTGCTTGATGTTTTTACCAAGTGCTTAAAGGGTAACTGGGCTTACTGAGCACTTTTTCCAGGAGTATGGAATCTCCTTTGTTTTGTGTGTGCGTATATATATATACATATGCACACGTATGGAGAGATATATATAGTTTTTATAGCACTGAGTGCAGTGCAGGACATCAGACCCCATGTCATTTGGTTCCCCTCCTAATGATTTATCTCTGGAGTCCTGATTGCTTGAGCTATTCCAAAAATGTAGTTGATGTCTGTGCTCTGGGTGGATGGAAAGCTTCTCTTGTCAATGGCCTTTCCAGCTCCTCGGTAGCAGCTGTAACATTACGGTAGCCATTAGCAGCTCGTATCAAAGAGGGGGGCCCTGTAGCACTGGGACCATCTAAGCAAAGACCCAGTCCCTGTTACCTGCAAGCATCCGTGTAAAATAATTCTTGCAAGAGAGAAGGAGGAGATGGGCGGTGGTGTTCCCTAAATCCACACCATTCCACGCACAAAGCCTTGCAGTGATATGTGGGAATCATTCCTGGGATGTGTTTCCAAATTGCTTAAGAAACTAAGCCCTAAATCCCGTTAGGATTAAAGGCTCTTTGGCACTCGGGAAAATGTTACCCTTTGGGAGCCCAAAAGAGCCACGATTTTAGGCTGTGTTCTCGGACCTTAGCAAAGGATTCCCTTCATAATCATCCCGGCCAAACCCCGTCTGCTCTGTGCCGCGAAGGGCGTCGTGATGCTCAGTCTGCCTGTTCGATTTGTCTGTATCTAAAGCTGTATCTCCCCAGCAATGAGAACCATTACGTGGGAATTAGCCTCCCAAGAGGAGTTCTGCTGCCAGAAAACAAATGTTTTTGGCTTTTCTGTGTTCATTTTTTCAACAAAGGTCTGAAACTTGAAGGAAGGCGGGGGGGGGGGGGGGGAAGTTAATCAAACTTTGCCATGGGAAGAAAACATAATTTCCGGAGCAGGCTGGAGATGTTGGATGCATCTAGACGTGCGGCTAGTCTTTGCCAGTTTTCCAAGGTGTTCGGGACTAGGATATAGTCAGTGACCTGACTATATGGGACACTGTTTTGGTGCAAAATTCAATTACCGCAGCTGCCTTGAGGCCAATACTCAGGCTTTGGTTTGGGACAGCGGGTGCAGCTCGCACTCCCTGGGGAGTCCCCCTGGCCATCATCCCCCCGATGCCACCTCGGTGGAAGGACCAGGAGCTGCGCCTACCCCAAAAACCAACCTGGGATACCCTGAGCTGTGACCAGCAGTGCGGGAAGCCTCTTTTCCCAGCCCTGCCAAGCTCTGATGCTAACAAGGAGGCCGCTCTTATCTCTGCGGGTATTAGCACCACGATAAATGCGATAACGCTGGAGTTCCCATAAAAATTCAAGAGGTGGGACTCCCATGAAACGGACACTTCCCAGTGTCCGGTGCCGCATATGGAAATAGTGCAGAGGCTGCGGTTTTTTTGTAGCTGCCACAACTGCAATTTGAAGAGAGAAAGAGGTATTCCAACTATTTTGCCTTTAAAAGGAAATACTGAATAACTTATGGATAAGACATTAACCCAGGCCTAGACCACTCGTGGTCGTTAAAGAGCCCTCGGCACTATTTGCGAGAGGGGAGGTGGGGGGGGTGTTAGTCTTGGACTCCTGCCTAAATTCCAGTTTAAGGAAATGCATCCCAACTACCTAAAATTCCACCTGCGTTTTAACTCGGTACTGAGTCGGTATTCCCAACTATCAATCGATAGGTCTGTAATAGTACCGCTGCCCTTCATCAGTGCTACCGGTGAGAAAATAGCTGCTGTTTTAGCGATGCGGCTAATTCAGCTGGGACTCTGGCGTTCATCCCCTTCGGGGGAAGCAAAAGCCTTGCTTTTGGGGTAGGGTGTATGGCTTGGATCTCAAGCCTTTATCTTGAAAGGGAAAAGGCTTGTTCAGCGGTGGGAACAGCTCTTGTGGTGGAGAGCCGGGATGCTTAGTTATCAAAAATAGAGGGGGGGAAAAAGGACTAGCAGGGCTAGGGGGGATCCAGCATGCGTCTGGTCCAGCATCCCCACTCCAGCCATGCCCCGGGCTGGTTTCTAGCGTAGAAGATGCTCTGTGCCTGGATCAGGCCTCACCCTCACCTCTGCTAGTTAGAGACTGGCCTCCCAGCCAGCGTTTCGATACCGTGTTTAATTACCCTTCCAGAGAGGTTGTTATCAATAACCGCTGCAATGCCAGCTCATCGTTTTAACGGGATAAATATCCCATCCCCTTCTGCAGCACGGTCCTGCGTGGCGAAGCTGCTGCTGCATTCCAGCCCAAAGGTGGCCACGCTGCAGCTGTAGAAAAAGTGATCCCTGTAAAACAAGTTAGAAACAATCCTTCTGGATGAAAGGTGGTGATATTTGAAGACAGTTATTTTATCTTTCTTTGGCTTTAAAGATAACATGCTACCAGCATGTGAAAAGGCATCATTTTTCTTCTCTGGGAGTTATTTATGACCTTAATCCTGCTCCACCCTACAGTTTGTGAGGCTTTTCAGTGAAACTGCTATTGCTTTAAAAAGCAGATCAAATCATGTCTTTCCACCCCCTTTTTTTTTTTCCACTTCTCTGCACCCCAGCACTGGCACATTTTAATGGAAGAAATCAGCTTACCTTCGCAGCCATTTCCACAAATATGGCTCAGGTTCCTGAGCGTGCAGGGAATTGCAAATTTGAGAGACACTTTGTATTTGGGTATAAATATTTTTCACGCTTTGGCAAAGCATATTTCACCTTGTCTTTATGAGTAATGATGTGCCGTCCTCTGCTATCCCAGTTTTGCATTTCAAAGTCACCCCCGAAGGAAGTTTCCCGGACATCTCGGCAGCCGGTGGTAATGCTGCTGCCGTCCTGGTTTTGCAAATTACAATCTCGATGTGAGATGAGGTTATTTAATATCGGGTGGTGCAGTGATGGAGCAACCAGGGAGTGGATCTGGTTATGCCCCTGCCACGGGGGGTGGTGGTTTTAACAGGCACATCCTTTCTTTGAGGCAAATGTCAGAAGAAGAACTTTATTGAAAAAGGTGGTGGTGGTGGGACTGGAAGCAAGGGGCGATTTCTTGACTCTACCGAGTCCTGTGGCAAAGCCTGCGCTGCTTTTGAGGAAGCCAGAATTTCATTTTAAGCTTTTTACAGCATCCTGGGCAAAGTACTTAGCGGCTGAGCTGAAGGAACTGCTCCCCAAGAGCCTCCAGCTCAACTCATGCTCAGCTGTGGTAGGATAGCGAAGCGGGTTTTATCTTTATTGCTCCCTTGTGACAGCAGCCCCTGAATCTCCATCCCTGGCTAGTCTATCCTATTTCTCACTTGCAGTAGGAAGAAGGTGTTTCCAATCCTCCTCATATCCCGGCAGAAGGAGATCTCCTGGGTACAAACTCGTGAGCTGTTTTGCAGCTGGGGCATCACCAGGTAGTGGGCAGTGCCTGCCCAGGCCTTCCCAAAACGCCACGATCACTGAATTACAGCAGTCAAAGCGCTGTATGGCTGGGCAGAAAAGAAATAGCGTTGAATGGACCCAGCCCTGGTTGGGTCGACTCGGGGAAGGATGCCGTAAATGTCTGGAAGGAAGCCAGTTGTATCCATGACACACACAAGCGTCCCTCTTCGCCCAGCTATTTTCCTTGTCTTGGAGCCCTCCTGTTATTTGAAATAAGTTGTTCTTGCTTTAATCAATCAGGCACATGCCGCAGGATTCCTGCCGGTTGAGGGGACCGATGAAGCGATTGACTCCAGATGGGAAACGTCTGAGTAAGGAGCGCTCCGATAGCCACAGGTTCACAACAAAGCTCGTAGGGAAGCGGAGACCGGTGCCGAGGTGGAGCGGGTCTTCTGGCCTTTTCATCGTGTCCTTTTGCAGCCGAGACATCGTGGGGAGTTCACGAGACCCAGTGTTTTAATTGCTTGCGGGTTGGGCAGGTCCCTTAGGGTATGGGGGTCGGAGAGGAAAAAATGCTGATAACGCAGATGAAACTTCGCGTATAGGGATTCATTTGGCACAAAGCTAGGAGGGAGTAACCTGCGACAGTGCAGATGCAGCACTGAAGAGGGGTTGCCCAGGCAGATGGGGATGGTGGCGATGGCTGCAGCAGCCCACAGGAGATCTATAGGCGCGTCCCTGCGCTCCGGAGTTATTACAGGGCAGCCGCATCCCAGCTGGCTGTGCTGCCCTTCCAAGGGGACCGTGGGCTGCAAAGGGTGATGCTGCACGGAGCAGCAGGGACTCGGAGCAGCATTTAAAGATGATAGGAGATACGGTACAGCATAGATGCTCTGCTTTGAACTCTCAGTGTACTTGATGCCTGCTCATTTTTCGTGCACACGGAAGCCCTGAGATGCAGGGGCTTTTCGAGGACCAAGCGTAGCACAGACGGGGCACCGATGGATGGTGTCTGTGATAGCTCAGCTGAGTAGAGTCTGTCTGGTCCAGGCTAGACTGAAAGCATGCTTGTTTCTAAACCGGGGTTTGCAAATGAACCCAAGCTCTTGGACAATGGAGGAATAAGAAGGTTTGTGTGCGCAAGAGAGACAACTCCTTTGCGCGACGACTGTGTTTTGGTGAGTCTGCACGTCCTGAGCGTCCTCCCTTGGGATGAGAGAGCGGGTACCTCTGGGGACGGATGCCCGTGAGACGATGGCTATTGATCTTCATGTGGGAGCTGGAGGTGGCATGTTTAGGAGCAGGTTGGGGTGTGAGCTGACATCGCTTTAAGACTAGAATAGGTTTACATTTTCCACCTTCCAGGCAATCGCCGAGGAAAGAGATTGTCTCATTTTTTCGTGTACATATATCTCGTCTCCGAGTTGCCGAGGCAACACTGTATATGTTTGCAGGCTGGAAGGATCTGGGGATGGAAAATGAAGCCAGGGAGTGGACTGAGGAGAAGAGTCCAGCAGGAATTTTCCTCTGGTCTTTTGCGGCCGATTGGTTAGCACTAATTTAAGCTGGTCTCCCGGGATTAGTCATCAAATCTGAGATTTCCATTTTTATTATTTTAAATCAACCGCACTTGCTCTTGGGAGGCCGTTTTTCATGTTAGAAATTAACCTCGCAGAGGTTTAGCCGGTGGGGGCTGTAGGATGGGAGCCAGCAGGCAGGGTAATACCATAGAAACACAAACAAGGTACAACATCTCGCTCTACCGGCTGGTGGAAAGCTGAGCCCCTGGGGAACAGCGGCTCCGCAGCGGTGCAGCCTGCTGCTTCAAGCTCGATGGGAGGCACCGGGATACCTGGATTTTCTCCATGGCCACTCAGTGCATGATTGTGGCTCATGCATCGCTGTGGGACTTGATTTTTTTTTTTTTTTTTTTTTAGGATGCTTCTGGTGCAGGGAGAAGCCACTGCGAAGGTGTGCCTGGACTAATACCATGCTCGTAGCCAAGGAAGCTCCTGGTTGCAAGCAATTGCCTGGAGAGTTCTGTGGCACTGGTGAGGGGTTTTATACAATTTTTTTTTTCCTCCCAGGTCTGGGGTTATCATTCCTGGCAAGTGCGAGCTACTGCGGGGTCTTGCTGCCTCTGTGCTGTGGCCTCGAGTTTGCTCTCGGCGGCGTGCGAGCACATGCAGATAGATGGACGCTGCCCCAAAGTTGCAGCATCCCTCAGGCACGGGAAAGGAGCGAGCCCTGGGGGAGGTGGAAACAACTTGTGTGGATGCCTCAAAGAGCTGAAGGAGGCCATTAATGAGAATAATGAGCATCTATAAGCTGAGGCACATCCCGCCACTCAAAGTCCATGGGAGATCTCCATCTGCTCTGGAGAGGTTTTTGGGGATAGCATCTGTAAAGTTCTTAGTGATTTTAAGGCTTATTTATTATTAAGGTATCTTGCAGCTTGTATTGTGCTGCATATATATATCATAGCGTGCAGGCATCTCCTTCCCACCACCGCTTCCCCAAACCCGTCCGGCACCTTTCCCCCCACAGCCAGCTGCCTGCATGATGAAAAGGCCCCTTCAGCTCTCCGAAGCATTTTGGGGGTTTCCTCAAGAACAAATGACCTTTTTCTCTCCCTCTTTGCCCCGCACCCCTGCCTATAAAAAGGCAACTTGTGCTGAAACTTCAAAACGCTTGGCAAAAGGCTGGTATTTCTGCCGGGCAGCTTCCCCTAGCTTTTCTGTTCTCAAGCAAATAAATAAGGTAAGAACTTAACAAGGACAGGGAAAGCGGTGGAGGTGATGGTGCCGTTCCTGTTGGAAAGCTGGTGTTCCCCACCTCTGCTAAATGAGGTTCGGAGAGGCCATCTGGTACGTGTATTTCTAATCTCATCATTTTATTTCACTGGATCGGGTTTGGGTTTTTTTTATTCTTTCTTTTTGTCTGTCACTTGGGAACAGACTTATAAATAGACGCACTGTCCAACGTGCCAGGAATTGGTGTTCAAAAATCCTTCCCGCAAGAAATGTAAGATTTGATAAGAAGCGTGTGGAAGGAGTTGCTGATGCTGAGGTCCCCTCGGGGTATTTCTCCAGCCTGCCCCGTCCCCCCTCCGGTCTCTGAGCCCTTCCACGCAGGTGGCACTTTGCTTTGGGGCAGTTGCGTAGGGACACGGAGGGGTGACATCCCTCCATACCTGGGGAGAGCTGGCTTAGCTGGGTGTGCGTGTATCTTGGAGCAGCATATGGAAGGTGGTTACAGCCAGAGCGTTTTCAGCTGTTGGGAAAAAGGCTGTAAAATATGATTCCCACCGTAAGCAGCCCTCTGGGTTCAGAGTACATCAAATTGGGTATTTTGCCTCTGGCAGAAACCAAAACCTGATGCGCCAGAGGATGGTAAAGCCCTCGACTAATCCCTTTAATTGTTTAACACCACAGCCAGCGAGGAAATGTTTTCTGATCCCGTTAATCTTTGCTGTGAAAGAAAAGCTTTCGTAACTGTATCCGCAGCTAGCAAAACCCTCTGTTATTCCCATAGTCTAAATACCAGCCTTTCTCCAGCCATCGCCCTGCGCGGATCCTGCAACAGCACCTTCAGCAGGTTAACGGGAGAGAAGGAAAGATGCTGACTGCAGCCTTTAAACCCCTCAAAAATAAATTTAAAAAAAATGAGGTGAAGCATGAGGCCAGCCAAGGTCCAGCTTGGCAAGAGATGGGAGCGGGATGATGGTGGGCACGTGGCAGGGCAAAGCGAAGGGGCTGCACCCCGATTCGGGGGATGCTCCAGGGAGCTGCCTGGCTCCCTAGCAGGGCTTTTAGCTCCTCTGGTTTCCTAAGCACCACGCTTCATACGAAGGGGAAGAGAGGAAAAGCTCGGAGGGAGGGAGAGAGGGTGTTTCTGGTATTGAGCAGCGGTGCAGTGCTATTTCTCTCGGCAGCTGACAGTGTAAATGCATTTCCTGGCAGGCAGCTCGCTCTGTATTAAAATTCTTGATGAAGATTATTAAAGTGTGTTTATGAAAAGCCTGCGAGTGCTTCTTGGACTCCAACCTGCCTTTTCAAAATGAGATGTTTGGGTGCGGGCTGAGTGCTCGTGGGTTATTAAAACCAGCCTGTCCAAACCCACCTCTCTCCATTGGCAAAGTGGGATATCTGTAGCAACCTGGATGGCCTGAGCCCCTCCAGCTGGGGACTGGTGTGGGGTGACTGCAGCCAATGCAACCCCTAGCCATTCCCCAAAACCTTGCTGCAAATATATTTGAGCGTGTTGCGTGATTTAAGGAAATGCTCATGTCCCCCTTACCCGGGCTGGGGGCTGAGCGAGGGGCAGAGGGATGATTAGGAGCTGTGGGGCTGTGTTGAAGCCCTGCTTTCAGCCCCGACGGGGGCTAGGGGGAGGACGTGGGGACATCCGCAGCGACCAACCCTCCCCTTTGCGCCGGGAAAGCTTTTGGGAGACATTTCTGCGCTGGACACAGAGCCCTCGATTGCTACATGCAGACGAATGTCCCACCGGCCATGCCACCTCCTCCGCTGACACCGAGAGGTCCCTGTCACCCAGGGTCAGGTAACCAGCAGCACATGCTCGTGGCCCAGCTACCGCACGCCCCTCGCACACACACGCGTGTGCACAAATACCCACTCGGCTGCGTGCAGACCTCGCGCACGCTTGCACAGCCCTGCAGCACGTGCCTCCTGCCACGCGCGCCATGTGCGCCTCGGGCAGCAGCCTTGGCCTGGGGCCTGATTCTCTTTTTCTATATGCTATTCCCTTTCCAGCCTGAGGTAGGATTTTTTTAACACGGGAGACCAGGTTGTATATCTAAATATATGTCCTTAAAAAAAAGTTTCCAAGAACAATGGTGGAAGCAGCCCAAAAATGTGCTAAGAAGGATGAATGCATTAGGATTGGAGTCCAAGCAAAATATCAGAAGGGTGAATCAGAAAGAAGGAAAGGAAGGAGGAAAAAAATAGAAAAGTATGGAGTTTTTAAAAAGCTATTTTTTCCTTTTAATGTTAATGGCAGCTTTTCAATTTGAGCTTTGAGTGCTGGAGAAATGTGTCAACTGCTCCTGCCCTCAGCCATACTTTGGGGGGGATGCAAAAGCATTGTTGTGATGATACATTCAAGCTGGTTTCAATCCAGCCCCATTTAGCCATTGCAAATACGTCTTTGCTATTCTTGTTATTAATTGGGCTCATTAACTTATGTTCTGTGCTTTCTTACAGCTTCCCCGTCTCTGTGCAGCACGATTCCCTGGTGATGTTTGATTAGCGGGGCTAATTAGCCAGTGCACCCATGGTTTAGGTCCTGCGCCTCTGGTTTCAGCCCTAGCTCGCCAGTCCCTCTCCATTGCGCTGTGGCAAACCTGTTAGAAAGAAACCGTTGGGAGTGTTTGACAGTAGTTTCTTGAAGGGGGAAAAGCTGAGCTGCTTTGCAAATATTCCCTCAATAGGAAATTGGAGATGCGCTAACGGGTCCCGCATAGGAGAGGCGTTGGTTGAGCAGGGCGGTAGCTGAGCAGAAATAAAATACGTGGGTGATGCTGAAGTTGTAAGGAGCATTTTCTGGAGCAGGGACAGCCCTGTGTCCTTTGGAAATGGCATCCGTGCATCCCGCCGGTTTTCGGTTGGTGTGTTTATAACGGTGGTTATAGTGTCCGGTGGTTGCTGCGCTATCAAGCACCGCTGTACGCATCCTCGGAGATCTCTCTCCCCTGGTTCAGTAGTGTGCTTTGGGCAGGCTAAACCCAAGTTGTCTTCTGCCTTACCGCTCCGTCTCCCTCCTTCATTCGTTGTTTGATTTGTCCCTTTGCTTTCTCTGAGCTAATTGCAGCTCAGACCCCTTTCCCGCATCATCCGCGGTTCCAGCTAAAAGAGGGCTGCCTGCAGATAGTAGATGGAGAGGCCGTAAAAAAAAGAAAGGAATAAAATCTTGGTTTTGATTGCATGAAAAGGGAAGAAAATCTGTTCTCCAGGCCAATCGGGATGGCGTGGGGGCTGCAGTAGGAGGTGGGAGGAGAAAGGGGGAGATGAAGCCCAAATTTGTAGTTACCCCTGGTGACTGCAACATCCGTCAGGGCTAAAGACAATCTGTGTCTCATTAATCATCTGACATAAACAGAGGGAGACTCACTGGAACAGAGCAGTGTCACTGGATGAATGGCCTGGAGTTGGAAAATAAACATTTCAAACTCTGCCTTGGCGTTTGTTTTTGCTAAATGCCTTCGCTGCGCCCGGGCGTTTTGCTAGCAGCGGGGTACCGCTGCTCCAAATCCATCCCCGGGAGCGCGGCTGGAGCGTGAGCTTGCGATGCTGGGTGAGAAACCCACCAAATAGAAGTGCAAGAAAAATTTTGGAGCAGTCACAGTAGTAGTCTGTCCTGGGTGCTTTGTGCTTGGAGCTAAAGGGTTTCTCCAGCCCTGGGGAGGCTGCAGAGGGGTTTCTCTCTTGCCAGCGCTTGGTTTTTTTAGCAGGTGGGAAGTTCAGCAGCACGGTTGGGCTTGCAGGCACATGCCTCTTCTCACCTTGGTCCCACAAACCTGTGGTCAGCGGTGATCCGGGGAGGTGGAACTTGCAGAAATAATCGGTGTGCCTCCATCAAACGCTCTGCATGTTCACGCGTCCCTGGATTTCCACAAACAGCAGTTGTTTGTTCTGCAAACTTCTTATGCCTGTTGGTTCCCCCCACCACCACCTTCCCCCCTACAAAAACCCACCAGGTGCAGTCTGGAATCCACACTCACGCAAATATGCCCCTAATTCTGATTTATTAAGATGGTTATTGTAGAGATGATTAGAAACATATTCTGGGAGATTTAACGGCCTCAGAACAGACATGTAGCCATTACAGAGCTGTTAATCCTTTATAAATATGTTTTTAATTATGCCAGTATTTAACATACAATAACTGTCCTATTAAATGTAACATATAGCTGGCAGCCTTGTTGTAAAGAATTGCAAGCTTTTTTTTTTTTCCTACAGGCTCATTAACTTCTGCTGCTCAGGAGATATTAGCAAAACCACAAGCGGACGGCTCGGCTCCGATGTCCAGCCCTTCCGCGTCCCACGAGGATCCATCCTGGCTGGTGCTTGCGCTTGTTGTACAAGGCCCTTCACCAGGAGAGGGGTTTGCTGAGACCCTAGCAGGTGAGTGGCTTTCGCTCCGGCCGTGGACTTGCTACCTGCTTATTTTTAGCATTGCTCGGTGCGTCTTGTTTGACCTGTGCCATGCTGTCTCTTCAGGCTGTAAGAGCAGCGAGACAACACGTGTAAAGCTGCATCAGTGCTGACGACCCTGGTAGCCAGGTGAGCTCTGCTAAAATAAACCCTTTATATCTCTGCGTGCAGTGCGGCAGCAAAAGCACTATTTCCATGTGCAGACCGAGAGCTTTGCAGAAGCACGCAAAACGTATGCATGCATACTAGCGCATAGGCAGCATAGCATATAGCATGGCACGTACCCCCTCCCGTGTATCTGCTCTGACATCAGGAATGGTAAATTCTATTAGCAATGACGTTTTGGGCCTTACGTTTCTGGTGGTGAGAAGAAAACAAGCACCCCTCAGCTACGCTCGGTTGGAAAATAAATGACGTAACCTGGGCTGGCTTTTCATGTGCCTTCTGACTTGACGTGCCATCCAGCTTGGTTCCCATCCAGCTGACCAGCCATTCCCAAGGATGGGCTGGTTACAGGAGAAAGCAGGTTGAGAAGGAGAAAAATTTCCATGAAATTAAATTATTTTAGCTGGAAAAATAAACCCTTGCTGCAGCTTGAAGCAAATGCCTGCCTGGTGCCTCCCCTGCTTCGTATGAGATGCTGCCATGCAGCAGGAGGACTCGCTCCCATCCAAACTGCTCCATGCTGAGCCAAGGAAAGGCAGATGCGTGTGAGACCCTCCTTGGTCCCCCAACATCCCCTCGACACTGTCCTCCAGCTTGCCACTCATGCCACGTGTCCCTCGGTGCTGAATAACCAAAGCTTCATGGGGAAGGGGCAGCAGCTCTTTGCCTTTTGGAGTGCCAGCACCCTGGCGTGAAGCCATTGCTCCGGTACTGCTGGGTACGGGCCAAGGACTGGGGCAGCCCTGTCTGACCTCCTTTTGCAGTTCTTTTGTCTCTGGGTCTCCAAACTAATGCTTTTTGTCCCCGAGACCACGCTGCCCTGCCACCCCCAGTACCCTTGGCCGAGGGGGAGCTGTCGGGGCAGGACAAGGGGCTATTCTTTGCAGAGAACAGTGGGCGATCTCATAACGGGGCGGCTGGCCCTCGGCCATTACCCACCACCGCCCTCCACACCTAGGTCACGTCTGGGCACTGGCATTTATCGGGACCGGGCTGGGTCGGGCACCACGAGTGAGTTGCGCACAGAGAGAGGGTGGGGAGATGGGGTCAGCGCTCGGGGATCACGGGCAGCAGTCGGGGTGGCAGCCCCCGTGTCTGCAGGGGGGTCTTGGGCTCAGCGCTTGAGCACGACCGGTGTCAGATATGGAATTCTTAACGCATTGTCCTAAAACTGGTTCATTTGCATGTTTCTATGGTGGAAAGGAATGCGGGTGCTCTGGGCTGGTGGCTTGTTGCAAGGAGAGCAAATGAAACATCCTGCTGGACCCTTCTCCAGCAGCACTGCGAGCCCAGAAGCAGCCAGGGCAGTGAGGGTTAAGGGACAGAGTTATTTCCAGCTCTCTTTGCAGTGTCCCCTAGCACCCGTGGCGGCTGGGAGCCCTGCAGCCCCATGTGCTGGTGCTTGGAGCGGGTGCTGTTTGTTTTGGAAGGAGGCAGGCTTTGTCTGCGGAGCCGCCGGCCAGTTTTCCGCAGCCCACCTTATAAACTTTCCCAGCCTCGGCACTCTTCTCACCCAGCAGCTACCTGGGCTGCCGGCATGGCCAAATATTTTCATCACCAGGTGCAATTTCCGTGCCTGACCTCCCCGTGGAGGCAGATGTCGGTGTGTGGGTGGGATGCTTGTGGGGCTGGAGGGACCTGCCACCCCCATCCCATCTCCCCGTGATCCCATCCAACGCGGTTGTTTCCACCGCAGCCCTGGCTCTCCCTTTCTGTGAGAGATTGCCCTGCATTGCTTCATGCATCCTCTGCAAGATGATGGGCTCCATCTGAAATATTCCACAGTGGTCACGGCACGGAGCGCGACGGGTACAGGAGCCTGAGGAGGATGCAGGAGCGAGAGAGGACGCCCAAAAGTTGTTATGAGCAATGCGGAAAGAAAAGGGGAAAAAACATCAGGGCTCTGACTAAGCCCGGTCAAGGGTGGTGGCTCTGTCCATCGACGCAGACCTTTTCCTCCGTGAAATGCTATATTTACTTTAAAAAATGAAACCTGCATTTTGTGTGGCTAAAATGCCAGAAGGAACAAGGTCCCTGGGGGAAGCGGGGAGCTTGAGCGAAGCAGGGCTGTGCTGGTAGCTCCAGGCTGGGGGAGTTAGTCCCCCCAGTCGGCTGGGGCTATCAAAGACTGTGCTGGGCTAGTGCTTGGCTCTGCTGTGGGGGAGAGGGCGAGTGTCTGTGGGAGGAGCTGGGTCAAGGCCAGGAGGCAATGGGCAGGAAGGGGTGAGAGCAGCATTAGCAAACCTCTGGGTTTTTTAATTCTTCTTTCCTGTTAGAAAAAGCTCATCTTTTTCCTGCCAGCCTTCCTCTGCGCTGCAGGAAGGCCAAGCAGAAACTTCCCCGAGGGTGGCCAAATTTCCATAGCTGCTTTCTGGAAGACTTTTCCCCCATCTCTTTGAAACTCTTCTCCCTGTCCGAGCAGCTGTCGAGCAGGGAAGGTGCAGGGCCAGGTCACCCCACAGACCTCTCTCAGCCCGCAGCAGCAATAAAGCTGTCGGCAGAGGCAGCAGCACGGTCCGGGCGGCTGCGTGCTGGAGATGCACTTAGGGGAGGCTAAGCTGCCGGCTTGACCCGGCTTCCCTTCGATCGCCGTGCGTCTCGCCCTCCATCACCGCCGCCGGCGTGTGCCAGGAGACAGAGCTGGTGCTTCTCCCGCCAGCGAAGCGGCAAGCCGTCAGCCAAGACGTCTGGTGAGAAGGAAGACCCTGTCTGCAAGAGCCAAGGGGAAGCCCTCCGACCCTCTCTGCTCGGTCTAGCTTCTCGACGGTATTTGCACAGCCAGGAGCGAGCGGCCTGAGGCTCCGTCTGGATCTCCGCGGCCATCTGGAAGGGAACTGTAGGGGATCGGCAGCCCCGATGCAACACGTGTGCCAGAGATGAGCTCGCGCCTTCCCGACGTGTGGCTTCGTCCTTGCTTTGTGCGTGGGGAAACTGAGGCAGGAGAGGCCCAGAGCTGGTGCACCGTGATCCTTCGGTCTCTCCTTTGGACTGCCCACCAGCAGAAAAGAGAGGGTTTTAAAGAAATAAGGAATTTCCATCTTGTGAGAAATTCAAAAATTTCTGGCTGTCGGGATCATCTTTAAGTTTAGAAGTCTGGAATTTCACCTAAAAAGAAATATTCGCAAGAAGAAATGTTTCCTTTTGTCTTTACAGATAAGACTGAACATGAGAAAGGACTAAAGGCACAGCACAAGGCACTAACCCTCCCGAAACGCAATGCTTTCATAATCCTGAATAGGTGTTTTCATCAAATTGAAACATGCCTGCAAAATGCTGTCTGGCAAAACTCTATTCAGCTGGAAAAACACTGTCTAGCTCTCTTTCCTTTCCCTTCAAGTTATCTCTCTAGACCTCATACAAAGTCTTATTTATTCATTCCCTTTTCAGATGGTCTCCGCTTCTCCATCTCTAGGCATCCACAAATCATGATTTGTCTCTCTAGCATCAGGGACTTGCTAAAAAACCCTGAAGGACTTTCTTTTTAATTTCATTTTTATTGCTCCCTGTTCCTTCTGCATTTTGATTCACTCTTGGGTATGTCTGAGCTTCTCGGTGAGTCTCGGAGCTAGAAATATGTTTTCTTCGTTGGCACTTAAGACGCTAATGAAATTATTCAGCCCCAGCACGTGAAATCAAGTAACTGTTAGATGTCTTTGAATTTATCAGCACTGCAGTAGGGCTGTCTATGTGTTAGGGGTATAGGACAACAGCGAGAAGTTGGTGTTACCCCAAAACCATATAGCATGTGAGCTCAGGGTCTCTTATGGCTGTCTCCTCTAGTCTCTCCAGACTCTTTCGGGCTCTGGAGGCACTCGGAGTGCGTGCAGGCTGAGTTTTATGAGCAACCCCATCTGTCTGTGCCTTTGGTTTGGGAGGGGTATAGGGGTTGGCTGTGGAAGCAGCTCTTGGGGTGCAGCCCTGAGACGATGCACACGCGTGGTCTGGAATGCTCTCGGCACAAGGCGCTCCTGGGAAGCGTCTAAAGGGATGGAGACAGTCGTGCAGAGGAAAGCGGCTCCCTGCCTCCTGTCCCAGGACACGGGGGTGGCCGTTTGGGACCTCTCTGCTTCAGTCCCTGTCTTCTGTGCTATTTCTGTTCATCCTGGTACCCAGGGAAAGCGGGGGTCAGGAGAAGCCGTGTCCCTTTCCAGTGTTACCAGAGGGCTGGCTGAGGGATCAAGAGGTATTTCTGAGTTTAACTGGGCTCGTTGGAAGCTCCAGTCTGACTTTCTCACGGGAAGAGCAGACTCGGGCCTCCAAATTACCCCCTGCCTGCGTGTGTTTGTGCATGTGCAATCTCCCTGACATCTCTTCCCCCGTGGCAAATGCTTGCCCTGGCCGAGCCCCCGCTGTCCATCCCCGTGGCCTCGGGTACCGCGGCGATGGGGTGACAGCACTCTAAGGTGGGTTAATTAGGATGGAGGTCCAGCAGTGTGCTGATTTCACGTATCCCTTTCGAGGCTGAGGGTGCTTGTTCGATCAGCAGCCCAGTGAACCCGGCAGGCCAGCTGACAGCTCAATTAGAAATAGATATGGTCCCCATCCCGCCCTCGTGTTGTTGTTGGCAGGCGGGCTCGGAGGCCTCCAGGTTGGGTCTGTCGAGAGCACAAGCGAAGGAAAATTGTTCTCATCTGAACAAACACAATCAGCTGTTGCCAGCAGCTCCAGTGCCCCAGCAGAGGATTCACGTGGCCGGCCATTAGCCTAGTCTGGGTAACCGGTTTGACCGGCAGGTCAGAAGGACCTGTCTGTCTTTAGTGGATATTTTCAGGGGATGTTGTGTTGCTCGTCCTCCCTCCAGCTCCCATCCAGGTGACGGAGCTGGGCTGGTGCATGCACCCTTGAGCATCGCCCTTCTCCAGGGACCACGGCTCGCCTCTGCTACAGGGAAGGTTTGTGCAGGCGAGGCTGTACTTGCCCAAATGATGGGAGAGCAGGAGCTCAAAGCAGGAGGAGGTGACATGGCAGGGCTCATGGTGCCGGAGTGAAATGCTGCAACCAGCACAAGCTTTGCTTGTTAGACCCATTTGTAGCAGTTGGCTGTGTTGGCTTCCTATCAGATTAATCGGTGTCTTCTATCTCTGTGCAGGCTCACGTGTTGGCTGCTGACTGTCCTGGAGGTGAGCTGCTGATGGACGGCATCTTGCAGACACAGCTACGCCTTGCTGAGCTCCCACCGGGTAATAACTCTTGATGTATTCCTCTCTCCAAACACCGTCACTTGTGGCCCTTCTCTATGTGTCACCGAAAACCAGCCCATGTCCTGCCTATGGGACCTGTTCTGTAAAGCCTCAGGCGGGGGATGCAATACGGCGTGGGTCACCTTTAAGGAGTTGCATCGCAAAACCATTCGCTAAAATAAGTCGTGCTGCTCGCAGCAGATAAACCTGCGGCTTCCCCCACCACGGTGCTCTGCAGGGAGGACGCGGGTTTTCCCAGGGCTGCAGAGCTGACTGTGCTGCGAGCTGGGCGATCCTGGCAGATGTGCTAACGCCCCATCGCCCAGCCAACCTAAACAGGACCAAGTGACCCAGTAACATATATTATATGATATTATATCTCCTGTTCACAAATGGAGGCCCTGGGGCTGCTGCCTGCTGGGTGTCCGCTGCAGAGGAATTTCTCTGCCCTTAGCAGGGGGTGGCTCCGGGCCCAGGGCGATCCTCCTGGTTGTTTGGGGAGGAAAATATCTTCTCTCTGTCTTGGCCGGATAACGGAGCACAGATATTTGCTGCTTCGTGTGTGATGTGAACGTCACCAGTGTGAGATGGGATTGCCTTCCATCAGTACTGGCTGTGCTCGGCCGCGCTCGGGTTTGTGGCGTGGTGGCTGTTTTAATGAGAAACCTTCCCTAGAAAACCTCGCCTGGCTGCGACTCAAACCAGCCCTTACACCCTTCTTAAGAGAGTCTCGTATAGCTTCGATCTGTTCCTAATTGCCGTAAAGCAAGCCAAACCCCACCTGCTTCCTACCACCCACGGGCACTCCACCAGGCCCCCTTCTCCCGGTGAACTGCGCAGGTTTAAACTCGCCCCTTATTGCTACCATCTCCTGTAAGACATTTCCAAAGCGTCTGACACACAAATGGTCAAAAACCTCCCTGAAGTGGGAGCCTTGGGGCATGAAGGATGTCTGTCATTTTCCAACATAATCTCCACTTTTCTGGCTACCTCCTGCCGCCAAGAGATGGAGGGGGGCAAGAAAGGTCACAAAGCTACTTAAATTGTAATTTTTCCTCCTTTAAACCGCAGTGCCCCGCACAGTGCGTGTACCCCATCGGTGCAAGGAAATGGCACCCGCGTTCCTCTTTTACTGCTCACTCGCTATTTGGTGATTAAGAAAACGGGGGAGCTGGGGGCACTCATTCTTGACCTTGGGGAAAGCAGGAGGCTTATAAAAACTCTAAGTGCTGCAGGAATTACGAGGCAATTAAAAAATCAAGCCAGAGCTGGGACTGCATCAATAAAATCGGGAGGAACTGATGTCAGCTCCGTGCAGGACGCGGGGACCGATGCCTCTGCCGTCTCCTTCCAGCGTTGAGCCCCTGGGGTCGGTGGTGCTGAGGCCTCATGCTTCCCACCAGCGTGTATTTGGAAATGCAGGAGAAAGAAGAGATTTTTGGGGTTGGGGTGGGCTTTTTTTTTTTTTCTCGGTGGATTCAGCTGACCTGAATCCCTCCTGCCAAATGCAAATCCTGTGTGAGCCCAGGCAGTGGGTGTTGTATGTGAGATGAATAGCCACCAAAAAAAGCAAAAATTAATATTGAAGGAGTGAGGAGGGATCCCAAATCACCCTTTTGGGATGTAAGAGGCCCAGCTCTAAGGAGGGAGCATATTTTGCTTGCCACTGGGTCATAAGGTTTAAACCCAGGGAAGCTGGTTTTTATGTATCTAAAATTTTATCAAGACTCATCTTGGGTTTCCTGACCTGATAAAAACAAGAAGAGAAAAACCAGCCGGGATCAGTGGGAATCAATATGCCATGGTTTCCCATTTCTCATTGCAATGCTGATTTTTCAGATCTGGGTCTTTCCAAGAGTGGGGACTAACGTCCTCAGACGGGGTTGTGGCTCAGGGTCATCAGGCTGGTGTTTGAACGTTTCTCTTGGGTATAAGTGATTTCTCGTGCAAACCACTTGAGTTTAAGTGTGTAGTGACAGGGAGCGAAGCCTGTTCTCTGCCTCCTCTCAGGAAAGTCCCAGAGAAATGTCATCCGGCTCTTAGGCCATGGTGAGAGCATTTGCCAACGTCCTCTGACCAGTTTTAAAACAGGAGGAGACAAAAAAAAAAGTCTGTTTTTTCGGTCTGCACTTGCTAAACTCCCATTCAGCAGGTTTACTTAGCCTTGGTCATTTATTTACTTGTCTACACCGGAGTGCTGGCTGGATCGGAGTGATGCAAGAGTATTTCTTTAGGGTAGACGAGGACTCGGAATAAAACCCAGGGCTGACCTAAATGTCCAAAGAGGGTCCTGGGGTGCAGCGCGAGCTCCCTTGGGCTCGGTTTGGCTGCGTGCCGCTCGGCAGCTGCCTCCTTACTGTTTATCTCTTCCTCTGGGGGGGAAGGAAGTGGATCCACTTCACATGAAATGAAATTACATAAACTGTGGGGGCCGATGGGGATAACTTGGAAATGAAACGGGCTGGGCGGGCTGGCAGCCGGCCGGGGGTCGACTCGCACTGTTGCTCTGAGGGACCGGACCGTCTTAGAAGCAAAATGCTGTTGGTGCCTACTAATGCAATGAAAGCTATCAGTGCTCAGCTGCCAGGAAGAGCAGGGCTTTGGTGTTTGAAAGCAGGGTACCCAAAACTAGAGGCCGACCAAATTGTGAAGCTGAGAATGAGCACAGCTCATTGCACCCAGCGCTCCCTGTTTCCAAAGCCCCGGAAAGATTTCCGTGGCAGAATCTCATTGCACCGCCCGCATTCGGAGGGAGAGGGTCTGGGGTATGTGGTGGGTGTGCCACTGCGGTGCCAGGCTGCTTTCCACGCAGCTGGCTTGAAATTTGGTAAAACAGCCCGTTTGGTGCGGTTTGGGTGTTTTAGCTACAAGTATTTGACTGGCTTGGGGGATAAGTGTTTGGGGCTGGATGTGAAAATTCAGGTGCCAGCTGAATTGGGGAAGGTGCTGCGGACGCAGCGGGGAAAGTGCCTCGGCCTCCCAGCTCGGTCCTTGCTGCTTTTGGGGGCAGGTCCTGGGAGACACCATCCTGATGCTCAGGGCTCAAATAGCCGAATATGCAACCCCCAGCCAGCGTTGCATATAGAAAAAAAACTGTATAGAAATAACTGGAAGCAGAAAAAGCGAGTGAGCAGGACGCTTTGACCCCTCTGCGCTCTGCCAGCCTGGCTAAGACTTCAAGGTAGCAAAGATCCTGTCGAGCTCTCGTGTTCACGGTGCCCCATGACTCCGCTGATTCCTGGCTGTAGAAATTAAAAGCCTGGAGGAAATGGTCTCCTCCAGTGTCCTGTGCAGGCTGATTCAGAGGAGCGGGGGGAGACAGGAAATGCAGGCTTGCTGTCGGGCTGCTCCCTGTGCGGCTGCTGCGGCAGCAAGCGATGCTTCAAAGCCCTAACTCTTGCTTGGTTTGCATGTGTCTGCTGGGACAGGCTCTCCTCCCAGCAAAAGCTCTGCACCCTGAGATGACGGCTGGGACGCAGGGTGGGCACGGTACAGACCCCGAGCCCGAAAGCACCAAGCCGATGCCAAACAGGACCACGTAGGCTCTTTTTTTAAGGTGTAGAAATGCTCTGTGCGCGGGGTCTGGCGTCTCGGGAGCTCGGCACGGTAGCCCTGGTTAGCAGACCTTCGCGCCGCAGGGGCCGTGTGGGCACCAGTCCCTTGCCCCAGGCTAACCCTGCCTTTTGCAGCTCCATTTTATGGGCAGTGAGGCCCGAGAGCAGCTCGTTAGCTTCCCTCCTTGCTCAGTTTATATTTGCTGGCTTTTCCCTCTCTATAAAACAAGAATGCACAAACACAGGCTCGTGCTAAGGGAGTGGGTTAGGGGGCCGGCGGGGAATGACTTTCGCAGGGAGGCTTTGCCACCTCTGCTGCAGAGAGCCAACCTTCCCCTGCCCTCGCCAGCTCAGCACAGGGCCCCCATCATGGGAAAGGGGCATTGCATGGGGTCCCAGCAAGCGGGGGGCCAAGCTGGGGAGCAGAGGGTTCTTCCCCTGGGTTTTTGCCATCCCGGCACAGCAAGGGCGCTGTGTCCGGGTTATCTGCATCTCCCGACAGGTGGTTGTTTTTGAGAGAAACCTCAGAAGCCCTTTGGCAGAAGGGTTGGCTCCATCCCTGTTTCAGAGATGGAGAAGCTGAGGCACGAGGCAGAGACGGGATGCCCTTGCTGTCCCCTAAGGCTCAAGGAGGAGGAGAGAGGAGCTTATCCTATGCCCTTAACGTCCCTGAGCCTTTCCCACTCGCCCATGACTCTCTGCCTTCCTGGCCGGAGATGACGGCTCCGGAGCGCAGCACTCGACTCTTATCTGCCTGCCCCGTCTGGTTCCCCCGGTGCCAGCTCCAGATCAAACACGAGGAAGCCAAAGGTCCAGGCTATCACCAATCTCCTGGGAAGCAGATAGCAAACCGTGTATCTGCCGACGTTCACAGCTCGAAAAGCAGCAGATCTGGTGGGGAGGAAGCATTTTGCTTCCTGGGGAACAGCCCCCCCTCCTCTTCCAGATGGGCAGGTGCTCCCCATCCCTGTTGACTTTAGGTTTGAGGTATCCCACAGGTAGGATGCCTCCAATAAGCTGAGCAATATCTGCGTTCACAGCTTTGGGAGGAAGCACTGGTAAAGGTAACTCGCAGGTAACCGCCCCCAGATTGGCACTTGGCTGCCAAAAAAAATGGGGAAACGAGTCCCAGGAGCCGCTGCAAAGAGCAGCTACCTCCTCCAAGAGCAACACACGGGAGGTTTCTCAGTGGGACCCGCTGCCACCCGCATCTCTCTCCATCCCACGGCGGTGGTCCTCATGTGGCAAAGCAGTAAGGACGCAGATGTTGGATATTAAATGCCAGCAGCCATGCTCAGCTGTTCTCCCAGGCTTTGGCCCTGGTAGGAATTAAAGCCCAGATTTTTTAACAGCCCTACCAAGCACGTAAGCGCAAATGTATCCCTATAACCCACTTTGACAGCAAAACACGGTTTGGGCACTCAGCAGGAAAGGGAAGGTTTCCCCTCATCAGTGCTCCCATAATAATTTCTGGCTCGATTAATACACTTTACCTGTCCCCCTTCTCATCAGGACCCATCTGAAAGCCAAGCTGTGATTTTTTTGCCCTTGAGGGAACCTCAGGTTTTCACCTGTTTCCAGGGTCTGCATTAAAATGTAAGGCCTTAATGAGAATGATATGGCTGAAGCGAAGCAATCCAGCCTTGCTACTTGGTTTCCTGAATGATTTTCATCCCAGCTGATGGTATCAGATTGGCAGGTGGGGTTTTGGTTGTTTTTTTTTTTTCAGTTTTATGAATGAATGGAATCCTTTTGCAGAAAGGGAGGTGTCAGCTGGGACATGCTTTGGTCCTCAGATTTTAGTGATCATTAGTAACGCCTGCAGCGCTTTCTGTAAGTGTGAGCCAAAGGTTTGGGATGTAACTGCTTCCTAGTGGAAAAAGCGAGTTTCCTCCAAAACAAAAGACTTTGCAAAAATGACACCTTGTTTCTGATATTTTCTTTTCACTGTATTTCCTATGCTTTGTTTTGCTCTTTGTAAAAAAAAAAAAAAGGCCGGTGTAAAGTATTGTTGCAGGTCATTTGCCTGGTTTTAGGTGAGATTTTATATTCAGGTACATAATCACAATGGAGATGCCTACTTTTAACAGATGAATAGATAGCAAAAGGAAATATTTCTGCCTAGTTAACAGGGAACAACTGGATGCTGCCCAAAGGGGGAACTGCAGCTACTTGTAACTGAAACAGAGGATGCTGTGAAGTCCCATTAGAGCCAGGCTGTGCCCAAATTGGGGAAGCACCCCCAGAGATTTGCTGTGTCCCCCTCGGTACCCCACGCCTGGGAAGCGCAGGAGATGGGGGTACCTGGGGAGGGTGCAGGAGCGGCTCAAAAGGAGGAGCCGGGTTCTGCATTGTGCCCAGGGGAGCGACGCTCCCGTCTGTGAACTTGCTGCAGCTGCTTGTCTCTACCTTGTGATGAATCCCAGATGACTTCTCAGCCTGAGCCATACAGTCACTCATGGTAGATTATAAACTGGAACTTTTACAGGCTGTATGTGGGGTTTGTGGCTTCCTTTCCCTCTCTCCATCTCCAAAGTCCACAGTTCTTAATAAATAATCCTCTAGCCTGAGCTGAGTCTTGCTGTTTTAAGTTTAACTAGCTTATTTTTTGCTGATAAACCAGACTTTGAATTCTTCCCAAGATCAGGGGTTGGGGCCAGTAATATCACGAAGGAGAGACTGTTAATCATGATATATGACATGCCAATGGGAACAGCATCGAGCGCTCGCTGCGAGCAGCGCCTTTCCCTTATATCAGCATTTACAGGCAGAGCACTTGTATCTCGCAGAGCTGGTGGGAGGGAAGAGTCAGGGCTCCCACCAGATATAAATTAGGTTTATTATCAGAGCTAACTCAACAGAATCAGAGGGCAGAGCTCGAAGTTATGTGCAAAGGGTAAGGGGAAAATGGACACCAGGGGCAGGACAGTGTTGTAGTATGCACCTATTTCTTACACTGTGTCAGTGCAAACAACTTCTTAAGGCTTTGATCCCTGACTTTGCTCCCAGTTTCTACTCTTGCACTGTCTTCCAGCCGAAGAGACCCAAATCCACCCAAGGGTGGGACTGAAGCATAGACCAAAGCATAGAGAGAACCTGTTACACCCTCTTGTTGTTTCTCTTCCTCTTCTTTGCCATCACCCTGTCACCACATAAATTTATTTTCCTTGACAGCTCCAGGCAAGCATGGTACCTTTTCAGATCCATCATGGTCTGATCCTTGTTCTCCCAGCCAGTGCCTGAGCTCCTCTCCCAGTGTCACTGTTGACTTTGGCCAACTGCTCCATGGGCTGTGCTGCTCTGGGGAGGTGTCTGCTGGACCCTCCTCCTCCTCAGAGCCCAGCCCAGCTCCCATCGCATCCCACAGAGACAGAGGTCTCAAAGTTGTGTTCCTGTGGGATTAACCCTGCAAAGAGTAACGTAGCGCACAGCATAGGTCACCCTTATCAGAAGAGGGACCAACCCAGCTCTAGGTAGAGCTGGTCTCGGGGGTGTTTGCACCCGGCTGCCTTTACTGGTATGAGGTGGAGGAGTCCTCCTTGAGGCACGTCATGTGCTAACAGCCTGTGGAAAAATGGATTTATCAAGATTAAAAGTAGTCGTGATGAGAGCAGCGGGGAGGGCCGGTCAGGAGCCGTGAGACACGTGCGTGGGGTTGTGGTTACCAGCCCCGCTCTCCCTCTGCTAATGCCTGGTACTGGGCAGCCCAGCCTCTTCCACCCCGATCTGCCTTTGGGCTGGCTGTGAACCCCGAGCCTGACTCGTGTCCTCCCAGCTTAGCCAAAAAAACCCCATCCCTTCAGTCCCAGCGTCCCCCAGAGAAGCCCCTCGGTGCTGGATGGTGACGGCACATCTTTTATCTCGCTTGGCCCAGCGTGCCACAAATTCCTGCTCCTTTGCGATGGGGGTGGGCGAAGGAGGGAGCGTCTCGCTCGGTGCCCCTCTGCTCAGGAGGCAGCTCCCTGCGTCACACGGATCAGCCAGTTTCTTGCGTTGGAAATTTTTTGCTGCTTGCCCAGCTGGGATCTGGAGATCAGCCAGGGTCCGTCCGTGCCTCCGTGGGAAGGCAAGATGAGAAGACACGGTGAAGGCACGCTCAGGGCTTTGCTGTCTTCGCGGGAATTTGTCTTGCTTTCCCTTTTTTGCCTTTTGGGGGATATTTTAAACCACGAGGATGCCGGTTTTGTTTTTCTACAGTTCAGAAAGGTCAATGGCTATGAGCTGATGGTATCTGTCCCGTCCTCGCTGCCTTCACGCAGCACCAAGACCTTCTCCTCGGCAACTTTTGCGGGAGAAGATCGGTTTGGCTGGCAAAGGCTGGGACCACCTCAGAGGTGGGCTGTGCTCTTCCCCAGTGAATCACGTCGGCAGGGACGCTGGCAGCATCCCCTGTGGCTCAGGGGGATTTGCAGGGCTGATCCGGCTTGGTGAGCGCTGGCTTCCCTCCCGCCTCGCTACAGCCATCACTTCGCAACTGAACTCCCAGGGTGAATCCCTGGAAGAGGGGGAGAGCTTCATCGTGCATCTGCTGATGGATGGATGCGTGTTTACCTTGGCCTTCCCCGCTTCGTGGCTGCGGATAATTATCTGAGTGATGAATTCATCTGCCCAGGGACCCCCGAATCGTGGGGGCAGAGGGGAAGCATCTATTATAGCGGCTTGGCACAAGGGAGAAGGAATAACAGAGAGGAGACGGGCAGTGGTTGCACATCAAAGCCGGGCCTCTGCTTTCCTAACCTATCTCCTAGATTTCATCTGGCCGTGGCGAAAACTGCAGGCGCAAGCGAGTAGTCTTGCGCGATAGAGCCTCGTGTCTCTGTCTGCAGGGAGAGAAGGGAATTTCTTAATTCGAGCTGTGTTGGCCATGTTACTTTCCTCCTTGCCTAGCCTGCCAGGGGTGATTTTTTTCACGGGGTGGAGAGCCCTGCTGCAATCACTGCACACGCTTCGGCTCCGGGCCGTTGCGCTGCCGCAGGGAAATGTGACAGGGCACTTGGGCGTTGCAGCTTGGATCAATGCGATGCCCAGGCGTGAGCATCCCCGGCTCCGTCCAGCCGTGGTGCCGGGCTGGGGCTGCTCCACGTCTCACACGGAGGCGGCAGCTCCCAGCTCCCGCGCTGTGCGGCTGCTGCTGCTGAGTTTGCAGATTCCAGGGAAGAGGGGAAGAGCTGAGACCTGAGGCTTCATCCATGGCACCTCCTCGTGCCGGCGCATGTGTCGGTGTGGGATGGTCCTGGGGGCTGGCACAGATCTGATGGTGGAGCAGGATGGAGGGTGCGTGCAAGAAACTGTAAAAGCCCCATGAGGAAGTCTCCTTCCTGCGAGGTTTCCTTGCAGCGGACAGCAGGAGGTTAGCCTGGGCTCCGGGTCCTTCTTCCCCTAAACCACCTAGGACACGCTGCCCTCTCAGGGCTGCAAACCCTTTCACGGGATGAAGTGACCCAGCACAAACCGGGAGGTTCACAGAGGGGGACTACGGGCTTTACACCCCGCTACGAGGGTCTACAAGGCACCAGCAGCCCAGAGGACACGTAGGCAGTAATCTCTCTGGAAGCTGAAACCCAAATCCCCCTTAGCAACAGCAGGATGGGTTTGAGATGGCTTTGGTTCAGAAAATAGATATCATGGTCTCTGATGGAAAGCTAGGTGGAACGAGTCCAGGGCAGGGATGCAGGGCCAAGCACTCGTGGGCGGTTAGGTCCCAAAGATGCAGGTAGATATGTAGAGCTATTTGCAAAGAGGTCGGGACCCCTATTTCTGGTTGAGTGCTATATTGCTCTGAAAACAAGCCCCTTTTCTGTATCTAAAGCCAAGGAACCCAAAACTATACCAGCATCCCAAGTGGTCTGACAGAGGACGTGCGGGGAACAGCCTCTTGCCTTGGTTTCTCCTGAGCCGTGCATCCCTGGGGCAGGTTGTGTGACAGCCAGGGCTGTCAGAGAGAGCAAACCCCTCCACCGCCTCGCCTCGTCCCTTCGCACTGACAAATCGCAGGGCTGCCGTCAGATAGGTCAGCAGATCCACCTGGACCTTCTGGAGGTCATCTGGGTGGCACGGTGCTGGAAAAAAAGCTAAAAAAGTGCTCGCATTTCTTCTTCCCCACATCCTCAAAGCTTTCAAAGCGTTCTCCAGAAAAGGGGACCTTTTGCCAGCATTGTGCAATGCTGGCTCGTGTTTTCCTTGAACTTTAGTCCTTCTTTAATCTATGCCATGGTAACCTCCAGGGGAAAGAGCGTTGCTGATTCCCGATGTAAGCCGCTATCAAAACCTTTCAGCTCCGTCCCAAGCCATTGTTCTGTGTCCTGGCACCTGCGTTATCCCTGGGGCAAGGGCAGCCGCGTACGTGGATCAGCGAGGGGTCCTCCGTCGGAGCCAACGCTCCCGTCTCCGTCCCTGCAGGCTGCCAGCAAAGTGATCTTGCAGATGGGTTGTAAAATTAGCATTGTCCCCGTCCCTTGTAGTCCCACAAAAAGCCGTGCCGAGCTTTCAGATATTTGTTTGTTTGCTTGTTTTGGCAAGAGGAAAAAAGGCCAAAATTAAGTTTGGGTAAATGCATCCTGCGTCCTTCATCTCGCATTGTGGCTCCGACTGGAAAAGCTGTTCCCCGCTTCCTTCCCTTATCAGTTAATTAGGTGGTTAATGCGGGAAAGGCAGTTGGACAGCAAAAGGCACAGTCCACGTGTTAAGCATTATTGCTGCATTTTATTAATAGCCTAACTCTTGGGCAATGTTTCTGGGCAGTGCCGGATCCAGGAATCATGGTTTTGGGGAGCATGTGTTTGCTCGCCCGGCTCTTTTGGGGTGGGGGGTGCGAGGTCTGCTTTCGGGGGGCTTTCTCTGCCAGCACCTGGGTGCCTGTTTCTTCCAGCTGATGGTAGTTTGGCCGGCGACTCTGTTCCCACAGGGTGTGGAGTTGGAGGGCAGCGTAAGCCCACAGGCACCGGAGCAGGCAGGGGTGGAAACTTTCCTTCTTTTTGGAAAATTGGGAGCGGGGGGAGAGAAAGCAGAGGGGATTCCCACAGGCAAAGGGGGGATGCACACGTGTCATCCAGATTACAGCCATCCAGACCCCCTTCTTTCCAGGAAAGCCAGTCTCTCACCCCAGCCTTCCCAGGCCCCTTTTCGTTGGAAATTACAACGAACTGTGCATAATAATCTCAGCTGGTTCTTTCCTGGAAGAAGCCTTTGCCGTCCCACCCTCTCGCTGCCCTTCCCCACCCCAGAACGCTTCTTCCAGGGACGCCTCCAGCCCCGCCGGCTCTTCCAAGACCTCTCAAGATCATCTGTTTCACATGAGGCCAGTCGCCTGCAGCCCAGCATCCATCTCAGCTGGAGCCGGATGGTTTTTAGCAGCAGGGGATGCGATACCGGGCATTGGGACTGGGGTCTGGTTGGGTTTTTTTCTACCCCCTTTGTTTTGTGTTGTTTTTTTTTTTCCTCAGATCCGGATTTATTAACACCACAGGGTCAAGACATCTCCGTGTGCTCGTGGGCGGCAGTAAAGCTGTGTTTGCATTCCAGTTGAAGGGCTTGGAAGGGGACAAGGAAGACAAGTGCTGTATTAAGGACCTTAATTTAACTGCCAGGACAGTTCTGGGTGTGGATACAGGATCCCTACTCCGAGAGCATCCTCGAGGGGGTAAAGCAGTTCTTGCCCTGTCTCCAAAGCTTGGAGACAAAAGCAAAATTTGTAAGCTTCTTTAAGGTATCTGCAGATGAGGCAAAGTCATCTAAGTGAGGCAAAACCATCTAAATTACGCAAAGGCCCTTCCCAAGCTTGCCCTCAGTTGGAGAAATCCTGACTCATATCACTGGTCTTGAATCCTACAGGCGCCCTTGAAGAAACTGGAAGAGAAATTTGATCCAATAAATCCATAAGGACTAGGTTTTGGTGGATTTACTAATTCAAATCCTGTATTTGTGTGTTACGTGTTAAGCCGGGGTGTCCATGTTCTGCAGACTTGACCAGAAAAGTGGGAATTCAGCCTGGAGGAAAGCATCAACACAAATAAAAGCAGAAAAAACAAGACTCCTACAACCCCCTCTCTGTATGTCTGAATTAAGGCGTGCATCCCCTTCCTCCCCACCCAGGAGCAACCACACTGCGTCTCTTGTCTGCACGGCCATCGTCCCCTGGGCAGGACACCCACCGGAGCGTGGTACCACCGTCTTGCCCGAGGCCAGGGATGGCCGTTGTGGTCCAGACAATGGTCACGGAGCATGAATGGAAAATGATCTCCTGTGTTGGGCTGACAACTGGCTCTCTGTTCCCTGGGCAAGTTCTCAGCTCCCGGGTGAAGGGAGCGCTCCCACCCCAGGCAATCCCCGCTTTGATCTTCCTGCTGGCTGCATTGCATTTTCTTACTGCTCCTGAATAATTCAGTACGTTAAAAAAAAATAGCGGAGAGGGAAAATATTCTTTTACAGCCTTATTTACTGGTTATTCTTCAGGAGTCCCCCATGAAGCCTGCTTAGAAGAGCACAGCAAGGAAACAGAGAGGAAGGGAAGGGCTCTGGTATACCCAGGCTCTCAGATGATGCTTGCACCAGACTCTTGTCTACCTGAAACCATCTCAGCCACCTCTTATAGCGGTGAGAGCACAAGTTCACCGTGAACGTGTAGACGGCAGTGGGTTTTAGCATTTTCACATGCCACCTTTTGCATGTTGTCAAGAGGCAGGGTATTAGTTGGGGAATACAAGCGTATTGGGGACTATATAGGATTATGGGAGTTCAGGATGAAGGTTTTTTTCCTAGCTGATGCTATCCCCAAATTGTTATTTGGGGATAGCAAATATCCCTCCCCTCCTTACTCAGCCTGCAAAGCCCGTATCTGCCTGCCTCTGCGCATTGCATCCCGTCGTGGTGCAGAGCAGGGAACAACTGTGGGAGAGGAGCTGTAAAGAAAATAATCTGGCCTGTTTCTCTGCAAAAGTGCCAGGAGGAAGGGGCTGGGACGATGGAGATCCGAGTCCTCTTCCACCCGGTCCCTCCACATCCGTGGGCCTCGTGTGGCTCGCTGGCCACATTATTCCAGTTTGCACACTGGTGTGGTCTGGCTGACCAGAGCGGGGGGCAGAGGGAGCTGGGGAAAGTAGAGGCAGGACCGGATTTTTGTATGACAAAATATGTGAATTGCCAGACCCCTTTTCTCAGTTTTTCTACTTTTTTTCTCTTCAACGTACTTCTGAGGAATGTCCAAACATAGAAAACTTTAGCCCAAAAGGAATTTTATCCAAAGAATTTATGAGCAACTTAAAAAGAGAAAGCAGTGAGAAGAAACTGAAAGCCAGATGTAACTACAGCTTTAAATGGCTTTCAGTTTAGCTCAAAATTTTCTAGGGGCTCTGACTGGGAACCGTTGGATTTCTGCAGTGCCTATAATCGGGTATTGAGGCAACCGTGAACTTTTGATCACTTATTTCCTGGTCTTCTGCCCATCTCCAAAAGGGAGTATCTGACCATCTCATTAAACTCTTGCTTTTAGATGCTGGTATGAGGAAGAAAGCAGCAGGAATCAGCAGAAATGCTGTGAAATCCTGGACTCGGGAGCTGCGAAACACCCCAAGCAGCGCAGAGACCTGCTCCTCTTGAAGGCACATCCTGGGGGCTTGGCTCCAGAGGAAAAAAATATTCAAAATAAACAAGTAAGCAATGCCTCACGTGTTATACTTCAATACATACTCGTACTCTGGCACGAACTGATCTGGAAACACAAGCAAACCTTTGCTTTGCTGGGAACATCAAGATAGCTGTGGGAGGAAAGGTGCAATGCTCAGAGGGGGCAAGTGGCTTTTGAGGAGGAGGGCAAAGCAGAAAACCACCCACTAGTAACTGGAGTGAGCTCCTGCAACACGAGCAAGCTGTCAAGTGCTCCTTTGGGGAGGACATCCTTGGCTAAACCTCTGTCAAGCAGGACGAGGGTAAGGGGTGAGGCTGAGAGGTGCTCGAGGCACAGAATTTCCCCTTGGCAAATAAGGGCTCGGATCTTCTTAAACTGGTACCGTTTCTGGGGGTCAGTCCCTGTGGCCGCTGGAGAAATCGGTAACCGCAGGGTGCAAGGAGTAAGCGGGAAATCTAGGCTAAACCAGGGTGGAGGAGACTTGCACAGCTTCCTTGTGAAATGCTAAGGGATAATTAGGACAGGGCGAGATATTAGCACCTGCTTGACTTAGCATCCTCTGCTGCCCCTTCTCCTTTGCTTGGAAGAAGGGTATGACACCTTGGCAGTAGCCCTGGCTAATGTGGGGGTGTTGGTGCACAAATTGGGGGAGAGCAGCCTCCTCCGCTCTCCCTTGCCCTGTACTCCAAGCAGCATCAGGGCCTGGTGCTCTCCAGTGTCTTTAACTTCGCTCTGCGTTTTGCCAGAGACTGTTATTAAGAAATAAGGCTCTGCCTTTTTATCATTCCTCTGAGCGTCTGTCTGATGTCATTCTGTCTGGTAACCGAGCGATCAAGAGAAGCTCCCCTGGGAGAAATTTCTCAAACAAACAGCCAGCGAGAAAAAAATAATACCCCATTAAATATAATAAAATGCAAAAACCACAGCGTCTCCCTGATAAATGAAAAGGCAGCGTAACCTAGACTCCGAACACAGAAACTTGCCTGCTGCCATTCGCCCAGAGCAGGGACGTAGCGTGCCCTGCGCTTACCTGGATGATTATCCTTAACTGAAGCTATTTCACAGTCTGAGATCACAAGGCTCGAGTCCAGGATCTCACAGCGCACAAATTTTGGCCAGCACCACCCGCTACCATCGCTGCCACCTCTGCAGAGCCTACGGGTGTCACACCGGCACACTGGGACCTGCAGATCAAGCAGGTTTAGCTCTTAATGTTTTTAAGCAGATTGGGGTGGGGTTTTTTCCCTTGTATAAGGCATCTGTGTGCCTGCAAAGCAAATTCCGGTTCCGCTCCTCCATGTTCGTTACTTCTTGCAGGTTGCAGGGGTGACAAACACCCTGTTGCCAAGCCCCGCAAGCCCCTGGGATGTGTGTAGGCTTCTGATTTCTCTTCGATTCGTGCAGCGCTGGCAGGGTCCTAAAAGACCTGTTCACCAAAATGGGTAAGACTGAAGGAATTGAATGCATCTTGATGCAAAGCTTCATCCCCCCCCCCCCCCCGCCCCGCCCCAGACTGGGGAAAGTGTTCCCTAAGTGCCGAAACACTTCACGGCCACGTTTTCGAAAGGAAAACGACCAAGCAGTGACTTGACTCTGGATTTGGAAAACAAAGATAGGAGGAATGGTTTTTAATCTGTCAGAGCAGAGCGTTTGAAGAGGAGCTGTCGTGGAAGGGAACGTATGCGCTGATGAAAAGCCGCCCATTTGAGCTGGATCCCAGCTGAATTATCTTGGATCCATCACTCACACATCTGTAGCTGTGATCCTCCTTTCCAAGCTGCTTCTCCTCGGGGCACTTTGCAGAGGTCATTCCTCTTTGCAAGCCTCGTTCCCTCTTGCCTTGCAAATCTCTCTGCCATTTTCTTCCCTCCTGCTGGGAGGTTTCAGGGCCTTCAGCAGAGCCCCTCTCCTCCTTTTCCCCGACAAAACCGCCTGCTCTTTGCTCAGCTTTGCTGGGAAACTTCCCACGAGCAGCTCTGCCCAGCGGCAGCCATAAAAGCCAGGTCCGTTTTCATCATAGGGGCCCGAAGCAGCGAGCGGAGCTCGCTCTTGCTGACAGCCTGAGGCTGGGGAGAGCATCCCACAGCCCCGAAATGAGGCATCGGTGGTTTCTTTGCAGTTTCGCAGGGTCACTGCTGCAAGGCTGAGACGAAATCCAGCGCAGAAGCTTCCCAGGGACCAGCTCCAGCAAAGCCGGGAGGGGAGAACAAGAAGTACCTCCAGCTCAACGAGCATTTGGGAAATACGGCGGGATTGTACCAAAAGCATCCCTGCTGCCTGCAGGATCTCGACCCTGGTCCTGGGCTGCCATGCCGGGGCTGGGGTCTCGTGGGTTCGGGTAGTGCCAGGGTTTGCAGCAGTCTCAGAGCACACATACACCGTTTCCATTTTTTCCCAGGGTGGGAAAACCTTTGGAAATTCCTGGGAAATGTCTCTTTTTTTCCTGCCGCTCGAGGCCAGTTTCCTTCCTTGCAGATTGCAGGGTCCCAGGCAATACAGACAGCAACTTGCCAGCTAGAGCTAACTGTCCCTCCGGGTCTTTCAGCCATTTCACGGCGGGGTCACTGCTTCACACCTTCCCAAGGCAGCACCGGGCGTCCCCTGCCACCAGCTATTTCCTTTGCGGTGAGAGGGGAAACTGAGGCACAGACCCGACCTTTTCTTTTGAAGAAGGAGACCTTCTCCAGACCTCTGCGTGATCTGAAGAGATGGGGCAAATACCCCCATGTGCCAGACAGGGATTTTGCAGCGCTACGTGGCCAGGGTCAGGGCAGAAGTGAGACCGGCTGCAATCAGAGCGATGAAGAGGTAAACGTAGTTCAAGCTAAACCAGTCCACGCATTGTATGTTCACTGTGGGAACAGAGGAGTGTGGATAAATGGCAATTTTGACACGCTTCTGCTCCGCTTCCAGTTGTTTGTCGCTGCCTCGGTTTCCCCTTGAATAGAGATTTTCTGTGCGATCCTACACAAATCTCCATTTCCAGCCCTCTTAGGTGTGACCCTCACCCCCAAGCCCCCCAGTCAAGCCCTTCTGGGTCTCTCTTAAAGGGACTGGTATCTCTCACACTTGGCTGGGGGAGCTGCAAGGTTTTTCAATCATCTGCTAATGATAGGAAAGCAACTTTTATTCTCTCTCTCCCCCGGTCTTGGCAGGAAAGGTGGAATGTGGATCGCGAGAGGAGCAGCCACCTTTCAGGCCAACAGCTGCTTTGGGGGATGGGTTAGATAAATGTGCAGGATTTCCAATCAGCCCTACACATCCCGGCCAGAAGACTTCACCGGCGCACGGGTGCAGGGAAATGGCTGACTCTGATAACGCCGCATTCATCTCGGGCGATCCCGGCTCACGAATCCACCCCGAAGGCACCGCTTGGCAGCTTAGGATGCGAAGGAGATGGCAGAGAGGAAACCAGGTCAGCGTGCTTTGCAAAGAGCTGAAACACAGAGGGATCTCCTCCAAGACATCTTTTGCTGCTTTCGGATGCCAGGGCTGTCCCCGCGGGAGGAACCAACCCAGCTTCGAAGCACTTGCATGCTAGGCGAGACCGAGGTGTGTTTTTTCCCCCCTGGCTTGCGAGGGGGAGCGGAGGTACGGCAGGGCTGCAGCCCCAGCTCTCACGGGGAGGACACGGCAGGCTCAGGAATGAAACTTTCCGGGTGCTTTCCCATCAACCTGTTGCTGTTACCCACTTGGCCGCCCACCCGCTTTCCATGGTGGCCATGGGACGCCCAGGCAGCGGAAGGGCCACCCCGATGTATTCATCAAAAGGAGATGCAACCCGGAAAGGAGGATTCGCAGCCGTTGGCTCACCGTGGGCAGGCTGGAGAAGAGCCACATCTCTGGACAGACAGACGGACTCTGCTCCCCACCCGGCAGCGCAGGACCATCTCCAAATGACTTTCCAGCCACAAGCCGTGGCACTGAAGCACCTCTGCCACCGCCGCCGAGGTGTTACCACTTAGTGGGTGGACAACCTCCCACGTCGAGAGGAGATCTTGTGGGAAGTTTGGATTTCTTCTTTTTCTCTCTCTCTCTCTTCTCCCCTCCAGCCGCCCCCTCCCCGCTTCCCACCCACCCGCCCAGCTTCATGTGCAGTGGGAAAGGAAACAGCCCCGGGGAAACACACTGGTCTGAATTTCCATCTGGGCACAGTATAACACAGCCCCAGGAATGGCCAGGCACGCTACGATCTTCCACTCTCCAAAATCAAAGCAAGGCAAAAGCTGTCTCTCCTTTTTCCCTCTTGCCAAGGGCTAGAAATCCCATCAAGATCCAAAGCATATCATTCCAGTGGGAGATTTATACTGGGGGAAGGGGCAGAATTGGTTATTTGATGATTGGGTTGGGCTTTTTTTTTAAAAGTCCTTAATATCTCCCTTCCCTCCTTCACTGTACAACACAAATCCCCCTTCCAACACATGCACAAGAGCAGAGCTGAACCATTCGCACAGAAAACAGGTGATAAATCACGGGGCAATTGATTCAAACCATTCCAGGGAATGGGAAACACATGGACGGTCTTTCTAATTAACTGTTTGATATGGCTGCGGTGAGTTTGGGTGTAGTTTCCAATGTTTTGCATTTGGCTTGTCTCAGCCCTCTCCATGGTAACTGCAGTTTAACAGAAAGTGAGAAAATCCTGCGTTCGAGAGAGCTAAAGTGACTTGGTACAGTTCAGCTCAACCACAATAAAAAAGAAAAAAAAAAAAAGTAAATACGGTGTTTCCTCTGTGGGAATGTTCCCTTCTCTTTCTCTTTCCAGCTGGAAAAACAAACCAAAATAAAAGGTCCTTCTGCTTTATCTGTAAATCTCCACTTTCTGGTGGGTTACGGAGCACTTGGACCCGTTGCCATCCCAGACACAGGCTGAGGTTTGCGGGTCAGGGCAAAGTCCCTCTGCCAGCTCTCCCACCCGTACATAAATGCTGACCGAGATACCCAAGCAACCCGTCTATCACCTCTTCTCAAACTGCCCACCAAAAAACCCAAGCAGTGTCAGCTGCCGATGTGCCCAGACCCCTTTCCACCCCTACTGCTCAACCCATCAGGCTGTGCGTCTCATGCAAGGCCCATCTACGGGTTTCTCTTTATTTGCAGGGTGGCATCTTGCACCAAGGTGTCACCGTCTGGGTCTGGGGTTGCAGAGCGCTACCCGGCTCGAGGTATGCATTGCACGCGTTTAGCCCTGATGTATGCTGCCAAAGTAACCAAACCTTTTAATTCATAGTTAATTCACAGCGATTCTTCGTCTCAAGAAGCTCTGTTAAGGACACCAAATGCTCCAAGAGGTGGTTGCGTGTTTCGGAAGAGGAGCAAGCCCAGCCTTGCAGGATGTGCAGAGACATTAAAGCTGCGTGCTTCTCCCATGGGAGACGGGAGCTGAGCAGGGACCCACGGGACAAACCCCTGGCCTGGGATAGCAAGGTGCCCTGGGGACACTCACCCCAAACCTATTCAAGCCCAGCATGTCCTGCCGACATCTCCAGAGTAGCCAGCGCATTAAAATGTAATTTAAAAAGGAATAAAGGTTTAATCCATCTGTGTTTGAAAACAGTCTTTTCCCATATCCTGCTTTTGGCATGTGCCCCCAGCTGGGGCATTGCACCTCGCTCCGTAACACGGGCACAGCTGCTGCGACCGGGGAGGGGAGCGCGACGCAGGCACCGAGCGGCAAACGAGGTTGGGATGTTAATATTTTATTTTTTAGTGGCTTTTTTTTTCTCCCCCCCCCCGCCCCCCATTTTACCCTTTCTGCACCACGACTCCCTGGGGCCCCAGTAGAACATCTGGCCAAGCCACTTCTGGTTCCATTTATTGGCAGATAATTTATTTGCGGATCAGCAGGGAAAAGTGACCCGACCATTTACTGGAGGTATATTGGTTGACCCTTTGGTGATGCTTGCTTGAACATGGGTTCGTTACGTGTATGGGGCCTGATCCAGACCCAAGGAAGTCAAACGCAGATCTCCCCTTTAAGATCCAGGGCTGTTAGATCTTGGTCCAAAAACACTAGGGGAAATTAGTCAAATAAATGCTCTGTGAATATTATTACATATTATTCATTCTCTGGGAATATTTTAAAGTATTATTCACTCCTTGTGCATATTATTAAAGCAGCTCCCACTCGAAGAAGGAAATTAAATTGCAAAAAACAGTGTTTCTCTATGTCCTTTTATCTTTTATGCTCTTCCCCCCCCCCATCACTTTCTTCCAACCTTTATTTTCGGCAGTCTACAAGCTCAGCATAGGGCAGAAGCACCCCAGATCCCAGTGCACGACCAGTTTAACGTAGGGATGGTCTTCTGGATCTGTGCTTTCACAGCACCTATGGCTGCAGGGGCTTGCTGTCATCCTCCCTACCGCTTATTTGTATTGTAGCTGTGAGCTCAACTCATTGCATCTGAAAGGTGTCAAGAGGCTAATACTCCCTTGTCAGCAGACTCTTCAAAGCTCTCTTAAGGCTTTCCAATGGCCATGGATCCTATTCAAATTCTGTTCCCCCTCTTTGGCTAAAATTATCCAGCTTTCAAAAATAGAAATGATTTTTTTTTTTTTTTCCTTGCACAATCAAAAGTGTGCGCTTATTTTTCTTTGAATCAAAATGCAGAGGCATTTTCCAAGGAGGCATTTTGGAAAAAATAATGAAAATTTTACAAATTTTGCAGCCAAAAACAATTGACTCCTTTCCCCAGGGAGGAGTTTCATTTACTTCTGGCATTGCCACACATACCAGTGGTCAACCCCATCGTACACGTGGCTAATCACAGCGTATAAAATGAAACAGGATTCTTTGCATGGGCTTTTGGGAACAACAGGCAGAGCCTGTGCTGTACAGGGAATGTTTCACTGCTGGGCACGTCAGTGCAGAAACCCCTTCTTACGTGCACAGCACAAAGCGGTGCAACAAATCCTCCCGGTTTTCCAGCGCCCGTGGACCGGCAGGACCCGGGAGCTGGCAGCTGATCCCATCTTGATGGCTGAGAAGCTTCCCAGCACTTCCAAAACACCCTGAAAAAAGCAATTTCCCCCGTTCCTGGATAGCGCCTGGGGACAGATCTTTGTTTTTATAGACTCAGCCCGTGTGCCAGCCTCCCGTGCGTATTTTTAGCAGCTTTGTCAAACTGTTAACACCCTGCCCAGCTCGCAGTCACCACCCCACCGGGACTGTGTCCCCAGCGATGGCCAGAGCAGCATCCCTTACTGAATCAGCGATGGAAATGCTTTTTCCTAACATGCCCCATGCAGATGCGACTGTTTTGGGGAGAAACCTCTCCTCGCAGGGGCTGTGTGAGGTCTATTAAGGCCCTGCAGAAATGCACGATGGATTTGAATCCACCTCAGGTAGCTTCTGACGGAGGGTACGAAGGACTTTGGCTTGTGCCCGCGAGATGCTGGAGGACAGCAGGAACTGCCCACCTTTTTGGGCTCACGCATGAGATTTCCTTTCCACCTGCACAGCCCGAGCCTGACATCAGATCTCACGGCTCTGGCTCTCATGGGGGATTTTCAGCTGTAACGAGATCAGCTTTTCCTGCTTATGACCAAATCCAAACAATTAAAAAAAAAAAAAAAAGAAAGAAAAAAATGAAAACCAAGCCAGGCATGAAATCACCGCGTGCTTTCGTAGCTTGGCAGGGCTTCGGGATGGGTTTCAGCCCTTCTGTCCTTTGCCTTTTACTTTCGACCAGGGAGGAACCGGTGGGACTGTGCGATGAAGAGACCGTTTGCAGAAACAAACTTTTTCGTCAGACATCTACCCTTGCTGGTGGATATTTGTTTCGAAAGAGAGCGAGCTCTACATGATGGCGGATGTTGACTTCTGCAGTTTGTTTGAACTTGCTGGCTTAACTGGCCCCATTAAGGACTTACTTATTTATGGTGGAACCGTTGGGAACTGAAAAAGGAGAACCCCTAGTCCGGAGGGACGACTGGCTGCTGCTTTCCTCTCCAGCACTGACTTACTGTGTGACCTTGGTCATGTCGTCTCATCCCCCTTGTCTCCTCCATAAAAGCTCATGGAGATGCTGCCATTTCCAGCCCAACGGCCCCGTGGGAAGCCAAGGATTAGTATTTTTAAAGACAGTAGCCGCAATGATGTTTCCTTCACAGGCTCTTTCTGCATTCCTGCATTTCTAAATCCTTAGCCCTTTTAATTTCTTGGGAAAGCATCTGGTTTCCAGCTCTGGGTCTCTCCAATCTGTCATTTTACACAAATATACAAACATCCCTTTTTTGGATGATGGATTAAGGCTGCACTTTGGCTTGGATCACACAGCCCAGACTGGAAGAGGGGCTTTGAAGTCATGAAAATGTCACATTCCTGTACTGCCAGCAGAAGAGCGCACAGGAGAGACGTACATGCTGGGAAACACAGACCCTGGCTCGTTTACACTGCTCCAGCGTCATCCTGTATAACGTTACACACTCGGTTAATTCACCTGAAGGGCATCGTTACCCTCTGCTTCCTCTGCAATAAGAGTTGGATCTCACATGGATTTACACATCCTCTGGAGGACACGCTCAGGACTGCCACTACCATAGACCCCGTGCTTAAATCCCTATAATGATATTGCATCCGTCCGCTCTGCACTCCCAGAGCGGTGCGATGCCAACTTAACGCATGCACAAATTGCCTCCACAGCAGAAAACGCCCTTGCATTCGTTTCCCGGCATCTCCATCCCCCACACGGCAGGGATTTGTTTCGGACACCCCCTTTGCGGTGACACCGGGGCAGCGGGAGCCTTGCCTGTAGGACCTAGGACACGGGTGAGAACAGCCTGTAGTTTGTCTCCCAAAATGAGTGCGAGGGCTGCCACGCCGGGTCCCAGGACCTTTCGCCTTGCATGTGAGAAGGCTCCGCTTGGAAAAATATTAGCGAGCACTACGATGATTTTCTGCTGATTTACTAGCCGAAGCCGTAAATCAGCACTTGTCAGAGGCTTGAGTTACGTGCCTGTGCCGGAGATTGATGGAGCCAGCTGCCAGGAGGAATTACCGAGCAGCAAACTTGAGTCTGGAATCATTGTTTTAGGCCTCAGAGCGAGCTAAAATATTCAGGTTATTTATACAGGAGGAAACGGCTTTATGTCCTTTTCAACTGGAGTCCTGAATCCTGCCAATAAAGACCTGCAAAATCTCCTGGTTTTAATCTCGCGTGCGGGAAGGGACACCGCCAACGTAATGAATTTAGGCTCTGAGCTCCCCAATATGATTAGGTTTATGGGTGAAGTCCTGCCCTCAGTGGGAGATTTTGTTTTAGCCTTCTGCCGAGCAACATTTTACCCAGCACATGCGGCCCATCAGTTTTCCTTACCTCACCTTTTACGTATATTTTAGATACTGCCCTTGTATAACACCCACAAAAAGCCTCTGCGATGCCTCAGTGCGTGGATGCTGCAATGATGAGCAAGACCAGATGGAGAGGGGTTGTTTGGCTCTCCAGCAACGCAGAGCTGGGTCGATTAGGGAAAGGACGTCCCGTGTCACATACAAGTAAATAGCGAGTGAATAAATAAGGTGCCAGCAGATGGTGCTCAATAATTTGCAGCATCCTCGCTGGGATGAAGTGGTCCATCCCCAGCAAAAGGCTGGTCAGAAAGAGGATCAAAAAGCATTTGTTGCACCGAAAGTAGCACTGCAAATAGAGCAAGCCGAGGCACGGTTTATTGCGTCGTGCTAACTTAAATTTCAAACACAGCGCGGCATCAACAAGGAAAGCACCTTTATATTGCGGTCGGACAACAAGTGCCTCGGACCCTGATTCTGCTGCTTGTTTGCATCCCCGGGGTTTTGTTTGTTCAGAAACCACACGGGGTGGGGGCAAATAACATGAAAAAAGACATTGCAATTCAGTTTCAAAAGAATCTCTTGGTGCCCCGGGAAGATAAAACTCCATATTGTTCACTTTATCTCCCTTGGATGTTCCACTTCCATTGCTAAACCGCTGCAGCGGTTGCTTTGGTTTTTCTCATGTGCAAATGGAAACGTATGGAACACAATGGCTCAGATGAGCAAGTGGTCTCGGAGGCAGGAGTTGAGGTTTTCTTTTCTTCGCTTTCCACGGCTTATGTGCTGGCACTTCCCTGGGCGTCCCTTTGCCTGGGAGACCTGCACGCCTGTCCCTGTCCCTGCTCCCTTCTTGCCTCCCCTAACCTGCTCCTTGCACCCGGATTGCCCCAAGGTCACGCAGGAGCCGCCTGTGACGTTGAATTTCTTCACTGCTCCAGCCTTGAGTGAACGTTTCACAACTCTCAGATGTTGCGGGAAGGGACCGGTGATAACAAATCCTCCTCTTTTAGACCCAGACCTCCTCTGGGGTCCCGGCACAGGGACCAGGTACCGCCCGTGTGCGTACCCAGCCCTCAAAGGATGCTCCAGCTCGTGAAACGCCACGTGATAAAAAAATTGTGCAAACAACTCAGAGCAGGACTACACTTTTTGGACAGGGCTGGTGCCCAGCCTGCCAGGAAAAACGGCGTTGTCCCAGGGGAGCAGTGTCATTAGCTCATTTCCCATCGGCGTGGGGAGCAGCCAGTTTCGATGCAAGTGAAGTGTTTGCAGCGGTTCCTGCCAAGCAGCCGGGGAAGGCGGTGCGATAGGGTGGTGTGGGGCAGCATCCCCGGCCGGCAGCGCGGCACAGGCAGCAGGTGCAGGGATGGAGGCGGGAAACTGTTTATAGGGCTTAGGAAAAGCTGAAGTTTCTGGCAGGTTCCTGAGACGTTCGGTTTGGCCCAGAGCTCTCTGCTGTATAAACTGTGGAATTAGAGTCAAACATGAAACTGGAGCAATAGGCCAAAGGCAGAGCTGGCAGCTGGCTGGAGGTCGGGTTTTTTTTCTCCGTGCAAGCGTGTCCAAGCCAGGCTTTTCGAAGAGAGAAAGGTGAGGAAGGGGGAAACGAAAGAAAGGGGAGCCCAGCAAAATGGGGATGGGAATAATCTGCAAAGGAAGAGGGATGGAGCAGCAAAGGAGTGGAGAAGTTGATCCAGAGACTGCATAGTGGGAAGCATCTGCAAAGCAAGGCAGTCCAGGAGGTGGGGGAAGCCAACACCTCCCCGGGAACCGTCTCCCAGGTGGGTGCCCCCAGACCTGGCACCCATCCTCGGTGACACCGGGCTCCGTCCCACTCGTTCCCGGGGCCTCGGCTCTGCTGCCATGCAAGCGGGAGGGTGTTTCTCCACCCATGTCTGATTATTACTGGTTTTGGTCGAGATGCAATTCTGCTTTTCAAGATCAGGACCGTGCACTGAGTTGACCTCCAGCATTTTACTGCCGTGTGGTTTGGATTAGCTGACTCATTGTTTATGGCGGGGTTTCACGGCCGTTTGGTGGGGCCGAGAGACACAAAAAAAATCATCCGTGCTGGGCAAGGAGGGAGGTTTTGTCTGCAAAGCATCGATGTGTTGTGAGATAGGCAGGAAAGCAGGATTTTCCTGGGAGTCTTGGAGAAACCTGTGATTTTTCGTAGAGAATTTCTCACGTGCTGCAGGTAGTCCCCAGGACCGAGGGGATAAACAGACTTCCAGCGTCAGAAACCTTATCTCCATCCTCCCAACTTTTGTTTTCTCTAACCAGTCATCCAGACGTGCTGGGGATAGGATTCAGATGTGGTTTGAATAGATGTGAGGAATTCAAGCGGGGAAAATCATACCATGTGGATGAAGCAGGAATTTGAGAGCAGAGCTGCTCTGTACCAACATCGCCTCCTTCTTCTCGTGGTTATCTACTGAAAACCCCATCCTTCAATCAGACTCTCCCTGAGCTCAGCGGTGGGGGATCTGGGGATCTCAGCAACCTGAGCAACGCAGGCTTTCTGCTTTTGGAGGCCAAGCAAAGCACCAAGCTATACTTCTTGGTGGTGCCATCAGCCCGCACACAACCAGATGCAAAGGGACTTGCCAGCTCCCCATAGTTGTGCCCGCAATGACAGATGCTCTCCTGGGGCGATCGCACCCTGCGACCAGGGAGGGTTTTGCGGAACAAGCCCACTCCTCAGCTGCCACAAGGATATTTGAGGCTTTTTCCTCCTGGAGTATGTGATCTCAGCTATGGCTAAGGACCGGGGAGGAAGTCAGGTCCATGTCCAGATGTGCACAGGGTCTGTTGGCATTCAGATTGCAGATCCTTCCAGCCCCAGCCCCAGCCCCATTAAAACGCACAGGAGGTTTCCATTGACTTCACCGTGCTCCAGGCTTGCAAAACACCAAAAGATTCAACAAATGCAGCTGCTGTCATTGATTACCGCAAAGCCTGCTAGCACGAGGCTCCTAAATAACCCGGGAGGCTGGCATCCCCGCACACTGCCGTACCCCTTGCAAGGACCTTGCTCTCGCTCCTCTCCTTAACATCTGCTCCTGTGCAAGCATGCAACAGCAAATCTGAGCATCGCTGGTGAACGAATACTGACACTTAGGGAGTAATTTGGCAGAGCCCAGCCAGCCGCCGAAGCCCACGTTGGTGTTTCCATGATGGAACCTGATCTGCACAGGCGGGGTGTAGTACGGTTGCAAACCGAGGCTGAGGTTTGGCTTTAGGGTGGAACTTGAGCAGCGATTTCTCCTGGTTCTGGCTGTAAAAAGGGGCTATCCCTCTGTGCTCATTGCCCCAGATGAAAACTTGTGCTCCGTTTGCAAGTGGAGAGGTTACTATTCAGCTCCCAAGCCTGCAGGCTCAGCCGGGAGCTGATGACCACACAGGGCTCACTCTTGCTCCTTCATCACCAGCGCTAACCATCCTGCAAGAGACTTGTAAGGCTTGGGTGTGAGCTGGAAATGGCAGGTTTGAATAGAGCTCCAGGTTTCTAACCTCTCTGCGCTTTGGGCCTGTCTCAGTCCCAAGTTTTGGTTTCAACTCGTGACAGAAACAAGGGCAAAGTAGCGAAATTTGGATCAGACCTATATTTGGGCTCTGAACTGCAACGCAGAGTTGTTCCCAGTAATGTGCCTTCCTGCAAACCGGCTACAAGTCCTGGTCCGAAGCAAAGGGGTTGGCAACACTCCCAGAGTCCTTGAGCATCACGTTGTTTCTTCCACCACGCTCATCCCTCCCTGATGGAGCAGCAACGCGAGCTCCGGCTGCCCTGTGCCTCTGCTGCCATTTGCCACCCCAGAGACAGAGCCATTCCTGTGCTAGATGCTCTCTCCTGTACGCCGAGCTCCTTCATTAGGTCTTGTCAGGCTTTGCTAGCGAATATTGGTGCTTAGCAGCTCATAAATGCAAGGTGTGCTGGAATTGAAGCGAGATGCACAGCGTTAAAAAGCACAAGGGAAAGACTCTTGGGTCATCTTTATGTTCTTGAGCTCCCTGCCACCCCTCCAAGCTGCTATATGCCGCCTGGCGCTCTTAGCAGACAATATCCCATTGATCGCCCAAGGAGCTCATGCCAACGGAGAGGGCCGTGCTGACGCTCTGCAGCGTCGCCGGGCCCTGATCTGCCCTTGGAAATGCCTCGCACAATGCACAGACTGTATACGTCGGAGCATCGTAGCACCAATACAATGTCGTTGGAGGCCTGATGATCAGCAGCACAAAAAGGGTCTTATGGTGACGGGGTACAGGCGTTCTTTTCTCAGGGTGATGAATGTCGTTGATTTATTCCCTTTGCTCGCTGGAAACAAAATGCCCTTTAAAAATAAAAGCAAAAGAGCTGAACTGGCCGTGCCTTCAGTCTGAATAGTGCTGGTCCCCGCTTGCATGGCCTTTTCTGTAGGGTGCCCTGCCCGTGCCGATAACCCGGCTCACGCTGGCCCAGGCCCCGGGGGAGAAGGGAATTAGCACTTCTTATTTCTAACGTGCAAGCCGGGAGCAAGAGCCTGGCCGGCCGGCATCCAGGCTGCTGCTGTCCCGTGCCGAAATTCCTCCTGCTCTTCGCCAGCAGCCCCGGTTGGGTTGGGTTTCGTCTGAGCCCTTTTCCCTGGAGAGCTACTGGCATCGGCGTCACCCCCAAATCTCCCTCCTCCCAGGAACCGCTGTTAGCAGGCGGTAAAAGCGGTTGTGCGGGGTAGGGAGCAGGCCTTGTAAAAGGCTGGGTGAAATGCTGAGGAGAGCTCAAATAACAACATAAACCCTCCTGGCCACGAAACGTGGGCAAGGGCTCCAAGGGGCTGGCTCCTGTCGGGGTCTCCATCATCCAGCCCCGTCCTCGGGGTCGTGCAGAGACTTTGTTCTGCTCGGCGCTAGGTTGTTGTTTGGTTGTGCTTGGTTTTTTGATCTTTAATGCCACGTTATTTTTATATAAGCCTCTTTCCAAAACAGGGCCTATAAAATCTTCAAGCGATGTCCCCTCTCCCTGCCCCTTCTTCCCCGAGTAAATATTTTTAGCTCTTGTAAACACAAGCCATTAAGCACTCGAGAGTGAAAACCAATGCTCTGGGGAGGCACTGCTATAGGGGCGACCCACGTTCCTCTCCATCCAGAGATGCTTAAAGCACAACCCAAAATTGCAGCCTTATTTTAGCACCTCTGGACCCCATGGCGTGGGTTTGGGACCCACCAAATGCTCGTCCCAACCCCTGCTTCCCTCCTTCACGGGCATCTGGGAGGAGGCAAAGCTCTGCAAAGCAGGTGCTAAACTGGGATTTTTTTCAAAGTAAACCCAAAGCAACGAGCTGGCCAGAGCTCGGTGGGTTGCAGCCGTTCCCAAAATGTCACAGAGCTTGGAAAACTCTCATCCCTATCATTAATTCTCCGGAGCCTTTGCCGGATACTGTGCAGGAGATGCTGTATACAAGGATGCTTTGCTGCCTCTTGGACCTCGCAGTGCCTGGATCGTGTGCTGATGAGGTGCTGTCTTTTGGTTTAGATAGCAGAGGGTGAAAAAAAGAAATATTTATAAATTCTCCCGTTTGAAACCCCAGTGGAGATCTCCTTTGATTCAGCCTCACCCCTCTCCATGTGCTGTCGCTGCCTGAGCTAGCACCAAAGTACATCTCTCCACTGTCCGATCCCAGCTTTGATCGCAGAATCCCCGCAGTCTTCACCAAGTTGCCCTAAAACTGGTGGAAAATTCACCCCCTTTTTTTTTCCCCCTAGTCAAAATGTTGACATTTGGGGTAATCTGAGCAGCCACAGCATTTCTCTGGAGGCCAGCGCCCTGGTTTTATACAAATTGCACAGGGGACCACAAAGGAGATAAATAAGTTGCCCACAAGGATCGTTCGGAGCAGTCCAGCGAGAAACGCCGTCCTGTTCCCAGCTCTCGGCGTTTGACCCAGGTTGCGCGATGAGCAGGAGGGCTGGGATTGCACTGATGAGTGCAAGATGTCCCCAGGAAAGGGGACATCCAGAAAAGGCTGGAGGAAGCCAGCAGTGCCAGCAAAGGACACTGGGAAAGTCTTTGATGAGCGCAGATATGACGTTGGCTTGGAGGCAAGAGTCCTTTGAAGAAGCAAGGGGCTAGGACGTGGCTTTGGGACAGAAAGTGGCTTTTCTCTGGCTGGTTGGGGCTGTGTAAGCTGTCCGGCTCCAGTCTGTGGGACCCAGGGTGGCCTTGCAGAGCTGGACTTACCAGGGCAAGGTCTAGAGACACGGGCTGGGGAAGGGGCTTAGCGGCATGGCTTAAATGGAGTGAGATCAGAGCTGGGCTCCCGTCCAAGGTTCAGGGCAAGGCATAACTCTGAATTTCGCAAGCTACCCAAGCCTCCTGGGTTTGCGGCTTTGCAGCCTCCCGAGATCAGATTCCCATGATGGATTCCCAGGGGCAGAGAGAGAACGCTTCCCAAAACGGCCCAAATCCTGTCTGCTGAGCAGCCTCCTTCTCAGGCTATTTGCAGTGTTTGGATTTCTGAAGAAAGCAGCAAACAAGGAGGAATTTCTCCCTACTTTGAGGCTCCTGTTTCCCTCCCCCCTGGGAAACCCCCCTTCCCCCTGCAGCGATGCAAGTCCGAGGCCAGCCCATCCAACCGCCCGTGGTGGTGACCCTTCCCACCATCCTTCTGCTCCAGAAAGCCTCCTGCTGGGAAACCATCCTGTTGCCATCAGCTGCAATCAGACCCTTGCTTTCTTCCTCCGCCGGGCATTTATAGGATTCGTTGGGGTGTGATTTGCACAATTTAGGATAAGACACATTTTTTGAGCTCCCCTAATCTCTAAGCAGTTGCTGAAAGCTCAGGAGCATCTCAATTTGTGGTTGCATGTCTAGAGGGTCTCCATTAATATTTCTTTCCCTCCTGCTTCTCTCCCACACCCTCACTTTCACCTTTATAGGGGAATAGTGTCATCTATGAGGATTTGTGGACTTCGCTTTCCAAAGGGAAAGGGATGCTGAGCACTTTTTGCAACCCAGCCCCAAGAGCTGAGCCCTCGAACATCGTTTCCCCTCTTGTCCGCTTTCCCAGCCCTGGGATGGGAGAGGTCTCATCGCCAATGGGTATAAATAGTGGTGACATCAACCGGGAACAACATGCCTCTCCCCTTTTCACCATAAAATACGTGTATCATCTGCCTGCTCCATTGATTTTCCTCTCGCCACTCCCTGTTTTATTTACTGCCTGATTCAAGCGCTGCCGAAAGCCCTCCTTGCGTGGCAGCGGGCTGCGGTTCGGGTTTGCTGTCCCCGAAACGAGGTGATGTCGGGGTTGGGGGGGAGATGTCAGATTGCCCTGACTCATAATAAAACCGCATACATTCATTTTCCTGTCAAAGCGGCTTTAAACAAGCCCGATATGAGTAAACATGGAAGCACAGATTGCAAAGGCTGTACAAACACTCCCAGCTAACCGGTTTATACTCAGCAGATGTTAATGTTTAGCAGGCGGGGATGTGCCAAGAGGGTAAAGTAAAGAGGGAAAAAGTGATGGAAAGGTGGGAAAGGAGGGAAAGGTGATGTGGCTGCCGGAGCCGGCCCTTTTCAGGGGGCGAGACCCTTGTTGCAGCGGGCGGTGGGATGCAGGAGGCAGCGGTGCAGCCTGGAGCATCCCCAAAACCCCTCGCACGTGCCTGGTACCTCTTGTTTGGCCCCCGATTGAGCCTGGCATGCAGCTCAAATCATCTGTGGGATGGGCTGGGATGGATATCACCTTTGCAGGGCACGCTCCAGGCGTTTAGCAGGGTTTGTTGGACGGAGCCATTAGGTATCCATAGGAGCCAAGCTGCGGCACGTGTAGGAAAGCAGCCACGATCCTGGAATAATGTTATCTTAGCAAATGGTTTTGTTATGGTTGTCGGCTTCCTTGAGGAGCATTTCTTAATCTAGAAAAGCAGTGGTCCCAACGCAGCGGGAAGTTTTTCATTATCGGCTCCGAGGAGTTCGGAGATGAGAGATTAGGGGGAAAGGCACACAAATCCACTGCTCCGGGAAAGAAAAATACGGGATCTCTCTTTGGTGAGATGTGAAAATGCCTTGGAAATACTGGCTGCATCCAGACGCGAACTCAGGTAGCCCAAACTCGTGACGGGGGTGACCAGATGTGGGCTGCGAGCAGCTGCCAGCGTTGCTTTAGCAAAGAAAATGTAACAGAAAGTGGAGAACGGAGGAACTCCGCACCTGTGACAGCGCTGCTCCTCCTGTTTCCTCATTTCGCCACATTCTTTGCATTGTTTTTCACAATATTTTGAGCAAACCCCAAAGATTTCTACTCGGAGAAGCACAATATTGGCTCTTTGTATATATCACATATATAACGGTGTTTCCAGCGTGCACACCGCAGACACAACCAGGACCTGCAGCCCTGGAGGAAGAGGGGACGGAAGATCCATTAAGACTGCGGGAGTTTCACAGCGTCTTGGGGTGCACCCAGCAACTTGATATTTTTTTTCATTTGGGAAAAATAAAGTGTTATTTATTTTTGTACAGCGGGATCTACTTTTTTTTAGGAGGCACCCACTGAAATTGAAGTTGGTCCTGGGAAAAGAGGCAAAGCAGCAGACTAAAGGAGGGAATGGGTAAAGAGAGGAGTTGGCTGTATCCCCTGCAGCTGGCTAGACTCTCATGCAGCAAAGCAATGCAATTTCTTGCAAATACCCATTTGTCTAGTGCAAAACGCCTTACATATCTCCTCGCCCTCGGTTTGCGGTCCAAACCCGAGCCCTACCACAGCTCCGAGGGGTTCGGAGTCTGTCCCGCAGGGGAAGCCACAGCTTGAGCACGGGTTGAGCCTCTGCAGCTCAGATTTGAGCAAGAGCTCAAGATTGCTTCTAACTTCAGAGGTCGTTTGGCACAACACCCTACAGCCACGGGAAGGGGGAAGGTATATATGTAGGTGAACCAGTTCGAGGGATGAAAAAGCCATCCGGAGAAGACTAAAAGGTGCATGAAAGCATGGAGGAATGGATGGAAACAGCAGCATGTGGGAAGCAGAACCAGAAGGTCCCATCCCAAGGGACTTTCGCCTTAATACAAGCGAACACAGGCACTGAAATATCTCGCCACTGCTCCGCAAAGGATTTATCCCCCAAGATTTGACCCAGAATAAGGAGGATTTAGGGCCTTTTCCTAGACGTCTGCGCTTGCGTCTCTCCCACCCAGCAGCGCACTGCTGGCATCCATCAGCGGAGCCCCGCAGCCCCCGTCCGTCTGTCCCACCGTGTTGTTTGGTTTATTGACATTTTCAGCCCCTACGCTCTGCGCCACGAGGGGAATGTTGTCGGGTTTTTTTATCTCCTTCCCGCTCCAGCTTTATCAGTTATTTATTTATTTGGGTTTATTGCTTTCCTTGTTCGTTTTGTCGTTTCGTTTACTCAATCCCCAAGGCTGCTGAAATGAGGCACTGAAAAAGAAAATATAGGACAAATAATTATTATTTGCATGTTCTCTGGAAGAAGCCAAGAAAGAGTCTCCAGGGAGAGGGTGGGATTCGCCTCTGTTTGTTTCTTCAGAGGCAATATTAAAAAGGAAAAATGTGAAAAGGCGGGTGGAAGAGTTAACCCTTGCCGGAGCCACGTCTCCGCACCACGGAGGGGGCTGAGAGCTCCCAGCAGCGGGGAGGAGAAAGAGGATGAATCAGAAACAGGTTCCCTGGTGCTTTTGGCTTCCCACCAGCAGAAACAATGCAAAAATAAAATGCAAGAGGAATCCCTGGCAGCAGGGAGAGAAAAGCCGTGCAGTCTGGTACCCAGGGCAAAGCGAAGGGTAGGGTAATTTTTTTCCCACGTAAACTCACCCCTCCCAAAAAAACAAAACTATACCCCCTGATGGCATTTTTAGGAACAAATCCCAGCTGGATTTGGTGAATAATTTCCAGGCGTGGGCGTGGAGGCAAGGGGCTCTCACGTGGCACGTGCCGGGGCTGAGCGCCCGGCTGCGTGGGATGCTCAGCATCGCCTCGGGGGCTGAGGAGCCCCTGCACGGTCCCCTGGGGCGGCTCGAAGAAAAAATTGGGATGCCCATCGCTTGGTACTAACTCGTTGGCTTCACGACAGAGCTAATTTTGTGCCTTTTTTTCTTTTTTTTTTCTCTTTACTAAAAGGAAACAAAAACATTGACTCCCCCGCAGATGCACGCGACATGTTAATTACAGCAGACTTCTATTTTTCAGGTCCAAATAGGAAACGTCAGCCGCGTCCAGAAAACCACCTCGGCTGCGCGCTTCCAGCAACCCTTCGGCTGCGTTAGAAAATAAAATCCCTAAAGCCTTTCTAATTGCATCTGCATTGGGGGTGGGAGGAAGGAAGGAAGGAAGGAAGGAAGGAAGGAAGGAAGGAAGGGAGAAAGGGAGGAAGGGAAGGAGGGAGGGAGGAAGGGAGGGAGGAAGGGAGGGAGGAAGGGAGGAAGGAAGGGAGGGAGGAAGGAAGGGAGGGAGGGAGGAAGGGAGGAAGGGAGGAAGGGAGGAAGGGAGGGAGAAAGGGAGGAAGGAGGGAGGAAGGAAGGGAGGGAGGAAGGAAAGGAGGGAGGGAGGAAGGAGAGGGAGGAAGGAGGAAGGAAGAGAGGGAGGGAGGAAGGGAGGAAGAGAGGGAGGGAGGGAGGGAGGGAGGAAGGAAGGGAGGAAGGAAGGGAGGGAGGGAGGGAGGGAGGAAGGAAGGGAGGAAGGAAGGGAGGGAGGGAGGGAGGGAGGAAGGGAAGGAGGAAGGAAGGGAGGGAGGGAGGGAGGAAGGAAGGGAGGGGGGAAGAAAGGAAGGAAGGGAGAAAGGATGGATGCAAGGAATTATGCAGAATCACTTATACTGGAGATGGACTTTTTTTAAATAAAGAGCAGCTTAAATGCTTTAAAATTACGTGCTTCACATTTTCTTCGAGATGTCAGATCCTTGCTCTTGAAGAGATGGTCCTAAGGACTGGGAGGAGGATACGTGTTGTCTCTTTTTCCTTCCCTTTCTCCTCTTCAAAAGCAGAAAAAAATAAGTTTAAAAGGGAATGAGCCAAAGATTTCCTTTTGAAAAAGACACACATTCAAAGGGTTTTATATTACCCCCCCCCCCCAAAAAAAAAAGAACAACACACTGCAAATAACATAAAAGTGATTTTCCTTTCCTCCCCCATTGCCTTTTGGCAGCCGTGTTTTACCTGTCCCCCGGGACGGCGTAGCACAGCAGGCACGGAGGGTCTCCAGCTGCTCGGCGATGCTCCGGGGATGCGGAGAAGCCAAAAAACCCTGGGATTCAGGTGGGATAACAGCTGCTTCGCATTAGCATCTCCCTCTTGAGGTTTCCCTTGTTTTCCTTCTTTCTCCTTGTTTCCTTTTCTCTCCGCTCACTCCTTTTTCTGCCGCCTTTGGGATGAACAAAACGCAGCCCCGGTTCTCCCCGTCTGTCAGTGCGCGTTTTCCTCCGTGTTTGGTTTTTCCGCCTAATATATCCTCGTCTCCAAAGTAAGTGCTGAAGCCAGGGGGTTCATGGGCAACTTGGGAGAAGTACGATCAAGGCCGTACTTTGCCACAGCCATCCTGCACCACCCCAAGTAAGACCCCTAAAACCCAGATCTCGCCTCCCCCTAAATACTGGAGGTATCTAAAGATGGATGAAGACGCGGCCTTTAGTCTCCCTAATTTCACTTAACGTCTAGCATGGGGATATTGGGTTTTTCCCCAGACTCCCTGGGATTTTTTAAGATCCCCAGGTAGACCAGGCTTCAGTAGACTCAGTCTACTCCTTACTCATCATCTTGCTGCACCTTCCCCTCCATCCCTTGTCCAGATGTCCTTCCCTTACCTCTCACGCCTGTGTTTCTATAGCACATGGGGCTGCTTCTGGACAACATATGTCATCGACAACACAGAGACCCTTAATTATCTCTGTCATGATAGTATGGTCCCTATAGTGACCATAATTTTGGGAACATGTGTTTCTGCTATCCGGAGCCTGGGCGCTGTGCTTTGAAAATATTCCGAACGATATAGCGTTGCAGAAAAGGCCGAAGGAGTATATTAGCAAGGGAAAAAAAAAAAAAAAAAGCCTGTTCTGTGACATGGGGAGGGATATATTTAGGATATTTTCTCAGCTCTGTACACCCCAAAGGCTTTGATTCAGCCTCGGTGTAAACTTCCAGCATGCGTGTGAAGTTGCTTTGCTTACAGGCTGTACCGAGCAGGGAGGTGCTGAAGTGCCTGCTCAAAATTAAGGACATGCTTAAGAGCTAAGAAAAATGTGTGGTATTTAAGCATGAATAGCAATTAAGCCCCAAAACGTGTCCCTGAGTGCCTCGGTGGCTCGGGGACAGAGTGTATTGCTTAGCCAGCTCCGGCTGTGCCCGGTGCTTCGGCCACCTGAAAGTGTCTCAGATGCTCTGCTGAATCCCTGCGGTCTCTATTTTTTAATTTAGAGGAAAAAGCAGCTGTTACTGCAAATAATTACCCTTACGCCTGGATTACGTACAGTGTTGTTCCTTCCACGACTCCAAAACACGTTTCCTTGAGGACTTCTATTTCCAGACCTGTCAATCCAACACCTCTCACCAGCGCTAAATTCATTTACAAGGGGCGGCGGGGGGGTGGAGAGAAGAAATGCTTTAAAAAATAAATAATCAAGCCACATTAAATCACCATTTGGGAGACCATCCGCCTCCCAGGCTTGCTTGGCTGAACTTGATATTAATTAAGCTAAATCCAAACGCAGCACCTTCCCCAGGAGTCTGCTGGAAAGCTCTCACCGCTCACCCCATGGCTGCAATTTCCAAGGGCTTTACCTAGTTAAGGATTATAATCTTTAACAGCTGCCTGATTTACTCAGCTCATTCCCTTGGAGATGCTGAGGCGGTCCTCGGCCGAGGAACGCCATCTCTCTCCGTCTGCCATCGTGTCTTCGAGGATTATGCATTTATAGGAGCGAAAGTATGTGATGGAGACCTCCAAAAAGATAAAATCCCGCTCCTGCCACCGCTCAATAGGGAGGTGGGAGTTTGCTTGCCATAAATCCACGAGGTCTGCTTGCCAGACTAGAGTTGGCCGGACAAATTTGGCACTGACCGCGTCGTATAATTAGAAGAAAATATTAAAAAAAAAAACAACCCACACAACGGCAGAAATGCTTGTGGGAACGTGTCAGTTTGCTGGCTGGGGAGGACGACGGGGGGAAGTTTAGTCTGCTGCAAGTAGCCAGCAAGGGTCGGCATCGCCGGGGGTTGGCATCCCTCCCCGGCCGATCCCGCGGCACCAAGGTGCTGGAGCTCGTCTCCATCTCCCGGCTGCGGAGAAGCTGCCCGAGCTTTCTGCGAGCGCCTGACCCGGGGTTAGGATCAATGACACATCCTCAGAGCCGCCGGAGTGGGAAAAAGACCTTTTCTGCTTGGAGAGCAGGTTTTTTCCTGCCAGATTCGGGGAGGGCCGGCCGTAGCCAGCACAGTCTGTCCTCTGCGATCGGCCCCGCGGCAGCTATCGCAGCCGTCGGTGCCGGGAGAGGTGCCGGAGAAAAGCGGGGAGAGGGGCCGGGGTCTCTCATCCCTGCTCCACATCAGTATTTCATTTTACATCCCCGACCTCACGTGAGCATCCCCCTTTTCCGTGTGGAAGGCAGAGCGCTGCGCTGCCCTTCCCAGTTTATTTCACCCCCCCGGGAGAGGTTTTTTGCAGGACACGTGTTATCAATTAGGTCCATTTGTTCAACGTGCGTCTGGTTTTGCTTTTGTCTCCTGGCAAAACCCAATAATAATAATAATAATAATAACAGCAATAATAATAGCAAGGCAGCATCCCAACCTCCGGGAGTGGATCTGCAGCCACGTCGAAGCACCGTGGACCAGAAAGACAGACGAGGCACGAGCGCTGCCCTCACCCTCGATGGTTTCTCTCCCCGACATCACACTTCAGGTAACCCCCTTTTTTAAAAAAAAATTCTTTTCAAGCTTCTCAGGTTTCAGCTTAGGACAAATGAAAACAAGCAGATTTGCAGGCGGTCCCAGATGCGGGATCGGGTTTTAGTTTCATAAAGGCATTTGGTATGCACTGCCCAAGCCGTCTTCAATCCTCGGGCTCAGCCAGGGATGGGTTTGGAGCGAAGCACTCGGTGGTTTGGCTGGAGCACCGCAGGACCTTCGTTCTCAGCAAATCCCCTTGCGTATTAAATCATTTAGAGAGTTTAGCACTTGTTATACGCAAGAGCTTAAGAGGCTGGAGATCTCGAAGTCCCATCATGAATACCAGCCATGCCTCGTGCTACTATGCCATGAGGGTAGATTCAGTTTTCATGCTATTTTTACTGCTTAAAATGTAAGAAAAGGTGTATTGGGTCGGAGCAGAGGTTTGTCTAATCCAGCATCTTTCTCCAAAGGTGGCTAAAAGCAGATGCCTGGGGAAGTGCACAAGAAAAGGGCCAAGGAAGTGGATGGGAGGCTAAAATAACCAGGGGAACTAAATGCACTTGTTCTAGCAGGGGACTTGTGTAGGTCTTTTCTTTTTTGGTGGTGGTGGGAGGGATTTTTTTGGTAGTTTTTGGGTTTTTTTACACAAAAACTCACCGTGCTCTCCGCAAAGGCAGGGAATAGGGAAATGAAATGCTACCAGAGGGGCATTTCAGAAATACCCGCTATGCCTCTCCCAGGGTGTAAGTATCTCCGAGGAGCCGACGGCTTTGCCCTTCGCTGGTTGAGACATTTGCTGGGAGGTTGATGGGGATTCCTTGGCCTAAGGGGATGAGTCTCATGCCCATCGGTCTGCCCCTTTCAGTTCCCTGGCTGTTTTTAACCCCATTTTAACCACAGCAAAGCTGAGTTTTCAAAGCTACGGGTTTCCTTCACGTTTAGTGGAGCTGGAGGATGCAGGTGAAGATGCATCGGCGTACCCTGAAGGGAAAAGCAGCCGCCTCAGCCTTTTGTTAGATATCAGAGAATGCAAAGAAGACAAATTCACAATGAAGGGAAGCAAAGCACAAAATCTTTCAGTGTCAGAAAACTAGGAAGCCCGAGAGCCGTCGGTGACAGCGTCTCATGACGCTGGGAGAAGCTACCCCTTCCCCTTGGACACCGCAGATGATGCTCCGCAGCATTTCTCTCTCACTGGGAGCCTATTCCCGCGGCTCCGGGTTTGATACGGATGCGGGACATCACCTGTGTCACCCGCCTGGTGCCAGGTGTCGGTGTTTGCCTTGGCCCCATTAAGTCACCGCCGGCTTTCCTGCAGCAAAGCACCCTGAGCAAACAGACCGTGGCTTGGCTAAACACCAGGCTTCCCTGTCAGCGGGTGTTTCTGGCATCGGTCCTCAGTTTCTTCCTTCTTTACCAGGTAAATACTTGGGGCTTGTGTGGTTTTTTTGTCTCTCTGGGTGATTTTTAAGGGCACCTGGTTAAAAGTGTGGCTGTCACCTGGTGCTGGAGGAGCAAGGTGTTGGTTTTAACTTGGGTTTCTGCTCCTGAACAGATACTTGATGGGGAAAGCTATGGCACAGGGTGTTGTGCTGGGTGGAAACCTCCCTCTCTGTTCCTAATAAAGCTGTTTGCAGCCGGAGCCTTTGCAGCGTGGAATGTATTGGGGCTGAAACTGAAATTTCTTGTGGGGAGAGGTGGAGGTGATCAAGCCTTTATTTCCCCGAAGGAACTGGCGAGGGGGAAGGTGCTCGGTCGGTTCTGTCGTGTTTGTTTCTTTATGGTAATGAAAAGCAAAGCAAGCTTGCCCCCCTGTAAAACACGTTAAATTTGCCAAATCATTACAGCATAGCAGGGGAAAAAATTGCATTTGCTGGGGGAAATAAAATACCAGGCAATCTGTTGAGAGCTGGAGAGGGTGACATCAGACATCCCTGAGCAGACGTGTCGCGTTAAAAGGCAGAGCCTTATCTCACCGTTGGCCCTGATATAACCGGGAAAGAGGGCTGTGACTCAGGGAGGGTGTGCTGGGAATGGGCAGGAGGGACGCGCTCTGTTTTCCGGGCACCCAGCAACCCCGCAGCTGCGGCGGGCTGGCTCAGCTGTAAAGCTAACCTCGCTTTTCCTGGACCATCCGAAGGTGATGTGAAAAGGGGCCGTGACTGAGGCCGTGTCCGCACACGGAGCGGATGACTCCGGAGCAGCACGTCGGGAAGGGATGGTCCCAAACAATGGTATGTGCAGACACGGTTGTTCCAGGATGTGAGAGCGCTGGTCCAGTTTACGTTAATCTGTTTAACTCTGTGTTGCTGTTATCCTGACAAAAGAGCATCCCGGTTTCAGGCTAAAGCAAACCAGCCTCGTGCATTTAACATCCCGGTGCAGGCGAGCCCTGGAGCTTGCAGGAACTAATCCACCACTGGGCTCGTTCAGGCTGGGTTTTTTTTTTTGCCAATAACAAATCCTGTAGCAGAAGCAAGTCAGAATAAAGCTGTTAGGCTTTCAAAGTTGTTGTTTTTCGTGGTTTTTTTTTTTCTTCAGTTAATGAGTTGAGGCTTCTAAGAGGCTGGGATCGCAATAAGATAAGAAACGCTCTGCAGCCACCAACTAAATGACATGGGCACGACCACGTCCCTCCGGGGAACCAGGTGTAACTTTAAATACGGTTTTATTTCAGATTTGCTATTGACGCACAAACAGCAGAGATCGATGTTTAGTATACATGGTATACACAAAGCAGCCAGTACGATCGGCATCTCCGTCCTTTTGCTGCACACTCGGCAAAAGAACCGCACACAAGAAATCCCTCCTGCCCCATCCTTCCCCCCCTTGCCGTGAACAAGGGTGACGATTTCTCGGTGGCTTGGAAACCATCTGTAGGATGGCAAGACGCAAAAGGGCAGCTCCTCAGAGCTCTGTCCCCAAACGAAAGCACGGCGGGCTCAGCTACTCAGGAAAACCCTCCAAAAATGGATGATACGTTCATGGGAATGGAGACCTGGAAGGGATTTCCTAGAACATTAAATCCCGTCCCCTGCTGTGCAGAGCAACCACAACATCTGCTCCTGGCTCTGTCAAGCAGCGTGGAGACCCAAAATATTATTGTGTTCAAAAAGGCAGTACATAAATCCAGGGAGGGTGGGTCCACAAACATTGTCACGAGGAGTTTGCTAAGCTGGTGGAAAGGTCTAGCAAGGAAACCCTTGTGCTACCGCTGTCCTCGTTCTTGTGATCTTTCTCGCCTTGCCCACAGCTGGAGACCTTTTGGAGCAGACCAAAGGGCACAAGGAATTTCCACGCTATATCTGCATGGGACCGAGCGAGCAAGGTAGGCTCCAAGCCTCTAGTAGCTGAGACAGTGTCTTCTGCCTACCCATAATCTGTGTATCATCCCTATAGTCCCTTTCTGCTGATCCCACTAACGGCACAGCTCCACCCAGAGACTCTGGCTTGCTCACAGTCCCAGCTAATTGATTAAGAGGCACCTTCATCAGTGGAAAAGCAAAACACAAAATGCTCCCTGATGGTGGGATCTGAGCAAGAGACCTAAATAATGCATTAAAGGGTCCTGGGGAAGAGGGCAGCGTGTGAGGTAAGACAGCCTCCGACCGCAACGGGCACGATGCTACATAACCATCAGAGGTACCGAATAAACCCTTGCACAAACCCTGGAGGGGGAAGCTGGTTGCGGATGCTCTGCAGCAGCAACAGGTTCGATGCCCCCTCTTTCCCTGCACGCCCGAACCCCGCTGAGCCCCTTTCCCCCAGGAAAAACCCAAGACGCGAATTTATCTTCCGCTCCCGCAGCTCAAAAGCGATGCCGGGGGTGTCACCCTACCTCCACCAGCTCTGCTAAAGTTCAGCTTAGGATATCTCTGGGGGGCTTAATGCAGAGGAAAAATAGCCCAACCTGGCCCAAAGGTTGGAGGGCAGAGAGCGGTGGGATGTCGGGGCACAGCGTACTGGTCCCATGAAGCAGCGAGCACCATTTCCAGAGCGGACTCAAGTACTGGCGACTCGCGGGGCTGCGTCAGACCCCATATAGCACCGTGCCATGGTACTACAGTACAGTTGCTTGTTGCCTGTTTTGGAACGACAGCTCAAATCTCAGGTCCATCTTTTTAGCCCTGAAAAACTTTAGGCGGGCGGTTTACGACCTGCCCTGGACCGGGGTGTAACGGAGCATCCAGCCACGCACTGGATGCTGACACAGCCCCGTCCCAAAGCACCATAGGAAAACCTCAGCCAGGTGAGAGAGCCCGCTGGGAATAACACCGTCCCCACTACGCAAGGTTTACATCCATCGGGGCCGGGGGGGGGGGGAAGGAGGTTAAAAAAAAATACAGAGTTAAGCACCATAAAATCTATACTGGTCAGGTCATAAACATGAGGAGAAAACGAAAATAAAGCCACCACCTTCCAGCCTGATCTGGCAATGCTGCTGGGGCTCTCTGGACCACCCAGGCTGCAAAGTCATTGCCAGTGAGCCCTGGAGGCATCAGGCCCAACACCTCATCACACCGGTGGTTGGACAGTATAATTTGCCATCGTTGCATTGGTAAATCCTTTTGGTCCCATTTAGCACAAGTGTTGGGGGAGTCCGGGGAGGGGGGAGGTAGGCTTGGCCCTGGGAAGACGGGGGAGACCTCGACTGTGCAATTTAGGGGACATCCCCCTGCCTGTCCTTGGATCCATCCCGGGCAGCATTCCCCCTCGTTTCCATCCATCCCCGCCCGACTCCCAGCCTCCACCGGTGGGTTTCCGCGTCGTTCGGCGGCTTCGAGGTAGATGTTCGTTCCCGCTCTGTCTCCAAGTGACCTGGTCGGTAAAATCCCTCTCTCCCAGGCGCGTGGGATGTGCGTGCTCTGTCCCCACACCCAGGTCCCTTTTTTTCCCCATTTTTTTCTTTTTTTTTTCCCCGTTTGATATGTGCTATGGACATCTCCCCCTCTCCCAAGCCCTGGCTGCTGCTTGGCTGCATCCAGCCGGAGGAACACCATGCCCTTCCTCACAGACACCCCTTGACCCGCTCAGCACGGCCTCAAGGTGCAAAAATCCAGCTCCTGCGGCTTCCTCCGAAAATTGCAACTCTCCCGGGGCAGCAGGCGCCCAGATGGGACCAAGCACTTCAGCGCCCGTCTCTTGAAACCCCGACCGCAGCTCTTGGAGCAGGGAGACCAAGGTCCAGCTTCCCACGCCGGGCAGGGCTCCCCGCACAGCCGGACATCAGCTGGCCGCTGTGCCACGTCGCACTCGGCAGCCGGTTGACCGTAGGAGTCACGGCAAGCCACCGAACGCTTCTGCAACCCATCGCCGCAGGTGACGGAGCAAGCCTCCCAGCCGCCCGCTGCCCACTTGTAGGAGGGACGCTTGTAGTTCGGTCTCCCACCATCTAAGCGGTTGGACAGGCTGAGGACGCTGTTGTTGAGGTCCGGTGGGGTCTTGCCCTCCTTCTTGTAGGAGGACTTGTCCTCCTTGCTCTCCTTGGGGAGGTAGAAGGAGTAGCGTACCCGAGGAGGGGTCATCTTCCCCACAGAGAGCACCTCCAAAGTCAGGGGTTCCTGGATGGGCTTGAAGGCTTGGAGGCTCTCAACGGCAGTGCCGGTGCCGCTGTACCGCAGGACGCTGCCCTTCACCATCAGGTCCCTCTCCACGGCCGAGACGATGAAGTGGCCATTCAGCAGGTACTTGCCCTGCCCGTTCTTCAGCGCCAAGTAGTTGTCGTCGCTGATCAGCCCTTTGTAGCCCCGCTGCCTGATGTCGATGTTGGAGGCGCCCGCGGGGATGACCACCACAAAGTTGTAGCCATGCCTGGAAGAGAAGAGCAGGCAGGGCAGGCCGTCAGGCAGGGGACATCCCGCTACCACATGGCCTTAGCTCAAAGCTCTGCAGCTACAGCCCTGAGATCTTCCTACCCCTACAGTTATCTCCTCCTTCCCATGAAGATAATTTTGAATCTCCTCCCTGTGCTGAGTTTTGTCTAGGCTGAGGTCACCCAGATGTGAGAAGATGCTTCAGCCCCTGGCTCAACAGTACGGGTGTACTGGACATAAGTCCATCAGCAGAAGCCAATAGCACGTTAAATGTGGCCTGCTTCTCCTTCAGAGCCAGCCCAGGTCTCCATGCAGGGATGTAGACTAGCACCAGGAGAGTTTGCTCAGGGTGGACTTAGTCCCCACCACCATCTCCACCACCTTCCTGCACCCACTCCAAAGCGCAGAGCTGGGAGAGGGGGAAGCGCGTGCGGTCACCTAACACTTACATGGGCTTGGTGAACAAGCCTGAGACCTTCTTGCAGCTCTTGTTGTCTCCTCCACAGACGCTGCATTTGTCGAACTTCTTCTTGGAGCCCAGCTTCCCGTCACAGCCCGCTTTGATGCATTTGCCCTGGACGCAGACCGAGGTGGAGTCGGGGGAGCAAGGGGTGCCATCCACAACCTGCACGAGGGTGAGCAAAACAAGCCGCTGCATTTCCCTGTGCCACCCCACAAACACCCCTGACTGTGGCCATCCAACCCGGGCCTACCCAAACCCATCCAACAGGTCCTGAGGAGATGCTAGCAGGCACTGCGTCGCCCTTTGCTCATCCTCTGCTTTGCAGTCGGGATTTGTAGGGTCTCTGAGAAGAGCCGGATGGGACTATATCCCGTTTCTGCTGCATCTACATAATTTTTTGCCCTTTCTGTTGCATCGGTGGAAGAGGGAGCAGGCTGCATTGGGGAGACAGCTAACACCACGCTGCTCAGTCCCATGTCTGGCCCCTGCCCTGTCCAGCACATGCATCGCTTCCCCAGCATCCTAATCACCATCCTCGATTTCAGGACTATGGGCATATCCCAGAGACACCTTTACAAACCCAGAGGAAGACCCTCCACAGACCACCTCCAGCCCTGGAATAAATAAGCTGACATGTACATGCTGATTCATACCAGCCCGGTGGATTCCCCTCCTCCATAACCTCATCTAACACCAGCTGCCCACCAGACAAGGAAAATTCGTTCATCTCCAGGCATGCTGGAGTCATCCTACAGCCCAGACGCTGACCCTGGGGGTCCCTCACCAACCTTGGGTGCCAGCACGTAGAAGTAGCCAGTGCCGTTAGCCCGGCAGATGAGCTTGCATTTATCCCGGGGAGAGACGCCGGAGTATTTGGGGACCCAGGAAACGGAGGCGGTGAGGCGGTTGGTGCTGTGGCTGTAGCCATTGAAAGCCTCACACTGCTCCTCGCGGAAGCTCTTCCCCGGCACTGGAAAAAATGGGGATGTGCATGGGATTGGGGACCAGCCTGGACCTCCAGCACCGGTTTTACAGGGTTATTATACGTCATGCACACAACCATGAGCAAGCTGAGCTCCAGCCCCTTACCTGCAGCAGAGCAGGGGTCCAGGTTGCAGGAGCGGTACTTGACGCGGACTCCCTCGCAGTAGGAGCCCCCGTTGGCAGGCACCGGGTTGGTGCACTCCCGCTTGGCCAGCTGCACCCCACCGCCACACGTCCGTGAGCACTGCCCGTAGGGCGCCCACTTCGCCCAGCCGCCGTCCACCTGCGGGGATGTGGCAGGGTGAGATGCTGCGTCCCCTTCGCCGCTGGCTCCATCCCAAGCAGGGGCTCTCTGGACTTGGAGTCATCCCTTGGCAAGCAAAACCTCTGCCTTCTGCCCCCAAACCTGCCCGGGGCTGGATGGAGCAGAGCAGCAGCATCCCTCCTTGAGAAATACGCAGTACCCAAGGGACCTCCATCTCTTTTCACATCGGTGTCCCCTGCTGGGTCCCCAGCCAGGAGGCGGGGGACTGCCCAGCCAGCACCCATGCAAAAACTCGGGGCAACCCCACGGGATGTTTTGAGGCTCACGGCGCAGGTACTCACCCTGTACTTACTGATGTTATGCCTCTCAACGCAGGCTCCCTTCAGGCAGAAACGCCCCTCGCCGCAGCCGGTGCCGTCCGCCCAGGGGAAGTGACGGGTCTGGCAGACGATCTGCCCGCGGGCCTTGCCCGTGCACCAGAGCTTGGCACAGTACTGCATGTACGGGCAGGGCTTGGAGCCCACGCCGAAGGCCAGCTCGCACTGCTGGTTCAGGCTGTAGCTCGTCCCCGGCAGGTCTTCGGGCAGCGGGATGGGTTTGGCAGGCTGGTCCAGCAAGCAATCTCCTGCAGGAGCGGAGATGGGGGGGTCTACCGGGTCCTCGGGGGGGTTGTATGGACCAGCGCGGGGAGGGAGAGCATCGCTGCAGGGAGGTGAGGATTTGGCCGGTAATTTGGCCAAAGCTACCCCAGCCGCACGCCGCCAGCGGCACCGGGTGCTACCCCAGGGATGCCCCCGAGGTCAGCTGCATCCCAGACCCAAGTGACTCCATCTCTTGGTGACACTGGGTAGAGCCGTGCCAGCAGCCTCAGGGCAGATGTCACTGCTGGGGACACCCCGGCACTGAGGAAGCCCAGCTGATGCAGAGACACTGCCAAACTCCCCGCTTCCTTCTAACTTTGTTTGCAGAGGAGGGAGAAGAGTTGCTCTACAGCCCATCAACCTCTCCCGGTAACCAGCCCCAGGGACGGATCCTGCTCCGACGGGACAGGGACACAGGTAAGAGGGCGAGGGGCACAGGAGGGCTCACCATGGCCGCTGTCGAGGAAGTCGGTGATGATGGCAGCGCTGCAGGCTGACCAGGGGTTGGCACGGTCGATCTGGATGAGGGTGGGGGACATCATGTGGTTGGTCTTCAGCCGGCCGAAGACCTCCTCGCAGGCCTTCACGTTGTCATGGGGCATGTTGAAGACGTGGCCTGGGAGGGGAGATAAGGGGGAGCAGCATGATTAACCCCACTTGGCACGCAGACTAGGGCCCCTACAGCTTCTTGCAATGCGGGAAACTGAGGCACGGAGTGGGGCAGACCCTTGCAGGGATTGCAAATTCTGTGTACAGGCCAGGAGACACCCGGGAAAGGACAATGCTGGCACACACCCCGGCTCGGACCGTACGCAGATGCCGGGAGCTTGCAGGACCAGCACACACGAGCTACCCTGCCAGTGGCATCCCCAAGCCAGCGTGCTTTCTGGCACGCTGTCCCGGCTGCTTCGTGCACGGCCATCAGTGGAATGGAAGGACAAAGAAAGTTGCAAAAAGAAGGAGATTCAACCCTCCTCCCTCCTCCTCCTCATCCTGCCGTGCACCGCAAGTGTCTCCAGAGGTAGGTGTGCCCTCCGCCTGTTATTTCAGGACTCCCGAATCCTGGAAACCCAGCTGAGGTAGCAACCACAACAGCAAATCCTTTTGCTTTCTCAGCAGCTCTTTCCTACCCAGCTCAGGGGGGGTCTCGTGCCCTGAGGTGGAGTTTCCCCATCACGGGATACCGGTTATTGTCTGATCTTCCGGAGGCTGAAATTAGGGTTATTTTGAACCTCGCCGGCTCCTGGCGTTCTTCCCAAGAGGATGGGGAGAGCAGGGAGCCTTACCCAGCTCGTGGGCGGTGGTGAAAGCCGAGGGCAGCCCGTCGTCCTCGATGACGGAGCAGCTGCGCTTGGGGTCGCACATGGTGCCCACGTCCGCCATCCCCAGCGTGTCGCAGGTGGTGGCACCGCACAGGTCCTGCAAGGCACGGGGGGAAGGCGTTAGTCCCAGGGCCAGCACGGGCACCACGGTTCCCCATCCCCACCCCATCCCCGGTACCCCACGGGGAGCTGATCCCAGGCTGCTGGGGGGAGGCAGCCCAAAGGGATGGGCACCGCACCAGGCTGCGGAGGCAGGAAACCTCACCCTGACCCGGACCAGGCTGCAACAATGTGTTTGCATTTAACCCTGGCACCGGGGATGCTTTTTGTGCATAGCATTCTCCCGTGCCTCCAGCGACAGCCTTTCCCACCCGAACGGCTCCTCCGGCCAGGGTGGAGCCGGTTTCGGCACAGAGGAGTCAGCCTGGCTCTGTTCTTCAGCGCGAGCTCAAGGACCAGACCCAGGTGGGTGGACGGGAAGGCACCTGGCCTTGGGCTCACAGCTGACTCGTTTCTCAACCTCATTTATCAACTCTTGTTCCTAGGAACAAGAAGCCCCTGGACCAGCTCCAGAGGTTCCCAAGGTTAAGGGAAGTGCTCCTGTCTCTCCAAGACACTTCACAGCCGTCCCTCAAGGAGCAACCAAGCCCAGATAGAAAGAGGAACCAGCCCAGCCTTCCAACACAAGGACTGCCTGACCCCCACGTAGATGCAGCTGGGACAGGGGACGGGAGGGGTCCCTTCGTAGGTGGATCTGCCCTCCTTCGGGATCCAAAGGCACTAGTGCAAATAAAAAGTCCCTGTTTGAAGATGCACTGCCGCTGCAGCCTAGCAATAGCCTTGTCCTCGAATGCCCCCTTCCTTCCCCTGCTGGGGTCTCTCAGGGGCTTGGGAGGGCTGGAGCATCGTCCCCATCCCTCGGTGCCATCCCAGCCGGGCTGGGAGCTGCAGGGGAGCCCACGCAGGGAGCAGCTTTCCACATAAAAAGAAAATGTAAGGGACTCGCCGGGTGCTCCCGTGCTATAAATAAGCGTGATTCATGCTCAGTGCTCGCCCAGCCAAAGCGCCTGGGTTGCTTGAAGTCTCGCGTGAGCGGCTTTGCCAACATTTCCAGCGAGGTTTCCAAGCTGAAGGCATTCCCGCGCAGGCAGGTTCAGCCGTGGGTAAATATCAGTCCCGACAACTTCAGAGAGCCCTGGCCAGGGCTGAGATGGTTTTAACAGGAGACCTGTGGCTACAAAGTCTGGAGGCACAGACCAGACCGCGATCTCTGGAGAGGCAAGGCAGAGAAACGCCTGGGTCTGGGCCGGCTATCGCGACTGGTGGAAAACCCCGTCATGCAACCAGGTTCAGCTCTCTGCTCCGCAACAGTTTTCCTTGTCGGCTGGGACCCTGCCACATCCCCGATCCCACTGTGCATCGATGCTGGCAGGGACAAGGAGGTGGCAACCCCGCAATCCCCGGTGGCAGGGCGAGCGCACGGTGACTAAATGGGGCTAGCAAGCCCCAGCACAGGGTCCCCCGTCCCAAAATGCCACCAAGAGCCAGTGTCATCGCCACGCTGAGCTAACCCGGGGATGCAGCTTGCCCAAGTCCCCCTGCCCGTGCTCTCCCCTGTGGCAGTCCCGCCTCTGGGGGTTTGGGGGTGAAGGTGGGGCGCAGGGGACACGACACACAGCATCACGGGGAAGAGGCAGCCGCTTGCGGCTCCCCGCTCGCCGCTCTTTGAAGAGTTGCCGTTTCCTCACTGGCGCGGCGAGCTTTTGGCTCCCGGCCCAGCACCTGCACTGACACACTGACCCAATTCTTGCTCTGAACCTCGCCTGCCGGCTGCGGGGATACGTGAACGAGCAGCTCTTACCGGGGTTTTCCCTAACCCCCCAGCCATAGCCTGCTAGGGGCAGCCCGCTTTGAAAGGCTGGGCAGCATCCCTGGGCTCTAATGAGGGGTCCTGACCCCCCCCAAGACACCTCCTCCAGCTTTGCCAGGGGTCCAGCCTGCTCAGGAGGGGAGGCAATGCAAGCGGTGGCGTAAGGATGGAGCTACGGAGGGGAAGAGAGAGAAATGCAAGAGGTTTACGGTGGGAAAGCGGCATGCAAAGGGCCAGCTCTGCCTTTGCACGGTGTGCTCACCGTCACCGATATCCCCCGCTGCCAGCCCAAATACAGGGAGGACACGCGGTGCCGCTCGCACCATACCGAGGGGTTGCAAGCGAACTGCTTGATGCACCATCAGGGCTCTCCTGCCAGCCTGACCTTCATCTCTGGGCACTTCTTCATCCCCGGACACTTCTTCATCCCCTTGTGAACTTCTCGAGATGGTCTGCAGGTCAGCTGGGGAGGATCCTCGTGGCTATTGCATTGATTTACCTACTCAGAGGCCAGGTCATACACACTCTCCCAACCGTGGAGGCTTCCCATGTGTGTCCAAAGCAAGCCCGAAAAGCTGAGCCTTGAGCTACAGAGTGTGGGTTTCCAAATTCCCCCGTGACATCTGCTGCAACGCTAGGCTACAGCCAGATGTTCCTTGGTGAGACGTTCCTTTGGTTTTACAGCAGGCCAAAGACGTTCAGCAAACCTTTGCTGGTGGGATGTCAAGGTTCAGGGTGGATGGGAAGCACAGCCGAGCCCTTCGCCATGGTGTATGATGCTGTTTCCAAGAGGCAGGAGTGTGGTTGAAGGCTGGATGCTCTGCAGGACCCTCCAACAAGCACCGGCTCAGGTAGAAAGGTGAAGGTCCCGCGGCTGTGGCTGCTGGCAGATCTGCACCCACCAGTGGAGTGGGACCGAGCTCCCCAAAGGCAAATCCGCAATCCAGCACGACCGACTTTGGGAGGCAGCAAAGCCGAGCGGGAGAGGACAGCCCCATTCATCAGCAACTCATTGACACAACTGGAAACTGCCTATCAACCGGGCTTGAGATGAAATTTAAGTCGGGAGCTTGTGTAACAGCTTTTTGGCAGTGAGATAAACTCTGGGGTGTCAGGGGACCACAGATGGATGCACTCAAGGAAGGCAGATGTCTCCTCGATCGTGTGCCTTTGCACCAAGCTTGCTTTGGGATTTCAGGAATGGATGGTTTAGCAATGTATAAAAAATGCAGCCCGGCCGTGATCCGCAGCTTTCAAATCGCTGGGACCGAATCCATCCCACGTGCGGCTCCGGTGACCTCACCGGGTTTCCACCAGAGATGGAGCTGGCTCGTCCCCGCAGGAGTGTCAGCAGGCTTCCTCCTCTTTGCAGCCACCCCGCGCAGGCAGGAGCTGCTCCAGCAGGCTGGGGTTCAACCCTGCCTGTGCTCCAGCAGGATTTACAGCCGGCCGGAGGACACGGCCCCTGCCGGGGACGGGGAGGGACAAGGAGGACGGGCAGGACGAGGTCTCACACGTCCTGCACAGCATCGTTCCTGTTCCGGGCCATCATCAGCCAGCGCTGACCCCGGGCTAAGGGCAGCTGAACCAAGCTGGATGCTATGTCCTTCCCACCCACGAGTGCTTGACCTGGAAAGACGTTTTGGGAATGGTCTCCCGGCTGTTGAGGGGAGTTCCCGACCCATCCCTAATCCAAAGACATCTGGGCAGGGATGAGGGAAGGAGAAAACACAAGTTGGTAAAATGTGACGATCCCCTTCAAGCTGGGCTCGTCCTTCTCCCCTCCCATTCGCAATCTGGGGGCGCGGGCTGTAACACCCCAGCCAGGCACCGCACCGATGTCAACGCTGAGACAGGACCACAGGGAAGAGGAGGAGCATTTGAGGGTGACAGCGGTGACAGCATTTGGGGGGGAGGCTCTGGCAGCGGTGTCACCACTTCGGTGTCACCCAGTTTATCAGGATGGGAGGATGGAGAGCTCATCCCGGCGCAGCCATCACCCCGCAGAGCCAAAGGCGAGCAAAAGGCAATTCGGCAAAGCCCCTCTCCCACCGCAGGGCTGCGGCCAGCTCACGGCAGCGGTGGGGGAGACTCTGGCCTCCCCCCTCAAGGGCTGCAAGCGCTGGCTGTATTTCTGGTACTTTTCTTCCAGCCCTGAACTGGGTCCACGCGGAGCAGCCAGCGTGCAGAGGTCCTCAGGAGGACCATGAGTCAGAGGAAGAGGGGAGAGGGTTTTTTTCTTGGCAGGTGGCACCGCAAGCTCTTCCCAGCCGGGGAGGGGGAAGCGGGGCCGCACTCATCCTCTTCTGGGCTCAGACCCTGCGTTTCGGGGTGGCTGACGCTGTGCACCAGAGCCACCAGGCGCTGGCTGCCGAGGCTCCTGCCAGCAGGCAGGGGATGGAGCAGCAGGTTTCTGCCCGTGGGGACAACCTGCCTTCGCACACCTCCTGGCCTTGCTCACCCCCTGGCAGGGCTTTTTCCAGGCTGCTGGCCAAAACCTGCCCAGAGGACAGCAAGGGCTGGCCCGAGCAGGCTTGCTCCGCACCTCTGCTCCCCCCGCCCCGGTATCTGAGGGTGGAGGGTCCCTTGGGAAAGGGGAATCGGCCACAAGTGCAACCTCCTCCAGCGTGCACCAGAGGTGAGGTGCAGGTGGCGGGAGGCCTTAGCATGGTGCAGGGCTCCTTGACATTGGGGACAGCCCCTCTGGGTCATCCCCCCTGCACCCACCTGCTTGGTGAAGAGGATGGCGGTGTCCCAGTACTCGGGGTGCTTGTCGCTGACCTTGTTCCACTTCTTCTGCCAGGCACAGAAGTTGCGGAGGGTGAGGGCGGCGTTGCCGGTCACCTTGGGCCCCTTGTCGTCCTGCCCGATGAGGAGGAACTTGACCACGGAGATCTGGATGGGGTTACGGATGCTGGGGTGCTTGTAGAGGCGGGCGGCCGTGGCCATCAGGGTGAGCAGGTAGTGCTGGAGGTCATCCCCGTGGAACTTCACCATCGACTCGTCGGCCACCACCAAGGTCTCCACGTAACGGGGGACCGAGGCGAAGCGCTTGGCCCGACCCCCTTTCCCCCCCGCGCGCCCCCGGTACTTGTCCAGCGCCTGCAGCACCCCGGGGGTGAGCCCGGAGCCCACGGCACAGCGGGAGGCTCCGGCCCCGACGGGGCGGCCGGGGCTGCGGCGCTGCAGGCGGTGGGCTCCGCCGGCCGCCGCCCCCGCCAGCGGGCTGATGATGTACTCGGCTCCCCGGTAGCCGAAAGCCCCCCGGAGCCCCCCGCAAAGGCTGAGGGCGGCGAAAGATTCCCGGTCGGCGTTGACATCCCCCGAATAAAAGCAGTGCCGGAGACCGGGGAGGGGGCGGGCGGCGCCGGGCTCGACCCCCAGGTAGTGGGCGGCGAAGGCGGGCGCGATGAAGTGGGCGTCGGGGGAGAGGTGGAGGTAGAAATCCTCCCCGAAAGCCGAGAGCTGGAAAACCACCGCTTGCCCTCCCCGGGGGGGTTCGGCGGGCCCCCGCCTGAAGTAAGGCCGCCCGTTGATGTCGGGGTCCAGGCGGAGGGGGGTGACCACCTCGGTGTCGGCCGGGGGACCCCCCGAGGGCAGGCTCAGCCCCGGGGCGCCCAGCAGCAGCAGCGGCAGCAGCGGCAGCATCGTCCCGGCGGGGCTCACGCCGGCGGCATCGGGGTTTGGGGGAGGCGGGGAGAAAGCGGGACCCGGCCCCCCCCTTCCTTCCTTCCTCCCTCCCTCCCTCCCTCCCTCCTCCTCCTCTTCCCCAAACTCGGCAGGGGCTGGAGGGGAGCGGAGCGGCCGTGCGAGCCGCCTGCCCCGCCGCTACCTGCCTTATGGGGCGCATCGGGTTTATATACGGCGGGACCGGGGAGGGGGGAAGCGGGGCGCGGCTTGGCCCCGCCGCAGCCACTCCGGTGCGGGGCCGGCGGAGGAGCGGGGCCGGGAGAGCCGTGCTCCGCCCGGGGCTGCCGCCGCCTCCCCGGGGCGGTGCGGGGAGGGGGGGGGGGTACGGGATGTGTTGGGGGGACCCTCTCCGTATGCCTTCTGGCAGCGGAGACGGCGAGCCTGCAGCCCCCCGGGGATGCTCCCCTCTGCCGGGCTCCCTCCTGCCGCTCCACGGGAAGCGAAGTGGGAGGATGAAGCTCTGCCGTCCCCCGGGGGGGGTCTGGTTGGGGCAGGGGTGTGCGGTGAAGATGAAAAGTCCTCTGCCCCGCGCTGGTATTTAGGAGAGTTCAGCAGAGTGGGGGAACCTGCTGTTTGGCAGCAGGGTTTGGCTCTCAGACTTGTTCGGGAAGGTATTCCTCTGATTTTCCCAGCCCAGGTGAGCCTAGCACTGAGAGCCGGGCTGTCTCCCTCCATGCAGCGAGGGTGCACCTTCAGAGCTGCCACCCCAGCGAAACAGCACCCCGTGTGCCTCCAGCCCAGGGGTATCCCGGTGCTCTTCTCCCAGCTTTCGGTGCATCCCTCGCTACCCTACCCCAGCCCCGTTCAGTGGCTCCAACCAAGGGGCAAAGGGGCGATTTCCACTTCTGAGAAAGACCTCAGCCTCCCCGCAGCCCCAGGGCCACCAAAGGGAGCACTCGGCAAGTGTTAATACCCATAACGTCCTCTCCTCTGAGACCCCGGGACACACTATATGTAGTATATGGGGATCTCCCCATGCCCGCCAAAAGAAGTGATCATCAGAACAGTGTTCGGGACCAGGGAGGATGCTGGGGCAGCTGATGCTATTGGGAGGTAGAAAGATCTCATCATGGGTGGGATATTTTTGGAGCAGGACAGCTAAAAGGAGAGTGATGAAGAGTCCTCGCTAACCGTCTGTGGCTGAGGAATAGATTTATTGACAGGAATAAGCACCCCGCCATCGGGATGGGCTGCACAGGGGGTGCCCAGTGGGTCTTTTTCTCCTGCAGCGGTTCTGTTTCCACGCAAGCTGGGTTTGTCCCCAGATGGAAGGATGGACATCTCCGTAGTGCTCGCAAGCTACCACCGAGCACCCAAGTCCTGCGTGTCCTCGCAGCCCACGCTCCTTTCCAGCACTCCAGGATGGTTTAATGGTAAAATTAAGTCCTTCTCACAGACAAGCTGGTTTTGATGTGATTTCAAGCCTCAACAAAGGCTGCAAGCACGGCTTAAGAATTTGTGCATATATGAAATATAAGCCAAGGCTGTTGCTTAAGACGCGGAGCCCGCAGCCTGCAGCCTGGCTCGTTTCGGTGCCAGCGCTTCCCCGCGCTGTGGTTTGCTCGGTCGTGTGCCTTGCAGCTGAACTTGTGACCCAAAAAAACCATCTGACTACGCTGGGCTCAGTGAATCAGGGATTTTGTCTGCTGGCCAAAGTGCAATGTGTCCAGGGATGTTGATAGAACCACAGAGAGAAAACGGGCAGCACAGGGAGTGGAGGTGCAAGGGGAAGAGGATACAACCTTGAGCATCTCGAGGTGGCGGGAGGCAACTTCTCCTTCCCACGGCACTGCCCCATTCAACAGGACGAGTTTATCCCAGAGAACATAGCAGCATCCAGGGTGGCACACGGTCCCAGAGGTGCCACCTCACAGCAGCAGCATCCAGCTCTGGGCTGAGCCCATGTCTCCTGGGGACATTTTGGGAATGAAGCTGATTTTTGAAGCCGTGCCAGGTTCCTGAGTGGGACAGGGAGGCTGTCGTGCTCCTTCCCACCCCCATCTCCACTCTGTTTGCTCTTTGTGGCTTCATGTTTAAAGACAGTAAATTCTCGTTCCCTTCACGCACGACAGGCGGGCGGCAGCGCTTGCACCATCTCAGGCCGTGTCTGAGATGGTGTTCGGCTCTGGGGAAAGACACAGCAGAAGACCTCACAGGCTGGCACGTACGCTGAGCTGCAAGGAGCTCAGAGGGTCTCTGCCCTGCAGAGATACCGGTGAGGAGCAGATGGGAAAGGGAGCAGAAAGGTGACCCTTGGCTCAAGGTACCCCAGCCCAGTGGTCGTCAAGCCAGGCTTAGTCATTGCTGCCTGGGGATCTCCAGCTCCTCCATCTGGTCGATCTTCTCCAGCAGCAGACGATGAGTCAAACCGAACTGGCAGGACTTTACCTCCAGCCTGGAGAACATCTGATTGCCTCCTGATGGGGAAAGGCAGGCAGAAAATGTGAGTGTTTTGGCTCTGCCTGAGCTGAGACCCGCTCCATCCCGTCAGACACTGGGTTTCAGCCGGGCTTGCTCTGTCCCATGATGTTAACAGTGTGCCAGCATCTTTGGGGTTGAAGTGAGGAGGCAGATCCGCTGGCTGCTCTCTCACAGCCTCCTCTGTCCTCACTCTCTCTTTGAACAGAGGGGAATCACCTACCCAAAGACAGAGCTTTGTTTGCAAGCCAAATCGTCTGCTGCCTTCATTTTCCAGCCCACAGTGAGTAGGAAAGCTGCTGAGTACATGGAGCATATATTGCCCTTAGGGCTCGCCCTCCAGACAAGAAGGGAGGCATATTTTTGTTTTATTTTTCCTCTAGCTCAAGGACATGACGAGATTTTCCCAGTCTCTGTCACTAGAGAGGACCCAGACAAAGCCCTTGAGCAGTCCCAGGCTTGTGGCGTCTGCTCGGGGCGCTTCTATCTCCACGGCACGTCCCTCTCGAGCCAGGGTGGGCAGAGGGGAATATCTCTGTTATGTCTCCTGCCAACATGAAGGGACAGATTACAGCCATCGGCCGCGACAGGGGAGGGTCAGGGCCAGGAGACAGCAGGCAGGTCCCTTCTTTCGGGACCTCCAGGCAGTTGCTTGCACCCTGCAGCCCTTTATAGCTGCGGGAAGGAGCCAGCCCTAGGTAACACCTTGGTCTCACTCTGCATGTCTTTCCAGGTGTTTGGGGCTGAATCTGGCTCGTCTTCATGCCCTGTAGTTTGCTTGGATTTAATGGAAATGGGCTGGATAGAGGCGACCTAAAGGAGAGCACATGGTAAGTAGGGAACACAGATGGAAGATGCCTTTGGACCTCACCGAACAGCTACGGATAATAAGGTATATCAAGGTATATAAGGTAAATTCGGCTCCTACTTCGATTTTTGCCTAGACACTGCTTTCAGGTAAAACCCATCTCACCCAGGTCTGATCTTGAAATATCAGTGTGAGCTGGTCTGCAGTGCAGACCCTCCTTCTCCCATCTTCCTCCTGCTTCATCTCAAGCTCCTCTGGGAAGTGACGACAAGTTATTTTCCTTCTTTTTTTTTACATCATCGTTGCGATGCCAAGGGTGCGAAGTTAGAAACGAAAGAAAAGAAAAAAAAACCCAGCCCCTCACGTATCTCCTGGATGTTCCACTTCACAAAAGAAATAGTTTTAAATAGACCATCTGAGAGCTCCAGGCCAAAGATAGAGTGGAAAGGTTGTAGGCAGGGGAAAGCTGGCGTTGCGTCGCTAGCCCTTCACTTGTCTTCGGCTGAAAGGTTGGCAGATCGGAGGCCTGGGCTCTCACCCAAAAGTTCAGGCTGTGCTCTCCCAGCTCCCCACCACATGGGCAGGAAGGAGGATCCTCTCCAGGGACTGAAGATGAGTCAAAGCGAGTTGTTAGGCGGCTTTCCAGGAAAGAAAGGCTTGGAGAAAAAAATCTGGCTGGGTCTAGATAGGGTCATTGAAGGAGAGATACACAAGAAACCTGAGCACGTGGAGGTCTTTGTAACCTAAAACCTGCCCCATCCTTGGTCCAGGAAGATGCTGAGTTTAGATTTATTCTGGCTCGGATGATAGCGACTGGAGATGGGCAGGATGTTCTGCTTTGGGTTTCCCATCCAGCCCTTGCAGTTCTTCTATGCAGCAGGGATGGCAGCAGCACTTTACCTGCCCCGTCAGAGAAGAGGAGCTCTGCTTTAAAAGGCTTCAAGCGCACGTCTATGTGCAACACCACAAAAGTCAAACCAGCCTGCTCCCCCCATGCACAGGCGACACAGAGGAAGGATCCCTGTGCCTTGTCTCATTGCTCCTGGAGCAGGAGCATCTCTGCTGCCTTCTCGCATGGTCCCGACACATAATTGTCACCTCTGGCATCTGGCAAGGCTTCGACAGGGGAATATGAAGGTACGCTGAAAAAAATCATAGAGCTTGGTTTTGCCTGATTTCCAGCCAGTATTGCAGGTCCTGGGGTTGCTGACAGTTCATATATGCAGGAAGCATCCAAAATTCCCCACTCTCTTCACCCCCCTTTTTAGGCTCTATCCTGTTTAAAGGTATTTAAGGCTCTCTCCTGTTTAAAGGAAGACAGACACAGTTTTTTCCAGGATGTTTAAAAACAGTAAGAGGAAATTTAGAGGAGCTAGACGATGGTCCCACATATCTCCAAAAACCAGTATCCCATGTTTCTTATCATTCATACACACACCTTCAGCCTGAAGATTTATGACCCGGGACTACACAGCTCTACATTGTACCCACCTGCCTGAGACAGGGTCCAGCCCTGATTAATTAGCTTTACACCATGCTCATGTTAGAAATACGTAAACCAGAGATGCATAAAGACACCAGGCTTGCAAAAGGGTGAAGCTGCAGGTCTGGGTAAGCCTGAAAGGTTGTCAAAATTATGCACATCTAGAATAAACCTGCGGTGATGGAGATTCACAAGCCAGCTGCCAAGGATGCTCGTCACTCAGGCAAACCATTATGGAGTTCATTCATCTTCATCAGCCCATAAACCATGCAACAGAGGAATAGGGAGGGGGTGGGATTCATATGTGTTTGGGGTTTTTTTTCTAGAGAAGAGTATTTTCATTATAACTTGCTGTATTTCTTTAGCACTATTTATGGGCTGGTTCCTAGGGAAAGCAGGCCTAGGGCAGGCTTGGAGGTCTCTGTCAAATTTGGAGGTTTTTAACCCCAGGTCGGACGCAGCTTTGCAAGAGGCTTGGGGAAGGACCAGGCGGCTCTTGGAGGCCCTTCTCGCTGATGCGCTGGTCTCGGAACACCTTGCAAGCCTCAAAACCCAGCCAGGAAGCAGAGAAGCAGCTCCCCAGGGAGCACAAAGCCTGGGAGGAGGCTGCAGTGCTGGAAATAGGATTTGGGCCTAGATTTTGGAAAGCCATAAACGTGTTTCCCTTACAGCCACACCTGCACCCAACTGGAGCTCCAAAACCACCCTGAAGCAAGGTTGCCCTCTGGTGACACTGTCTTGTCTCTGCAAATCAAGGCATGAAATGTAATTGAATGCAACGGATTGGATTACAAATCAAAATGCAATTAAAAATAGAGAATAAATATGGAGGTGCCTTAAGATGGTTTAGAAAGCTTAGAATCTTTTCAGATGGTTTAGAATCCTTTCAGATCAAATCAAATAATCAAATCAAATCACAACCGTGGCCCTTTGCTCTCGATGTACCCAGCTTACGGTGCATCTACGGCACCGAGAGCTTTCAGGGCGGCATCATCAGCTGATAAACTAAGACCCAGCCTGGCTGTCCCTGCCCTTTCCTAAATCCTAAAAATCTGATTTCCCCACATTTAAGGGACCCAGTAGGAATTACGGTTTTCCCCAGCATCACTCTGACAGCCACCGAACCCTCCGCGCCGTCGGTGTACGGTCTCCAGGGATGGGCTGCTGCACCGGGGTGGTCAAATATAGCACTAAGGGGAAGGCAAAACCAGCTTTGGATGGGGTCCGGAGGGGTTTGAGGTGCCAAACGCTAAATAATCACCACTTGTAAGGCAGGGGGGCCCTCTCGTGGCTGTGGTCATGCAGAGGGGGTTCAACGCAGTGATTACAGGTTATAAATCTGTACTGCCACTAGGATGGCACATTTTGCTACTTAATTCACCTGCTGGTTCCCACTCGCTCTGAATCAAGCCCAACTCCCCCCTTCTCATGCAAACCTAAGGCGAGCAACCGTTTCCCTCAACCTCACTTTCCAGCTTTTGCAACTATGATGGTTTCACTGAAGATAACTTGGCAGGAGACGAGGCCAGGGCCCTGATTTAAAGCCCACCTGCTTTTCTGGGAGAGATTTCTTCCCACCTGCTTATTTTAAAAGGAAAACTAATGGAATCGCTTCTTTTGACATCAGGTGGGGTTTGCGCTGGCTGCAGGACCCCTTCACCCTCCTCTTGCTACTGCAGGATCTGCTCCGTGGCAGCAAACTCGCAGGGATGGATTTAGGGTTTCCCACCACGCAGCGTGGGACGGCACTGACATCTAGTGGTAATATTTTTTGAGCTTGTAGCTGCTCTGTTGCTAGCTCAGATAATTCTCCCAAATGTTTTCCCTGGGCTGAGGGCAAAGCAAGCAAGGGAATACCGAAAACACCAGTCTGGCATTGCAAATTTGGATGCGATCCCATTTGCAGAGCGAGGAGGGCACAGCAAAGCATCCCAGAGAGCCCCGAAATGGGGCGATCTCGCTGGCACAGAGCAAGAAGAGCAAACGCAATGTGGGCCTCATCCTGGCAGCCGAAACTCCCCTGGGAGATGGGTGCTGGGTGGCAGGAGCGCAGGGCTTCGCCCTCCAGGAAGGATGCGGGTGGGAACTGCCCGCTGCCTGGCTTTGCAGAGCTGGGGACACGCAGAGGGGAGCGGGGCAGACGTTTGCAAGCTGTTTGATCAAAAGGGTCTTTAAATCACAGTGACTAGGGAGTTAATGGCTTTCACATGCTCAGACAGCCCCATAGAAATGAGAGCCACAGCCCCGAGTGGCAGGCAAGGTTTGGTGGCAGCGTGTCCTGCAAGGGATTAAGAAGCAGGAACCCCGAAAAGTCTTGGGGTGCCTCATCCTCTGCTGGGAGGAGATACCAAGGGGCAGCCAGGTGAGGTTTTGCTATGTCCCAGCGTGCCTTCGAGCCGGTTCATAACGAGCCCAGCAAGGCTTGTATCGGCTACAAGAAATTCCAGCTACCGTTTGCAGAGTGAGCCTCTAATGAAAACCAGCGGTGCCTTCAAGCTAAGATGCAAGCATGTCCTCCGAGATCAAAGATGCAGCTCCGAAAGCGGAAAGCCGGGAATAAATTGCATCCTGTTGGAGAGACGTGCCCTGTGTCGCCTGCAGCCTTACCTGTCCTAGTTCAGAGCAGGGGCACCCCCTCTCCTTGCCTACCCTCCTGTGCTTCACGGCAAAGCAAAGCCCAGTGAGACGCACGCCTGTGCAAGCACCTTCCGTGGGCTTTGGGGTTGGAGGAGGCAGAGTCAGGGCTCACTTTTGGCTTCTGGTCCTGCCTCTGCGCTTTCCTTCTGATTTTAAAATGCAAACTGTGTTTTCTCCCCAGCCCAGAGGGAGGAAAACCCACCCTGGCAACTACGAAGAAGCTGCTCCAGCTGCAGGCTCAGCTCCCTGCCAGGAGAGGAGGGGGCTGCGGCCGGAGCCGGCTGCCGCAGGAGAGCGGCCAAGGCGCTGGGTGTCGAGGGAGCACATTCGATACGCAGCCCTGGAGAGATGCCCCAGCCCGAGCTACACCATGCCTGGGGTTGCTTTTTTTTTTTTTAATTATTATTTCCTCCCCTCCTACGGTCACAAAACCCACACTTTAAAAAGACGAAGTAATCAGAGCCTTGGCCCTAGGGCAGCGCTGCTATTTAGAGCCAGGGCTGTGGGTTTACTATATAGGTAGGGATGTGGCTTTTAAGTGGAGATAAGAATAGAGAAGCAGATGTAAATACATCCTCGAGTAAAGGGAGAGCAGCCTTTAACCCTGCGCCCCGTTGCTCAGCCATGGCCGGACTCTGGTTTCCCAAGAATCCCAAGGTGCCAAATGCTGCTTTATCCTTTGGGATCTTTTTAGGATTGGGCTAAGGGGAAAAAAAAAATAATCCACAGTATAGAGGAGCTGGTCCTTGGGCTTGCATCCACAGCAAGGTTAAAGGAGCCCAAGCCCAGTCCTGAGCATGTGCTACTCGCTGTAAAAGGTTTAGAAAATCAGGGTACGGAGCAGGATAGGACCCACCACCCCCAGACTGCGGCAAGGACATCCTGGGATATCTCAGTGCCGCACAAAGGGTGCTCCAGAGGCCAGGAATCTCATGAACTAATGGGGAAGGAGGGCTTAAGAGGAAAGAAGGAGTAATATATAAGGATTAATTTCCCTTTCTCCATTACAGCTGTTTGTTCCCTGGTGCTGAGCAGGTTCCCAGCCAGGGACAGCGTGTTTCTGTCCATCTCCTGACGTTTGCCACCGCTGAGCACAGGACAGCAGCTACCTGGGTTTACAGCCCGAGACTTTTATAATCCTGTAGGATTTTCACTCACTGCACGGGAATACAGATGGGGAGAAAAACTCAATCTGAACAGGGGAGATGTGGGTTTTAAATGAAGTAGCGCAACACCCCCCCCAAAAAAAAAAAAAAAAAAAAGGCGACAGGAAGAGCTGGCTGCATTGTTTTATTCTCATAGGTATTTTCCACAAGTCTGATTTAGCCCGTTGCCTTATTCCAGCCGGAGGAAATCCCATGTGGACCCAGCTGTTCGTTCAGGGCATGGAAACCTCCTTGCATGTGTCACTGTTGGAGCTTTCCCCGGGGCCCAAAGCCCTCTCTTGTCCCTGGCTGAGCGAAGGACATGGGAACCGCGGGGCGAAACCTCCCGGGGCACCTTCAGCCTTGCAGGCTGAAATGAGATGCTCTCCAGCTGGCAAAGGCCTGGCGCTTTCCAGCAGTGAAGGGATGCTGGGGGAAATGGGAGAGGAATCACCCCCGCCCCCCCGGGGCAAATCCTCCCATGGCGGGGAGGCGGGGGGGAAACGGGGTGCCAAGCCCCAGCCCCCGGGGCAGGGCCACCCCCCAGCCCCTCCGCTGCCCGCCTGGGCAGGATCAGGCCCCGGCGGCTGGGCCGAAGGGGTTAATGCTGGGAGAGTAACAGGCTGGAGTTGACACTTGGAGGCAGGCGGGGCTCCCGGCGCCTGATTGGCCTCAAATCGCATCCAAAAGTGGGTTGGGTTTTTTTTTTTCGTGGTTTTTTTTTTTTTTCTCTGCTTCTTCTTCTTTTTTTTTTTTTTTTTTTTTTTCTCTTTCACTTCTCCTCCTCCCCCAGGCTCTGGCTGGCAGGGGAGGGGAGTGGGGAGCAGCGAGAGATCAAAAATAAACCTCTTATGTCAAAGCCGGGGGGGAGAAAGTATAAATACAGCGGGCTCCGCAGCCGGCGCGGAGGCTGCGGGGGAGCCGCCGAGAGCCCGGCGGGGCGGCCGGGCCGGGCCGGGCGAGGCGATGGGGCGGCGGGCGCTGCTGGGGGGCCGGGCTCCGCTCCACCTGCTGCTGCTGTGCCACGCGTGGGCGCTGCCGCCGCCTCCGCGGGAGACGCAGCCGCTGCTGCCCGCCCGCCTGCCCGCACCGCCGGGGCAGCTGGCCCTGCGGCTGGCCGCCTTCGGCCGCGCCGTCGTCCTCCGCCTCCGCCCCGACGCCGCTTTCCTGGCCCCCCGCCTCCGGCTGCAGCGCCTGGGGGGCCGGCGGCCGGCGGGCCGGGCCCCGCCGCGCCGGGGCTGCTTCTACGCGGGGGGCGTCGAGGGGAGCCCCGATGCCCCCGCCGTGCTCAGCCGCTGCGGCGGGGGCGGCGGCCTCCGCGCCGCCTTCCTCCTCGACGGGGCGGCTTACGAGCTGCAGCCGCTCGGGCGTCCCTCGCCCGGACCGCCCTGGAGACGCCTGCACCGCCTCCGCCGCCGCGCCGCCCCGCCGGGCGCCCACCCCGCTGCCGCCGGGGCCGGGGCCGGGCAGCCGCTCCGCCGGGGCAAGCGCTTCGTCTCGCAGGCGCGGTACGTGGAGACGCTGCTGGTGGCTGACGCCTCCATGGTGCGCTTCTACGGGGAGGACGTGGAGGTAAGGGCTGGCGGCGTCCCCCGCCCCTCCGTCCCCGCTGCCCCTCCGTCCCTTCGTCCCTCCGTCCCCGCTGCCCCTCCGTCCCCTTCATCCCTTCGTCCCTCTGTCCGCACTGCCCGTCTGTCCCCTCCGTCCCCTCCATCCCTCTGTCCCCGCTGCCCCTCCGTCCCCTCCATCCCTCTGTCCCCGCTGCCCCTCCATCCCTTCATCCCTCTGTCCCCGCTGCCCCTCCATCCCCTCCATCCCTCTGTCCCCGCTGCCCCTCCGTCCCCTCCATCCCTCTGTCCCCGCTGCCCCTCCGTCCCCTCCATCCCTCTGTCCCCGCTGCCCCTCCGTCCCCTCCATCCCTCTGTCCCCGCTGCCCCTCCATCCCTTCATCCCTCTGTCCCCGCTGCCCCTCCATCCCCTCCATCCCTTCATCCCTCTGTCCCCGCTGCCCCTCCATCCCCTCCATCCCTTCATCCCTCTGTCCCCGCTGCCCGTCCATCCCCTCCATCCCTTCATCCCTCTGTCCCCGCTGCCTGTCCATCCCCTCCATCCCTTCATCCCTCTGTCCCTGCTGCCCCTCCGTCCCCTCCATCGCTTCATCCCTGCTGCCCCTCTGTCCTTGCGTCCCCACCATCCCTTCATCCCTCCATCCTTCTGTCCCCGCTGCCCCTCTGTCCCCTCCATCCCTTCTATCCCTTCATCCCTCCATCCTCTATCCCTGCTGCCCCTCCATCCCTCTGTCCCCTCCCTCACTTCATCCCTGCTTCCCCTCTGTCCCCGCAGTCCCCTCCATCTTCTGTCCCATCCTGTCCCCATTCCCGCTGCCTCTCTGTCCCCTCCTGTCCCCCTCTGCTCCCCCCAGCCCACTGCCTCTGCTGCTACTCCAGGGCTGCCGGGCCCCCCCCCGCCTGCCCAGCCCCTGCAGCCCCGGTAACACCAGGGACCACCTTGGGTGAGCGAGTAGAGGGTTGGGGACGGGATGAGGGACCTTGGCTCTGTCCCACCTTTCCTTGCTGTGTAGGGGCTGTAAATCCCTGGGGCAAAGGCTGCAGGGTTGATCTATGGGGTTCGCTCAGTGTTTGGGGACCCTTTCCCAGACCCAGCATCTATCCCGGGGGAGCGTTTGTCCGCACAGGCTGGACACTGGGACGTCCCATCAGTCTGGTGTCCCCAGAGATGAGGGACAGAGGGGGTTAATGCCTTTCTTGCTGCAGGGAGAGAGCTGTGCTGCAAAGCAATGGGCTTAACTCCCTTCCGGATAGGAGCTCTGGCCAGATAGTAAATAAACCAAGGGCTGAGTAATGCGCAGTCCTGCTCCTGAGCCACCTGTTAGCAGCCGAGCAGATGCACGAACAACCCTTTCCCCCAGCCAGAAACTCTTCCCCTCCTTCAACATGCTCCGGCTGCGGAGACCCTGCCCATGGCCAGGCTTCGTGGCGACGCCGGGAGCAGATCCTGGCCTCTCAGCCCCCCACATCCATCTCCGGGGCTGCTGACCAGCCGCTTTCTTCGGCACCAGGTCATTTTTCATGCCTCTTGCAAAGCCAGCTTCCCACCACCATGCTCCCTGGGGTGATGGGTTGTTTGGGTCCTCGGGCTCAAATGCAGGTTTGCATGGTCTGAAACGCACTCGGGTCTTTGCGAGGGATGACTGTGCACCGAAGTTGCTCGTCCTCTGCGGTGGGTTGTTTGGGCACGGGGCTGTTAGAGGAGTCCTTGAAGCTGGAGCTCAGCGCAAAGCAGTCGGGCAGCTGAAACCAGGGGCTGCGCTTTGGCAGCCTGGCTTTGCCATTTCTGCCTGCTTTATCCTTCCCCTGGGGGCTTCATCCAGCTTCTCCACTTCTAATAAAGCAGTGTTTTAATTCCAGCCCTGCTCAGGCAGGGCTGGACCTTGAGAAATGCTAAACCTTGGAGCTCCAGCTGATTTCAGCTGCTCAGCATCACTCAGCTTTCACCCCTTGCTTGGTTTTCCTTGCATGCCACCAAGCCAGGCTGGCAGGAACAGATAGCAGAAGGTCAAGGAGTGATGGATGCTGCACTTGGAGATGACCCCCCCAGAGCTCACAGTAGTCAAAAACAGAGTTTGCAATGGAGTAACCTGAATTTTTAAGCAACAGGCATATAAATGGTGGTGGAAATGACTCTCCCTGTAGTGTGAGGCTGGCCTCTGATTCCCCAAGAGGACAGGAAAAATAGAGTATTGCATCTTCTACACCCAGCTGGGCACCCGGTGGTTTTAAAGCAACACCCGAGGGTCTGCCTCCTGCTACAAATAAGGTGATATATTTTTAGGGGGGAAATCCTGATAATGCCCAGCTGGAGCTGGGGAAAAAGCAACAACCGTCTGGGTAAATCTGTGCCGTGGCAGCTCTCAGAAGGCTGCTGAGCTGCACATACGCACAACCAAGGGGCTGAAACACTGGGACCCTGCCCTGGTTCGGCTGGTACAGCCCTGGGCGTGGGTGATGCTGCCCGGTAGGTCCGTGACAGCTCCCTCCTTAGTTATCAGTGACTTCCCAGTCTGCTTGGCTCCCATTTTACCATCATCTCCTCTTTGTCCCCAAGAGCAATATCTTTGCGTCACCCCTCAGGGTATTTCTTGATGGGAAGGAAGCCTTTAAAGATCTCGTTTTGGTTGAATAGGGCAAGAACGTATTCAAGTATTTGGGAGAAAACTTCAACCAGCTCTTGTGTAGCATTAAAAAAAAAAAGCCACCTGCTGTGTTTCTGTGTCTTTTGTTCTCAGCAGCAAAAATGCAGGGAGAAGCACGGTTGCTGCTAAGTCAGGAGACCAAATAGCTGTCTTGTTTCTCCCTAAATACCTACATTTTGTGGGCCAAAAAAAGTGATTACTTGCTTGTGCTGGTGAGACCTTAGAGAGCTGACTAGGAGATGCCCAGGGAGCAGAAATGTTGAGTCAGAAGAAACCATATTTATATAGTGACTTGTCTTCCCGTAACCACACTTTAATTACCAAATATTTATTAAAGGTCACAAGCATTGTTTGTTTTCCCAGTTATTTTCTTGCATAAGCTGTAACAGCTCAAGTGGAAGATAATCACCATAAGATGCGTTCAAGCGTTGCAAGTTATAATCAATGTCATGCTTGTTGTTAGGAAAATGCTATTAATGATTTATTTCTAATCAATATGAGCCATGATAGCTCAGCTGTTAACCTAATTTAGATAACAAGAGCTTAATTCTACCTCCATCAATACTCATGTAAACCAGGAGGAAATGATGAAGTGAGAGCAGAACTTGAAATTTGGGGGTTTAATAATTTTTTTGGCTTGATGCTTGCAGGAGTTGGGGTATTTGGGGAGCATTAGCAGCAGGACAGTGCTGAGCAATAACACCTGGGAGGAGCTGGCAGGTCCTGGAGGACTTGGCAGGATGAGACCTGCAGTGATTAGGAAGAGCCCCCTTATATAGGGATGGGTGTGAGGCTCCAGGCTGGACACACAAGTTATCCTTTGTTTTTTCCTCCTGAGGACCCAAAATGCTTGGGGGGGTGAAAAAAAAAAAAAAAAAGGATGGTGAGCATCACTAACAGAATTAAGTGGTGGTTTTGAGTATGGGAAACTGAGGCAGGAGACAGCGCAGGCGCTAATCCCTCTGAAAGGGCATTTGGGCTGAGCACCTGCAGCGCAGGCTGCACTTGCGGAGATGCTCTGCAAGTCTCAGGGGATGTTTGCCGAGACACCTAATGCATCAGGCGGTTACAAAAACTGGCCGCAAGCATCCCCAGCCAGTTGGCAGCAGGATCAGATTCCTGTGGTGGGATTTCTCCAGTCTCTTGGGTGCAGATGAGACGTGCTTCCAAGCTTTCTTCTGCAAACACGATGGCTACGATCCCCTTTTCTTTCTCTCTTGCTCTTGCAAGCATGGAGTCTGCGACTCCAAGAGCTGGTAACGACCGAGGACCACGGCAAAATCAGATTGGTCTGATTAAGCTGGAATTCCTCGCCTGACTTCTGTGGTTTTTCCAGGCAGATTTACGAGGTTTTTAGGAGTGCTGTTGCAATCCCTTCCCTCTAAGACCAGACAGGTGCCGGAGCGTGCAGCACGGGGCACTGCTGGGGTCCCACTGCCGGCTCTCCCACACCCGGATCGACTGTCGAAGTGACCGTGGAGGTAAAGCCAAAGCCACCCTGGAGCCTCAGGTCCCCTCGTGTCCGGCCCCTAGGCTCGCTTTAGGATATTTTGCAGCTTGAGCGGATGAGTTCACTTAATCCCTTGACAAAAGGAGCGGGCCCCTCCTGAGCTCATCCCAAAGGCAACCGGGGTGGGATTAAAGGGGATCTTTGCAAAGCAAAGGGGGACCTGCGCTGCTGCTGCCACCCGCCAGCATTGCTGGTGCTTTTCCTCTGGGATTTGTCCCCCGGGTGTGACCCCGAGCCTGCATCCGCTTTGGTGCAAGGGGTCAGAGGACCGGGCAGCCTCCCTAAATATTCCCCTGGCCGATGCGCTCGCTTCCTCGCATCGCCCCGTAATGTTAAACAGCTGCCGCGTTTCAGCTCCGCCGCTGGCGCAGTGACCGCCGATTGTCAAGGGCTTCGGTATGAAAGGCGCAACGTGAAGGGAGCCGGCTCCCACCGAAGCAGCCCAGGGGCAATTGCAAACTGCAGCGTTCCTGCCCCTGGATGCTCTCGGGACGGGGTTTTGCTTCATGTTCACCCGTGCCTGCAAAGAGGTGGCGGCAGTCCTGCGTGTGCCTCAGTTTCCCCTGCCCTGAAAAGGGGTAATTGCTTCTTTTGCGGGTCAGCCCCACATATCCAGCAAAGAGGGAAAGAGAAGGGGGAAAAATTATGTGGCAAAGGGAAAAGGGGTGAGGCAGAGAGCGGGGAAGGCAGGAGGGCAGCCAGGCACACCGGCAGGCTGAGCAAGGTGTCCCCCTCTCCTCCGGCTTGCCCCCCATTTCCCTTGGCTGCCGCCCACATTTTTGCAAGGGAATTCTTGGCCCAGGCTTCAAAAGGCAGGAGGAGGCTGGCGGGGCAGCCGCCGGCCGCTGCAGGTATCCGAGCCAGGGGTCCAGCACGCAGATGTCGCTTCAGGGGAGAGAGACAGGCTGGGATATGTTTTTACCAGTTGTTTTTTTAAAAGCTGGGCAGCCCTCGCATCTGACCCCGTGTTTTCTTCCTTCCATCTGTCTGCACTCCAGAAATCTCAGTGTTTCTTCCCTCCCACCCCCACCCCCCCTATAGAAATGCTGGCTTCTAGGGAGAAAGGAGGGGAAAAAACCCCAAACCCAACAACCCTATGAACAAACAAACCAACCTACAGCCCCAGGTCGGGTTGAGCATTAATCTCGGCGAGCTGGGGAGCACGTCAGAGGGAGGCGAGTCGTGCCGGGGTGTTGCACGGTGCTCCCTGCCATCCTTCTGCACTGGGTGGGTCCAGTGATATTAGATCATTATGTGCATACCACAATAATAGTTAGTGTCTGTGTGAGAGCAGTTTCTCCCCCCCCAGAATAATAATAAATAAAAAACAAAACAAAACAACAGTTTGGGGACCTCTGCAGGCTTCAGTTTCTGCGTGGTTCCCACGAAGGAGAATGTCAGCAGAGATTTTGCAAGAGCCTGTATCAGAAAGTGAAATCCTTCAACATTATCAGGTTAAAAACAATCACTTCAGTTCCCCGTGCTCTGATTCATATTTATTTTTTCCCTTGCTAACCCTCTGCGTGTGCTGTTTGCCGCTGACAGTGTCGCGTCAGGCAGTGCCGGTGGTACCTCTGCGTGCCTGGCTTAGGGCTCTCCCAGAAGCAGCGATGTTGTGGCAGGAGGGATATCGGAGCTGCTGTAATGCAGGTGTGTCGGACAAAAGGCTTCCCCCCTCATTTTGGGGGGAAAATGGATGGAATTTGATCGCCTTGAGAGTAGAGGGAGCCAAAGACTGCAGCCAGGGAAAAAAGAGGTAGGAGGTTTTGGGGGGGGCACCACCGGGCAGCGGAAACCCCTCCACTGCCTCTGCAGCGGGCTGGCTCAGCTGCGATGTTCGTGCCTGGCCATACAAGCCCTGTGTGGGGCAGAGGAGGGATGCTCCCGCGATCTGCTTGGGCTCGGGCTCAGGCTCATGTCCTCTCCCCCCCAGAGCAGGTAGGGGGCTGATTTTCCAGCTCTATTTACCAGCTGGACAGAAATCCTGCCAAGATCTCCCGGGACGCTGGTTGGAAATGGCAGGGAAGCGCCTTGTGCCCACTGCGCTGCAGTGCCTTGCAAGGAGGCAGAAACCACTCCGTTTGCACCTCTGGGCTCCCCAGACCCGACCCCGTGGCTGCCCCGATACCCGCATCCTCAGCCTCGATGCCGGGAAGGAAACCCCGCAGAAGGCGATGTTCCCTCCTGGGTGGCTCGTCAAGCCAGAGCCTGTTTGCAAAGGCACAGAGAGGATGGGACGAGCAGGATTCAACTCGTCCGCAGCCGGTTGTTGGCCAAAAGTGTTCAGTCAGCCTCTCCTGAGCCCTGGGGATCCCGTAATTTGCTTTTGGCCCCAGCTCCAAACCTTTGGCCAAGCCAAGGCGGTGCAGGTGGATTGCCGCTCTCCCCGGAGCACTCAGGGTCCATCCGAAACCCAACCAGCTCCCGCACGGTCCAAGGATGGGTATAAATAGACACCAGATGGTGGAACAAGTGAATTTGACCTTTTAATCTGCACTAAATAGCTGTTTGTTCGGTTCGCTTTCCGTCTTCGCTTTCCAGACGAAGGGAAGGTGGACAGATGTTTTCCAAGTCCCTCTGTTCCTGTTCTGAAAGAATTTCTTGGCTGGATGCAACCCTGAAGATGCGAGGGTTGGTGTCCCGGGGCATTTGCAGTAGGGACTGAGAGTGCCCAGGTAACAACTTCCAGGATGGAGAGAAACCTGTAATGGGTTAGAAAAGGATGGGACGGGATTTGCTCTCTTGGAAATGAGGGATGATCCCATGATGCGCAGCTCCAGCGCAGAGCATCCTTCTAAGTCTTCACACATGTAAATTTAGGGAGGCTTTGTGATATTTTTCGGAAGGTTCCCAATGGACTTTCCCTGTGGGGTAAACACTCCCCTGGAGCAACCGCTCGTGGGGATCTCACCTGGGTTTTTCTTGCCTCGGTGGTGACTTCTCCGTGACATTTGTTGCATGCTTCGGGCTGGGATGTGAGTCATGTCGCAGAGATCTGGCCAGTCTAAATAAACCAGTCTATTCAGCGCTCCCATCGTCCTTGCCGGGGCCTGCCTTCGGATAATGAGCCGGGGAGGACTTGGGATACGTCTTGCTGAAGCGAGACATCTGTTTACATGGAGCTGCCAGCAAAGGGATAAAATGTGGCAGAATCATTTAAAATAGCCACAACTGCCCTGGGCAAGCGGCTCTCAGTGCAGCAAATAAGCCGTTGCTGTTAGGGGAGGGGCGTATCTCCCTAAACATCTCCCTCGTTTGCGAAGAAAATGGCATTTTGTACATATCACTGTCCCGGCAGCATTGTGATGGATGAGCATGCGGAGCCAGCTCCACTCGGAAAACATGGATTTTGGGTGAAACTCAGCTGTCGGAGAGGGCTTCCACCGAGTCCTTCCAGTTTAATTAGATAGTGGCGCTGAAGCGAGACCGCAGGGTGTAATTTGTCTGGGGAGGAGAGAAGCCACTTTCTCTTTCCCAATACTATATTGTGTAATAGCTGCATTTTTTTCTCCTGACTCCGGGGCCGGGAACGGGTGCCAAGCAGAGGAGGAATTTCGATGCTCCGATAAGATGTTTACATCAGCCTAAACATCCCTGGCGTGTTTGACATATTAAGTAATCTCTGGTCGTCCCCGTTGCCCGAGCAGGAGATGCTGCTGGGCAAAGACCTGGCTGTCAAAGTGCTTTGACCCCGGTTTGTTGCTGAGGATGTCGGGTTCAAACCCTGCCGACCAGCGTGGGCAGGAGTTTTACAGCTGTGCAAGGGTGGTTTTGCACCCACGGGAGGTTGTGCACAAGGCGATTCCTGCCCCAGGGCGGTGAGGGCAGGGTTAATGCTTTGGGAATATGCAAGAGCACTCGCTGAGGACACGTGAGGTTTTCCCGAAGGGTTTCTGGGTGCAAAGGGTTCGTGGCAAGTGGAGAAGGGGATGCAGGGGTGGTCTTGTCCTGCCAGTCCTTCCCGCTGGCACAGGGTGTAAAGCAGCATGTACAGAAAAGGCAGCACTTAGTCCGTCAACCCAGGTGGATACCTGAGTCAGTCTGGATGTGGCAGGCATCATAAAGGAGGTTGATTTCTCCTTTCCTAACAAAAAAAAAAAAAAAGAGGTGAAGGTTTCACCCAGGCTTTCCCTGCCCCTCTCTCTCCCCGCAGAACCACGTCCTAACCCTGATGTCCATGGCGGCTCGCATCTACAAGCACCCCAGCCTGAAGAACTCCATCAACCTGGTGGTGGTGAAGGTGCTGGTGGTGGATGAGGCGGCGGTGGGGCCGGAGGTGTCCGACAACGGCGGGCTCACCCTGCGCAACTTCTGCAGCTGGCAGCAAAGGTTCAACCCCCCGAGCGACCGGCACCCGGAGCACTACGACACTGCCATCCTGCTGACAAGACAGGTCTGAAGGGTCCCTTGGGGGTGCTCGGGGGGGGGATAAGAAAGGGGTCGAGGTGTCTCTGGAGGGAGAAGAGGGATCCCCCTGCCATGCAAAGAATGGAGCTTGCAGCAAAGCTATGGGAGGGGCGGTGGTTGCGTTTGGGGTGCAGACCAGCAGTGGGTTGCCCGGCTCTGCTCAGAAATGTTGGGGCTACCAAAGGTGGGACCCCTTCACCCGGCCTTACCCGCCTTGGCGCTGCTCGCAAACAGGACTTCTGCGGACACCAAAGCTGCGACACGCTGGGGGTGGCAGATATCGGCACCATGTGCGACCGCAACAAAAGCTGCTCCGTGATTGAGGACGAGGGCCTGCAGGCAGCCTACACCCTGGCTCACGAACTGGGTAATGCATCCCTTCCCGAGGGGGTTTCTGCTTTTTTCAGTCCGGTGTGGCCAGCCCCGCTGCTGGGAGCACAGCCCAGTGCCCGCATCTCCTGGCTGGGTACCACCCGCCAAGCCTTAGGCAGCACTGAGGAGCTTCTGGCACCAGCAGAAGCTGGTTTGCACCAGCAAACGCGCTTAGAAGTCCCCGAGTTGGTGTAAATTGGTGCATTTGCCTGATGTGATGAGCTAAGGTGTGGGACCAAGCACTTCTCCCCCTTGGTTTGCTACTCCTGGAGATGCGCTGACTAATTTGGGCTGCTTTGCCCTGCATTCAGCGGGCTGTACCTTTGAGACAGAGCAAGCACGCACCGTTTTGTTTATCGCTTCTGCTTTATCAAAGCAAATAGCTTTTGCAGCAATAGGAACTGCTTGATAACTTATAGATGCTCCCAGTTGCCCGCGCATCATCTGCAGCAGAGCAGGGGCTGGGAGGCTGCGGCTCACCGATGCTCTCTGCTCCCCAGGCCACGTGCTCAGCATGCCCCACGACGACTCCAAGACCTGCGAGCGGCTCTTCGGGCCCCTCGGTAAGCACCACATGATGGCTCCTCTTTTCATCCACTTGAACAAGACCCAGCCGTGGTCCCCTTGCAGCGCCATGTACCTCACCGAGTTCCTGGACGGAGGGCACGGTAAGGAACCTCATCATTCAAGAAAGCCTTTTCCTTAATTGCTCAGGCTCTTTGCAGCGCCTTGAGGGGTGTGTGGGATGAAGGGGGGTCAAAACAGACCACAGACAGAGGTTTGGGGTGCCCTGCTTGGCGCAACCCATGGCATCAAGCCTTGATGCATCTCTGCCTTGCCCAGGCGACTGTTTGCTCGATGCCCCAGCCGACCCCCTCTCCCTGCCCGCCGAGCTGCCCGGCCGAGGAGCCCTGTACAGCCTGGACCAGCAGTGCCAGCAGATCTTCGGCAAGGACTTCCAGCACTGCCCCAACACCACGGACGAGGACATCTGCGCCCAGCTCTGGTGCAGGACCGGCAGCGGGGAGACCCTTTGCCACACCAAGAACGGCAGCTTGCCGTGGGCCGACGGCACCCCCTGCAAAGCCGGTGGGCTGTGCTGGGATGGCCGCTGCATGCCGCAGGATGCCCTGAAGCCCCAGGTAACAGGGGATAGGGGACCAATGGCCTGGGGCTCAACCCTTTGGGATTCTCAAACCTCTGGCCCCGGTCCTGCCGTCTCCTGGATTAGCTTTGGATTTGCCTGATTTGTTTTCTGAGTATCTCTCCTTCAACAGCACCTTTCATTAATCTTTATTACTGGCAAGCCCAGCTCGTAGATAAATGCTGCCGTGCCTTTTGCCGAGGCTCAGGCTGGTCTGAACCAGAGCAAGCAGCCGCAGTTCTGCAATTAAATCATTGCTTTCTGCCCTGCCGAGGCAATTAGTGGTGATTTCTGAGTCAGCCAGTGAAGTGCTTAAACCCAAGCTTAACTTTAAGCACGTGAACAGACTGGTGGAAGTCAGTAATAACTTCACGTGAAGTATGTGCTCAAGTGCTTTGCCGGGTCAGGGCCCCGGCTGGTGACGCAGGGAGAGGAGCTGGGGGGTGATTTTAATGTTGCTCCAGACTATTGCTCGCCCTGGGAGCGAGCAGCCGGGGATGGAGGAGCTCAGGGATAGATCTAGCAGCTTCTTGTGGCCTCTTGCAGCCGGCAGTGGACGGTGGCTGGGGCCCGTGGAGCCCCTGGGGTCCCTGCTCCCGGACCTGCGGCGGCGGCGTGCAGTTCTCCCACCGCCACTGCGACAGCCCCAAGCCCCAGCACGGCGGCAGGTACTGCGAGGGCCAGCGCGCCAAGTACCAGTCCTGCCACACCGACGAGTGCCCGCCGGATGGTAAGCCCAGCTTTGCAAAGCCACCCATCCGCATAGCAAAAGGATGCCATTTCCAAATGCACGCTCAATTCCTGGCCCCGTTTCTCCAGAACCCATCGCCAGGCATTGCTCCGCTCTTCCTTGAATATCCATATTTTGGGGGGGACAACAGCTTTCTGCTGGGGGTTGTGATCCCCTCCGGCTGGGTGGGAGGTGTGTGGCATCCCTCCTCTGCTTGCACGCTTGCCACGCAGTCCCGCTATCCTCGGCTCGCTCCTGCATCGCCATGACGGCCAAGGAGGACGGCAGTTCCTGCCGGCTTCCCGTGGCTTTTGGGTCACATTTCGCCTTTCCTTTCAGGGAAAAGCTTTCGGGAGCAGCAGTGCGAGAAGTACAACAGCTACAACTTTACGGATCTGGAAGGGAATCGCCTGGAGTGGGTTCCCAAGTACGCGGGAGTGTCACCCCGAGACCGATGCAAGCTCTTTTGCCGAGCCAGAGGGAGGAGCGAATTTAAAGTCTTTGAGGCCAAGGTAAGATACTTGATGGTGGCAATTTCCCCTCTTTGCCCTGTTTCAGATCAAATGCCCTAATTGCTCCTCTGCATCCCCCCTTTCCTAGGTGATCGATGGGACGCTGTGCGGACCGGAGACCCTCTCCATCTGCGTCCACGGCCAGTGCATCAAGGCTGGCTGCGATCATGTAGTCGGGTCCTCCAAGAAGCTGGACAAGTGCGGGGTGTGTGGTGGCAATGGCTCGACTTGCAGGAAAATATCCGGCTCGCTCAACCGATCCAAGTAAGGCGCCGGGGAGAAGAGGTCTGCAGAGATGGGCTGGGTGGGAGAAAAACCAGCTTCCCCTCTCATTCTCCTTTCTTCTTTTTTTTTTTTAATTGCAAAAGTGCTAGGCTAGGAATATTAAGAGTCCTCCTAGGTCAGGTAAAGCCAGTTTGCTTTCCACACCCGAAGCATCGCACCTAGCTGCACACCTTGTCTGCAGCCGCTGGACTCGAGGAGTGCTTGGCTTTCCGTCCGTGCTGTTAATCGGGGCTTGCAGCCGTGCAAACGCCCTCAGCCGGGTGGCCTTGTAACAGCCTGGTGTCCTCCCCAAACTCCCGAGCTTACGCTAAGTTTATTTCAGGCCAGCATTATGCAAGCCAAGCAGAGTTTATTTCCTAAAATAATAGCTGGTGCTGACACGGGTGATGTGCTCAGTATGCCACTGCAAGTAAATCTGCTGCCCCAAGGAGTTTACAATATGCATCTCACCCCGATGCAGCGAGCTGGACACATATTTCGAAGGCTGATGTGGGATATAAATAGTTCAATAACTTTTCCCTGGGCTTGGGGATGAATTTCAGTCTTGGGACACGGGCATCAAGGCAGCCGCTTCCCTCACGCCAAGATCTCCGTTGCTTTGCCAGAGAGCTGAATTCAAGGCTTTTGTTGAAAAGATCGTAACAAAAGCCCAACGCGTCCAATTCCATGCGGCGAGGTGACTCACGCAGTCAAATTAGATTTCCTAAATGGTTTCCTTCCAGGGAGTAAGCTGAAATGGGGCTTCCACTCTCCTATGAATTGTTTGTGGTTGACTAAAGAGAGATTAGCGTGGTAGCTACAGCCAAGAAGAGATCCCATTAAGATCAGGGTTAGGGAGGCCAGGGTGACTGAGAACAGAGTTTGACCCGAAGGCTTTGTTCCAAAATACTCTAAACCTAATTACCAACCGCAGCATCAACCGTGGGGATGCATGGAAAACGATCCTGCCGGCCCTACGGCATGAGTCACGCCAGGGTGGCATTTTATTATAGTAATTACCATATCACTAGGTGCCGAGGGCTCGAGTACCGAAGCCTTCCTGGTGCTGTCCTGGGAGCCGTGGTGCTCCGGGGATGGGCTCTGGCTGGCTTTGCAGGGAAACCCTCCCCTGGCATGGGGATGTGCCCTCCACCGGGAGCTCGTCTGCATCGTGGTGGTGGCTGCAAAACCCTTCCAAAGATGAGCCCAGGGTGCAGAGACGCCCGCCCGTGGAGAGGGACGGTTTTGCTACCGTAGTCCTTGCTGTGTTCTGGGAAAGGCTTTCGAGTTAATATCAAGTCATCTGCAATGAGACGTCTGTTGGGTTAACTGTTTAACTGCTGATCCGGTTTTAGCAGCAACATCTGGCCAATGTACGTATCCTCTGTGCGTGCAATGCCAGCAGTGCCCTGACTCTCTCCTATTCTGCTGTTCTCTATCTACCTATAGCTGATGCTGTCCTTCAGTGACAGTGACCAGTGACAGCAGCACTGGGCAGAACCAGGCTTTTAGTCCCAAACAATTCACCCATTTCAAAAGAAAGGGAGTAAGGGGAATTTCCCACCGAGGCTGGTAACTGTAGGGCTGTTCGTTTGATTGCATCGCTCATTTTTGCATGTAATTCAGCAAAATCTTCCAGCCGAGCACACATCTGGCACGACCGCAATATTTCCAAGTTCCTGAGCGCTCAGGGTTACAGAGGAATGGCTTCAGACCCACAATCCCGCTCACCAAGTGCTATCCCCTCCGTGAGTCTCCTCTTAAGTCCAGGAAAATAACCATGTCCCTTTGCCCCGTGCAGATACGGCTACAACGACATCGTCACCATCCCTGCCGGAGCAACCAACATCGACATCAAACAGCGCAGCCACCGCGGGGTCCGTCACGACGGGAATTACCTGGCCCTGAGGACCCTCGAGGGCAAGTACCTGCTGAACGGAGACTTTGCCATCTCGGCCATGGAGCAGGACATCCTCATCAAGGGGACCATCCTGAAATACAGCGGCTCCATGACGACCCTGGAGAGGCTGCAGAGCTTCCGACAGCTCCCGGAGCCCCTGACCGTCCAGCTGCTGACCATTGCCAGTGAGGTCTTCCCACCAAAAGTCAAGTACACCTTCTTCATCCCCAAGGACGTCCCTTTCAGCAAGCAAAAGGGCAAAGAGAAGAAGTCGGCCAACGTCATCCGACCGATGCTGACCTCCCAGTGGGTCCTGGGTGACTGGTCCGAGTGCTCCAAGACATGCGGCTCCGGCTGGCAGAGGCGGACGGTGGATTGCCGGGACGTGGAGGGTCAAACCTCCTCCGCCTGCGACAGATCCCTCAAGCCTGAGGACATCAAGCCCTGCGGAGACGTCCCTTGCCCGCTCTGGCGCCTGGGTCCCTGGTCCCCCTGCTCCCAAACTTGCGGTGAGGGCGTGCGGACACGCAACGCCTCTTGCATCGATTACACCGGTAAAATCACCACCCCGGAGAAATGCAGCTCACCGGGGCCACCGCCAGCCACCGCCGCCTGCGTGCTGCGGCAGTGCTGAGCCAGGATGGGCTCAGCGGCGATGCACCGTGCCGGCGACACCGGGGCAGGATGGCGAGGATGCCGTGGGCTTGCTCGCCAGATGAATAACCACTCTCCAGCGGTTCATCCCCACCCGATCGATGTCTACCTCAGAGGGGGGAATAACGGTGGCAAAAGAGGGAGGAATCACTTCTTTTTCTTTCTTTCATCCTTTCTTTCTGGCTGGTTGCTCGCAGGCAAGTTGTAATTTAAGGGGAAAAATAAGCCTATCTGTAGGGTGTTTCCAAAAAGCTGTTGTTAAACACGGTTGCAAACTCTGTTTGTAAGGTTCGCTTGGGGTTTGTGGCTGGAAAAAATGCAGAGCCAGGCTTTGCCATCGCCCCGTCCCAGCTGCAGGTCAAGGAGGTCCCAGGGTGGGCGACTTTGCCGATAAAATCAGGATCCCTTTGCAAAAAGCTTGGATCAGGTTGCCGTCCCCTCCCTACAGCGGCGTGGGTGTCCTGGAGCATGAGGAGCATTTTATCAGCTGTGTGTTTAGCTTGGGAGATAACTCGCTCGTTTGGCTGGGAGCAAGAACGAGCCGAGGGCCGGATCCTGGCACGCATTAGGCAGGAGGACAGGTGAGATGGTCATGGTGGTTTCTGCTGGATTTATAATCTACGAGGTGACAAACCTCTGTCTCCAAACACCCCCAGCATCCGCAGGGTTATTCCTAGAGCTGCAACCCCGTGCCTTGATTTCCCCAGCTATACAACCAGGGCTTAATTACACCTCATCTGTCTTGCAGGGCTGCCGCAAGGATTAATTAATTACTAATCCTGCAGTGCTTTCACTGTGAAATGCCTATCGCGATACCCCGTTCCCCCTCTGGAGCGGACACTTGGGTGTGCCAGCCTTTCCTCTCCCATCCTTGGCTTTCAGTCCCCTGTGTGCTCATTTTCTCAGCTCTGCTTTAATTTTGGAGATAATTTGCTAACCTGGCTTGCAGCAGGGATGAGCCCAGGATCTGCAGATGCTGAGCCTCTCTTCACCGGTGCCGCTCTTCACCTCTGCTTTCCCAGGATACGTAAAGATGCTCGGACCTGGTGCCAGGCTCCAGCCTTGCTTGAGCAATTCTCGGTCTAAAACCGAGTCTGGCAAGGCTAGAGCTCCTTCTTCCCGACGGGGAACAGCCAGGCTCCTCTCCCCAGCCCGGCCGCTGTCTGGCCCCGGTGCAGATGGCTGCTCAGGCCCTGAACTTTCCCCCTTTCGAAGCGATCGCCATCCGTGCACTGGCAGCAGCCAGTGCCTGGGGAGCGGGGATGGAATTTGGGAAAGTTTTGCCATCGCTGGACGAGCGATTCGCTGTCTCCAGGCTCCTTTCTCGATGCCCCTTGCCGCTTCCCTGCGGATGTCCATACCCTGCCTTGGCTCCACTTTTGGCAGCAAAACGTTGAATTTCCAGTGGGAACAGCCTTTTTCTCATAGGAAGGGAAGAAGGGCTGGAGGAGGAAGACTTGAATTTGCAATGGCTCAGCTTCCCCATTTGCAATTGCAGAGTGAATCCTTTTTCTTGTCTCTTTTGCCTGAGCTAAGCTTGTGTGAGACCCTCTTCTTGCTGGCCAGGCAGGTTCAGGATGGGACTATGGGGTGAGCTGCTCCCCCGAAGCCATGCCAGAAACCCTACCATTTATTTGAAAACCCAAGATATTCAGCTTTTATCTCCCGTAGGTTATTCCTATTGAAACCAAGGGGGCTACAGCCAAGGACTGAGGGTACCGAGGGCTTGGCGCCTTTCTTTTAGGAAAGAAAAAAAAAAAATAAAGGCCAGCTGCAGAGTTTGGATGCGGAGCCGTTTGGGCTGTCGTTCAGACCTACCTTCCGGCAATGTTCTGCGTCTGCTAATTAATCTCCAGGAATTTAAGCCCTCTCTCGCTCTAACAAATAGCTGGATGCTAAAGTCATGTAGCCTTGCAGGGTTATTTTCTTTTTCCCCTTTGAGCCTGCGAGATTTTAACTCAAAGGCCAGCGTGTGTTTCCACTCCAGTGTCGTAACCAGCATTTAGGATGGGTCAGAAATTTCAGCCTGAGACGGTGCCAAGGAAAACGTCTGTATTTATCACACGGAGTCGTGCACGCCAGGGGTCTCTTCCAGTTTTTTTTATATTCACTGCGCGGTCGCTTCGCCTGAGCTTCCTAGATGCAAAAACTCCCTGCCGCGGGCAAATCCTGCTGCTTTTCCAGCAAGGAGGAGGACGGGGACGCTGCTGGGAGCGGGGGGACCGCAGGCAGCGATGCTCGGTTGAGGTGTGGGGTCTGGGTGATGTTAAGTGGGATTCCTGCCCTAGCCTTCCCATAGAAACACGTAGCCTTTATGCTGATTTAAGTCAAAGAGGTTATATATTAGGATATATATATGTATATATATGTTTCCCTTCAGTGAAGGATTGTAGCAACGTACTGAGCCTCTTGTGTTAGGTATTTATTATAAATTTCTGTTTGGTTTTGTACAGTAGCTGTCTGGAAAGGAGAGGGGAAAAAAAAAAAAAAAGAAAAATTAACAAAAAATAAAAAAAGACTCTCTGTGTTTTAACATGCTGCTCCCACATCCCCAGTCCGAAACCTGCCGCGGGGTCGGAGAGGGGATGTCTCCGCTCATTGTTTAACCACTCTGGTATATGACTGGTGTCTCCCTCCTCCTTGGTGCGCCCCAATCAGGGCGCGATTGCCAACCGAGCTGTGTAAGCATAACAAATCCAACCAAAATTAAGCTCTGGACTTTCATTTTAAAGGGGGGAGGAAATATTGTTTTCTGGTTTTTAGCCTTTTGTTTGTATTTGTTTTTAACTTTGAAAACAGTCTGTTTGTGACTCTGCCTTTACCCCTTCAATAAAGGATTTCCTGCCTCTTACCCCTTTGCATTTGTCTCTGTTTGCACTTCTCTCAGGATATATTTTTTTAATCTCCATCCCAAGAGCAATACTTTAAATCTCCCTTTTCCGTAGCTTATTCAGCTATAAATAAATGGTTAATTCAGTTTTGAGATGCTAAACCAAAACACTGCATGCCAGAGTAGACAAAACCCAGGGAGCAAAAATTATTCCCCAGCAATTTTGAATCATCTCTGTTTTGCAGGCTGCTTATGAGCACCTCCCTCCTCGCTACACGTACACGCATATAGATAATTCTGCTACTTGCTAGGAGGACATACAGCCCAAACAGGGCTAAAACAGAGGGGATGCTGGCTCCTTCGCTTAACTGTATAATAACCATAGATAGAGGGAACTCGGCGCTGTCTCTCTAGGTGCGGTGTTGTCTTCTGAAACACAGGATCGCTGAAATTTGGGCTATGGCAACGCAGATTTTGGAGCTATCTCACTGGAATAAGCATGGGCTCATTACAAGGTAATTTGGATATCTTTGCTTGCGTCAAACAGGCTGTCCTGATGGATGTCCTAGGTGAAAGCATAGCCTGACGTTGAACAGCGGCTGTGGCTTATTTTCTGTCTATTGGTTATTTCCATCCACTGATGGGGCTAGAAAATGATCCTGCCACGGCTGGGCAGAGGCTGCCTATATTTAGCCCCATGGGAGGGCAAGGGAAAGGGTTAACCCATTGCCGTGGGATGTGTCACTACGTTAATGGGCACAGCGATGCATGCCACCCTATTTATAACCAGGTGTGACATTCATTTTAGATGACTTCCCTTGGCGCCCGTACAGCCAGGTCCTGGGTTTCGGCTCATTAAGGCGGCAGCCTGCCCTGGCTTTTCCTCCACCTTTCTTTTTTGTCATTTTGTTGCCATCGCTGGGTTTGAGTTGAATAATTGGAATTTCAAACAATGCCAAAGGCTTTGGGATATTACCGGGCAGGAAAAAGCCCTTAATTAATCATAGCAGTGTAACCATCATAATTTAACTTTTAAAAAAGAATAGTGGGATAAGAAAATAAACCTGATGGGAGCTTCTCTGTCACCGTATCCACGATGGTACCCCAGAGACAACGGGGACCAGCAGGCAGAGAGATGTATTTCTGCAGTCCCATCAGGGGGAAATTATTAGGGTCAACCCCCGGCTGGACCTCCCCACCCCGTGCTGCGAATAGCGCTGCTCCCCAGTCAGGGGTAATTAAATTTTATTGGCATGTTTCCTCTTACAAGGCACTTTCAGAGGATGTAGGATGCCACAGGCTGCTCCCTCCATGCATGAACATCACCAGGTACGTGTTGAAATGGCGGTTTGCTCCTTTGTTCCAAAACCTCCTCCCTCCGAGGGCTGGGCTCTCCTGATCTCCAAGCCCAGTTATTGCTGGGTAGTTGCTCCCCCTTGTCCTTGTGCTCGTGCTGTTCTTTAGTTTAACAGCTTTCCTCTCTCCTTGGTTTATACCTCCCCTCCCTTGTATTTGTAGACAGGAGTTGTATGCCCTCTTTCAGTCTTATTTTCCTAAACTTTGCAAGTCAAGCTCTGTAGGCTCAGCTCATAAAATACCCCCCTTAGCTCTGGGCTGAATTTATTATCCCTGGACAGAAGAGACCACAGTGTCCCAGCAAGGTCACACCAGCACCTGGTACTCCAGCCACAAATCATTCCTTATTCCTGATGGAAACATCCTTCCTGACATGTCCTAGGACCATAATGTCCCTTTTCTGCCGTTATCCTCTGCTCAGCTCATCCATCCCAGTCTTACAGCCCCTCTGCTCTTCTAGATCTCTCTTTCTCCGTACAGGTACCTGTTAAATCCACCCTCAGTCGCCCAAGCAAGCGGTCTGGTTCCCAGAGCTCCTAGGCAATGGCATTTCAGAGGGGCTGTTGCAATTCAGAGCATCTTAGAAAACAGGCTCCTCTCCTAAACTGCTCACGTCAACCTCCTCTCCTGCTGACCAGGATGCTTTAACCTGTGGGATGGCACTCGCTGAGGACCAGGCAAAGCACTCCCAGGTCTGGAGAGGACATAAACCCCAAATCCTCCCGATGCCAGGAGAAAATCAAGGGTTGCCAAAGAGAGAAGTCAGCAGCATTGAGCCAAAGTAACTTAACCAAGCCCTGGAGACCGCAACAGGCAGGAGGATGGAGAGGAGATGGCTCCTGCACACCCGTGCTAAATTAAGGAGTAGGCAGCGAGTCCTCGAGGGTGGGAGCAAAGAGGTTTTGCTTGGAGGTGCCGAGGTCAGGGAGGGGAGAGGGAGGCTGTACAGGAAAGGTGTCTTTTGCTTTGGGTGTTAATGGATGCATCCTGCCAGGAGCAGGAAAGCAGGCTCCTAGCAGCACGGGATCTGCTCCAAGAGCTGCTGAAGTGAAGGAAAACGTATCCCACAGGCTGCAAAAAGAGGGTAAAACAGCCTCCAGCCAGGAATTGCACGTTCTGGTTGCTTGAATAGGGTGAGCAAGCCAGGAAGGGAGAGATTGAAGGATTAAAGTGAGGGGCCAGACCCCAGTGATGGACGGGAGACGTAGCTGGGTGTCTTCTGGGTGGATGGGAAACCACAATTTCTCTTTAGACAGACAAGGAGGGCATTCAGGGGACAGCACAGCCTCCTGCCATGTCCATCGTGCTGCAGATGGGACCCCCTTCTTCGCAGTGGCCGCTGGCAGCAAGCCCTGAAAGCGATGCAGGACTGCTCTGCTAAGCATCCCCAGCTGTGGCAGCTTGCATCCCATTTAAAAGCCAAAGGTGGAGGCTACGAGTCCCCCCCAGTGCTTTCTCCCCATTTTCCCACTGGTGTTTTATAGCCCTCAAATGGGACCCCCAAGGTCCCTATAGGTCCCTATAAGTGAGCACAGGCTCACCCTCAATAGATGCACGGACCAGATTTACCACTGCATTACTCAGGGTTTACATCAGTGTTGCTCCATCTGTGTCCACAAATCAAGCCCACGACATTGTAAAATGTGTGTAAGAACAAATCCCCTTACCGGGAAAATACCGGGAATCGGTATTTTGGCAATTCATTGCAATGCCTCTCGCTGAGAAACTCCAAGTCTGCAGAAAAAGCAAACAGTAATAAAGGACGACCTGGTAGCTTAGGAAACCCAAGCAGGCGTAAATCAATACGGCTCCCTCCCAGATTTACTCCAGCAAACGACGTGGCTCTGGGAATCGCTGGAGAACCTCTTCAGGTATTGAGGGCTAATAAATTGTTATTAATAAAACAGCCTCTTTTGCTGGAGTGGGAAGAAATTCATATCGGAGTCAGGCTGGGGAGGCTGATGTGCTCCTCCGCGGTGATGATGTGCAGAGCGCACATCCCAAACCTACCGGCTTCCCGGCCCGCTGTTAATTGGAAACTTAACGAGCCAAGCGGAGATGGCAGCCAGGAAGCGGGTGTGCCATTGTGGGAAGTGATAAGGAAAAGGGAGAAAGAGGAAGAAATTCAATAAAGGATTTTTTTTTTTTTTAGGAGGGATGGGGTTGAATCACCAAAGACACAGTGATTTTTCTGGGGGAAATGGATGCACGCGGGCGGGAGAGCTCCCCGCCTTGCGAACATCACCGTCTGCAAGGCAGCTTTGCTTTCCCATTGGGGAAACGCCGTCGATTCGGAGGTAAATCCAACCTCCGTACGCTGATTTGCACCAGCCGAGCATCCCATGCTCAGCTCTGCTCCAGGGGAAGCCTGGGCAACCCAGCTGGGTACCTGCAGCCGTATCGCTCGCCTGACACTGGGGTCGTGCTTTATTCTCGGGGTGTTTGTGTGTGATGAATTAATTCCTAAAAAAGAAAGTCAAGGTGGTGTTTCACCGGGCAGTTTTATGGCTTATTTCCAGGCTACACGTAGCAGGTTTAAAGGCCGTTGGTTTAAATGCTTTACTTGGAGGATTTTGTTATTGTGCTGAAGCACGGCGAGGACACGGACCACGCTGAATTTAACCGTCTTCCCGACACGAATTCAGGTTGTTTGGACCTTATTTCCCTCCCGTGCAAAGCCCACGACCTGCTCAGAGCAAGTCTCAAGCAGGATACGAGCAAGCGTAACAACCCACAGCAATGACCAAGCGTCTCTGCTGCGCTAACCTGAAGCTTTATTCATGAAATTGTTACAAATCAGCGTTTCGAAGCAATTCCACAACCTGCTACGCCCACATCTACGGAGTCAGTGAGAAAAGGCACATCAGATTCAGCGTCTTCAGGAAACGGCATCGGCTGTCGGTCGACTAAAATCACTCGCTCAACAACAGTTTCACCATCAAACACCCCCAGCTCGACACTTAGCAGCTTTTTGAAGGTGAGGGATGGCAGCCCGAGGTTTGGGGTTTTTTTTTATTAATCCTCTGTGATTTAGGAGTTACCATGGACAGCCAGGAGCAGATTCTTCCTTGCCTTGCAAATCATGTCCTATTAAAGCAGGAGCAACCCCTGCGCACACACGTGCAACCTGCTGAAATCGGTGCTTTTTTGCTCCTGCTTTGCACAGGAGCAGATCGCAACGGAAGGCTGTCGTGCAGCAGGGTTGCGATACAGCTCCCCGCAAATCTAAAGCCGACATGAGAGGAAGCAAAAAGAGAATTAAGCAGCAGAGGGTCTGACCCGGGAGATTGCTGGGGCTCTGCTTCTCTCCCCAGTTTTGCAAGTAATCACCTAAAATAGTCCCAGGGTTTTTACTACAGCGCGGGGAGTTCGGCCTCGGGGTTGGGTTTTTTTTTTGCCGACGGAGCAGCGTGGCGTTTTCCAGAGGCCGGTTTTAAATTTTTTTGCTGCTGATTAACATTTTTTGGAGCGGGGCCTTTCAGTCTGTTTCCTGCTTTAATTTACTGAGCGCTCATCGCAAAAAAAAAAAAACCAGAACCAAACCCCCACCGTAAAACAAGGCGTGGAGCAAACTCATCACGTTAAATTAAGCTGCGCTTACCCCGAGTTCGCCCAGATTTGGACCAAATTATAGGGGGGGATTAATTAGAGACTCGTTAACTCCCAACTTGATCGGGATGGATGCAAACGGGAGGGCAGTTTGCATGGTCTTGGGCCCTGGGGGGAGCACGCACCGGAGCACCGGGGGAGCTTGGGATGCACGGTGTGTATGGTCCCGGCCCCGGGGGTGCATGCACCGGGGGAGCTTGGGATGCACGGTGTGCGCGGTCCCGGCCCCGGGGCTGCATGCACCGGAGCACCGGGGAAGAGTGGGATGCACAGTGCCCGGTCCCGGCCCCGGGGGTGCATGCACCGGGGGAGCTTGGGATGCACGGTGTGCACGGTCCTGGCCCCGCGGCTGCATGCAGCGGAGCACCGGGGGACGGTGGGATGCACGGTGGGCACGGTCCCGGCCCCGGGGGAGGGTGGGGTGCACGGTGTGCGCGGTCCTGGCCCCGGCGGTGCATGCACCGGGGGAGGTTGGGATGCACGGTAGGCACGGTCCCGGTCCCGGGGGAGGGTGGGGTGCACAGTGTGCCCGGTCCTGGCCCCGGCAGTGCATGCACCGGGGGAGCTTGGGATGCACGGTGGGCACGGTCCCGGCCCCGGGGAAGGGTGGGATGCACGGTGTGCCCGGTCCTGGCCCCGGGGGACACCCGCACCGGAGCATCCCGGTCCCCGGGGACACCCACGCCGCGGGGTGCCCGCCGTGCAGCGCCCGGGGCCGGGGCAGGGCCGCGCACATACCGAACACCCCGTCCCCGCCGCGGGGTGCCCGTCCCGACCTCTCCCGCCGCTCCGCACTGCGCATGCGTTTTCTCCGCCGCCGCCCCGCCCCCGCCGCCCCGCCGCGGTGCACTCTGGGACACAAACAAAGTGCCCGGCCGGGCGGCGCGGCGTGCGGGAGCTCGGACCGCCGGGAACCCCCCGCCCCCCCTTCTTCCTCCTCCTCCTCTTCCTCCCGCCCTCCCCTCGAGCCGCGCGCACGCCGCCCCCCCCGCACACCTCTCGCGGGGGGGCTCGCGCGCGGCCCCCCCCCCTCCGTGCGCCGCCTGAGGGGAGGCGGCGGCGGCGGCGGCTTCTTCCTCCCTTCTCCTCATCCTCATCCTCCGCCGCCGCCGCCGCCTCCCGGTCCGCCGTCATGGCCCAGGCAGGGCCCCGGCGCGGCCCCAGATAGGGGGTTCGGCCTCCCGCGCACGCCGGGCCCGACCGACCGCAGGTAAGCGGGGAGCGCGGCCGGGCCTGTGGCGGCGGGAGGGGAGGTGGAGGTGAGGGGAGGGGAGGGTGGTGGAGGTGAGGGGAGAATGGTGGAGGGGAGGGGATGGGATGGGAGGGTGGTGGAGCTGAGGGGAGGGTGGTGGCGCGGCGGCCGTTGGGGCCGTTGGTTCCCCTCAGGGGCGGGGGACGGCGCCCCTGCGCGCGCAGGCGGGCGCCCACCCCGGGGAGGGCTTTGGCTGCTGCACCCCGCGGGTCCGTCCCCCCCTCCCCCCCCCCCGAGCCCTCCACGCCGCCGCTCTGTGCACGCGTGTTTCCCGTGGCGGGGGGGGAGGTCTGGCGTGACCGGTGTCCCCGGGGCTGCCCGGCTGCGGCTCGCCCCTCCACCCCACCCCGGGGATTGGGGGGGGGGGTGGATGGCATTGCGCGGTGCACTTCCTCCGCCGCGTGCGCACGTGTGTCCCCCTCCCACGAGGGGCCGTGTCACCTCCGCGCCTCCCGAGCGGGTTCCCGGGGCAAGGGGGCGTTTATCCCCCCGCTCCGGGCAGCCCCGGGGGGTCGTGCTGCCCGTTGTATGCGGTGTTTAGGCGCATCCCGAGGGAGCTGCGTTGCCTGTTGAAGCCCGTGGGTGCCCTCGGCTGCCTGGGCACAGGCAAACGTGTAGTTTCGGGGTGTGTGGGGGGAGTTGTGTTGTCTCCTGCATCCCAGCGGGATACCTGCTGCCTCCCTTTTCTACTGCAGGCTTATGGGAGGAGAAGAGGGATTCCCACTAGCTGTTAGGCAAAGCCTGCTGTCCCTTTGTTGTTGTTGTTTTCTTTTTTTTTTTTTTTTCCCTCCTACAACACCCTTTTCTGCATATTCTTTACTGCCCATCTGCTAGGGTCTGCCGTGCTGCCTCTGCTTGCACCTATGGCCACGCATGATGAGGATATCGTAGTGCTCATCTGCCAAGATCTGTTGCATGTTTCTCTGCTCTCCTTCCATGTATTCGGGGTTATTTTCCTATGCACAAACATAAACATTGGCAGATGCTGGGGGGGGTGGGGGGGGGGTATAGTCCGCCTCTTGCTTGCCAAGAGCCTATTACCTCCTTTCCTACACACAGGGCAAGGGTACCGCTGCCTTCCAAAATCTGCTGTACTTCTTTCCACACACAGGTGGAAAGAAGGGAGGGGAATGCCTCCATGCTTGACCACCACAGCCTGTTAGATACACACACCCCAGGAGGCTCCTTCCTGCCTACAAAAAGCTGCTAAGTTTTTTTCCACCCAAATAGACATGCAGATATCTTCCACCAAAGCCTAAGGGACAACTCCTCCAGCCCGTCTCCTGTTTGCGCCTGTGGAGCTTGTTCTGCCCACTGAAGAGGGAGGGTCTGTCTCCTCCTGCATATATATATATACACACACACACACACACACACACCAGGGTTATCCTGCTGACCGCCTACCAAAAGTTGGTGCATCCCCGTGTTGCACGTGTTTGCACGCATCGGGAAAGGAGCAGGCAGCATTTCATCGGTAGCCTTGGGGAGGCAGGCAGGCATTTCTCCTACACGCTTCCAGGGAGAAGGTTTCCACTGTTTGTCCTTTCATGTCTTGCATGTTCCCGCAGACACCCAGTGGCAGCTGTTTTGGTGCCTGCCCCCAGACTGTAGTACTTCCTTGCTACACGTGCCAGAGAGGTCACCCGTTCTTACCCATTTCTTATCTCTTCATGGCTGCCTGTTACATCTTTCATGACTGAGACTTTCAACCCTTTTTCTTCATGTGCCCTGCTGACATGGCAGTGCGATATGGTCAGGTTAAGCCTACCTTGGTTTTTTTGCTTTGACTTTTGGGTTTTCTTTCCTGAGCAGTCTGTCAGAGTAAAAAGAAGTAGTCTCCGTACTTCCTAGGTATCTGCAGATCCCAAGTTGGAAACCGTGGGTCTAAAATACGTTCAGTTTCTCTTTTCCTGTCATACACATGATTTGTCCAGCCCAGGATCTATTCTGATGTTTCTAGAAGTCTCCTGCTTTCATAATTTTTCTCACATGAGGTCCTCGGTTTGTCATACCCATGTGGGGAATTTCTCAGGTTTCCCGCTTACATGTTTGCCCCTGCTTTCTCTGTGCTTCTGCCTGACATGAAGCTTTTCCTTTTCCCTTTTTTTAATTTTTATTTTACTTATCCTTGGGGTACACTTAGCTTTTACTTAGGTGGAGGTCACCCAGTTCACTTCCTGAGCTGATCCCTGGCTTCTAGCTGCATGTTTTCGTAGACGAGGTGACGTGTTGCTTATCGTGTGCGGGGCACGCCTACGGCACGGCTCTGTGGACCCTGCAAGGTGACACTGAGTGGGAATGGCTTTAGTGCCGGCGGGCCACGGGCTAGCATCCAAGAGTCTCTTAGGGTATTTCGAGTGCGATGTGCTTTTCTTCTCCCGTTGAGGTCTCTTACTACAGCTTGACATCTACATGTAATGCAGTTCCAAGGTGTGATGCACCTGGGAGACCTTGCCTGGGTTTAAGTGCATCTATTTAAGGAGATGGAGCTGAACAAGTGTTAACCTGCTAGCTTAGACACAGCTCTACCAGTATAAATGCCTCATTGATGTAAAACTATTTATACCAGAAACCAGTTACAATGCTGTAAGTGTCTCTCTCTAGGGACTACTTCTATTTAAACAGCTGTTTTTAATCCAAAACTTTAATTGGTGCGAACACTCCAAGCAGTCCTTTTCCAGGGGAAGGGAATTTCCAGCTCTACTTTAGTCTCCCCAGGTGGATGTTGCACGGATGCTGACTTGTCAGGAGGGAGGATTGCCCTCGTTTTCCCACACAGAAGGTTTCGCGCTGGTTTTGTTTACAGGATGAGAGAATTCCTCCTCTTGTGACTGTGAGGATTGGAGGGGGGGGGGAGTGTCCTCATATATTTCTTCTGTAATACGTAAGAGAAGTAGTCAGCAAGTGAAACTGAACCCTTGCCATGTTTGTTGCAACAGGAGGTTAATCATAAACTCTGGCAACTTTTAAAAGGGGTGGTTTCGTTCTGTGGTGTCTGTAGCAAATGTTTGCTGTTAGGAGGGTCTGGTCAGCTGTTTGCTGAGAGGATCAAAAGCAAATACAGCTTCCCCTGTGTGTGAAGTTGAACAAGCATCCGAACGTTATTTTTGGTTGTGTCCCATGACTTGCTTGAAGGAGGCTTTTTATTTTTATGTCCTTCTCGTGAAGGGATGTGCGATGCCTGTGCTGTGAGGTGAACGGTGTTTGTGTGGCTTGTCACTGACAAGGAGAAGGTCGTGGGTACTTGGCGCTTGTATTGGTTGCTTCGCATCTGGCATTGAGTTGTCGTTGTCTGTTACATCTGGTAAACTTCTTTTTCAATGGGCTTTGAGAACATTTGAGTACATTTCTGTGAGAAGATCTGGTGATACGTGTAACTTCACTCCTTTTAGGCATTGTAATGCACTAGCTTAAATGAGAAGAAAGTCAAATTGTGACAAAGCAGTGATGCTTTTGCTGGCACATGACGAAGGAGGAGGTGTCCCTTGACGTAGAAGGGATTGTCTGTTGACATTCTTCTCTCTCTCCCGGTTATAAGGAGGTTATCCCTGCTCAAATTATGCAACTGTGCAGACAGCCAGACTTCAGGAATTCCAAATACTTCAACGTGTCAAGTGCTGACTTCTAAATTAAATGCCATGGTTGCAGAGCGCGTTCACAGTCTGTCGCTTGAAAGATGACATCAATCTTGGAATGGCGCGTGGCTGAAAAGGGGCAGCAACTTAATTGCTTGTTTCTTTGAAAAAGTGTTGTGTAAGATTGCAGGAACAAAACTGGGTGGGTGATGTGCCTCTACCTGTAATAGCATTTCGATATGGAAGGAGAGGGCTAGCATTTCAGCAGTTATAAGCAGAAAAGAACCCACTGAAAACATTGATTTACGTAAGAAGTTGAAACGCCTCACTCTTTGTGGCTGCTGTCGTTGCCTCGAAAGATGCAGATCTAATTAAATAGTTGTGTACTTATTGCTAAGTAAACATAGGAGTCCATTACTCTTAACTTGCCTCGGAGATCAAATTGATTCTTCTAATGGTTTCACTGGATGAAAACAAATGTCTAGTATTGCTTTGTACAAGGTGCCTAAATGAAATGGTGGTGTAGGAAATGAACTGCAAACCCGATAAAATGGCATTCGCGCATACGGATGGGAAGAGAGGAATTGTAAATGCTCAGCATTTCATTTAATTCTTACATTCCATTTAATCAAGTTAAGGAAGTGACTTAAACTGTGCATTATTTGTAGATAGCGTGTTTTTAATATATTCCAATTTAGTGCTGGGGAAGTAATTATTTCACATGAACAGGTTTATCAGAGTACGTGAACGATGGGATAATAAAGATGGCAAAATGTGTGTTGGGCTCAGCATGTGGTCTGTGACAGTGGCCAGAAGTAAATCATTAGGGGGAAAGTGGAAGAACATACATAGACAGCGCAGCAATCATTCCTCAGTGCATCTGCCAACGGTGAAGGGTTTGGAGGTGGCCTGAGCTAGAAGGTATGTGCTGACAGTCATCTTTAATAGTGCCTGCTGGACCTGTCGTCTATGGATTTGCCTAGGCCTTTTGAACAGTTTATACCTGTAGCTTCTACAGTGTACCGTGCGATGAATCCCACAATTTGTGCAAAAATAATTCCTGGGTTTGGGGGTTGGTTTTTTTGTTTTGTTTTAAACACGATGAATGGTAATCTCATTGAGTGCCTCCTGGTTTTTGTAGTGTGAGAAAAAACACAGAATCTTTTTCCAGTCACCACCTCATTTGCAATTTTATAGATCTCTGTGTTCTCAGTTTTCTCTCTTTGGGTTTTTTTTTTTCTTTTCCAAGCTGTATTGTCCCAGTCTATTTAGTACATCTGTCTGCGGAGGCTGTTCCACATCACTTTTTCTTTTTCTTTGATCTCTGCTATATTGTTTTGAGGTGATTTGACCACAACATTTGTTTGCTTGCTTTACCCAAGAAAAGTGCATAAAGGCAGTTTTTTCAGAGCATTAAGAGATGCTGTCTAATAAAGGGACACTTTGTAGCTCATCTGTGATAACATTATAAACATTGACTGTGTGTAATGTTTTATATTCAAAAGTACAAATGAACATAGTAATTGTAGTGAGAGCTATTTTAGGGGAAATACAGTTAGAGACACTGAAGAGGATCTTAGTTTATAAATCTAGCTACAGATGGTAGTTGATAATGACATTTTGTATTTGGGTATTACCAAGAGTGCTTTCTGGAAGAACTGCAATTATGGTGGATGCTTGACAGAGTTAAGTCTTTTGGAAGGTTTGGAAGCATGAAGATGCCATGTCCTATGGAGACCCAAGAGCCCTAGAAATCACTAGGGGGTTTGGAAATAACTCGTGGGTTATTTCCAAATAACTAGGGGCCAGTTGGTCCCATGTTAGGGGCAGATATTTACGTAGCGTTGGAGCTCTGCAGGTCTGACAGTTTCTGTAGTTTTCTTTCAGCGCCTTGGGTTTTTTTAAGTGGATAAATACCCCTGTTAAGAAAGACCTACTCTGAGGAGTTTCTGTGAAATGTTAGTAAAGATGCTAAAGGCTTAAAAAAACCCCACAAAACTCTCCTTATCCCCAGCCTGAACCGTGGATATGGTTCTGCCAGTCCAGGTTTGGCCATACAAGGGAAGAAAGTTAGAAAGCCTGTATAGTTGCTGCTCACCTGATAATGTGATTTGTGGATAAATACAAGGATTTTTTGGGGGGCCAAGAAGTACTCCTTTTAGGCACTTAAGTTTATCTGCATAAATGAGTCATTAGGAAAATAAAGGGTACACATAGTGCTAAAAGGGTGATGACACAACCACATTCCTGCCTTGCTTAAACTTGTTCAGGATTCTTTATAGCCGCTTCCGTTCGAAAGGTGGCTGCTTGTTTATGTGCCTGTGACACCTTGACTAGCTGGCTGTGGTCCACGCTGTCTGGATTAGCGATGCCTTTTCGCCTCTTCAGATTGTACGCGATGCGTGACTTTGCCTTGATCTCTCCCCTTTGCTCTTTACGCAGGTTTTCCTGTGATGTTGCTTGTCAGCGCAGGCTTCCAGTACTTCAGGCATTAATGGGGCTAGCGTGCTTCAGGGAGATTTAAGGTTTCCATTGGACTTCAGAAAAATTCATTTATTGTAGTTAGCATGGATTTCATTAAGGCATAACACTTGCTTGCTAATCTAGAATAAAAGTGAGAGAAGGAAAGCTGTCATTTTTTGTAATAAACCTGAATACTTTGAACAACAAATCAGTTGACAGGTACGCTTTGTGCTAAATTAGTAAAAACTAGCACTTAGCTGAATTTGGCTGTCACAAACTTAATGATTGTGATATGCAGTTACAGTCATTTGTTTCTGCAAAATGAGGAGACAGGTTTGTCGTTTCCAAGTGACAAAAATTAAAGCCTCGCACACAATAAGGCACAGCCTGGGGGTGATAGCAGAGAGGAGGGGTTCTTCAGTTCGGTTGCTATTGGCAGCTCCTGGGGCGTAACGCACCCAGTTAGGTCCTGGTTTTGTCTTGGAGGAAATGAAGGAATGATTTCTTTTCCACACGTGGTTTTCACGGTGCCATCAGTTAAAATGGTCTCTGAAATTGACCCTCTTCTGTCTGAAAACACAAGGCATGTGCCCTTTCCTCTCTTCAAAGACATGTGGTAGGACTTGGCACTATTCTGTAAATAGGCATACACGTGTGCGAGGAAGCAGAGATAGTTTTGTTATTTCTTTTTTTTCCTCCTTTTGACTCTTTCATGGATCTAATGCCATAGTGCTACAAAAAAAATCTTGAAACATACTAGGAATATTTTGGTATGCCGATACAAAACCCATGCCATTTGCCTTGATAATTCTTTCTCCTGTTGCCACCAAAAAGGGCTTGGAGCTTTTTTACTTTTGTTACTAATTTGGGAGGTTGGCCTGAGTAGTCTTTTTGAAGTATATTTTTCCTAAGTTTATGTTGATATGCTTGCAGAGCTTCTGAAAGTGAGACTGAAATGCTATGGGTAGCCATGGTAAAACAAGAAAAAAATAGCTTTCTGGAATTAGTTTGAACTAGAAGGTTGCTGCCATGTGACAAATAAAAGTACTTTGTGGATATTTTTTGGCAATTTGCAGTACTTAGAAGAATTTAGCGTTCAACTTGTGTTTTTTGTTTGTTTTGTGTTGTTCATTTGTACTGCTGTTAAAGACCAAAGATGATAAAACCAAAGCCTCGCTTTTTATTACAGAGTGGGAAATGGTCACGTAATGGCTTTTCTACACTGAGAAATTTGGGAAAAATTTAACTTGAATTTGCTCAGAGCAAAAGTGGAAAGAAGGTATTAAGATCACATAAAAATTATGCACGAACACTGACTGTCATGGAAAGAGTGGTTAAATTTGAATGCGTGCCTCAGGGATGTAACACATCAGTCCATTCAGTATAATCTGATTACATTCCGTGCGGCTTGCCTACGTGAGGATACGAAGAGCTCTATGAATTCACTTGTTGCTTTTATTCTAGTTAAAAAAAACCCAAATGGAGATTTGCTCATATGTTGACGGCACGAACATCTCTAGCGTGCGCTTTCAGGGCAAACAGCTGTTAAACTAGCAATCTAAGAGTTTGATCATGTGCTTTTTCAGAGAACTGGTGAAAACCAGAAATTGCAGGGCAGTGAATCTGTTGTGAAATATCTCAATACATTCTATCTAGTGAAGTTTGCACATTCATTTTTATTATGAGAATAAATGTAACTCAGGATGTAACAAGACCTTTTAGCAGTTACTGCGCATATTGTTAAATGAGCCTCAGTTTTAAGTACTATCAGAAAACTTACTCTTATGTGCTATATGGAACACTAATGTGAGATTCCTACAATGAAAAGTGCTGGAGGCTGGGGAAAGCGGCATTTATCTAGTTTGCTTATTCAACCATGTGAAAGCTATATTAGGCACATAAACTTTATACTTTGCACTGCAGCTTCAAAAAGGCAACAAGTTAAATCTGGGTCCTTTGAAGTAGTGAATGGTAACATTGTGTCCTCTGAAAGAGCTAACTTCAAATGGTCACACCAAAACTTGAAAAACTCTGTCGTGGCTAGGGAAAACAAGACTTGGAGCAGGGGGGAAATACAGGCTATGAGAATGTGTGGAGTTTCTTGCATGTCGTTAGGAATGAAGAGTAGCTAGACTATTGTACCTGATTGCGTTCCTGAAGCTCTTTGCCTGTTCTGCAGTAGAATGGTGGAAAGTTACTGTTTTAAATTCTCCCCAGATAAATCTTGTTTAAGAGTTCAGCTGGTTCATCAAACATGGAATTTGTTGGAGCCAGCAAACTTCAGTGGTGTCGAAATGTACAGAGTCTTTTAAGAAAATGACATCTCTCTTCTCTATGTATCTGTAAATGGCTTCAAGAAACATCTTGTCTTCTAGCTGTTGCACAAAAACCGTCAGTGGCGTCAGAGCAACAATTTACATATGGCACGCACTGCTGTACTGCCCTGATTATTGTAATCTCTTCTTTTAATTAGATCCTGAGATTAAGAACTGTCTTGCTGATCAGTGCACTTAATGTGTGCCCTATCAGTTCTAGCTGGTACATGTTTCTAGCAGAAACGTCGTCTGGTTAAGTCAGATGCTCGGAAAAGATCTAAGCATAGTTTACTTTACAGACACGTTAAGGGGGAGCTGCACAGAGAAGAAAAACACCAAAAAACCCTCTTGAGAACCTTTCAGGAGGTTGAAATAGATATTGACAAATACCTGACAAAAAATGAGGTATTAAAACAGTTGTTCTGTGGGCCTTTCAGTTAGCTGTTCAATTAATAGTGTGGAGATCTTTCTCCGAAGTCACTTTTAACCAATTAGCTTCCAGATTACAGGTCAAGTCCATTACTAGCTCCCTAGTATATAATGTCAAGGTTTTGATTTCATACTGTTGGGTTTCCTGTGAATTTCGTTCTGTTCCTAGGGCTCCAATTCTCAGTCATTTGTTTTTGTGCGTTGTGCTGACGATACATCTTAACCTTTTCATCAGCATTTTTTGAGCCAGTGTCTTTGCGGAAACACTCGGAGATCATTGCTAAAACAAGTCCTTATAGCACTTCACAGGTAAATTCTTTAACCTGTTATTTCAAGTAGCTGAATTACTTCTTTTCAGCCGGCTCTAGCTGCAGTTTGTCTATTCATCTCCTTGTTTTCACTAATAGCTCTATATGTTATGTTATTCAAACATTTTAATGAAGTTCTCATCAGATGTGGCATTTCCTTTTTTTCTGAAAAATACATTATCAGGGCAGTTTGACATACTTTAGCTTCAGTAAACACAGGTGGTGTCCCATTTTCTGTTTGTTTTCTTATTCTTCCTCCTTCTTTTCTTCAGATTGTTTTCATTTAGCCAGATTTCTGCAGTTGTATACAAACACCTGTAATCATGTATCTTTGAGAGATGAAAACATCTCTGTATTTTTAAATAATCAGAGCTTCTGCACTAAATATTTGAGAGACGAAATTAACACAGTGTTAATGTTGCCAAGCTTTCTGGCAGGTGTGTACCACAAAATGAGTCGGTCTTTGAACAGTCCTGCCTCTTTTCCTGGTACGCTAGCACCTTTTTCTTGAGAAGTAAAGTATCAGATTGCATGTTTGTAATCACAGCAGTGTCTAATGGAAACATTTTTAGATTGACTTCTAATGAAAGGAGTGGTAACATGTTTTACACACCTACAAAGTAATCTTTAATCTTCAAGTTTTATCTAGACTAGGAGTTGTAGCTATGCTTTAATCTTCTTGCTGTATTAATCCAGCACACTCAGTGCCTACGTACAGAGCTCTCGATTGTCTGTCAGTGGTTCCCAAGCTTTTTTGGTTACAAGCTGTTGTCAGCTCTCAGCTTCTCCCATCAGTCAGAAGGGTCTGCTGTTGGCTGTGGCCATTTACGATGCTGTGCAGACTAATTTTAATTGCCCAGAAGCCAATGAGACCATTTAGCAGGTTAAATTCTGCTATGTGTGACTTGAATCCTAACTCTGTGACACTTCCACAGTTAATAGTTTCCCAATTTATCTGTGAATTGGTTTTCTGCTGTAGAGCTGCCTCATGACAGCTGTGAGTTTGTCAGCTGCAGAGTCCAAAACTCTCATTTGTCTCTCATTTGCCCACGACATAAGTGGTGTGCAGTTCCTGCAATAGAAATTAAAAAGAAAGGTTTACAGTAGGATTAAATTCTCTTGCCAATGTGAGATCGGTCAGAAGAAACTCTTGCAGGCTGCTTCCTGTAGGCCATCTATACAGGATGATGAGGGACAAAAATAAATCCAGAAGTGTCACTATCACAAGGAAATGACAAGCCAGAGCTGCACGAGAGTCTGCTGCAAGTATGTGGCTGCTGGTGAAGTTAATGAATGTGGCCTTGGCATCTGTAATCTATTATAGTTAGGCAGATGATTTCTTAATTCTGCCAGATGCAGGGGTTGGAAGAGCTCCTTTCTGAGTTCCAGGACATGCTTGGGGCTTTCAAACAGATACAGTCTGCACAGGACATGCTGGAAGATGTGTTGGCCCAAATTGGTAAGTTCTGTGTCTTGTTCTATTCCCCTTCACTGGGAAGTTTTCGAAGGTTTGTGGAGGCACTGTTATTGACAGATCCAGCTTATTTGGGTGCATGCATTTCTGTCCTCTCTGCTGTGTGCTGGGCTCTAATGTAGGCTCCTCTTTAGGCTGTAGTACTTCTTCCTACCAGCCTGCACCCAGGCTCTCTTTATCTAATATCTCCTGCTACGCTGTCAGAACATGACTGATTAATTTTTACAGCCGACTTCTTCATTTCCATGCAAATGACTAATCAGGAAAAGAAAACAAAAATCCTTAAGACATGTTGCGCTTCACATGATATGTAGAAACAGCAACTCCTGAAAAACAGTGATGGTTTAACTAATGGTTTACAGCTCTTTCTTTGTTATGACCGCATGGTACAAGAACAACAGCTCTGCAATACATTTTATATTGGTTTTAATATTCTAAAATAAAAGTAGTAGACGTGTTCCCCTCTTTTTCGTTACAGTAGATGTTGCTTTTTTCATGTACCCAACAAGCATCCTGCCTTTATATGCTGAGGCAGTCTTGTAGCATGAGGAAGACTTTGGTCTTCTCGCTCTGGAATCTACACTTTTTGTATACTCTGGAATCTGCACACTTTGGAGCTTTATAGTTTAGAACCAGTACAACCAAGACGTTTGGAACTAAGCAAATATTTCTGATTTATTCTTGGTCTTTATTGCTTTAGTAGCAGGTATTGTGCTGTTTGTGTTTAATATCCATGGTGAAAAAAAAAAAATCTGCAAAACCAAGGAGGAAATAGAAGAGCATGCTAAGGTACTGCCCGCCTTTTGGCAGACAAAGTTGAAATCAGGTAACAGGAATGTGTGTGGAAGTGGATTGGAAAAACAGTGCCTTTCCCTGTCCTGCCTCACAGCGGAGATTTGGTAATATGTTGTGACCAGGATCTCTAACAAGATACTTTGGCTTCTCTCACAGGCCCCTTCAGTTCTGTTCAGATCAGCTCTGAGTCAAGACAGCTGCGCTAAGTGGATGTGGTTCTCGCACTGCGTGCCAGGAGGGCAGTGGCAGTTGAGGGACGGGCTACTGGAGTTTTGAAAGAGTGCTGGCCAGGAGCGTGCTCTGTTCAGTCAAAACTTTGGAACCCACTTCAAGGTGATGAATGAGGATGACAAAACGAGTTTGGTGAGCAGGCCCTGGGCTCATCATGACAAAAGCTGAGGAGAGAGCTGAGAATTTTTGTAACTGTTTTTAGGAATTTCCACAGAAATGGGAGCTCTTTCATTAGCCTCATACCTGGTGCTATCAGTTTCCTCACCACTGAGTAAACCACATGTTGCAGCATGTGGAGAGCTCGAGTTCGGTGCGTTCAGCAGCAGCACTGGTTTCTGACCAAAGCTTACACCTTGATTCCAGTAGCAGTTAAAACTGAAAGCCAGAATAGGTGAATCTTTTGCTCTCTCTTGTATGGGAATACACTTCAAGAAGTTAAATAGATTAACTTTAAAAAAAAAAAAAAAAGACCAAACCAGCAATTAAGGCACAGTTGCCAAAAACAGTACCTGGGTCTTGAAAGGTAAATTGCAGGGGAGATAAGTGGCTAGGAGCCAAAGCATCTTGAAGAGGAGGGATATCGGCTCCCTCTAAATTCAACACTCAGCTGAAGCTCCAGTCATGCACACGGATTTAAGATAGCCTGTATTCTGCTGTGAGGGGAAAGAAGTCTGTTGTCACTGCAAAAATGACACCCTGAACTTTCCCTTAAAACATGTATGTAAATGTTTTCTAATTTCATCCTTTCAGAACTATTCTGTTGCAGCTGACCTACCATCTCAATTTACAATAAAACCATTTTGTAGAATAAATTGCTGGTTTTGGCACCCCGCTACTTGTCTCAATGCTTTCACCAGCTCTGAGAATTAAAATGCACCTACCAGATTTGCGTCATGCAAATCCATTTTTCCATCATCCGAGTCGTTCTTTTCCTATCCACATTAAAGATTAATGTTTTCAATAGCAATGATAATGTGAGTCGGTGCTGTAACTGCGATCTAGGACTTTGCCGTGCCCTCACACATCTTCTTTCTTCTCGTGGCATGTTACAGTTAAAGCTTTTCTTTTCTATTATTATAGGGCTTAATTTTGGGGAAACTGAAGAGATCTGTTAGGAATATGAAACAGGTATTTCATGGGTACTCTGGGCCTTCCTTGTTCCTGAGTAATTCTTTTGGAAGAGGAGCTGTTGGATGTTTTTTCTCTTTGTCCTTTGCAGATAAATACTATTCCTGGTCTGTCGGAGAACTTGCAGTAAAGGAATAATGTGTGCTTTTGCACCTGCCTCTGTCTCCTGTACTGCAGAGGTTTCCCTTGGTTGGTACCAAGCAAGTAAAGTTATCGTGGACCCTGGAACAGCTCAGGATTTCCAGATGTGCAAATTTTTTCAGCAATTTTTTGTACAGCCTTAGTGCTTTGACTTCGTAAACCTCAGCTCTTACAGCGCTCATGAGGAACGTAGGTAGAGTTCCTTAAAAATTCATTTAAGATTGAGGGGGAGCTTCTTGCCACAATGAAGTTTCTGCAGGCGTTAAACAGAGGCCTGGGTGCATAGAGTTCATCTTTCATCTGAAGATTATGCAGGCTGTTTACACAGACCTGGATCAATTAGAATTATTTGTGTGCACTTACACATTTGAAATCATAGCTGCATTATCATAGTGTTTTAGTGTTTTAGCCTGCCTCTGTGAAGTTTAACTCATTCTGAAATACTGCCTGCCACCCTTCTGCACCAGCGTCTGGTGGTCTGTAACTGAAATTTGGGGAAATCTTCTTTTGGGAAAATCTTCTTTTGGAAAGTCTCATTGCCAGGAATTTTTCAGATGACGAGGTGGCTGCCTGTGAAGCAATTTGACACTGTAGCACCCTTGGAAAGTGCTCTTGTAAAAAAGAAAAAAAAAAAAAAAAGAGAAGAAAAAAGTGGTGAACATAGGTACAAACTTGTGCGTGAGTACAAAGAAACTAACAAATGCTTTTTGCGGGCACCACTAATGGTAGATGGAGTCAATGGCCTCAAAAGCTCTGACACGTGAACTTGCCAAAAGTGGTGTGCCTAAAACATGTTTTTACAAAACAAATGGCATTATCTTATCAAGTGTAGTACTGCTGGAGTACGCAGGAAAACCAAAACACACTCTTTTATATGCCTTCTACTGTGGAAGGGAATATTACTGCTAACAATAAATAGAGGGACTGTAGCATTTCCAGTCTTCAGCTTGCTATGTGAAATTGCTCTACCATTAAAGTCCCCAAGTGGAGTTCTCTGGAGTTACTTATCTTGTCATCAGCGATTCTTTGCTGGGCAGACAGAGGTCTTCCCGGAGGACTGTCCAATGTGCAGCTCGAGAACCCTGTCCAAGAACAAAAGCCCCTCACAAACTCCTTAAAACAGAAAATGCCTGAAAATTGTCCTCTTCTGTGAAGCTGGGAGGAAAGGGACCCAGGAGCAATTTCAGTGTCTTGGGGTATTCCAGGGGGAGTGGTTTGGAGAATAAAAGTCTGGTTCCGGAATGGAGAGACCAGGGACCAGGTCAGCCCCAGTTCTGAATGCTCTCCTGTTTTTTGCAGGGTATAGTATCACCTCAGCCTCCGTTTACAGACTGCTCCTCAGCATCTATTTCAGGTTTTAACATAACAGTGTTTATGAAGTAGCTAACTTAACACTAGCTCCTTTGTGCACTTACAGTTTGAAGTGTGCTGTCCTAGAGGAAATTGAAGTTCTGAAACACTGCATATTTATCTGGATGGTTCATTTCCTTGGTCCAATCACCCCACTGCAGCTAAAGGTTACAGGTTTGCATTCCACAGATTCCAGTACACCAAAGTGAATACTGCACATTGACGTAATTTTGAGCACAGGAACCTTGGTGTTTGCCTTCTCTTTTTTATAAATACCGTCAGGCCTGACAGCGGTGGGCTGAGTTCAAACTAGGTTTACTGACCTGACTTAAAATACACTTTTAAACAAAGTTTCGAAAGCGCTGTTGATTCGTCTGAAACGAGAACAGTTTGGCAGCAGTTTTGTCAAGTGAAGCAAGGCAAGATTTGTAGTGGGAGATAGTACCTTTTATTAGGCCAGCTGGTGTTGGCGGAAACAGATGCGTGTTTAGATACACAAGTGTTTCAAGTCTGAAATGGAAATAGCAAACTTGAAGTTAAGTACACACTAAGAGCAGTTGTTCTAATTCAATTATAAACTTAATTATACTAACCAGTTAGATTGAGCGAGCAGAGGGTGCTGGTACCGCTGTAGCACGGTGAGAAGCTGACAGAGATAAGGTGGTCCAGGTCACGCATTTATCCCCGTGGAAGATTTGTCTGTGCCTGGGCTGCTACTACTGTTTATGGGATGGAGCTGTAACCAGTGCCCAAGGAGTGGTCTGGGTTAAAAATAAATAAAAAAAAAGATAACTAGTGATCTGATTTACACCATGGCCTCACGGTTGAATGAGTGTACCCGAGGGATTGGTGAGCAGGAGGGTGGGAATTTCCTAAGCTTTTTGGGCACTAAAGCCAACGTGGCATTTGTGTATCTGAAGTCTGTTGGTTTTAGTATTTGGAAAAGTTAGTGTTTTCGTGGCATTTTGTAAGTTGCCACGGGTCAGGACACAGAGGTTAAAGGTGGGGTGGTAGTTTTGTGGTGCTAAAAATTGATTCATTTCTGTTGTAAAATGATGTAGCTAAGTGAGAAACCGAACGTGAACAGCTCTGTGAGTTTACTTCACTGACTCTTCCAAAGAAAAAAACAAGATTTTTATAGGTACTACGTTTCAAAACCGATGATTTGAGCCATAAGATTAGGCAGGAGGCGAATAAGAAGCTAACTTTTGGGTACGTGGAAGTAGGCAGGTCACATAAGCAGTATTTTTCAATTCTGCTACAGTTTCTTTTCCATTTACACCACATGGTGTACACTTTCACGTTTACTGTTTCTAAGCAGAGAAACTTGACATGTGTTTAAGCATTGTCCCAAAACAGTGTAACTGAATTGGTAACTGTTGCTAAAACTTGTTTTTCAGTAGCCTTGAAACAGTAAGAATGAAGCAAGTTACTTTGAACTACTTAAAGGTCAGGTCTACATTAGTGCTCCTAGGGTTAAAAAAAAAAAAAAAAGAACTAATTTTCAAATGAATTGTACAAAGTCTTTGGTATGGTAGCACTTACCTTCAGACTGCTTTCGGTTAATAGTGGAGAAAATTTTCCTTGCTCTTTTGAATTCTCACCTTGTCCGGGGATCCGCGCTTTGATGGTGAATCCCCACATGTTTCCAGTGCAGGAATGCACACTGGAAAAACCATTTTCTCAAACTGTAAGTGTCTGCGGCAATGTTAAATACAGCGCATTAAATATGGGCTGAAGTGTCTCGCTGAGAATGTTTTTAAAACTTTTGAAAATGTCTTTAAATTTCACCGCGTTTCTCTTGAACTTTGAAATACTCTAATGTATTGTGGGCTAGGGCATAAGTGCGTGCGTGGGGATTGTGGGGAGGAGGAGTCATGCTGCCAGCACCTGAGAAGGAAAAGCAAGCCACCACTTCTTTGATACCAACCCCAGTCCCGGCTTAGGGAATCGCTGATGGTTTATGCCGGGCATGGCGTGGCAGTTGGTGCGGAAGGACGTGCGGGAAGGGGACTGAAGCTCTGCCAGCTCGACCAGGGAGCAATGGTATCTGCCCGGCAGAAAGCCATGGCCTCTCTAAGCTCTGCACCCACCACGACCGACACAGCTTCCCAGACAGAGCTCCAGTGGGAGCATGCTGTCACCCAGGTGTCAGGCTGCAGGGTGTGTGCCCTGCTCTTAAGCCAGTACTGGACGGCAGCAGCGGGCATACATGTGCGAGGTGCGCCCAGGTAGAGGAACTCCTCTGCTTAGTGACAGAGCTCTGAGAGGAGGTGAGTAGGTTGAGGAGTATCAGGGAGTGCAAGAGAGAGATAGATTACTGGAATTGCACCCTGCCTTCCCTGAGACAGGCCCAACAGGCAGACAGGATGCATGATACGGAGGATTCCCTATCCTCGCTCTGCCTGGCTGAACACAGTGACTTAAGGGATAGGGGGAATGGCGACAAGTTCCTGCCCGGTGCAGCAGGCACGTCTCCCCTGTGACTACCCCACCTTCCCAGGTGTCCTTGCGTAATAGGTATGAGGCTCTGCAAGTGGAACCGAACAATGACGAAGACGATGGGTCATCTAGCTTGGAGGTGTTGCTGAGGTTAAGTCGGCCTACACTCTGTGTCAAAACTGCTTCCATAAAGAAAAAAAGACAGGTCATTGTCATGGGAGACTCCCTTTTGAAGGGGACAGAAGGTCCATGCAGACCAGACCCACTTCTTAGGGAAGTCTGCTGCCTCCCTGGGGCCTGAGTAAAAGACATGAAGAGAAAACTTCCTGCCCTGGTACAGTCCTCAGATTACTTTCCATTATTGATTTTTCAGGTAGGCAGCAATGAAGCTGCAACTAGAAGTCCGAGGGCAATCCAGAGAGACTTCAGGGCCTTGGGACAACTGATTAGGGGATCAGGAGCACAAGTAGTGTTCTTCTCTATCCTTCCAGTTGCAGGGAATGATGAGGGAAGAAACAGAAAGAGCCAGCAGATCAATACCTGGCTCCGAGCCTGGTGTCACCAGCAGAATTTTGGGGTTTTTGATCATGGGTCAGTCTACACGACACCAGGCCTTATGGTGACAGACAGTGTACACCTGTCTCAAAGGGGGAAAAGGATCTTTGCACAGGAGTTAGCAGGGCTCACTGAAAGAGCTTTAAACTAGATTTGAAGGGGGAAGGGGATAAAACCAGGCTTGCTAGAGATAAGCCCGAGGGTGGCAGACCAATGTTTGAGGGACGGTGTGTGAGCAAGGTCCTTGGGTCTGCTGTCTCAGTGGAGGTAGGGGATGGAGATCCATGCGGCAGCAAAGACGAAAGGGTTGTGGATGTGTTAGAAACCACGGAAGCACCTGAGAATGGTCACGTAGAATTGGGGCTTCTTCCCCCAAAAAGGTGACAGGATCAGTAGCCCAAGTGAGGTGCATCTACACCAACGCATGCAGCATGGGCAACAAACAGGAGGAGCTGGAAGGCATTGTGCAGCAGGAAAACTATGATATAGTTGCCATCACGGAACTGTGGTGGGATGACTTGCGTAGCTGGAGTGCTGCAATGGATGGCTATAAACTCTTCAGAAGGGATAGGCAAGGAAGGAGAGGCGGTGGGGTAGGCCTGTACGTTAGGGAGTGTTTTGATTGTCTAGAGCCTGATGATGGTGACGATAGGGGTGAGTGTTTATGGGTAAGAATCAGGGGGAAGGCCAACAAGGCAGATATCATGGTGGGAGTCTGTTATAGAGCACCCAACCAGGATGAAGAGGCAGACGAAATATTCTATAAGCAGCTGGGAGAAGTCTCACAATCGCTAGCCCTTGTTCTCATGGGGGACTTCAACTTACCCGATGTCTGCTGGAAATACAATCCAGCAGAGAGGAAACCTGGAGGAGGCTCCTGGAGTGTGTGGAAGAGACCTTCCTGACACAGCTGGTGAGGGAGCCAACTAGGGAAGGCGCGCACTGGACCTGTTGTTTGTGAACAGAGCAGGACTTGTGGGTGATGTGACGGTTGGAGGCCGTCTTGGGCATAGCGATCATGAAATGATAGAGTTTTTGATTCTTGGAGAAGTAAGGAGGGGGGTCAGCAGAACTGCTACCTTGAGCTTCCAGAGGGCAGACTCTGGCCTGTGTAGGAGACTGGTTGAGAGAGTCCCTTGGGAGGCAGTCCTGAAAGGCAGAGGAGCCCAGGAAGGCTGGACATTCTTCAAGAAGAAAACCTTAAAGGTGCAGGAGCAGGCCATCCCCATGTGCCGAAAGATGAGCTGGCGGGGAAGAAGACCAGCCTGGCTGAACAGAGAGCTTTGGCTGGAATTCAGGAAAAAAGGAGAGTTTATGACCTTTGGGAGAAGGGGCAGGCAACTCAGGAGGACTACAAGGATGTCATGAGGTTATGTGGGGAGAATATTAGAGGGGCCAAAGCCCAGCTAGAACTTAATCTGGCTACTGCTGTGAAAGACAGTAAAAAATATTTCTATAAATATGTTAGCAACAAAAGGAGGGTTAAGGAGAATCTCCGTCCTTCAGTGGACGCAGGGGGAAACATAGTGACAAAGGATGAGGAGAAGGCTGAGGTACTTAATGCCTTCTTTGCCTCAGTCGTTAATAGTAAGACCAGTTGTTCTCCAGGTACCCAGCCCCCTGAGTTGGAAGACAGGGACGGGGAGCAGAATGAAGCCCCCATAATCCAAGGGGAGATGCTTAGCGACCTGCTACACCACTTAGGCACACACAGATCTATGGGGCCAGATGGGATCCACCCAAGGGTACTGAGGGATCTGGCAGAAGTGCTCACCAAGCCACTTTCAATCCTTTCTCAACAGTCCTGGCTAACCGGGGAGGTCCCAGTTGACTGGAGGTTAGCAAATGTGACGCCCATCTACAAGAAGGGCCAGAAGGAGGATCCGGGGAACTACAGGCCTGTCAGCCTGACCTCGGTGCTGGGGAAGTTATGGAGCAGATCATCTTGAGTGCCATCACGCGGCACGTACAGGACAACCAGGTGATCAGGCCCAGTCAGCATGGGTTTATGAAAGGCAGGTCCTGCTTGACTAACCTGATCTCCTTCTATGACAAGGTGACCCACTTAGTGGATGAGGGATAGGCTGTGGATGTTGTCTACCTAGACATTAATAAAGCCTTTGACACCGTTTCCCACAGCATTCTCCTGGAGAAACTGGCTGCTCATGGCTTGGACAGGTGTACTCTTCGCTGGGTAAAAAACTGGCTGGATGGCCAGGCCCAAAGAGTGGTGGTGAATGGAGTTAAACCCAGTTGGCGGCCGGTCACAAGTGGTGTTCCCCAGGGCTCAGTATTGGCGCCAGTTCTGTTTAATGTCTATCAATGATCTGGACGAGGGGATCGAGTGCACCCTCAGCAAGTTTGCAGACGACACCAAGTTGGGTGGGAGTGTTGATCTGCTGGAGGGTAGGAAGGCTCTACAGAGGGACCTGGACAAGCTGGATCGATGGGCCGAGGCCAACTGTATGAGGTTCAACAAGGCCAAATGCCAGGTCCTGCACTTGGGTCACAGCAACCCCATGCAACGCTACAGGCTTGGGGAAGAGTGGCTGGAAAGCTGCCTCGTGGAAAAGGACCTTGGGGATGTTGGTCGACAGACGGCTGAATATGAGCCAGCAGCGTGCCCGGGTGGCCAAGAAGGCCAATGGCATCCTGGCTTGTATCAGAAATAGCGTGGCCAGCAGGACTAGGGCAGTGATCGTCCCCCTGTACTCGGCACTAGTGAGGCCGCACCTCGAATACTGTGTTCGGTTTTGGGCCCCTCGCTACAAGAGAGACATTGAGGGGCTGGAGCGTGTCCAGAGAAGGGCAACGGAGCTGGGGAAGGGTCTGGAGCACAAGGCTGATGGGGAGCGGCTGAGGGACCTGGGGTTGTTTAGCCTGGAGAAAAGGAAGCTGAGGGGAGACCTCATCGCTCTCTACAACTACCTGAAAGGAGGCTGTAGTGAGGTGGGTGTTGGTCTCTTCTCCTAAGTAACAAGCGATAGGATAAGAAGAAACGGCCTCAAGTTGCGCCAGGGGACGTTTAGATTGGATATTGGGAAGAATTTCTTCACGGAAAGGGTTGTCCAGCACTGGAAGAGGCTGCCCAGGGAAGTGGTTGACTCACCATGCCTGGAGGTATTTAAAAGACGTGTAGATGTGGTGCTTAGGGACATGGTGTAGTGGTGGGTTTGGCAGTGCTGGGTTAATGGTTGGATGTGATGCTCTTAAAGGTCTTTTCCAACCTAAACAATTCTATGATTCTATGATTCTAACTTTTCCAGCTCCAACCTACTTATCACTTAGTTTACATGTGCACCTTGATCTCCTCACCCCAAACACTCCCAAGGTACCATGTATATTTAGTTCTAGTTTATGGTTCTTTAATCACTCCTGAATGTAGCACCCTATACCTTATCGTCTAACAACTGCTGTCATGGACTATCTAATAAAGACGTGACAAAATGTCATTTTGAAATGGTGATGATCCAAAGGTGTTAGACTTGAGGTGAAGTTGTAACATTGCAGCCCTTCATTCTCTTTCATCACTGTGACTTAGTGCAGCTATAAAAGTGCCGTATGCCACTAAAAAATTGACAAAGAGAATTGAACCATTTTATAACCTGGCTGAGCTTTAGCATGCTCATCTTTTCATGCGACAAATATTTTCATATTGTTTAAATTACCTTCTAAAAATATTTGACGTTTTCACTACCTCATTAACTGTGAGGAACTGATATTGTTCCCCCTCCTCAGCCCACACCTTTTGATTTTTCTGAAAATAGCATGCATATGCGTATGTCCTTTGTCCATGCTGAAGCCTGTGTAGGAGCCACTTGTTTGAATGGTGGTGTCAGTGCAATGAGAGGGAAGGTCGTTTTACAGAAGTGACTTAACAGAGCAATATCCCACATTCATGGCAGGCACGCTGCTCCTGTAATAAATTTAAATCAATTTATTGCACATCACTGACTTCCGCTATTTTATTTTAAATTCTGTAACCAGATCAAGGTCAAGGAAGCAAAAGATGAAAGGAGAAGGGAAAAGGAAGCCAGAAGAGGGGAGAGGCGGGCAGGAAGGGGGAAGCAGGACAAGGAATGGTTCAGAGCAGACTAGCAGAATAGAGCTCTCTCACTTAGAGACTGGAGGGATGAGCATTACTCATTCAGAGGAATAAAGAAGGAAAATGGGTTAGTCTTCTGGGCATATAAGAATTGGGAGTATTGCTTGCTTAGATTTTTCTCCTTGTTTATAGTTATGTCTTGGTACTATTTCTAAATACCAGATATACTGTTGATAGTTCTTGCAAATGCATTATTCTTTTTGTAGCCAGTTGCTGAACAGAAGTACTTCTGGACTTCTGATGTGCCAAGGAATTGCTGCAGCGACTGGGAATTCAGGAGGAAGGGTATCCCAAGGCCACTTTAGAATATGCTGTTATAAGACTTTACTGTAGTGTTTTGGTCTGAGATCAATTAAATATGCTTTTCATTTGATTCATGCTGGAGAAAAAACAGTCTGGATCTTCAGATGCCTCTTGAGGTCGATATGTTTTCTTTCACTGAAGGGAGTGTTTTGCTTCTGCTTAAGTTCTTCCTCTGCAGTAGTGTGAAATTTCATTTTAAACCCAAATGGCCCTTATAGTTTCACTCAGACTTTATATATATTGTTAAGTGTTAGTTAATCTGTTCTCTCAAATAGATATTTTTCCTCTGTCTGAAAGGGTTTGCAGTATCAAAAGTGAAATAGGGAGAAGAAGCAGCCAAGTAAATGTCTGTAGAACAAGGTAGGCTCTGACAGCTGCCATTTAAATATGTGCTAAGACTGGTGAGATTTGTGGTAAGTTGTTCCAAACTTGCAGTGCTCTTTGTATCTGCGAAGCTCCACATGAGCAATTTGCAAGCGTGGTATGTTTTTGCATACGTGTAAGGGAAAGGAGCGGGATGATGTGAAGAAGCTGGCTGACTCCAGGAAATAATCAGATCCAATTAGGTTGTTGATGTTTAACCACCAACGTTACCGAGATGGTATTTCTATATCATGTTAATTGTGTGAGTCATGTGGAACACAGAAGACTTTTCATGGAAGCTTGGAGGGGCCTTAAGAAGGTGAAACATGGTGGCTTATGTTTCCTTTCCAGTGAAATAATTCAGAAATAGTTGGACCAAACCCAGGAACTGATTTTCCTTGTTCGGAGATGCTCTGCTCTCTGCAAGTAGAGAGCGCCTTGGTGGCTGCAGAAGTTCTGCTGCAGGGGCAGGGGACGTCTAGGCATACTGCACCTGGCTTGGCGCAGCATCTTTCCCCTGTGTATTGCAGAGGGAGTGAAACGTGGATCAACTTCATCCTCCTCAAATCAGAGGCATTTACTTTTCAGCTACTGCTGCAGCCTTAAAACTTGCAGACAGTGTGGGGCATACAGTTCCTTCTGCTCCTTCAAGACCTTGCACAAAAACCCTGCATTTGCTCCCACACGTAGGAGAGAACTGGTCCCCAAGATGGCAGTTTTGTATTTTTCAGAAGAAAGAAATTGCCCTCCTTGTATTATTTATCACATATATAAAATCAATTTGTGTGTATTTGATTTAAACTTAAACTTTCCTTTGAGGTTTATAATCCATTGTGTTTTTGAAGGATTTTTCAATAACTTCTCATCCTAGTCCAAAACTATTTATTAAAAGCAGCTTTAGGCAATCAGTACCTGCGTTACAGCAGGAAAGCAGAGCTATTGGCAACTGTTATTGTATGTTTACTAGCTTGAACTCTGTCCTCTGAAAATTCATGCTGTAGTTTCTCTAAAGCTTTTCTGGTATTAAATACCTTCTCTGGGAGATTTGCTTGCTCCTGCACACTTGTAAGTGGACCCAAGCTAATGTCTTTTCCACTTAAAAGAAACATTCGACAAAGTCTGTCAGGTTTAAGAACTGTGAGCGATAGTTTCGTGAGCCTAGAAAATAAAAATATAGGTTTCTTACACAGATGATGGTTTCAAAAAGGCTTTCTTTTTAGTATTACAGACATTTGTTTTTCTCTAAATTGTGTTAGGACTTTGTTTTGAGTGTGCAGTAGCAGAAACGTGGAAGATGATGTTAGCGATAGATTGCAAATAATGTGGTCTGCGTTTTTTAAAATTACAAGTAGGTAATTGCATTTCTGTCGAGTTAGTCCATTGCACAGTCTGGATCCTAGAAAAACCTGACCCTAGAGAATCCTGCTGATCATACAGAGTCTTGTAATCATGAAGCCACTTCACTTTTGCTTTCGGAGATGAAAATGACAGTTTTCCTCTTTGTTTTAGGACCCCTGTGATCTCTCGTATGTGGAAAGAACGCTAGCAGAAAGGTGAAAAAATGGGTGTTAAAACATTCACTCATAATTCCCCTGCTCACAGTCAGGAGATGCTGGGAAAGCTCAACATGCTCCGCAACGATGGACATTTTTGTGATATCACCATCCGCGTCCAGGACAAAATCTTCAGGGCGCACAAGGTGGTTTTGGCAGCCTGCAGCGACTTCTTCCGTTCCAAACTTGTTGGCCAAGCGGAAGACGAGAGCAAGAGCGTGTTAGACCTGCACCATGTCACAGTGACTGGTTTTATACCTCTTCTGGAATATGCTTACACAGCAACACTATCTATTAATACAGAAAACATTATTGATGTGTTGGCTGCAGCCAGCTACATGCAGATGTTCAGCGTTGCTAGCACGTGCTCAGAATTCATGAAGTCCAGCATTTTATGGAATACGCCCAACAGCCAGCAAGAGAAGGTGCTGGATGCAGGACAGGAGAACAGCGCAAACTGCAATTTTACTTCTCGAGACGGCAGCCTTTCTCCAGTTTCTTCTGAGTGCAGTGTAGTGGAAAGAACCATTCCTGTTTGCCGAGAATCGCGAAGAAAGCGCAAAAGCTACATAGTTATGTCTCCCGAGAGCCCCCTTAAGTGTAACACACAAACAAGTTCCCCCCAAGTGCTGAATCCTTCAACTTCGTACCCGGAGTCCCGAAATCAGCCCGTGGACTCGTCCTTAGCTTTTCCCTGGACTTTTCCCTTTGGAATTGATCGAAGACTTCAGTCTGAGAAGGTGAAGCAGGCGGAGAACTCTAGGACTTTGGAAATGCCTGGGCCCTCCGAGTCCAACAGAAGAATTGCCGATTACGTGACTTGTGAGAGCACAAAAGCCAGTTCTCCCCTTGTGATTGAAGAAGACGTGCGTGTCAAAGTGGAAAGGTTAAGCGATGAGGAGGTTCACGAGGAAGTATCGCAGCCTGTTAGCGCATCCCAGAGCTCTCTGAGCGATCAACAGACAGTCCCCGGAAGCGAGCAAGTGCAGGAAGATCTCCTGATCAGCCCGCAGTCTTCCTCTATAGGTATGACCATTTCTGGGGTTAGATATATGTACAAATAGGTATGTGTGCACTTGTGATTTTATTGGAGGAAGTCTGCTTCATGTTTTTTCATGCTTTACTTTTGTGAAACTGCATTTTGTCTCCTGTTTTATGAAATGTTACATATAAACCCCTGATGGGGGGGTGGGACTTGGAGCTCTTTAAGTAACTTTGCAGAGGGCAGCTAAGAAAGGTAAGCCTGTTGATAGACCTCCTTGTTCAGAAGAGATTGATAACCCCTTTTTACCGCTGGTTGCTTGACTGGGGAAAGTAATTCTGTTTCCAGTAGTGTCAAAAGGCATGATCTCAGCTGAGCTGGAACACCAACTCTGAAAGACTTGTGGCTGTAGCCACAGGGGGATAGAGTGGTACTTTGCATCAGACATAAGATCTTGTATAATCATGACAGAGAGCCTTTGTAAGAAGATTTGCAAAATAAGTGGTGGAACACTGTCATCTTAATGCCCCAGACGAAAACAAAACCACACAGTCATAATATTGAGAATCTTTCCATTTCTGTGGGATTTGGTTCTCAAGTTGCTTCTTCAAATCCTGCCAATTGCTGAGAGAAACCTTTTTTCCATGAAAGACAATTTGAAGCCAATTTCGGGTTCTTCTAGCAGGCTGTTGTTTATTAATAGCTAATACTTAAAGGTTACTGTAACAATCCTTTTTTCCTCTTTGCACAGAATGCATTGAATGGCTTTTAGTAAGTCAGAAGATAGGGGTTTTGCAGTATTTCTAGTTTCATTACCAAATTTTTGCCTAAGTCAGCTATTTTGCTTTCAGCTAAGTGGCTTGACCTGTGCTCGGTAGAGTTTGTTTACTGAAAGGTTTTTAATAAAGCCTGTTTTGTTTGAAGACCGCAAGAATGGGAAATGTACTGGTCTGCTTCATTCAAATAACGTATACATGAAAGGCTGCTTCAGTTAAATTAATAAATAAACTACGACAAAGTAAATAAAGGTAGCCTAGTAGCCTGCATTATTTGTTTTGTTTGGTCAGCGTAACACCGTGCCTTCTCTGAAGAAAGTGAGTGTTAGACCAGTCTGACCATTCCAGGACTGCAATATATAATCAGTGTTGTTAAGCTATTCAGGTAATACTCACTAGAAAGAAATAAAAATATTTTCCATTTCTCCAGTCCTTCAAGACTTTATGTTGTTGATTTTGTTTGTCGGTTTGTGTAGTTCGTGTTTTAGATCGGTAATGCTTTTTCCAAATGAAAATGTTTTATTTACTGGAGACAAAGCTGTTTAACTTTTCTGAGAAGCAGACTTAATATCAGTTTAACTATAAATCTTTAAATGTAGTTTGCCAAAATAGTGCATAAATTAAAAACTAAAAGAAACAATTTGTTTCTGGGTAGTCTCCAGGAAAAGCGGTCCTTGTTCAAGAAGAGGTTTGGTTTGACGCAGTTTTTAACTCATTATAGTAGGAACTTTGGAAAGGCCTCGCCAGGGCCATGTGATAAGAGATGCAAATTATTTTATCAACATAATTGTACCATCGCAGACAAAATTGAACAAGTAGAAATAATTATTAGAGAAAGTTAAAAATAGCATATCAAGTGAAAGGAGGGAATTTTACCAAGTATAAATATCATACCCAAGCAGCTTAAGAGAACAGACCGGGTGTAAATTCTAGATTACAGATGAGTAGCGTATGGTCTACGGATGTTTTCAGAGGACATCTCTTGGAGTTAGAAATATCAGAAACATTGTATGGTCAAAAGTGGCTTGAATGAATTGGGACATGAGAATGTGAGACTAGAACTGGATTGTAGAGAGAGGTGGCACTGAACGCTGTAAAATCTACTTTTCTAAGAGACTCTTAGTGTTAAAAATTACTTTGAAACATACTCCAATAGCCAGGCACCTTACTGAATTCTGTTCTTGCTTTAGCCAGTTTCCTGAAACGATTTCTATTGACAAGCAACTTTGCACATCCATCTTCAAAAGATATCTGTTTTGAAGCCACATGATGTTTTTGGGAAAGTTTTCCATTTTCTATTTCCTATTCTAGGTTTTGTACCACCGAGGTCTCGTACCTGGCCATTTGTACGGCATGGGGCAGAGGATCTTAGGCTTTAGTGATTATAATGTTTAAACTTAAATGTCTGTTATTGAGGATATTAGTACAGCATGTTCTTCCTTCAAATGGCTACAGAGAGAAAAAAAGAGTGCTAGCCCCAAACCTTCAAAGTACAAATCTGTTCTTTGTCCTTGAATATGTATGAATTAATATTTAGTGGCCTTCGCGTAACATTATTAACTATCCTCATAATAGTTTTTATTCACATTTTGCTATAAAGAGGGACAGTGCTCTTGTTTTTTAGCACAGTTCACATGTACCTAATATGTGATAAGGCACGCTTTGTAGCTAGAAAGCACTTTTTACCTTCCAAAGCTGTGTTTCCTTATGCAGTAATGTAAGAACAGTAAATAGAGGCAGCAAGATATGTTAAAGTACAGCTTCCTCTTCCCTGAACATATTTTCCTCGTATAATTAAGTATATTTATCTCAATGTTTTATAGTGCATTTATAAAAGCATTCCTGCCTCTCTTTCTGATACTGCAAAAAGCTCTTATTCACTCTTTGGGCAATTTCAAGAATTGTTCATTTGCAATTTATTATACTTGGAAGCACTTTATAATATGGAAGGAGACGTGAAGCAGGGCCTTGATAAATAAGTCATTATGGTTACAACAACAGCTATGTCTGAGAAGATATTTCCATAACTCATTAACGCTGTTTCCATTTGAGAGGTGAAGGCTTAAAATTAAACCTAAGAGCAATTGGGCTTATTTTTCAGGAGACTTTCAGTTAAGTAGTTCATGAGAAAGAAGGATAAATCAAAATGGGATTAAATTTTGTCACTTTATAGATTGCATAGTTGCTGAATTTCCCAAACATAGTTTGTCAGCTTGTAGCAAAATTAAAAATTTTTATTCTACTAGTGTTATTTTGAAACTGCTAGAGATGCAAGTTTCCTCCCATCACTGGCCCCATAACTGGTCATGTTAAGACAATAGTCTTTCACTTCGGTAAGGTTTTGTAGAACTCACTGTCCTTTATAGGGACAGCCTTTTTTGGAGACAGTGCTCTCATTCTTTTTGAGCACGTTTTCTGCTTCTCTTTCCCTGTCTTTGTTCCTTCTCTTTGGTTTCCATTTTGGCTGACACTTGTCATCGTAGACCTAATGATACTTGATTTTCCTAGTGAGCTTTAGAGAGGGTTTCCCAAATTCAGATTGCTCATGCACCACTCTCTTAGAAAGCAGAATTATTTTTACCATAGCAGCAAGAGCAGCTCCTAGCACTGTGCTAAGCTGCGCTCGTTCTCAAGACGTAGGTGTAGAGAGAGAAATTTCATTCCCCCATCTGTTCTCCTCTCGCGTGGATTCGGCGGTAGAGACCCAAAGGCTGCTTGGCTGTTCAGAAGAGTTCAAGGGGTCCTTAGTATTCAGTCTCAACGGAGGGAAAAGGAGGCAAGATGGAATTACTTCTGCACCACTTCCAAGTGACATTCATGCATGTGTCATGGTTTGGGAACCCCTGTTTTGGAGAGGAATGGCAGCAACTCTGATCCTTTTGAAATTTGGCAGAGTTCAGTCATTCATTTTTATCATCTCCCATTGCACCCGTAGACATCATCAGAGGAAAAGGAGGAATGCGAGGAGATCCAGTCTGCTCTCTGCACTCAGCTTAAAGACGGAACCTCGCATGGTTTATCTAAATGGTCACACGTAACCAAACCAGAGGATTTTTTCTTATCAAGGGGTATGGTTGGCGGGGGGTGGGTACCAGTTCTTAGAATTGTTTTAGTACTGTACTGCCAACTTCCCTCTCTGTTATGGTGACATCAGGCCAAAATAACCTTGCTTAATATGCCTAAACAAGGGTTGAACGCCAAACTCCAAGTGGTGATGAGGGAGGCCCGCCTGAGCAACAGCCCCATCAGGTGAATGAAGTTGTAGTTTTGCTTTAGTGCTGCATTTACCTTAGATTCTGTTTCCAAAACCCACTTGAGCTACATTTGCTTGATTGTTGGTGCACTGAACAAAGCTCTGGAATGGTTTTGTGTATACGTTTCTCTTACAGACAGATGTTTGGTCTCTTTTGTGTTGCATTTCTAATTTCTCAGAGGGCTCTTCCTGCCTCAGCATCTCATCAATAAATGAAGGCATTATCAATGAATATATATATATGGAAGATTTGGAACACAAAAGCAATGTAGCGTAGCAGGTTTGAACTCTATTGCTCAAGAATTCTTGAAAACTGATGATATAGTCCCTTTAGGTGAAGGTAACATTTCTGTTTTACAGTGTTTTGAAAACTCTGGCTGTATTTAACATAGATTCTTTCCATTTTCTAGGTGTGCCAAATATTTGCCCTTTATTGAGTTGTCCATTTACTAGATAATCTGTGCAGAGGAGAAGTTGAGTCGGAACACATTGCTTCTGGGTGTTCTAAATGATCTTCCCAAGACAATTCTAGTATCTTATCACCCAGGAAGCAGTGTGTCTCAGAGATTTGGGAAAGCAAGCTTTATGTGTATTTACCTGCCCCCCCAACCCTTTTTGAACACTTATTTGCATTAAATTGCCCTTTTTTCTTTGCCTAGGCTCAATAGATGAGGGGGTTACGGAGGGATTACCCACACTCCAAAGTACCTCTGGCACTAACGCTCATGCAGATGATGATGATCGGTATGTACCAATGTAGTGTGCAAACTGTTCTGCAGCAAGTGCAGTGCTGTAATTAACCTACCCAGCCTTAATCCCAGAATGTTTAGTTGTTTGTACATCTACTTCTCTGTGTTGATCAAGGTACAATCAGTGCCTGAAGGATCAGATGCTTTAGAAGAATGTAGGTGTTGAAAGTCAGAATTTGCTTACCTGTTGCTTTTCATTTCTTGTCTATTTCCAGGCGACACTGGTGAAGACAGATATTCATGTTTTTGCTTTTTCTTCATCACTGCTCTTTATTAATAAATAATTAAAAAATCTTTACTGTGAAACAGGTGTGGTAGTTGAATGCATGCTAAAGCTGACGTAAAGCCCCAAAAGCAACAGAATGAAAACACGTACCTAGTCTTGGCTTCACCAGAGTTTGCTGTTGCCATAAACCAGAGAGCAGGCAGAGCAGCCTTAAATCTTTTCTCCCAAACTTTCTGCATGTAGCTTCTTACCAAGATGCTGTCTCTCATTTACTGTAAATATTTAGCCGTCTTTTGCTGTGCTGGGATGAGTGAGTTATTAAGGGAATCCCTTATAAGGGAAGGCTGGCAGAGAAGGCCGAACTAAAATGGGTCTGTTCGGTCAAAGATGTATCGTAGTTCTGTTAGAGCGAAGTGATGTACCTGCAAGTGGCATACAAGGGTACACACAACTGGTTTGACTTTTATTTCTTTGCTTTTGTGCTGTGTGTCAAGTATGGCGTATAGCTAGCTATTCCTTTCTAAGCAAAATTTTTAAAGTATCGACAGGCTGGCTTTTGCATAGTATTTTGTTAGACAAGTGGGTCTGAGGAAGAAGTGTGAACCTTTGGGAGTTGTTCCAGAAACTGTGTCAAGTGAAACTCCCTATAGAGATAACTATCAAGAGCTGCATTTTCACAGCTCGTAAAATCTTTCCTGCCATTTCCATCTCAAACCTGTCCCATTGTAGGATTAAATCTGCAGGGAAAATAACTGCCTAGATAAGATTTTTTGTATGTCAGAGAAGATTTTATCTATCAGCTAACAAACCTCAGTATAAAAATAATACCCAGCACTTAGGGTTTGAATTGATAGTAGGAGCACATGTTGCATTAGAACTAATCCAGGTTTTTAACGCTATAATTCTAAAGTCAAGTAGCAGCTATATTTTCAGCAGTGGATTATTTCAGAAATTTCGTCTAAAACTGCAGAGCAATATATAAAATCCTTTTAACATACTGAAAATTCCCACTAAAATATCTCTTCCATGCAGAGAAGGAAAGAATATTTGCCTTAGTTTATGCCAAGTTTGAAAATAGTCTCAGAGTAACGGAGGCATCAGCAAAATGAACTAGAATTTGCACATTGTTTCTATGACAATAAGGGAACTAATAGTTATGGGAATTTATGAGAATTTTAGACTCCAGAAGTAAAATTTTCTACCAAATGATTTTTATAAATTCAAATGAAAGTGCCAAGACTGTACGTATTCCGTGAATGTGTAAAATGGTGCTTTCAGGTCCTAAGAAGTTTTTTTTCACATGTGTGCATGTATATGCCTGTCAGGATGGCACAGTGCATTCTGATACGCTGTGACAGGCCTTCAAGCCCTGGACTTTTGAATTCCCATTTCAAGTACAGGATGGGCACATCAGCAAATAAATATGGCCTGTCATTCACTGTGCAGCAATTTGGGCACACAGTTTTGGGTGCATAAAATGAGATAATACCAAATTCTGAATAAAATCAAACATTCAGCTCTAGCTGAATCAAATGAAAACAGGATTAGTAAATCATATGGATGGAGAAAATTTCCCTCACTTTTTGTTTGGTATTTTCTTTAATGCACCTTTAGTTTAAGTCCAGATTGTACATTGCTTTATTGGTAGAGATTCTCAAAATGTCAAAATCAGTTGTGAGTGGACAATGGAAATGTATATTGAAAAATATTTATTTGAGTATGTATTTATTATATTTCCATTCATAAAAAAGAGCAAAAGACTGTTCCATCTGAAGGTCTTTCAATATGACATCCTTATCACTATGGAAAGAATCATAAATGTTTCAAAATTTAGGATATCTTATCTCTTGAGTTTTTGTGTTAGATAATTAACATAATTAATGGATCCTCTTCCATAGTCAGTGTTTCATAAACAGCAGGTCACATGTAATCGTTGTCAGCTTAATAGGCACGCAGGAATCTGTTAAGTATTAAAACTACTGTTTCACAGTGAAGTCTGATACATTCTTTCTCTGATATTTTGCATTTGGATTGCAATACACTTTTCTAGCATAGATCTGTAATTCAGCTGTGGCTGGTTTAAGAGTTAGTCTCTGTATCAGTTCGTGGCTGCATTTAAAAAGGAGTTGCAAAGGCTCAATTATAAAAGATCTCTCTGATCCAACGTAATGAGAACCTCCACTTTTCTAAAATGATTGTTATTTACAGATAGAGAACACTTCTAGGCTCACTGAGCAGTCTGGCATTCACATTTGTCAGAGTTTAGTTCTACATTGTTAAATACGTATATAATCTCTTGTTGAAAAGAAGAAGAAGTTGCAAGTAGAATACTTTAGCGTTACAGTGATAACATTTTAAACCTATCCCTTTATCTAGCTGTTACAGAAATTCTCTGAGATGTTAGACGAATCTCAACTGTTAAATGCCACATTTATCACAAATTGCAAGTCATGAAAAATTGAGTATATATGGGGGAAAAGAAGCAGGGGAGAGAAAATATAATTGTGTTTCAAATGTAATTTCTTCATTGTGCTAAGGTCTGCAGTTATGTCACCAACAGGTATTTCAGCCTGCTTGCAGTGTAAGGATGGAAAAAGACACGCCAGTCACTGGTAGCTGGAGAGCCTCGTGATTCCCATTTTATCTGCTTTAACCAGCCTTTCTCATCATGAAGCTTTTATGTAGGAAAAAAAACAAACTTCATTTTAAATTTCTTCTAGGGAGATTGTCCCCATAGCACTTCTCCTTTCTGTTTCAATTGCAGAGAAGCTGGCACCAGTACAGGCTTTGAGGATGAGCTAGCCCGAGAAAGCTGAAAACAAAAGGAGAGCTGTGGCTCCTAATTTCTGCCCTAGTTTGAGTGTTTCCCTAGAAAGCTCTAGGAGCACAATGCGCTTTTGCCTCTTCACAATCCCCTAACACAGGAATGAGGGAGGAAGGACCTAAGAAACATGTTACCAGAAGATGAAGTTGTCTATAAAGCGAGTTAAATGTTGTCACAAAAAAAAAAAAAGTAATTCTTATTTGAGCACACTAGATGTGTCTATCTGTATGTACATCTAAGAGCAGGAGTTCTTGCTGCCCAGCCAGGCATCCCTTTATCACCCCTGCATTGCAGCTGTCACTTCTGTTGGCACATAGCTGTGAGAATTTTAATTGTGAATTCTCCAGTCAGCTGAGCGCAAGGAAACCTTTTCTGAAGGGATTTGCCCCTTAGCCAGACTGCATGACATTTGTCAAATACCAGATGAGGGGAAGGTTGTCCATCCTGGGCCCAAACCACTTTGGCTATTTGATTATTAGGTTATTATGGCAGCTGGACTTCTGTGCCTTATGCTTTTTTTGCAATGTTGTTGGTTTTTTATTATTTAATTTTGGATAACAGACCTGTCTGTTAGTTTATGTTGATGGAGTTTTCATTGGTAAAGCAGAAAGCATGTGGTCATGCCAGCTCTAGAGACAAAACCAGTGTTTCCACATCTGAGCAGAGTAAAATCTGTTCTTTATCTAGTGATCTGCTCATGAAGAGGAACAGGAGTACCAGAGTTTATGTCAGAAATTTGGTTAGACAAATCAGAACCTATGTTTAAAAACACCCTCATTTATTTCAAGTGCATTTGGTGAGCCATCAGTTGGCTTTTTTAGACCCATAAGTGCCCGTGAACTACATTCTGCCAGGCCCAGGATATGAGCTGGTAATTTCCCTCTTGCAAATATTCCCTTTAGCAAAGATCCACAAGTCTGTCAGCATGTATCTTTTCCACAGCTCTCTAGGACCCTACTGTGTATAAAAATAAGTGAAGGACAATAAAATTTCTTCCTTAGAGCAAATCTTATTCCAGTTCCATGTGAGACCAGAAATCCTTATGGGTTTTACAGACTGATTGATACTAAACTTCTGCTGGAAACTCTCTTATCTTATGTGTATCGAGAGACACCTGGTGCTCTCTCTCTCCAGCTAAATTTTACAACTAGAACTTTTGCTACTGAGACCCATCATTGTGCTCAGAATTCAGATACCCAGTTCTCACAGTTGTATTAACATCCATTTGCAGAGTAGATAAAGACAATTAAGGTACTGGTTTTAAAGAGATGATCCTAGTTCTTGTCCTCCTGTGCTGATCTGGTCTGTGGATTTTTGTGTAGGAAAATGTATTTGCGCAAAGTACATGTTTCGTTCCCATGAACGTTAGAAGTCCACAAATTCAGCCTAACCTCGAAACCAACAATCGGGGCTCGAGATGGAAGCAGACCAGCAAAAGGATTTGTTCAGTTAGAGAGGCTTTCTGACTACGTGCAACAGGAGACATCATTGTACTTTTTTCTCAAGACATTTCAGACGTTACAGTTTAGTAAAACTAAAATTGCATTGTTCTGGCCATGGAATATTCAGGGTCAGAGCAGTTCCCTGCTGCCAGTGACGTCTGATCTTCCATCAGACTGTGAGCAAGCTGAAATGTCTATTTCAACAAAAAATGTAGACCTTAATGCTCAGGAAAGGGAAACCCCAGGTAAGTACAAACTCCTATTGTTATTATGTTTGTACCAGCAGATTTGTTTTTATTTCACTATGCCCTTTAGTGAAGCAAGTTCCTTGCCAGAGGACTTGGATTATAACAGTGTCGTTTCCTTAAACAGTTTGCAGCTAGAGGCTATGTAGGAGCAATTAGTCAGTTTTAAATAAATTACTTTGAAAGTTAAATTGTTTCTTTATTATAGTCTGTGTGCTGTTTTTTAAATGCAGCGCTTGAGCTATTCTCATAAAGCGTATAGAATCAGACAAGGAGCAAGTATTGATTAATTAGATTAATATTTTAAAGTTGGAAATATGTAATTGTAGATACTAATGTTTGTTCATTGAACTTGGATCGAAATGAAAATGAATCGGCTTTAATTTCATTTGTAAATACCACTGAAGCTGCAAAATACTCCGTTACTTTCCAATTTGCTCAGTTCTTTAAATTCTTCCTCAGGGACTGTTTGCTGATTGTAAATCATCGATATGCTTGAGAAAATGCCCATGCCTGGAAAATAAAGTCCAGTTTGCAGCTGGTGCTCAGACTTGTTGCCCAAAGAAACAGAAGTCAGAGGTTGTTCTCTGGTTTTGTTCAGATGTGCAAAGTCAGTGACTATAAGACTTCAGGTGCAAGTCAGACGCATTGCCGTAGAGGCAGAGATTTCCAGCATAAATACAGATCTCAACAGAAATGCGAAAGGCCAGTCATCGTCTTCTTCTCATACACAGGTGTTCAAGGTTCACATTTCCATGGGCAAGGCTTCTTATTTTTTCTCTCTAGCTTGCTTGTAAATCAGTGAATTTTTTCTTTGTAGTTTGGAGAACGTTCAGTATCCCTACCAACTCTACATTGCTCCTTCTACCAGCAGCACAGAGAGACCCAGCCCAAATGGTCCAGACAGACCCTTTCAGTGTCCAACCTGCGGGGTCCGGTTCACTCGCATTCAGAACTTAAAACAACACATGCTTATCCACTCAGGTAAGAAACGTTACTGTTTCCAAGAATTACTAATTTATAGATTCACAGAGGTTTGCTCACTGTGCAGCAAATATAATAATGCAACTCTTTTTTAATCACCTGCCAAGTGCTTGAGAACTGATTTCAGAAAGATTGGGTAGAGGTATGTCTCATTGAATGCTTGTTTTGATACATCCAATCTGACTGATAGCTCTACTCACGGATGATTAGCGTTTGTGTGGACTGAAAAAAATCTGATTGCCTGAAACTCATCAGAATAAGTAATTTTCATGATAAAGATTGGAGATGAAGTGAAGTATCCTTGGCTTTTTTATTATACTAAAGAGGTGATGTAGCTTGAAATTCTTCCTCTTACATGTTGTAATTGTCTGCTGTGTTTTAGAGGAGACTTGCAGATAATATAGAAAATATTATCTATCTTATGTCCTTGCATTGAAGAATGTTGTACGCCTTTGGATCTCAGAATTTTTGGAGGGATTGCAGGACAACCGAGTTGGTTTGATAATCTATTTAGCTACTACAGATAGTACAAGTAGCAAAAGGTTTGTGTGAATGCCTCCTCTGAGTCTTGATCCCCAAACTGTTGCATTCATTTTGATTTCTAACCTAAGTATGAACTCCTAACGTCTTTGCTATCAGTGTTTTTCAAGACTTGTCAGCATTATCTGGCAATAGCATTGGCATTTTAGTGAATGAAGGGAATATTAAAGGGTTATTGCACTTGAGCGCTAAGCCTCGTGGTTTAGCATCTCCTGGTTTGAGCTTGACTGTTACCTGCACACAGATGCTGTACCGTTTTTGGGCAGAGCAACCGTAATTGTCAAGGTGTAATTTTTTCACTGTCAGCAGTTATTTGTCAAATCCCTTCAAGCAAAATGACTGTACTATGTTTAGGCCAGCAGTAATAATATGTGTTTGATACTTAAAAAAGCAAACTTTGTGGGCATATCAGGTGCGAAATTATCCCAAGCCCATTGCTAAAGTCTTTAACTGACAGCAGACAGACAGGCTTCATCAAAGCATCTCTGGCCGACCTGTCAACTGGCAACTCCTGGGCAAAGTTGGGAGAGATTTGAATAGCTGTTTGAGAGTAATTAGCATGCAAAAGAAACTCTCAAAACTTGTAAATGTTGAAAGTGTTTTCACATAAGCAAAATGGCTGAAGAGATTTTCCTCAAACTATCAGAGGAAATAGATGCCCTTGGACAGTACGAAAGCATGAAAAGTTTTAGCCCCACAAGACAATATTCTAGTATATTAACTTGTTTTCATATGCTTAACAAGGAGTTTCAGTGTAACCTTAACTACAGCTTTCTCTGTATAAAAGCCCCAATTAAAAGTTCAGCTCCCACTTTGAACATAAGGAAAGCAGAGTGAAAGACTGGTGGAATTAACAGCCTGGACTGGTGCACATTCAGCCTTTTGAAAAAACCTTTTTTATTCCTTGACAGCCCTATTATGAATAGAGCTCCATATTCTGGATTCTTGGCCTCATGTTTGGATTTCCACACTTTCTGGAGTTCACACTTTTTATTAAATCTTAACTTTTGGGTGATTCAGTCTTTTATGTTGTAATAGTTCTGTTTGGGTGTGATTATGTACTCTCAGCCACTGCAACATGTTGCAGAGCTTGTATGTTTTAGGGTTTTGTTAGTGCCTGTAATAAAGGAAAAATGAACTAGTAACAGAATTTCTAAATTAATACCAGAAAAAAATGAGAGGCATGAACCTAAACTGTCTTAGAGAGCTGTCTGTCATGCAAAGTTGCTGAAGATTCTTGTATAGAAAGGTTCCCACGCAATATAAAGGCTGCTACTTCACCCTTTTATCACCATTCCTGCTGCATTACAGGGGCATCCTTGTGCACACAGTCCCCCTGCCAGAACACTTCTCTGAGGCGAAAGGCGGCCAGAAAAAGACGTTGCAATTAAGGGCAGTCTGATAATTGCATTGTTGGGAACCAGTCTGGCACAAGAATCTCCTGAGATCAAAAGAGTTCAAAGATGGTTTGAGATGACTGCTGCATCGGATACTTTCTGGCTGTGGCTCAGGTTCTTACCCATAGTCTAATCCATGGAGGCTTCTATGTTCATTTTAAACTGTGGGGAAGAAGATGTGTAAGCATTATGGACAGGTCACATTGTTATGAAGTCTATTGGCAGTTGGTTCTGAGAAAGCGTAGCTCCGTGGTAATTGTTTCTGCCATTTTCAAGTTAACCGGAGCATTTCTTCCTAAAACAGTGCTTCGCTGTGACTGGCCACAGCTGCTGTCCTTTTGCTGTTAGAAATCTGGAAGGCTTTTGCCGGTGACCTCTCGTTACAAAAGGTGAACGTTTTTTTGCTCTCTCTTCCGCAGGCATTAAACCATTTCAGTGTGACCGCTGTGGGAAAAAGTTCACCCGAGCTTACTCGCTAAAGATGCATCGCCTGAAGCACGAAGGTAAACGCTGTTTCCGGTGCCAGATATGTAGTGCCACTTTCACTTCCTTCGGGGAATATAAACACCACATGCGGGTTTCCCGGCATATTATCCGCAAGCCTCGGATTTACGAGTGCAAAACATGTGGCGCCATGTTCACCAACTCTGGAAATTTAATCGTTCACCTGAGGAGCTTGAACCATGAAGCATCAGAGCTAGCAAACTACTTCCAGAGCAGGTGAGGTGCACAGCAAAAACCTAACAGGGAAACTTGCTTTTTTTTTTTTTTTGCCTTTTTTTTTCTTTTTTTTTTTTTTCCTAAATCATCTTTTCCTGCTTTCAGGGCAGCCTGCTGTGCCTCTCATCAGGTTGCCAGCTAATTCCAGTCAAATTCATTCTTGTGCCACTATCTGTTATATCTGATCTGTCTTACAGCATATAAGCTATATAGGAGGGCACTGAAGAATCGAGTGATATGCAGAAGCTGCTTTTGGGCTACTTAATTTTTATTTTCAGTAGTATGTATGGACAAGCTAATGGTGTTAAGCCATAGCGTTCTACACTGTAGTATCTGTGGGGTTCTGTAAATTATTTGCTATTCAAAATCTCGTACATAGCCTGTTCACTTACGTAGAGAATAGACTTATTACTTCATTTTAAGTACTTGCTTGATGGTGGGTATTGTGGAAAGATTGCATGACTCCATACCTTCTCTTTTTTCATTTTCTAGGTAACATATTACTAAATGATCAGATTAATAGGGTTTGAAATAGTGAGGGCCAGTTGGACATTTCTTGTTTATCAGGGCACAAAAGATTTGGCATACCTCACAAATGCACTTCGCTGAAGACTATTAAAAGGGTTCTGAGGCATGAGACTAGCACTGTATTCTCATACTGAAATAAATGTTTGTAACCATTGGCATTTGAGATAGAAAAATACCAAAGTGGATGAGGGAAATTGGAGGAAGATAGATCTCGCAGCTCTTAAATCTGTAGAGAGGGTGCAGCTTGGTGTGTGTAAGTCATCTGTCTTCAGCAATGCAAAAGAAATGTATTGTAAACGTTACGGCATGTACAATACCATCCCTTGGGATTGCTAGACATTATGCATTTTCCCCTACAAAACATTTCAGCATTTTGTTCTATTTGGTTATCTCAGAAGTGAAGTAGGATGAAAAAATTGCAAAACAAACCAGGAAAGCCAGTCACTTTTTCCCACAGAATATTGTTTAAAAGTACAAGTGCTTCGTATCTGTGGGTTTACACAGTTCTTGTTCTTAGCGCTTGTGCCAAAACTAGAGCGAAAACTCTGAAGGGATGATGCCATGGTTGTGGTAAGCACTTTATTGTTGTCGTCAAATTAAAGTCAGATTAAAGTATGTGATTTTAGTTGTCTATAGGCCTTCCTTGAGTTTGAATTTACCAACACTAGGTTTAGCATAGTTGATTGTGAATTTGGATTTGAAGCAGTGAATGCTGCTGTCATTTAAGAAAAGGACTGCTTTTAAATGGATCATTACAAGGAGGAACCACAGCGTACAAACGTGCATATATGTAATATGTATATACTTGCCTCAAGTACAAACTTACGTGTCTGGTGCTGAAAATTTGCAAAGAAATTTTATTTTCGTTCCGTGCTCATGCTCTGAAAATACTACTGGAGAGTTTGGTAGATTTTCTTTGGATACACTCAGCCATCAGTTGGTAAGAGTAAGTTACAGAAGCGTTGTCCAGAAAGGACTGAAACGGGAAGGAAATGCAATTCCGTTCTTTTCACAGTAGTGTGATACGTGTCAACATCACAAAACACCGCTGCAGTTGGCAACCTCCTTACGCTTTCAGCAGAACCCTTGCTTCCTCGCCTCGTGCTTCTGTGTACAGCCTGTCCGCTCTGAGAGGAGTGCTGCTGCTGTTTCTTGGGTGGATCTTATCTCTTATCTCGGTGGTGGAAAAGGCCCACATCTTTGCCAGTGCTGAACTAATTTTTGTTTCTATTTTTAAACGTTAAGTGCTCCCTTTTTTCAATGAGGTTTTCAGTGCTGTATGATGTTCCAGACGTTAACTTTCATTCTCATCAAGGTGCTACAGTCTAAATAATACGAAGTTGCTGTGTAGGAAATATGGATGCAAAACAATGCAAAATAGATGCCTGTGAATAAATTCTCTGTGTGTTTAAATGAGAACCAGGTTATAGTGCTTAGTGAAGTATGTCGCTGTGATGATCTTAGAGCAATGTGAAATGAATATCTTTGTTCTCTGTGCAATGCAGTATGTAGCTTGTGTGATGTAACTGATACAAAGAAACTGATACCGCTAATGTTTGTGTGAGAAATGACATTTCTCTTCTGTCCTTTGCCCCTCTTCTAGTGACTTCCTAGTACCGGACTACTTAAACCAGGAACAAGAAGAGACCCTCGGGCAGTATGAGCTAGGGGAGCATGGCTTTGAAAGCAACTCTTCTGTCCAAATGCCTGTCATTTCACAGGTGTCGTCAACTCAGAATTGTGAAAGCACTTTCCCCTTGGGGTCTCTGGGTGGGTTGGCAGAGAAGGAAGAAGATGTGCCAGAGCAGCCAAAGACTAACGCCACTGCTGAGGCAGCCGCAGGTGACCCTCCGAAACCGGAGCTGTCATCTATTACTATTGAATAATTCATGGTTTGGTTTCATTTTTGTTCTTTGGAAAGTGCCTGTGTTTGGTCCTGTACATTTTAATTTAATTTTTTTAAACAAAAGTGGGGAGATTTTCCCTTTTTACTTTGTAAGCTACGCTTTAAACAGAAAACTGCAACAGATGTTACATTATTTTTCATGACTGAATGATCACTTCTGTGAAAATATTTAAGACTGAATGCACAAAAAGATCTTGTCAGAACATCATGGAAGCTGTGATACACTTCTAAAGAAGAACAACTGATTCAGATCACTTTAACTATTTCTTCTTCCACAGTTAGAGCAGCTCATTAAGTTTCTCTTGCTTCTGCAGACCCTCTGGTTAAGGGAAAGAAATCAGAGGAAACCTTTTTCAAATGACAAACAAAAGGATGCATTGGAAATCATTCTTGAACAGTTTTGACTAGTTTTGAGTGGATGCTTTAATCTTCTGCATAAAATAATGACACTTCCTATCTCTGTGCCTGCTGTTTTTCAAAGCGCTTACTGTAACCCTTTTCTTGGAAATGGTAAGCATTTTTGAAACGAACAGTCACACACTTTTTAAAAACACATTGTCCCTTTTCATCTCAGATGAATCAGTTTTAACAAATCAAGTGATGTCATGCCAGGTATTCCTACTTCTTATATTCCAGTCCTTTTAGAAACTGCTTGATCAAATAGCCTGTCCAGATTTGTCCATGGAAGGTTAGGCGTGGAAATACTACGGTCAGGAGAAGTCTAATGGTGCATAATGAATTGAGGATGATAGAAAAGTATATATCCGTGCAAGCCTGACAAATATGTCATGACTGTATCTTTCTGTAGAAGGGGAACCCCGTGTGAAAATGAAGGTTTTCCCAAACTGACATTCTTAAATTGTGGCCAGATTGTTTACAGTTCTGGTCACTTCCCCCTGTCATATATACTGTATTTTTACTAATCTCCAAAAGCTAGCTAGAGGGAGTTTACAGATGGGAAAAAATGAGCTCTTTTGTGCATTATTGCACATTTTTTTGTTTATACATACGCCTGTATAGTTTCTGAGATTTTTATTAGTCTGTTTTGGACAAAACAAGCAATTTATTCTCTTCAGAGGCCAACTTTCTAACCCAACAGGGGGTTGTTTACAAAAAGCCTATATAGCGATGATGAATTGTTCCTGTTTCAAAACATTTTAAATCCTTGCCAACTCGGTTTATTAAAGGCCATTACTCCAGCTACATACGCAGATCAAGTAAGCAATAAATTGAAAGATTTGCAATTTCTTTTTTCCATATTTAGAAAAAGCTGCAAATTTAGGGTGGGGGATTTTCAGAGCAGTGAGTCTTGTTTTGCCGAGGCTGTTTGGGCTATAGTACTGCTTTGAAACCTAAATTAGGAAATACATTAGGAGGTTTGTGATTTTCTTATTTTTTCATTGCTTCTGAAGTTAACTCAGTGTTCGATGCCAAATGCCTATCGCCTACAGATGACATGCTGAGCGAGTAGGTATTACTTGATCTTAGTATTCCAAAGGCATGATATACTCCCTTAGTTTTGAATCTTGGTTTTTTTAAATTGTTGTTTTCTCTCCGGATCTGTTTTACGCAAACATGAGGAGGAAATGAAACCAATAGAGAAAGGTTGCTCCTGAAGAAACAGAAGACACAAAAGCCGTATTATATTGCAAGATCAATTTGTATTCAGTTAGCTTAGGCAGCTCTGATACTCTGTAGGTCTGAGTTGTTTCTACTAATAGCCAACTTTGGTAAGGAAAAAAGTTTATTGCCCTTTGGAAAGAGCTTAAAGGGTTTCAGTGACTTTAACAATTTTTCTCTGCTGTGTTTTAGGTAAAAAACACACATTTTAGTTAAATAGAGCGAAAACAGTTGGGATTTAAGTCCTTTCCAAGTTACTGGAATGAAGTTTCTCCACCAGAACCAAAGGGTGTTTTAGAAACATGCTGCGAAGAAGTTCTCTGCTACAATTCAGTCTTGTATGTCTACCTTTGTAAGTCTTCTTAAAAGGGCTTGAAGAAGAAATTCTTTTTTTGGGATGCTGTACTGTGAATCAGTCCAGTGTCTGTTGATGGGCTGAATTTAAAGACTAGTTCTCTTCCACTTCTGATTTCTACAACTGAGAAGCTAGTGAGACAACACAATGCCTTTTGCTGAGTTTTATCCTGAATTATACGGCTATGACACTGAACTCAAATACATAATTTTCTTTTTTTTTTCCTAAGTGTTACTCCACTTTGCAGGTATATGAGAATCCTTTGTGATTCACGTAGGAAAAAGTACTTCACACAGAAACACATTTCCAGACTGTACAGATGTAATAATCAAAGGTGGTCAGGTATAGATGGGCATTATCTTCTGTTAGAATCTGGTAATTTTCACCCATTAGATATTTTGCTAAACAGTTTATCGGTGAGGGGACGTGCAAATACAGAATAGACATATCTGGATATTGGATTTTTAAGACTTAAAATTTTGCATCAGAAGGCAAACTGCTTTCTGAATACCAAAGAGAAGGGGGAAAAAAAAAGTTAAAAAGACTTTGTAGCTCTAATCTGTTCTTCCTTGAAAAGAAATGAGTATCATTAACTGTTAACACCGTGGTGCAAGGCAAGTCATGGGTTTCATTGTTCATTGCACTGTGTTACACATTATCTTTTCAACCCTGTAGTCGCTGTGTAACATCGTTAGTTCTCACTTTTCAGTCCGATTCAACTTGAGGAACAATAGAGTTCTTAGAGGATTTTTTGTTTGTTTGTTTCTTTTAGGGCTGGATTTAATTGTTAATTTTCCTGTTTGTAATTGTTTCTTGTTAGTATCTCTTTTCTCCATAGAAGTGAACATAGATTAAGTACAAATACCGCTTTATTTCTCCTCCCTAACTTGTCGGAAGTGTTCAGTTCTTTGAAATGCTGGTGTTCTTCACAGGAGAGATGTAAAAACATAGGACATCTTCAAACAGTCTCTGTTGCTAATATGCTTAGATTCCAAATTGAATGAGATAGATATCGAACTAAGCTAGAAGAAACTTGCCTTAAACTACACTTGGGATTAAACCTAAAGCATAAATTTCTTTCAATACATTATCAGAGGGTTTTATTTTTTTTCTTTTTTCTTTTTTGTTTTCCCCTGAAAAAAAACCCCATTATTTGGTATGCATTCATATTTCTGCTTGACAAGGATCACAGAATCACAGAATAGTTGAGATTGGAAGGGACCTCTGCAGGCGATCTAGTCCAACCCCCACGCTCAAAGCTGAGTCAGCGAGAACAGCTTGCTCTGTCCAGTCAGGTTTTGAATATCTGCAAAGATGGAGACTCCCCAACTTCTCTGGGAAACCTGTTCCAGTGTTTGACCGCCCTCACTGTAAAAAAGGTTTCAGTATGTTTAGATGGGATTTCCTGTATTTCAGTTTGTGCCCGCTGAGAAAGGTCTGGCTCCATCTTCTTTACCCCCTTCTATCCTGTAGTTTGACACATTGATAAGATCCCCCTGAGCCTTCTCCAGACAAAACAGTCCGATCACTCGCAGCCTGTATGGCAGATGCTCTAGTCCCTTCATCATCTTTGTGGCCCTTACACATTGTTTAGAATTTCTTCCAAATAGCTACATGTATAATCCATTGCAGCAGTTTTCTTTGTCGATGAGTAGTCTCCAAATTCATTCACAAAGTGATTTATGTCTTGCTTTTTCATATCCTTCTCCCATGTGGCACCAATCTTTGCACTCAGTGGAAAATCCTTTCCTCACCCATTTATTTTGCAAGCAGAGTGCCTTCACTACCGCAGAACTAGCAAGGTTCTGCCGTATGCCAGGGACCCGGATTCTCGGAGTCTGTGCAGGGGTCTTTACTCCTTGCATGTTGTGTAGAGCAGTACGTCTGATAGGAACAATGGGAAAGGAAGGGATAGTTGTTTTTCCTGATTTAACGTGGTGTTTTGGGAGAGGGGAAGAAAATTCAGAAGCTTTCTATTTCCCCGCAAAGAGTGGCAGAAGAAGAAGCGATGTTTTAGCTGTGCGGGAGATTTGGCCGAGTTGTAAGGGTTTGTTTTGTTTTTCGATGCAGACACATAACACAACTCCCCTGGAAATCCATGGGGATGCCTACACATTCAGCAGATTAAGCTCCCCATCAGAACTGCTTGTCACTGTTCTTACACCACATTCAAAAAGATGTGTGTTCCTGATGATTTGCTTGTCTTACTACAGTTTGAGTTCAGTTGTCAGGCTCGCAGATACTATGGTCAGGTCTCTCATACTGAGAGATTAGTAGACTAGGTTATTGAAAATGGTTCTGGGTTCACATGTATCTTGAGTCTAAAAGGTGTGAATTTAAACTTTTTAAAAAAGTAATAGCTGCCAATGCAGTAAAATATATTTTATAAGACTATGATCCCTATATGTCCCTTACGGGATAAAATTTTATTGTTTTTAAGCTATGGTTTAAAGTTTTTATATGAGGGCTTCAGTCGCTTCTTGGTTGCTGGCTTTCCCCTCCAGCCCCAGGATGTAAGAGCACTGAGACTATTGCCGGTCTCTCTCTGAGACGAACCATGAAGCATTTTGTATGCAAATAGAATGGGAGCTTTGTGCACCCTGCAGGGATGGAGAAAATGCAGATGTAGGAGCACCTGTTGCTCCTACATCCATTGCAACTTCCACACCATCAGAATATGGAAAATAGCTAATTTTCATTCAGATCGATTATGTTCGAGTTTTGCTTACAAGGTGAAACCCGGTTTTGGAGGGTTCTCATCTCCTAGTATGGACATAATAAATTCCATAGCATCTCGATGACAGATAAGAGGGTTCAAGGCTGGACGGTGCCTCAGCCCCATCAGAGGTCCCTAGTAAATAGAGTCGGTTCAAAGTGTTTGAGGAAATGTACCATGAAAAAACAAATGTGAATTTTTTTAATGCAACAGTACTTACTGCTCTGGGTGTTTGTTAACTCAATGTGTGCTATCACAGTAATTCAGTGTCCCACAGGTCTCAACTACAAATCTGGTTGCACTAAAAAAAAAAAACCACCAAACCCCGAATCAGTTTCTGGTGCTGCCAGCCTGTGTGGCAACTGTACCTACAGTCTTCCTGAGGGTTGCTGAAGTCCCCAGAGGAGTGATTTTGTTTAACCATTCATTTAGCTGATGCATGCTTTTGATATTCTGACTTATAGCCCTGGCTACACAAAGTTCTTGGACAGCTTCTTTGCCCTGTTCCTGCAGTGCCTTCACTCTAGGTGCTGCCCTACGGTGAAACCCCGAAGAGGGAAAAAAGTAAGCTGGAGGAAAAAATGTGAATTAAATTCTTGTTGGGCTTCTTTGTGCATTTTAGTAACAGTGAAACCCCCTTAACTGTGCCAGTCTCCGGTCACCAGCCGTATATCCAGTCGTCATCTCATCCACAGTACAGCTTCTCTTGTTGATGCTGGCCACAGCTAGATTACTTGGCATGTTTATTGACTTAACAGAATTGTTTTTTGGTTTTGGTTTTGTTTTTTAATGTATACGATGTTTAAATACACTTCACATTTTATATAATACTATCTGGCTATTAGTATTTTTCAGGAACCATAGTTCTTGGTGGCTATATATATTTTTGTGACTTTTTTTGTAAACTAAGTGCCGTTTCAACGTTACAATCATTTTTAGAGTTATTGTAATCAATGTGAATATCATGTTTTTTCAAATCTGTTCTGAGCCTGTAGTGTTTGCTTTGTGATCATATGTGTAATGTATATATTCTGTATAGTTACATTGTATTGAAATACTAGCTTGTTTGATATAAGAAAAGTATGTATTGGGTACCTTTTTGCTAGCCTGGTTGTTTAATCTTTAAAAAAAAAATGTTCTAAAATACAAAAAAAAAAAATCTCCAAACTGGTCCCATTATAGGTCAAAATTAAGGGGGGAGAAAAACTAGTTTTGAGTGTCTTTGGATAGAAACATGAAGCTAAGATTTTTCATTAAAATATTAATGTTTTATGGAGTATATCTTTGCTTTGTGTCATTATTTAACTATACCAGAGTTTGTCTTACAGTACAAAAGCTTTGACCTTGTGTAAGAAGGTGCAACTCTGTTGCTAGAGCTACATTCTCTTACAACTTTTGCTTATAATGAGTCTCAAAATAGTTGAAGATGAGGAGAACTCACTGTTGCTGAAGCTGTCATTGGGAGGAAGGTAGTTTAAAACAAAATAAGCGTTAATAAATGATTGGAGAAGTTACATGAGTAAAGAGTATTAAGAATAAAGTACACATTTCTGTTTAATTTTCCATTGTATATTACATTTCCTTTTGTTAATGTTCTCTTTTAGGCTGTATTCTGCAAAAGCGGTGGGGCCATCTTTTGAACGGGGTTTTATTGATGGAAAGCCATCCAAGAATGAGCCTAATCAAATTAGTCAAAGCAGAAGATGTTTAAAAAGGACAGTAGACAGAGTCATCGTGATCGCAGCTGTGAGCTTCAAAATAGTCATGAAACAGCCTAGAGTCATGGGACTTAAAATAGATCTCTGCTCTTTCTGGCAACCCTTGCAATTAAATTAATTTGCCTCCTACAGACCCACCTGTCTGACCGAGCTGGAGTAGTGGCTGGATCAACACATAGCTAGGGCACAGGTAGGAAAATGGAAGTTTTGTAACTGCTTGGCTGAAATGATTATAACTCTGTCTGGTAGCCTATATGAATAACAAGCAGGCTGGCGTGATTAATACACTAGCAGTCAAATTGTGTTCAGCATCTGACACGGGAGTGGAAACGAAAATGGAAGAGGTGCAGAAAATTCCATGGTGCAGAGTAAGCAGCCACAATGAACCTTGGATGGGGGGGTTGAGAGTTTCTAAATTCCGAGTTCTCATTTTCCTGAGGGCCTTGCGTAGGGACAGAAGTATTTTATCAAAAGTGTAATTGGGAGAGGGACGTATCTGGTGAAGGCTTTGGGGAGAGAAGTAAGTTTGAGATGTAAAGGCTTTGGCTCTGTTGGTCTCCTGCAAAAGCAAGAATTGTGCTGCTTTGAAGACAGACAGACCCAGTTAGGAGTATGCAGTGATGCTTCGCAGACCATTACAAATCTAAAGCCTGTATGACTGTATATGAACATATACTATCATAAAGCTAAGGCAAGACTGCTAAAATGCATACCTTTGATGGATATGGAGGTTCAGACTTGTGACTCGAGCGGATTTTTCCAAAGCACAACCATATGTTTAAGTTCAGCATGAAACGTCTTTTGGGCGTCCTTAACAAAGCAAGTGTATGCTCTTGAAGTTTTTCTGTGGCTTCCTTATAGCATTTAAGCATTTTATTCCTGACAGTAATGAAGTACTATTTCTTTTGCACAGAGGAGAGTGGCTGAGATGAGATTGAACTCAAAGCTACCGAGAATGTTCTAGAGCAGGGAACAGAGTTCTCCTAGGGCTTTACTGCACCATTCCTACGTATGTGATATCCTGGTGAAAATGAAGCTGCTAAGAGAAACCTGGCTTGGACTACGTATAAAGCGCTTTTCACAAGCTGCTTGCGCATACTGCATCTCCAGAGTACTGAGCGTAACTTTGTCATCACCATTCTTAGAGCAGAGATCGCTGTGAGACCGTGAGCAAGCAGAGCCGGGGTAAGTGTGTACATGTTAGAGCCTCGGTTACAGCTCAGAGGCATGGCGGTTTTCAGGCATTCTGATCTTGGGGATCTGTTAACACTTTTTGCAGAGGAGACATGCACTCTTGAATAGCAGATTTACACTTACCAATCGTAGCCCTGATTTTCTTAGTTGCCTTTCACAAATCCTTTAGAAATAGGCCACAGACACCCAGAGTGAAAACCGTGTGTTTGAAAACCACTCTAAAGGCTTGAGTTAATTGCCTTTGATCATGAGTTGCTTTTGTCTCAGTCACAAGGTCTCCCGGTGAATATTAAAGAGCAACTCGTGGGGCATCTGCTGGTGTATCTCACTTGAACCTTTACCTCTGATTGTTGAAGTTTGAACTCTTCTACCCAAATTTTGAAGTTAATGACCTCAACGTAAGAGGGGTGCTTTGCTCAACTGTATGTTAATTTGTGTGGCTGTGCCGCTATCACTGACTCTTAGACACCCCCCCCATTTCAAATACAAACGATTGGATTTATGTGGGAGTATCTTCGAGAATGCATCTGCTGCATCTGGCTACACTGCATTCCCAGTCTTCCATATGCCTGCATAAAGCTAGATGCTCAGGCCCTGTGTTTTGTAATACTCCCATCATTCAGAAGATAACAGTTTTTTCTCACGAAGTACTGCTTGTTCCCCTGTACGCGCACGCGCGCGCACACACAATCCGTATGTGCTCATTCAGAAGGAATTTTGAACAACGACCATACAAAAACATCAACTGACCAACTCTTTCCTTGCTGCTTCCCTACAGAAGCAGCTGGTATTGCTGTCTTTTTCTTAGTTAATTCTCATGGGCTGAAACAGATTACTAGCTTAAACCTCCAGCAAGAACTTTGCTTCACTCTTCTGTTAGCCCTTACAAACTTCTCTTGAGTTTGGAGTGAAAAGGAGAGGCATGGTTTCCTGCCATCCTGTGCTCAGCTCTAAACAAGCTTCTCCTCCACAGGGAGGCAGGACTTATGGACAAGATACTAATTTGTAAGGAAGCAGATATATTTTGTGGTCTTGAGAGGGGTTTCTTTGGAGGTGGGGGACTGTTGATGGTACTTCAGTGTATTTTTCTCTTTAGTTTTTTCTCTGCATAGACTGACATTTTCCAGACTACTTCTAAGGAAAAACAATGTCAGCTACAAACACATTGCTGTTAAGTATGAAGGAACATTGAATAAGTATGGACAGTATTCATTTACGCCAAAACAAAGTACAGTCCTTAATTATTTGTTGGCTTCAAGCATTTATGTCTGCAGTTGCAGTATAGCTTTCAAACCACCTTGGGCCCAAGGTAGCTGTGAGTATGCCCCTGGCATTCGTGCCTCTAGAAAGACAGAAAACTAACGGTAAAATGGATCATCTGAATTCTTTGGAGGCAGGGGAGAAGTCTCCCAGGTGGGTACACCTCCGAGTCAAAGGGGAATAACTAGAAGTGTTGGGAGAGGAGCAAGGAAACCGTGATGTGTCTGTGGGCTGGTGGAGGAGGTGACTCTCAATTCCAGGGTCATTTGTGTGTGTGTGTGTAAGTGAAGAAGACATTTTGACGCACACACAAGGAGCAATGATCCCTCGGGGTTTGATACTACATCACAGAAGGATAACAGATCACTGGCTTCAGAAGAGCAAGGTAAATTACAATCCCAGTCCACTTAAGCATTTAAATAGTCTGCCTTTCCAGAAATGTGTTTAAATCGCTCCTTAAGAGCTTACCCATTTTGTGAACTTTCCTTCTGCCAGTTGCTTCTCTAACTCAGCACAGTGTATTTTATAGCCTGTGTGTTGATGGGGTGCACAGAACTGTTTTTGGAGAGTTTATGTCCATAAACAGACCCTTGCACTGTGTAAAACAAAACTGGAGAGAAAAGACACCAAAGCACAGGACTAATAGGCAACAGAGCTCAGAAAACCAAAACATCTCTCCAGGGTAGGACTTCATCTTCCCGCAATTTAAACGAGAAAAATAACAAAAATCCTAATAAAACCTTTTATATAACTTCAGTGTTGCAGTGATCAGTTTCAGGGTTGACGTGACAGCAATTATAAACAACAGTTATGCAACTGCCTCCTTGATTGAATTGAAATTAATACAGAGAAAGAAAGAGCCAAACAAAAAGAAATGGCTCTGGGTTGACTTGTTATGTTTTAAATAAATAAAAAAATGCTCGGGTCAGCCTCTTTTTCAAAAGTGAGCGCAAGCCCAGGGTGAAAAATCTCCTTGAAGAACAGACAAAGTAAATTGCTCTTAAAAATTCTCTTTGTGTTAGAATTTTGTTTGTCTTCTAAGGCTTACAGCTCCTTTTTTTTTTTTTTTAATCTGACAGTGAGGTAATTCAATATTTTAATTTTGCTCAAGTTCCTTTTACTTTAAAACTCTTTTTTAAAAACTGTTTAACACATTGTATCATTGGGTATCGTGATTCCAGTGTCACTGATTCACGCCGTCTGAGGAGAAGGCCCACGTACGCGTGTGTGCGTACACGTTATTTCCTCCACTCGCCATCTGTCAGGCGTTGAGATGTTTTTGAGTGGAAATGAAGGCAACGGGGCTGCTGCGCGTTGCACGGGCAGCGTCTGGTATCTCAGAGAGGAATGCTGCCTTAGAGTGAATACCATTTGGTAGCACTTGAATTCATGTAAAGAAAACTCAGGGAAATTCTTAGTCTAGCTGGCTGGACTGGCAAAGCCCGAGTCCTGCCTGTATTGTACAGGAGTTTTGCCCAACTCATCCTCTGTGATCTGTCTGGCAGAGGCGCGATGCAATTACTGTTCAGTACCATTAATGGTTTTGCGCGGACGTGAGCTAACCTCCTGGAATGAATTTGCCGTGTGAGGTGGGTGTATAAAACAATGCCAGGGTGGATCTCTTATCAAAGAAATCCTGTGGCTTTTCTGTTTCTCCAGGATTTCTCCTGTTGATACAGGGAATAATGCATCCAGGAAGAAATGGGGGACAGGAATTAAACCTGTTGTTTCTTTGCTCCTCCTCACCTTTTCCACCCTGAGTAGTAGGAGGCAGAGGAGCCTTGAGCTTGTTGCTTCCACTGGTAGAGGAGGAAGCAGATTTTGGAGGCTCCTACACAGATGGGTTTGCTAAACATCCCACTGACGTGTGCTAGTGTGAGTCATCCAGGGAATTCACCACTCTATACGCAACAGGTTCAGTGAGCAAAGTGCCAAAGAAAACCTGCAGAATATGGCACGCTCGCTATTCGCACAGGCATGCTCAGCTGTGATGAGCCTTTGTGCTGGATTCCCTGCCAGGTTTGCCACAAGTGGGCATTGGACGGGTGGCTTCATCCCCGGTAACCTTGTTGTTGAGGAAAAAAGCTGATCTCAAAGCCACCTACCTTAGCTGTTGAGTTTGCAAAGGCCACTTCTTTACACTTCTCTTTGTTGGGCCAGTAACTTAGTGTTGCATATTACCCTTGGCGTGCTGTTAGGTGACGAGGAGAGTGCGGTCTGTGTAGCCATCTCTTTGTCCTTGCTTGCCTTTCCTGTTTTCTTCCTTCGGTCTGTTGCTGTGGATTCTAAGGGAGCAAGGAAAAAGTGAAAGTTCGCATGGCCTTTGACATCTCTCCAAGCCAGAAATAAAGCACTGGGAGGTTAAATTTTATGTTTTGCTTAGCCTTCGCCTCTGGAGACATGAGAAGAATTATAGGAGGTTGATCTATAGCGTGGCTGGGCAGCTGTGATCGGTGCTTTATTAAAGTCTATAGCAATCAAGCTAACACAAACCAGAACCTTTCCTTGTAGCTTTATGTAACCCTTTAAAAAGTGATGGATGTTTTGCAGCAGGAGTGGGGGGAATCAGTGGGTTAGGCCAAACTGCACAACATGATAACCAGAACAATTAATAGCACTTAACGTGAAATAGCAAGCTCTTGGCTCCTCGAATATTATATAGTTTATAATCCAGGACAGATTGCCTTTAAAGTATGGCTCTCATCAAAAGAGTGGCTATGGAGCCCTCGGTACAATAAAGCTGTTCCATGGAGATGATCCTTTTCGCTGCCTGTGATGTCTTAAGTAGGTTTTTTGCTACTGGTTTTGCCCCTCTTTGTCTCGGCGCTATAGGAGCAACGCAGCTTTGGGGGAGGGAACTGGATTCTTTTCTTTCAAGAACTGGCAGCTGAACTGTTAGCTGAACTCTGGTGGCACCGGTGCCTTTTCCCCATCAGTTGCCATTTGTGCAAATATACTGAATCAGCTGCAGAGCTGTAACTGGGCACGATCTGTTTTTGTCTTTATTGCTAGTGATGATGCCAGAAAGCCTGCAGCTTGAATTCCCATCTCAAAGTGGGTTTGCAGGACCCGTGTTCTGAAAAAGCCTTTCTTTTGTTTGCTGTCCAACACAGAGACTCTGAGCTGGATGCTGGGAGAGACAAAGAATCTAACAGCGCAGAATGCAACTTGCTTGACATACCAGGGCACATTTTCGTCTCCTTCAGCACCTTGGCTGTTTTGATCCCTTAATTAACCTGAGACATTCCATTTTCGAGGTACCTGCTAGTAGACCAGGCAGCTACTTATCTGTCCTCTTTCCTACAGCCAGAGAAGGAGGAATCAAACCTCAGCAGGAAGAGGGAAGAATCAAACCATAGCAGGAGGAGTCAAAGAGAAAGAGGCAATTCCTGCTGAACGAACGTCACTCTTACCAGGATATAAAAAAACCAGGCTCCTGGATCTCCTTGACATCTCAATCTATGCAGGGGCCATAGGTGTAAGTCTACACTCCCCCTCCTCGTGCCGTAACTTAGTGTTTTATGCAGTGCTGTGTGCTGTTACGGCTTTCTCTTATGCAGGGTGCAGCCACATCACTTCAGGGTTTTTTGTGTTGTGAGATTGGCACAGAAGTGTTCTAGTGCACTCAGAGACTGAGGTCCTCATGCCCATAATATTTTTTATACAACTGCATAAAACTCATTACTGTGTTGGTTTTTTTTATCAGGGGTGTCAAGTATGTCCTCTTTTCTCATTAAAGCTAACTTTATTCTTAAACTCCTGAAGGGAGACGGGGGGAATGAAGAAGTGGAGTTTTGATTTTCTAAAAGTGTCTTGGAAAGAAAATTACTGGATTATCGTAATTATCCCCAAAGCAAGAATATAAAACCCACAAAATTGGAAACTAATTTTCACTGCAACTTTTTAATTTAGAAAGTAACTTTCATTCTGACTTGGTGGTTCATTTTGAAAAGACAGACTTTTTTTTTTTTTTTTTTACAAAATACCTCTATGTTTTTGAAATTGCCTCCTGAAAATGTCTCCGATTTTTTTTCCATGATATACCGTGCTATGAAAGGTTTCCTGCCTGACTTGGAAAACAAGGTAATTTCAGATCATTAAAATTTTTCACAAAGAGGACGCAGTTCCCTCCAGGACTCTGGCTTAGCCTTTTGGCAGACTCAAGAAGCCAGCACTCCCTCACTTGCGTTCAAGACATGTTTGGTAGTTTGGCTTGGGGGCAGAGGGGGTTTTGTCACGGCTTTGAAGACTAGAAAACAAACCCTTAATTCCCCTTGTGAAAACCGAAAGGAACTGCGCTGGAAGATGGCAGCCCACCATAAAAGTGCGTTGAGAAGGGCGGGTATTTGCAGCCCTCTCTCAATTAAGCCATGTGTAGTTTCATTGCCATAACCATGGAGCAAAACGCTTGCCCTCGATATTCTATTTATAGAAAACAAACATAATACCATTAGAGCGGGAGAGAGGCTGGACTTAGCAAATTGCATTAGCATATTGGCAGAGCTTAGATTCCTGTCCTGGAAGAGTGTCCATAACAAAACAATCTTACTCCTAGGTCCAGCAGCACTGAGTGAGAAAAACCAGATTTTGCAAAGTAAAACTAGTTCCACTGTTACCTTTCCAGCCCACTGTCCTCAAACAAAGCAGTTACATCTCTGCGTAACCTTGTGGTGAATGAACTTCAAGTCTCTTAGCCAAGTCTGAATTTAGCTTGTGTTTTATCTCCAGAGGTGTTTCATTAGCTCAATTACAAGTGACATGTTCCACTATGCACTGCTGACTGAAAAAACTCAGCCAACCTAAAACCTTCTCCAAATAGAATCCGATTAACCTCTTACTCGCCCTTCCTTTAATCCCCCATGCCTCGTGACTTGTCCACAGCCACACCTTTTAAAGAAGACCAAAGTAAACTACCTGAGATAACTATGCACTTAACAACTGAGGTGTTTGTACTTGATTTTTTAGTTCGGTTGGGCTTGGGTGTATGTTGTTACTGTTCAAAAAGTAAGAGCCTGTGTTTTTTGGGATGGCGTCCAGTGACAGTTCTCTGTTGCACAAGCCACCACCATTTGGGCAAGCCCCTCACTGTCCCCATCTGTAAAAGACGGGTGGCGATCCTCAGTAACATGTAGAAAAGTTGTTGAACACCTTAGATGGAGACCTCTGCGTAACTGCGGAGACCACCCAAGGACATAACTGTTGTTGCGAACGTGCTTGCTAGCGATTCGGTTTGCTTCTATGGACTTCAGATCCTGGTTAGGCATTGTTTTGAAGGTGATTAAGGTGCCTGGGTGTTACACCGGCTTCCTGCTCGGGGCTGAGTTTTGCCCTAGATCCATTAATGTTTTGGCAGCAGTGCTTCCTCACTGGTGTTGTCGAGACAGTTAGATGCTGAAGTCATCAGTAAGGCATATAACCCTAAATGGATGGGTTGGATCAGTGACCTACTTTAACATATGAGTCTTGCACAAGTCTGACCTTCTCCCCACGATCCACCCTGAGACCTCAGCAGCACAAGCCATTTCAAAGCATCCCGTGCGCTGTTCTGGTCATGCGTTGAAGTCTTACTAGCGAGGCAGCGAGTCCGTCAGCTGGGGCCAGGAGCTGTGATTTGGAAACCCTGAGTGCTTGATTTGGCTACAGCCTTGCTTTGCAAATCCACACAAACATCTCATTTTCTCGATTTTTTTCCATTGTATCCACAGTCCATGTCCTGAAGAACTTGTACTCCCTGTGAATTAGTGGTAGGATTATCACTGGAATTTTGTCTGCTTGCATGCTCAAATAAGCTCTCAATCAGGGTTGAGATTTAGGCTGCAGCAGTTGTTGGGGTTTATTTTTTTAGCAGACAGTTATTTTTTAAAATAGTTCTGTTTTCGTCTTACAAGCGTTTTCCTCCAAACGTGACTACAACAAATAAGCAGTAAAACTCAGAGAGTGGCATAGATGTGCTGTTGAGGACAAACCAGCCCTGAGGACTGATCAGAACAGGTTACAGCAGAGGTATGGGGTTACATCTCATAAACTGAGGAATACAGTAAAAAACATACAGAAAAACTCAATCTCTTCCAATAAGGATGCTCTGTGCGTTTTGTGGGTCTTGGATCAGCATGATCCAACTCTCTACGTTCCAGCCAAAGCTAGTTTTGGAAGCGTTGCTCCAAACGGCACCATAAAATTTCATATCTTTGTTGGGTTTCACTGTTTATTCTTGTAGGTTTGAATAGCCCGACAAGCACGTTTCCTAAAAACCTGGTGCGCGGACTGACACTAGGAGTGCCGTATTACTGTCCAAAATGAGTTAGTGTGTTATGTGGGACAGACTAGAAAAACAGGCATCTGTCTTGGGAAGGCTGACAGGTTCTGGATGGGAGTTGGGATGAGAGCTGACCTGGTGTTTTGGTGGGGCAACACGGGCAGATCGTCCAGACTGGTGCGTGCCTGTATTTATATACGTGCGTGCATTTGTACAGCTCGCTGAGTGATAAAACAGGATGAATGCCCTGTAACGTGGGAAGGCAGCAATGAGGCTGTACTTAACTGCAAAGTCAATACAGAGAGAACTAGTCTGGTCAGGTTTTCCTCAGACAATTATCTGTTTATTCTCTTCGTATAACATCTCTCTCAATCCTTTTTTGGCTTTTCTGCTTTTAATTCTCCTTTCCTCCCCTAAGCTGAGCATCCATCCTTCCTATCTTTTGCTGTCTAAAGCCCATGCTCGCCAGTGGTCCCAGCAGCCTTCAGGCGAGGCGCACGCCTCCCCTCTTCCCTCGTCACGGCAAACGGCAGCCTCCTCCTCCCTTCGCCGCACCCCCGGGCACCTCAGGGCTGTTGTCTGCCAACTGAGCTTATGCAGTTTCTCTGCTCTGGGCCCAGCTAATGTGTCTGGGTTTTGCGTGGCAGCGGGCCCAATCCCAGCCCTGATCTAAGCCTGCCTAGAGGTGCTCTCCCCATCTCCTGAACCAGGCTGAGACGTTCACAGGTGTCTGTCCGGTTCAAAGCATGGGTGAACCACTTCCCTCGGTGCTTTGGGCTGTTTGAAGTCTGCACAGCATTTCTGTGGCTTTAGCCTACTTCTTCATTTCATGTTCTCTGTTCTTAGAGATGTTTTGTTTCTGCCTATCCCCTTAAGAGGTCAAGTGCTTCCACAGGGAGGTTAGCCTGTAGTTTTCCATGCACTCAGGCTACTCCATGCACGAGTGAATTTGTTCTGTGATAATACAGCCGAGCAGGCAAAACCACAAGTAAATCAGACTGGGTTTTTTTCCCACTTTTAATAACAGTTTACTATTCTGTAAGTGCATGTAAAGCACATGCCCTATTCCCCCAGCCAAGGAGCTTGACAGCTTGTCAGCAAGAACTACCACAGGTCTAGAGTGACTGATTTATACAAGTAAAAGCACACATGCCAAGACCTGGCAGCAGCTTGCTCCTTCTTTTTTTTTTTTTTTTTTTTTGTAACAACTTGGCAACCTTCTCTCTTCTCCTTCATCCAAACTTTTGCCTTTTATAGTCTTTGAATAACGCCTTTTCTTTTTTTTTTTTAATATATGTAGCAGTTTTCCCTCCCTTCTCTTTCAGCCATTTGCTCTCCTTATCTGAATTGGCCATGGGACAGGAGATCTTGGCTTCACAACAAGCAGTTCTTGACTGAGTACGCACAATCACGAACCCGATTGCACACGGACTCGTGTTTTTGTGCATGGGAGTGGGTGCATCAGGGCTTCGTAACTCTTTCTTACCTGTGCTCGGATATTCCCATGCTCGTGTGTTGTACATGCTTGTGCTAAAACTCACCTTCCTTCGTAGAAGTATATGCACGTACGTGAGCTCACAGTGGTGCAATCGAGTGTTTATGAACATTGATTCTCATGTTCTCGGTGTGGAACACTCATTTAAGGAATTACACGAATTTGTCTGCATATCCAAGCGGGAATTCTTACACGCATGCATACACAAACATATGTAAACCACCCTGCATAATCATATGGCCTCCAACGTCGATTCAAACTTGGTTATGTATGAAGGTTTATTGATTTGCTCTTTCTCCTTCAAGCCTGTATTCAGGTATAGGCTCATACACAGCTGCGTAGCCATGCGGTTTCTCAGACACAAGCATTCTTAGGCACAGACAGTCTCTCACACATAAGCTTATAGATTTATGATTTGTTGTGAGAGTGGAAAACAGCTGCTGCAGGCTAATCAAATACAGCAGAAGATTTAATGCAAAATATTGAAAAACACTGTCTGGTAGGAGGGTGAAATTCTTAAAAACATGCTGGTCTCATGGCGCTAGGCCAGTGCAAGAAGATTTGCACCTGGCCATGATAAACGTCAGCAACGGGTCTGGAGGAGGCTGCTTCACCCTTAGAGGGCTGCCAGATACACGGGCTAAAATTCACATTGGGTTTGGCCCTGCGAATAAGCTACGTAAGTTTGAGGCTGTGGTTTTTCAGGGGCACACAAGCAGAGCTGCTTAGCGTGGACTGGTAGGAAAGAAGAGTAGTCCAACTCGAGCATGAGCTTTGCAGCACATTGGCAGAGCAGGTTGAAGGTCTCACTACTGGCTCGCTTCTGCCCGTCTCTGTGGACAAACGGAAAGCCTGTTTCTCCAGGGCTGTCAGTTCAGCACCTTTCACCAGTTCTGCTAAGGCTGCAAAGGCTTGGAAATAATTAACTGCAAAGGAAAGAATTTCATCTCAGGTTTCTGCTGACTGATGACACAGGCAATTTATGATGCCACAAGAAGCTCAGGCTGGGATTATTTCTATGTAACTCCCAACGCTGCTGCTTGGCAGCTTAGTGACTGTGTTGGAAGGGACTGAACTAGATTAATACCTTGTGGATTTGAACTCTAAACTTCCACGGGTTTGGAGTTCGGGGGCTCGGCTTAGCTGAGTACAGACTAGAGCTGTGGCACTTGCAACGTCCTCGTCTCCCTTTCCCGGTGCCGGTAGGTGGAACTTCTCAGCACAGCTCTCCCCTTTCTCACCCGGCTGGTATGATCTCACTCGTCCACCTCCAAAGGTGAGGCCGCAAAGGGCTGGGCTGTGAAAATAGCACGGGATCAGTCTTCAAAATGTCCTTCCTGTGAAACCTTGGCTTGGCAGCCTCAGCGGGTCTGTGCTGCCACTCACTCTCTGGTAAAGGAAGCGAGCGGCTCCTGCTTCCTTGGGTGCTAGACACAGAAAATGTGATACCTGAGCAGGGCGCTCAGATGTCGCGGCTAAAGGACAGGTGTATTTTGTTCCCGTCTGCTCTTGGTCTGCAACGGGAGACGAGAGGCTCCTGTTCCAGTAGTGATTTCGGCTGCAAAAAGAGATTGCTCTTTTGCAGTTGATGGTTGTGGGTTTAGTCCCTGTTATTCACCTGCAAACACGTATCAGTGTTTCTGATTGGAGACTCCACAGGCTGAACCAGCAAGTCAGTTCTCCGTGCACCCCGCCATGAGCTGAGAGATAAGGTTTTCTAAAGGGAAGGGCCATGGGGCAGTTGGGCGAAGCCCGCTGACTTTGCACGTGCCTGTCTGCACAATCTTCAGCCGGCAGCTTACCCCCAGTTATTGCTGGTCTATCCTATCCACATGTGCTGTGAATACCTCCCTATCTTTGCTCTCCATTTGGAGATCATCAGGTGAACAGTGCTGTTCAATCTGTTCTTTGCAGTATGACACCAGCCACACATCTACATATTGGTGAACCACCAGCTCTTTGACTCATGGCTGACGGGCTCCACTCTCCCAAGGAGCCCATATTCCCTTTCTTTGTGGGTAGACAGCCCTGGGTGGCATAAAGTACACATTGAAACGCGCCGTCCCGGGATATGAGAAGCATCTGTTCCCTCCAGATGTTCAGTCATCTCATTGTTTGTTGGATTTGAGGACAGGAACCCCCTTCAGTTATGTGAGGCACTCACTGTTCTCAGATGTCCGGGAGAGTGTGTGGGGTGGGGGGAGAATTGGCTTTGTGTGACGCCAGCAAGGAATAGAGGCAGAGGTTTCGTGCTTTTTGGAAAACACTTGAAAGGCCTTTGAGCTCTGGCTAATCTCCATTGTTCGTGTGTTTTCCGGCAGCAGAATGAGTGAGGAAGAATGGAAAGAGGCAAGAGAGCAGAGCTGAGAATTAGAACTGGAAGCCTTTCCCGTGCTCAGGCGAGCTTGGCAGAATCCATCGTGGCAAATGGAGTTGGATGCAGTAGAATCCAGGCTTAAGCTTGGCTCAGATCTTAGACCCAGCAGAGCCTCCTTGGATCTGCAGGAGCTTTGTAAGTAGATGAGTGCATTTCAGCCAGCCTCACTGAACCAGACACAAGTGCAGCTGTTGAATTCAGCTGTGGAGCAGGGCAGAGGGTAGCGTTGCCCAAATTTGAGGCCTTTTTGCCCACAGCCATTTTATGTCTTTGATTTTTCTACAGACTTCTTTTCTTCTTCTGCTGTAGACCATACAAGACTGTTAGAACTACACATGCAGTGCAAGCTTTGACCCATTAATATAGGTAAGCCGAGGCACAAAGCTGCAAAATGACGTGCGCAGTGTTGCCAGTAAATGTTTAGCAGAGCTGTGTATTGTACCTGAAATGCACTGAATTCCTCGTTAAACCTTTAATCCCCTCCTCTCCCAGCACCCTGCATTGTAGCACTGTATGGGCCATTTGCAGAGTGCAATTTTGGTCTGTCTGCGTCATTATATCCTAGCTGACAGGTGAGTAGTTGGAGATACAGGGTTCCCACCCGAGTTTCCTTTCTGATGGAGACATTTCTAAGTGCAACGATACCTAAAACAGGCATGACTTGAGGAATAGAGGTAGTGTGGCTCTTGATTTTTCTGTATGGGCTCAACCAGGTACAGACTAGAGCGAGGCCAGAGTAGAAACCTGACATCGGCTAGAGCAGTGCCAGGAAGAGCTGTCCCTTCAGTATATCCTTCCCACTTCTATCCACTGAGGGAAAACATTGTGCAGCCCCCAAACTTTCCCACTCAATACTTGTTCCCTTTCCTCTGCACCAGCAGAAAAGCTTTGTTAAAAAAAGAGTCGTTTTCAATACAAGATTTTAAATGTTTTGTTCCTGACGGTGAGTCAATGATTTTTCCAGTCCCTCCCCCACAATAAACAAGTGCAGGCTGAGTGTGGTCCAGAGGAAAATGTGAGTTACACATGTCCTGGCCACATGCTTCTCTGGTACCAATGATAACCATATGGTGGCTTTCAGACCCCAGCTCTCCGACGAGGGGAAGTGTTAGCAAGAATCAGTGTAAGCTCCTGCAGAGTAGGTACGTAACCCAGCCTTGCCTGTAGCTACTTGCATGGGCCCAGCAAACACCTTCACAACCTAGTACGGTTGTAGCGCCTTGTTTTGTGGTTCAGCTTCACCTCGTCACTGAGCCCACAGCTCCTCTGGCATTTCTCTGCTCCAGCGCTTTGCTGGGGAGAGGGAAGCGTACTGCCCATCGCCGCTCCTTTCCGTGTGAGCGCAGAAACTTATCTTCTGTTCTGGGAAAGAAAATCAGAGGGGTTGGGGAAGGGCAGAGATGGGCCTTGGGCTAGTTTCAAGGTTCAGAGGCAAACCGAGTACAATAGGTACCTTATAATTTTAGCATCTCACTCATTTAGGGTGCAAATACTACCATCACTAGCTGGAACAGTCCGTAAATTGCTTGTCAAATTTGAGGACTGTCATAGAAGCAACCCTGTCCCAAACCCAGTGCAGGAACCACAGCGTGCAGCAGGCTCCCAGAGCATGTAGTACCACCACGCCATTGCATGATACTGCTTGCATACCATGCGTGCAGAGCTCTCAGCTCCCCGTAAGTTAGCATCATCATCACCGTTTTCTGCAGAGTAATAGGAAAGCGGAAGCCCAGATATCCCAGAAGACGTTATTCCCATCACGATCTAAATAACTTGGAAGACTGGGTCATGGAAGAAGGTCCTCTCACTTTGAGGCTGGTGTCTTAGTTTCCCTTTCTCCGAGCTTGCCCTGGTGTTTGCTCACACAGTGTGCGCGATTTCCCCATGCATGGTTTCCCACTCCTCTTTGAAACCAGCTAGTCCCTGCTACCACTCCATATCTCACTTACCCGTGTTTCTACTTCCTTATTTTGAGCTACTAGGGGAGCAAACAGGAGGAGGTTCATTGATTATTTTTAGCTTAAAATCTCAGCTAGGTAACCTTTATTAAAGCTAAGCTAAATACACAGCAAACATAAGCTTTACTCAGGCAGCAGTTCACAGGAACTTGGCAGAGGCCTGCCTGCGTTTCAGAATCCTTGTCCTTTTTCTAGATGAAAGCCCTGCAGAAGGATTTGTTTTTCAGACAGAAGGCAAGCCAAGTTGGTGATTTCATCCCAAGGCAGGCTGTGTCAAGCTGGTCCTATTCAAACACGCAGGAAATCAACCTTGGAGCTCGTTCAGAAATGAGGATGGAGAGTGGGAGTAGAGAGGGGGGCCCTGAGGAGGACAAGATCTTGGATTCTGAAACTGAGCTCAGAACAAGCAGGGGAGATACCTGCTGTCCGTGTAGCGCTGTAGGGACCCGTCCCTCACCCTTTGAAGGATTAACTGGCAAGGTTTCATGTAGCATTTCTTAATTTCCAGCTCTTCCAAGAAGCTACCCCACCTCTGTCCTCGTGGAGCCCCGCGAGGGACGTGCGCAGCATCGCTCTGATAAGAGGTCAGGTGGCTACCACAGGCGAAGGCAAATTTTCCCAGAGTCCCCTCATTCCAGTACATTTTTTTCTGTTTAAAGCAATCATTGTCTAATTAAAGCAGTTGCTTCCCAAGCGTAAATGTGGATTACTGAGGAGAGAAAGAGAGCTTGCTCTGAATAAGGGAATGGGGAGAAGGGAGAGGGAAGTGGAAAAGAGACTCTTGTGAAGTCATTCTTTACAAGCTGTTGTAATGATCTCCACTTAAACATTTGTAGAGCAGCTATATAACACCGCTGGTAGAGGGGAGGCCACGGATGGCAGAATTCGGAACATTTGTTCTTGGGTCTGCTACAAAATCTCTGAGATCTTTGGACAGTCCCTTCCCAAGCAGCAAGGGAAGCACAGTGGAGAAAAACTTGGCATAATTTATCCGCTGCATTTCTGCAGCTGCAGACTTGCCTGTTGATTGGCGAAGATCTCACTCCAAGAACCTCCATCGCTGTGCAGCATTTCGCATACAGCTAATCACGTGGGAAATTAGTGGGAGAAACCTGCTTGGGATGTATGTGTGAGTGTGTATAATTCTTCATCCCTAAATAACATCTGCAGGGGCTTCTGAGCAAGGCAGGCAGAGTTTTCTGTCACTGCTAGAAAAAGCTCAGACCTGCCCCTTTGCGCTTACTCTGTCTACAGAAGAACGTTAAGGACTCCAGTCCTTCCTTTCTAGCAATTGCTTTCATGGATCCAGATTTTAGTGGTTTGGGTTTTTTTAAAATCAAGCACTTTCTGATGTGAATAACACCAACAAAATGCTTGCAACTTGGCCTGGAGGATGGGAAAAATGCAGACACCGAAAGCCAAGGCAGTTTCTTAATGTCGAGGCTCATTAAGTACCTTTTAACGTTAGTGACTGGTGCTGGAATCTGCCCACGCAGGCTGGAGGCTGAGGAAATATTATTTGAACACATCTGCTCCAAGAGATATTGTCAGACTTGGGGAGCATCTTGTGGTAATTAGGGGAATTCATTGCCTTATTTAGTCCAGCAGAGTTTTTTCTGGATTTTTTTTGTTGTTGTTGTTTGTGGGATCCTTTAAAATTTTATTTTCTGCATTTTTTTTTTCCAACAACTGGAAGGCCCCCAGGCAATATTAAGACCCTGTGTTCATGTAGCACCTTCTTCCCTGTTGCAAAGCACCTGGCAAAGCTGGGTAAGAAGTATTTCAGAAGTAAAGGAAGAGAAACTTGCAGCCACAGGCTCGAAATACAACACCGAGTTGTAGACCATAATTGCCTTTCCCCTTTCCCGTCCCTGCCATATCTTCTCCCTCCTCCCTCCCCATTTCCCAGCCTACCCGTGTGCATCGGCCCTCCAGATAGCAAGCTCCTACAAGACCCCGGTGCTGGGGTTAAAGCAGACCAGTTGACTGCTTTTGACTCTTCTGTCCAAAATGCTGCCCTGAGCTCTCCCCTGCTCGCTGTTGTTCGAGCGGTCTGCGCTGAGTCACAGAAGAAAGGGGTTGAACCGGATCAGCCAGACGATGTCCCAGGCCAGAAGTGCCTTCTTCCTCTCCTTGTTGCTCCTTTTGCCAAAGGCAGGGTGGTACCTGTCTTCCCCTCCTCAAAACTCAATCCCCCAGCAACTTTTGTCTCCCCATGAGAAGAACTACTTTACATAAATCTTTTCAAGAAGAGGACAGCTTTAAGTCCCTGTCCTTTCTTTCTGAAAAACGGGCCTTTAATATAGTTTAATTAAAAGCTCATTCTGCAGAGCTCATTTGATGTCAGTTTTGAAATTCTGTGCATTTTGTTTCCATTCTTATTCTTTTGTGTGTTTAAATCAGTACATTTCCAAATAAGGTTTTTGTGTGCTCACCGCAGATCTCTGTACTCACTCCTTGAACCTTAATGCTTTTTGTAGCGTTGAGCAGTGACAGGGTTATGTTAACCTCTCTGCTTCACTAGGCTCATTTGTTCCCTCAAAATCAACACAGCAGCTGTAGACGCTGACATCTGAAACACTCCTGGCTCTCTTTACGACACAGAGTTTCCCTTTGGGCTATGTGGATTGCACGGAGTGCCTTGCAAGGAACACAAGCCAGAAAAGCAGGTGCTCAAGGACGATGAACCCTGAGCTAGGAAAATATAGGCTCTCGGGCTGTTTTCTTGTTGGCCGGTCTTCTCATCCGAATAGGCGACCGCTGCCCTCTGAGACAGAGCTGCATGGGAAGGCAGGAGCTTGCCAGCAGCTGAGAAGCTGCCCCGCATCAGCTTTTGAGTTAGCATGGGAGGGGTGCGTGTCTTGGGCCATAGCCACCCAAAGGTCCCCACAGAGCAAATACCTAATCCTGGCATCGGAGCTTAAGCACAGGGAAACAGTGCGACTTGCACAGAGCCAGGAGCCAAACGCAGGCAGCGTGACTCCCAGTTTGGCTGGCTAACCGGTCATCTGGGAGCCAGCCCACGGGGCAGTTTTATTTGGCACGGAGGAAGCTGCTTGGGCAGCTGGCTAGATTGGGTGGACGTTGGGGTATGGGGACAAGGCGGGTTCACTTCAGGCCGGGCTTGGTTTGGGGCCAGGTGCAGCTTGACCCAAATCTGCCAATTAGGCTAAACATGAGTACCTGGCTGGGCTTAAATGCTGCTCGTTGGGGAGGAGAGCTGGCTAGCCTTGCCCTCTGCTTGGTGAGCTTCTGTGGCCCTTGCTGGGGAGCTGGAAGCTTGAAGGAGAAGTGCTCAAATGGGAATATGGTTTTGCAGGGGATGGTGAGACCCTGGCTGAAGCTCCTCTGCATCAGAATCCAGGAGACCAAACTGTGCTGCTTTCAGGATCCCGTGGTTGGCAACACGCAGGAAAGTCAAGGTGGAAAGTGAGTAGTACAGCGCAATGCTAGAGTACAAATGCTATTTGAATTGGAGTGGGGGGATAAAGGTGTGTAGTGACTGTATTTCTTACCTAATCACGCTCTGGGGAGCGGAGAGCTAGGGAGCGTTGCTGGGAGAGGAGACGTGGGTGCGTGTGTTTTAGCTTTTGGAAAAACCCCTTGCTTTGAGAAAGCAAAGGTCATCTAGAAAAAGCCTGAGTCGGGGCCAAGATGTAAGAACCTTGCAAAAGTAATGTGGGGTTTCCCCCCCCACTCCTTAGTTTCTGTTCTTAGCTTGACCAGCTGCTAGAGCCCTCCCTCGGGTGGCCAGGGATCTAGAAGCCCTTTCCTCTCCCTGAAGCAGGGGCAGATAACAACAACAAAGGGCTGTCTTGAAGAACCGAAGCTTTTATTGGAGCAGCTCTCTGTTTTGTATCTGGATGAACGTGCCGAGAGGACGACATGAGCAAAAGGTGCCCTAAGTGCTGGGAAGATGCAGCTGACGTGAAGGCAGGGAAAGGTAGGGGGAAGAATTTACTTGTGTGAGCTGTTTAAGATGCCTGGGAGGTGGGCTGGGAGGGCGAGCGCGCTGCTTTGTTCAGTGCCTTTTGCCTGCGCCGCCATCGTGTTAGTGCTGAGATCTGAATAGTTTTAATTTTATTCCTAATTATCTGCGCTGCGCACAGATCATAAAAATCAGTGATGTGGTTGCCCAGTGGAGATGAAAGCTGCTTACCTGATGTGTACGGTGAATAACAATGAGAATTAAGTTGCGCGTTTTGGAATCATTTCTGCTATTCTAGACGGATGAAGCTCTGCCACGAAATGGTGGATTTCCTTAAGCTTTGTCTGTTTCTTAGCACCCATGTTGTTAATTTTCATGTGGCTTTTCCATTTGTTTTTCTCAGCCTTTGGAAGCCAAATGCTCAGAGGTGACTGCCTGGCATCTGTCCACGTTAGTTGTGAAACGGGGAAGATTGTGACCCAGAAGTATGAAATTCGGCGGCTTCCCCTGAGAGGAGGTATGGTTATCGGGGGGGTGTCTCTGAATTAAGAGGGAGCCTGCGTTGCTACATCGTAGTTCTGTGCGTGGCATGACTAATGGCGAACCCTCCCAGGACAGGGGAAATGGAGGCGGTGGTCATGGGGCCTGTGTCTCCAGGAGTCATTTTTGTTGTCTGACACTAAAAAATGAGCAGTTGTCATGGTTACCAGCCTCCCCTTCCTGGTCTTGCCAAATGTCTTCTCTGGAGCCTCGGGCTTGGAGCAGGCTTCAGTGTTTCCCTCCTGTTGAGATCACACTCTGATCCAAGCACCTTGAATTTCAAACGTGCCTACTTTAGCATGGTGGTGTGATGTTTATGTGGGCTTGGGTATCTCAAGAGCCTTTGGTGGCCCTATCTTCTTACTGATTCTTAAGAACAGGAAAGAAGCAAACGAAGTAAAAATGACCTATGGGTATACTGAGGGATGCAGCCCTGTGTTTGCAAGCTGGGCAGAGGTGTAGGGTGTCTGGGTGGGCTTGTGGGGTCTTGGTTCCTGCACCATGCATGGGCTCAAGGGCTCAGTACAGGCAGTGCCTCCTGTGGAAAAACTTTAAGGGATCAGCAAAGCTCTGTCTTCTCTCTCATTCTTGTTTGGTGTGTTCAAACCACAGCGAGTCTAGTTATGAAGTGACCTGAACCATGGAGGTCAGTCTTCAAAATCTTTTGGCTTGAATCTGACTGGGTCCCCCCTGTCCCACCCCCCCCTTTTTTTCTTTCCCTTTTTCTCTCAATGCCAGCAGAAGAAGCTCGAGTGAGAGATGAACAGATTAACAAGGAGTCTGTTTGGGGGTTTTTTGAGCTGGGTTTGGTTGGCATTGCTTACGAGAGTGAACTGAGCTCTGAAAAAGGGCTCGTGCGAGTCCCGTGCAGCAAGGGGACGGCAGGGATCGCAGCAAGCCGTGCTGTAGAAATTCTTGGAGCAGGAGGAAGGTGAAGAGTCTCAAAGGAAATGTGAGGTCATTTCCCTTTTAACATAGTACATTTCAGAGATACTTTAACAATTAATCAATATCTAAATCTGCAGGCCATTATAGGGCTTGGCAATGTGTTATTTTGTAGTCTAACAAATGGGAGCCTGCTTGTGCTAATAGGTTGAATCCCTGAGCTACAATAAAGGTTACTATCACATGTTGAGTGATAACTTGCTCCTCCCTGCCTCTTTTGAGATGAGGTCAATTACATTTACCATTTATGGTAAAGATATTCTTCCAATTGAAATGACAAGGATGCAAGGAATCCACTTTTGCTTTCTGTATTTTAAACTTTTAAAGTAATAATCATTACCAAAAATTTGGGAATGAGGGGCAGGGGAATCTCTCTGCATAGGCAGCCAAGTGTTACGACATAGCTTTGGCTTCAGGCACCGAGGCTGCCGCTAAGCCCCTTCGTAGCCCATGCTGGAACATCTGGTCCATCTCATGATGGAAGGTCAGCCTGAACAGCCGGGCAACGGAGCTTGATCCCGACTACCGCGCGAGTGCCTAGACTATGGGGGCTGAACAGCTGTGTCTGTGCTGAGCACAGAGCTGGGAGTCTGCATAGCTCGAGACGCTCCTGGGGAAAGAGCTCAGCTTGCAAGCTCGCGCTGGGAGGTGCGGGCTGCAAATTGGCATCCTCCGTTCCCCTTCTGGCTCCTGGATGGCTTGAGTGCTTCCAAGCAGAGTGCTGGGCTTGCAGGTTGCCTGGGCTTCCCCAGCCCTCCAAACAGGGTCCCGGTGAGGTGTTCTTGGCATGATGTGCGCACGTAAGGAGGCCTTGTGGTTAGGGCAGCGAGCCCCTTCTACTTTGCTAGCTCTGTAGCTGGTGATGTTGGCCAGTAGTTATTCCTCTGACCTGGTTGAAAACAAGCTTGAGTCTCTCATCCTTTGGATTAACTAGCCTGCCCATAACTTTTCAGGAAGGTGTTGGTTTTCTTGCACAGCCCTCCTTCATTCTCCAAAAAAACCAGATCACACTTCTCTAACTTCTGTCTGGAAGCTTATTTGGAGTAGTGGACAGCGAGCAACTCCTGGCTCTCCTGTTAACTAACCTCGGCCCCTCTGGAGATGGAGAGGGAATTGCCTGCCGCCTCCGCTTTAGGGGTTATCGGTGAACAGTGTCGCAGGAGTGTAAAGGCATTAGTCATTTAATTAGCATTAATAGGGCAATTATTATCTTAATAAAATGACTGATTATGACATTGAAGTTGTATTTGAGGTTTAACAGCTGCAGCAGCCCGACTGAATTGTATGTTTGTTAATCCTCAATGAGGGTGTTCTATTTCACTGAGTGATGTTTATTTAACATGCAATAAGTGTCTTAGTGAATCTCTATTAAAGGCATATGTGGAAACCTTAATTTGAAGCATTACAGAAGAGAGTGAGACTGTTCAATTCATAAAATCCTATTTAAACACTGTGAGCTCCAAACCCCAGCCAGTGCCAAAGCAAACTGTATCCTGTAAGCTCTGTGCCAGATGTCTCATGTGGGGTATACTCAAGGTCCAAAGAAAATAAGGTCTGAAGGGAACAGTTTGGCCATTGAATCTCCCATCCAGCCTATATAAAGGGGTTTCGTTTCCATTCAGGAAATACAAACCTCTTCTATATGGATCTTGTTCAAAGTGTGTTTGCTGAACAATTCTTCCCAACAGCAGTGATTCTCAGTAACACCTACGCCTGTGTGCAGAAACTAGATCTGGTGGGAAGGTTTGAGAAATATCCTAAACCTCTCAGTTTCTGAGAAAGAAGAGACAGTAAATCAGTTAGAGGTGTCTCTGGGTGTTTTGTGTGGCACCAACTAGTGCCTAGCCTGGTGTTAGGCACCTTAGCTATTCTGATGGTGTTCTGGGTCCGATGCGAGATGAAGCCTTAGCGAACCTGAGTCTAGCTTTCTTGTGTGTCCTATGACTTTAGGTCACTTATTACTGTGATTTGTCGTGCTCTGGCCTGGCTGCTCCAGGATATTGGGGAATTAACCTTAGGGGGACTGAGATGGTGTCCCTGGAGAGCCTGACTTCACTCTGAACCTGGCCTGTTTCCTTCTGGGTGCCTCTCTACAGTACTTTGCAGGTAGATGCATGCGCATTTTGCCTGTGTTCAGAGACATTTGGACATGAACCAGGTCTGAACAGGCACCCTGTAGCAGTGGTGAACTCAGTTAAGAGGTGGGATCCTTTAGTAGCAATTTGGCACGGAGTTAATGGAGCCGCAGGACTTCCAGTTGGCTCAGACATAGGCATAGCACATGTATGGACGTGACACAGGCTGTATCTCGAGCTTCTCTGAGTTTTGTGGCAATTCTGCTCCAAATCCAAACGTATGAACTCTGATGCCGACCTTCTGGGCCAGGGCCAGGACGTGTGCTCAGCTTTCCTTCCACCTATCCGCAAACCCTTCCTGCTGGGTGAGGGAGGGAGGGGTGGGCAGCCCTGGCAGCCTTCACAGTGTGAGATGTGTTCGCTTTGGGTGAAAGGCAGTAATTAGAGAGGGACCAATGCTTGAGGCTCCCGGGAGCTATTCCCAGCTCTGCGCCGTTTCCTCAGGTCAGGAAACGTCATCTCTGTGAAACACGCTCGCTGGGGTGAAGCCTTTTGCATGTCTGTATGAGGTCATCTGCTGTAATAGTAACGTCTTGTGCGTTTTCTCGTTACAAAGGTGGTTCTGCGGTATTGTCCTGCCTTAGAGAAGGAAACGGAGGGGCTGAGAGGATTGCCTGAGGCTATTTGACGAGGCAGCGGCAGGCTGGCGTAAAAGCTGTCTGTTATTCAAGAGAGGCTATTCAGATTCTGTATGGACAAGACTGTCTTCTCCCTCATCTGTGGTTCCTGTTGTCTCTAACTCATGCTTTCCTTCAGTCGTGGTGTAAGGTATGGTTGAAACAGCTTTCCAGCTTGCTGAGCTCTCCTTGCTGCTCTGACCACGTCCCTGGCCTAGGTGCCAGCGAGCCCAGCAGCGAACGGCAGGGCACGCTGCTCCAAGTCTGTAACAGCTTTGCTTGGGGTGGGAGTCTTGCTGAGCACATCCTAGCTGCTCTGTGGGGCCAGAGGCCTTGCCACTCTTGGCTAGCAATTTACCTTTCCTTGCCTGTAATCTCGTCAGGGTGGCAAGCCAAGCAGGCCCATAGGCATGACGAAACATGGGATAAATATTCCGAGTGGCTTGATCTATAGGAATAAGCACATGGGGGAGGGAATGAGTTCATCTCCTCCGTGCTCTTGGCCGCGGCAGGACTGTTCCTATATTCCCCCGCGTGCCGCAGTGGGGTGATAAGCTGGTTGCAGGGAGAACGCTCTGTCCCTTCCCTGGAAGAAGAGATTCATCTGAACCTTCCTCCTGGGAGCAGTCCTTGGTAGGCAGCTGAAACTTTCCTTTTCCTCTCATCCCATGACTGCTAGGGAATATCCAGTCCCTTGCATTGTCCAGAATAATTCCACTGTCCAGAGGATTAGTGTGTTTCAGTATCTGTAGGCTGGCTGTTTCCTTTCTTGCACTTTTTAGCTGCTTTCTCCCAGGTTGGTGCCTCCAGCCCTTAATAATTGCTCTTGTTCTTGGAATAGCAGGGTACTGCAGCTTGCCTGCAGGAATATATCTAAAATGAAGCAAAGGACATCTCTGCTCCTTCCCTGCCTCTGCCCCAGCCCCAACGACCACGGTTGTAGTGATGCTGTGGAACATGCAGCCCCTCTGAGACACGTCTGGTAACAGAACAAAAACGAAGTGGATCCCCACGACCTTGATTTCAAAAGTGTCTTAATTTGGTGTCTAAACCTGTCTGCAGGCTTTCCAGTCCTATCAATCCCATTTTAAAAAGCCACACAAAAAACTCCCCCACAAAACAGTACAGAAGCCTAACAATAGCAAAAGTTATAGCTACAACTTTTACTCTATACAGTTGCCCAAACAGGTGGGGTGAAATTGGTGTGAAGTTGTGCGCAAGCAAGTTGGATCGAGCAGTGTAAAAGGCATGTGGTGAAAGGTGACACGATACCCTGTCGTATTCAAGGTGTCTTGGATTTCTGGCACAGAGATATGGGTAGAAGGGTGAATGAGAACTATGTTTGGGGGCGGGGGGGTGAGGTGCTGTTTTTGAGGGGAAGAATTTAATTTCTGATGGGAAGTGTTTGGAATTTCACTTGCTTTCCTCTCCTATCTGTTCCCAGCTCAGACAACTCTTCTGTTCTTCAGTGGGCTGGCCCAGGGCTATTGTATATGACTGTTTAAACAGTGTTTAAACAGCCATAAGCCTGTTTATTTACTAAGGCTATAAATTTACTTACTAAGGCTATGAAATAGGAATTCATCATCCTGCAAATATCTTGTTTTAACAGGCAGGCTGGCTCTCTGCTAGAATGACAATAGTAATAGACCTCCTAGCTGCTCTGCCAAGTCTCTGTCAAGGGCAAGTGTCCTTGCATGGGCAATTGCTGCCTTCCAGAGATCCAGGCAGGCTCAGAGGGTTGATTTTTTTTTTTTTTTTTCTTTGTGGGTTTATCTGCTAGTGTCTTGGAGAATGCAGCGGCCAGTGCGGGTCTCTGATGGATGAACCGTGTGTTCGAGTTATCTTGTGCTTGCTGGGATTTGCTAGGAAACTAATGATCTGTCTAGTCCAGTATCTTCCAAGGGTTAGCAGCAGTTGTCTCAAAAGAAACTTCAAGAGGCTGATATTAATCAAGGAATGAGCTTTTCCTAGTGGAGTTTTCTTCCTCACCCCAGCTGGTAATAGGTAAGTCTGTCTCTGAAGCATGGGGCTCTTGAACAACAACAAAACCAGCAGTATCCTGTCCAGTATTACTGGGGTTGTTTCCTTGACTATTAGTTTTTTCTGTGGCCTCGGACTTAGTAAGTAACCAGAAGAATTTGTCTGAAAACACATAAATATCACACTTCCACTATGCACAGTGTAAATTCTTTGTCGGATAACTTCTGTCTCAAATGTTTGAGCTTGGCGATTTGACCAGCCCAGATGAAAAGCCACCAAGGCGGCTGTTGTAAACTCACTGTCTTTTAGTGTCCTGGCTGTTGCATAGGCTGTGGTTGTTTTTTTTTCCTGTGGATGCTGAAGCTTCTTTTCTCATTAGAAGCCGCTTCTCACCTCAAGCTGCGTGCAGTCCTAGCAGTCCAGGGCCCAAATGCTGTTGTATGAGCTGTGTTGATCGGGTTGACTCACTCTGGCAGGTTTGGTAGCAACCGTTAATCATCTGACTTACCTGTTCTGTGCTGCATAAGCTATTGCCTCTGCAAATTTCTGGAACCACAAAAACTGGAGATGGGAAAGATCTGAGGTCATCCAACTTCTCCTTTTTCCCCCTATGGGGGAAGGCTTGTTCCCTACACTAGATTTTCCTGTACTGGGTCCAGTTTTAAGTGACTCAAGCAGCAGGGTTTTCATCGTTTCCCTTGGGAGCCTGGCAGGTTTCTCACCATGAGAGATGTTTTCCTAATCCTCCACCTGATCTGTTCCCCTCCTTGATTCCAGCCTCAACTGGAAGAGTGGACAGCACAAAGCTACAGTGGGTTAATGCTCATCAAAGTACTTGAGTACTGATTAACTCTTTCTGGGTCACTTTGATGCATGTCCTGAATAAAAAGGCTTTTGAAAAGAGTGTTGTGGTGACGCTTACCTTGAAGACTGACAAGTATTGATAGCGTAGGTAGCATGAGTACCAAGAGCCGTGGTCCTTTATAGGAGTTACAGGTTTGTGGGAGGCCTCTCCTGTAGAACCTAAGCATACCTGCAACTGGTGGAAACTGGGAAGATCACCCCTGAAATTTTGAACTAAATAGCAAACCAAACACGTGGCAACTGCTGTTTTTATTTTAGGCTTTGCTTGTGCCTAGCACTTAGTCGAGAAGCTTGATTTTTTTCTTAACAAGCTGAGGATTTTCCCATGGATCGCTTTCTTTGCTTATCCTGTCTGTGCTGCCAATGCTGTGTAACCAGTAGCTTGACTGTAATGCTGAAGTAATTGTTAAAATATTGTCTGCTAAATAGATCGGTCATGATGGGATAAAGCCATTTTCCGTGAAAGATGAGTGGGATCAGGCCTTGGATACACTGGCAAATGGGAGCCTGCACAAGAAGGGGGAAATAAATGTTTAAAGCGTGGCCGTGCAAGGGACAAAACTAGAAGCAAGTCCAGTGGTCCACTGCTAAGATAATTCCAGAAATATTTAGGGCAGGGCGGAAAGTTGGTAGTGGTTAAGAGGTCTGTGGTAGCGCGATATATCATGTGACGGGAAGCTTTGTTTTTTGTCGAGGATTGCTTGGGAAGCGTGATTTATCTGAAATGAGCAGTAGGGTCTTCACCCCTCCTTCTCTACCCTGGTTTGAGCAGGCGCAGGGAGCGATGCTGTATTCGCACCTCTGCCAGGGAAATAGAGGGCGGTTAGTGGGTCTGCGCTCCCCTTGCAGCCCCGTGCTACGTACCGGTCCCGCTAACCTCTGGGTGCAAAGGGAAGAACCGCTGCTTGCGTGGGGAAGAGAGGTTTCTCTGCTCTGCCGAGCACTGTGGCCACGCTGGGGGGGGCAAAGCCAAAGAACATGACTAATGGTAACATAAAGTACCACCTACCACGCGGCCTGATTCACCCGATCCTCACACAGATTCAGTCTTTCCTCCAGGAATGTTTGATAATGCAGTGCACACCGCTGAGATCACCCTTCTGGCAAGTGCCTGCTGTGGTATGAGACCCAGTCATCTGGCAGCACGTTGCTTACTGCAGTCTCCAAGGCAACCCTCCATGCTGTTCTTCTTTGGAAGCTCTGTGTATTCGTAAAGAAGCTGTCATCCTTCTTACTGTAAGTGCAGCAGATGTGAAAGATTTTACCTGTGCCAATGAACTCTCGATCAGGACGCCGCTGCCTCGGGTATAGCGATGCTGCCTCGGGTATAGCGCTTCCCACTGAAAAATGCTGTCCGTCCACTCACGGTGTCACCAAATGTCTTTCTCTCCTGCTAGTTACCCTCTCTGTGTGCTCTCCGAGCCTGTTGCTGTGTCTGTAGCCAGCTGTGCTTGCACAAAGAGGCTGGGCTGCCCGTGAGGATTGCTGGAGATCTCTGCTGAAGCAAGGCCTTGCAGCGCTGGCATGTGCCACAGAAAGAATTCATGCCAGATGACGGGTCCCAAGGTGGATTTACCAGTCATGCAGTTGTTTGTAGTGCTAAAACATTAGTGTTCCTGGTAAGGAAACAACTGAGCTGTGGCTCAGACTGTAATGTCCCGTGGTGGCTTCTCTTGAGCAGAAGCTGCTGGCTGTGTTGCTCTGGAGAAACAGCCACGCTCTCTGTCGTAGATGTTTAACCTGGCAGTTCAGAGGGGCAATTGCCTGCCTCCAGTGTCCCTTGAAGAAGTCCTCTGAACGGCTCTGAGAGGCTGTAAATCGGGTAGGGTGGATGCTTTGTCTTCTGACTAGGCCTAATAGATGCTCAATGCTGAATAGAAACGAGCTCCATCAGCGCAGTGCTGACCACTGCCAAAACTCAGGCTGGAACTGCAAGGCTTGAAGTTTGTGTTCTGTCTCTTGCAGCTTACCAAGAGGCTGCTCTTATGTTTCCTTTTCAGGTTCATCTATTGGTAATATGGAAATCGGGGTCTGGCGTTCTCCTCTTGCTGAGGGGATTGTACTTTATTAGAGTGAGCAAGGTAGGGGAAAAACTCCATATGCTCTCTGTGTGAAAGAACCTCCCTGGTAGATTGTATATGGACCCGAGACCAGAGGACTCCGTCCAGTTTGATCTGCTTAAAAATGGGCATTTAACGTACCTTCTTGATCTTAGGGTCATCAGTGTGTAGCAAGAGACTGCTGTCTCAGAGCAGCTGAACCACCCAACAGCTGGACTTAAATGAGGTGACGGTAAGAGCTGGCTTAACCAAAGCATCTCGTGTTCCCCGTGGGTGGCAGTGTGCTCCAGAATTATAAAAGCTTCTCTCATTCTTGTCCCCCACTCTGAGCCCTGGGAGGGAAAGCGCTGGATTAGGTGCAAGCGCTGGTTCACTGTGCAGGTAGTTTGCTTGTCTGCTCTGTGTCAAGTGGCAGCTGCTGGGAACCTGCTCCCTGAAGCTTTGCTACTGCCTTTCTGTCAAAGTCAGTGCTGCCAAACCTCAGCAGACCCTCCACCTGACACACCTCAGTCCCCGCTTTGTGCTCCCGGCCCTGGGTTTCTCCCGAGATGTCTGCTAACTGCGCTGGACGGCCGGGATGCAGGCGTGTGTCCAGTCAGGCGCTTTCCAGGAACTCTGTGGCGGCTGCCCCGTCTGTGAATAGTGTCACTTGATGTTTCCCAAGGGGTGGCGGGGAGAAAAGGTATTTCCCTCTAGCTATCGGGGTGATGCCGCAATGCTCACGAGGCAGGAGGTGGGAGCTGGTTCACCCAGTGCATCCAGGATCTGGGCCGGGGGAGGGAGGGAGGGAGGGGGAACCTGCCCTTCCAGGCTGCGGAGCCCCAGTTCAGCAGCACAATCTAGACTGGAGTTGCTGGGCAGAGAAACCGAGTGGGGCCGAGGCATTCAGCACTTACAGTGAGCCTTCAGCCATGATAAGATACGAGTCTGAGTAACTGTGAGGTAAAAAGTCTGCCTAGTGGATTGAGATCATTGTTGTTGAAGGATGTTATGGAGACAGTCCACTTACAATCTTGGCTGCTGTGTTGGATTTAACTTTTTCTTTTTTTCCCTGCTCATCTCCCCATCAGCAAGCTGGGGAATACGTGTGGGAAACAAATCAGACAGTGGCATGTGAAGTGATTCTCTCTGCTGGCACAGATGCGATTGCAAAGCAGTAATACAAGTGGTGACTTGAAGGCCAAAGATAACTTGCTCCTTTCGTGCTTGCAAGCCCTAAAATGGTTTGGAGGAAGGAGGTGAGAACCTGAGCCTGCTAGTTGGTGAGGGATGTTGGATGCTGCACAGCTGCTTTTTTATCTAATTGCTTTCTTCAGAGCTCGTAAGTAGTGGGGACAGGCTAGTGTTACAGCACCTGATAGCGTGAACTGATGCTTTACTGGTGGGCAAGCACACGTGTTTGTGCGAAAGGCTGTTGTCTCCCAGATAAGACAAGCCCGAAAATGTCTGTAGAGGTTCCCCCCCGCCCCTTCAGCTCTACTTGGGCAACATGCAGGCTCTCCATCCCCGTTGGGTTTGCCGTGCACAGGCCGGACAAGAAGGAAGCGAGGTTTCCCCTAAACCTTGCCATGCTCAGTTGCAGGAGTGCGCAAACAGCTGGTATAATGGATGTAAAGAAGGACGTGATCCTGTATGGTGAGATATAGGTAGTGGGGCTGGCCTTTGTGAGCACAAAGGAGTTCTGCTGGTAGAAGGGCTAGCCAAGAGCGAGTAAGGGAGCTGGAGACTCATGGCGTGCATCGATGCCTGAGGCTGGCTAAGCAGAAGGGCAGGAGGCGGGGGAGCAGGGACTGGCCAAGCGGAAGGAGAGCCGGAGCGGGATCCGGGGCCGGGAGGGTGGCAGGCGCTGTGCCACGTGTCGACAAGTGAATTGCAGCCCGGGCGTGGAGCATCGTGGCCGGAGCATGGCGGCGGGGCGCACAAAGAGCGTGTCTGCACTGGCTGCCCTCTGCGGTGTGCCCGTCTGGTGCCCTGCAGGGCATCTCTCTGAGCAAGACGGAGCCTTAATGCCCTGTCTGGAGAAAATGGAAATCTCTTAGGTGACAAAGAGTAGGAGAAAGTGCTTCATGTGCCCTGGGTCAAATCCTCTTTGACCCCAAAAGGGCTCTTTAAGCACCCAAGCCTGCTGCGGGTGTGAAACTGCCTGGAATAGCGTGCGGCATCCAAGCGAGCAGGGTCGTGGAGCAGGATGGTCCCTGTAGCTCAGGGTGCAGAGGCAGACCCCTAGCCTGCTCCTCTTGCTGTGCATGTCCATAGGAGCAGCTGGGCTGCCCCAGCCAAGCTGTGTGAGGCTTTCCAAGCGATTGTGTGGGATGTTTTCCTTTGATTCATCAGCTGTAATTCCTCCCAAAGACCTGGCATGCTTTCCTGGTGGTTTGCCTCCTGCAAGTCATCTGTTCCCATTTGGGACCGGCCGCTCAGGGTGCTGACCTCTGGGCAGCCTTGCCTGGGTTCACTTCCAGGGGATGCAGCCTTTCCTTCTCCCCCTTGTCCCCCATAGGTATCCCGACAGCTCCCAGCAGCATGAAATCCTCTCGGCTCCCTGTTCCCTGACCCTGTTGTTTGTGTTGGCTTCCTGGGGTGAGAGGTTGCCCCCAATGATTGCATTGGGTTCCCCAATCTCTTTACTTTTCTCACAGTTTCTAAGACGACCGCTGCAATGAGACGCAAATGTCAGCCCCTCTTATATTTTGTGTGCCTGGGGACAAGTCTGACTCTGCTCCGCCTCCAAGCTGCTGCTGGATTATACAAACCCCTCGTGTTTCCGCTTCTTGGTGTGACTGCTAACAGTTCCCATCCCCGGTTCAGCAGCGTTTCACCCCTGCTAGCTCCGGGTACAAACTCGGGCTGGGTTTGTGTTGCCTAAGTCCCGTGGTCTCGGAAATGTAGCGCCTCAAAATGAAACGCAGCATTTGGAGTCTGATAACTGGCTTCTTTTAATGTGAAACAAGTGGAGGACTGTTTCCTCCGACACCTCTGAGTGCTGAGGCTGAAAGACTGCAGAGAGGGAAGAGTTTGGGAACTGCTGGTGGGGAGGAAATATCAAGTGGGCTGCTGGCCATGAGTGAACTCTTCGACTTGGACCTTTAACCTGAGGAATGGGACTTTCCAGGCTGATTCAGAGCTGCTTTTCCTGCAAAGTACTTCATTTAGGCACCTTGCAGGCAAGGCCAGCAGCTGCAAGCTGCCTAGCTCCGTTCTCCACCCAGCACTGCCTACGCTTGTTTCCCTTCCCTGCCCACTCATTCTTTCTTTCTCCTCTTGGCTCCCTCCCCTCTGGCCTTTGGGAGAGGGGTCTGGGGCTTGCAGCCTGCAGACCTGCCCCTTCCCTGGACCTCTTCCTGGTGATGCTTCAGGAGCCCTTGTGCCTTGGCCGAGAGGGACATCTAGTGGGTTCAGAGCTCAGGGACCTGGCTTTTTTTAATCTCACATTTTTTTATTATTTCTAATCCTTACGAAGGGCTGGTTTCTGTAGGAGCAGGAGCTGAGGTTTCCAAGTAGTCCTTCTGTACTGATTGTCTTGAGGCAAAGTGGACCTTTGGTGGGCTGGTTCCTTGGGTGTTTCTCTCTTACCTGGTGCGGTGTGAATCTTGGTTGGGGCTCTTGGTTCCCCTGACACTCTCTGGAGTGGCTCTCCTACAACGAGGAGGTGTGTTCTGTCCTAATCTTGTGTCGTGACAAGGTGTGTTGGGCCCTTGGGAGACCAGCTGGTCATCGCCTGGGTGCTGAAGGCAAGAGTCTGCCTTCACCGAGGGGAGCACCGGGGAGGAACACGCCTGCAAAATGGCTGTGCGATAGCAGGAGGACCCGTTTGTTTCGGCTGCATCCAGGTCTGTGAGAGCCCCCCCTGCCTCCTGCATGTCTCCCAGCTTCCCCAAGGCAGGGCTAATCTTTAACTTGATGGTTTTTGTCTCTTGCTGAAATCCCACGCTTGGCATTCCTCCTCTTCTCGCTCTAATAGGCTGCAATAAGCCAGCAGTAGCAGCAGGGAGGAAAGCACCGGGGGGGGGGGAAGATTTCTGTGTTCTCAGGCAAGGCTGGGGGGCAGCGGGGTTTGTCTGGGGGAGAAATCGGGTCTGCCTCACCGCCAGGGTCCAGAGCCTGTGGGTCTCTGGTCCTACGAGGTGCCTCCTGGAAGGAAGCAGAGAGGCCTTGCAGTTATCATTTTCTGTCTAGTAAGACGGGGTACAGATGCAGCCGTTCCTGTATTGCAGAGCTTGAGTATGGAGGGAGAAACATGGGATGAGCAAGAGGGCTTACGCAGAGGGGCAGCCGCTGGTCTGAAGCTGAACAGAGTAGTCAGAGCCCTCGCTGCTTTTATTTGTGCCTTGGTTGCAAGAGTACTTTTATCCATGCCCATTCTTCTTGCCCTTTTCCGAGAGCACGAGGAGCTGTGAAGGGGGGTAACTAGCCTACACCTCTGTACTCTGATGTAGGCAAGTGCTGCCGTGCCTGCGGGAGCCTAAGGGCCTTCCTTGCAGGTGTTGGATGGCGAGGATGGCTTGGGAAGACAGGCCCACTTCAACACCATAATCTCCAGATGACCAGAGCAAACCAGAGGGCTCTGTTGCGTTATTGCTTCTCTCCTGGCTCCTGTACCAGCCAGCGGGTTTTAGACACCCCTAATATTAGCTTGCTTTAGCTGGCAGGGAGTCGCAGCTCCGTGTTGATACCCACCAGTCCTCGGGAGATGGTGAGCACGAAAGCTGGGCAAGGAAGGATCCAAAGCGGCGATCGCACCGCTTTAAAGCAGTGAGTCCTTGCAAAGCTTTGGGGTAGGGTGGCCACTGTAATGCCAGGTTCCTCCCTCTTCTGGGGGGAATTGCACTCACTCCTTTCTCTGTGCAACAGAAATACTCCAGCCCAGGCTATCAAACCCCGGAGGTGGATTTAAGGGCCTTGGCCTTTCTCTGACAAGGGGAAGGTGACGCTGGAGTCATAGCTGAGCCATCCATTAATGTTCTCGGCTCCCGCCCACTACTTCGATATCCCCTTTGCCAAACTGGAGCCCTGAAGACCGCAATCCAAACAAGACTCCTCTCGAGTTACAGGCACAGTAAACACATGTCCAAAGCGATGCCAAGAGCGAACGCGGCATTTTCATCTCTGCTCGCCTCCCTCGTGTGTGGGATGATGTTACACAAGGCTCGAATCCCCCCCTCTAACTGGGGGCTGCAGCGGTGGGAGGAAGGAGCCCTTCATCACAGGTTCGCCGAGAGGCTGCTCAGGGCAGAAGCGAGCGCAGTCTTCCCAGGTAATTGGATCCCAGTTACGCGTGTGCGTGTGTGTTTTGGGGCATAAAGGCAACGTGCTGGCAAAAGCAAGGATGAATTTGATGCCTGAGCCAAAAAGGCTTTTAAGAAATCCTCCCCCACCCCAATAATTCAGGGCAGATGACACTTAGCGTAGAGCCGATCTCGAGCGATGGCTGAGAAGGACTGCTGATCCGCGCGCTCCGGCACGCGCGCTGCAAGGGAAGACCGCCCTGCCGCTGTGCGTCTGCGCTGCCTGGGGCTGAGCCGGCTTCCTCAAAGCCCCTCGTGCGCTAAATGCCAGCCTGTCGTCGGGGCTTTTAGGGAGGAAAAGGGGCACTGTGTCACACCTCGCCGGGGTGGGTGATGCTGCAAAAACCAAAACCTGCCTGAACGCACTTGGATTTGGTTTTGCTTGCGCAGGATTCGCGCTTCGGTTTGGAAAAGGATCTCTGCACTTTTCTTGCTCGGCCCAGGTATCCTCCTGGCTGAGGCAGCATCCCAAAGCTGCATGTGTGGGCGCAACGGAGAGCAAGCAAACATTGCATCTTGTGCTCAGCAGGTGATGAAACATCCTGCTGCAATTCCCCTGTGTGCAGGTGCCAGGGCCAACGGCCGGGCTTCGATGCCTTCGGGTGAGCTGGTCTGCTCCTCCTCTTCTCTTGCATCCAGTCCAGGCAGGACTCTTCTGCAAGCGATGTGATGAAATGTCCCGGGGCACGAGGGGGGACAGGCACGACTGGAGGGTGGAAACTTTGGTGAATGTAATGTTGGGACCTTTGCAAGTGAGACAACGTGAGGAGAAAAGGGCATGGATTCCCTGCGTGGTCGGCTCAGGGAGGACCTTGTATCCCCAGGAGGACCGTTGGATTGGGCTGGCTGTGATATTTAGCTAGCAATGCTGTGCTGGGCAGGGTGCGCAGGTCCAGGAGTCGTACATGGAGGAAGTGGTGTTTGCAAATCTGCCAGGAGATGGGGTGGCTGGCGTGGCAGCCTGCAGGCCCGTTGGCTCCGGGCTGGGGCTGTGAGTTTTGGCTGCATCCAGGAGGCCAGGACAGGGGTGTGGGACTCCAGCGTCCCTGATTTAGGACTGTAGTGCCATGGATGTAGGTGCCTGGGGTGGAGTCCTCAGTCAGGCACCCTGTTATCCCAGGCACCTCCTAGATATTGTCTATAAGGTCTCAAGTGTAGGGAAATCTTTTGTGGGATGTGTCTGGGGGGGCTGATTGCAAACTGGGTTGCCGTGGAATTAAACCATTCAGGCTTTCATTTGCTCAGCGCTGCAAACTGCTGCCGATTGTCTCCGTGCAAGAGACGCCTTGCGCAGACCCTGGCTCTGACAGCAGCGTGGAGGGAGCTGGCTCTGGACAACACGTGGCTGGTGAGTCCCATCCGGTGTCCAGCACTACCTGCCTAATGCCTGCAGGAATTCAGGGATGAACGTGCCTCTGTGGCCAACTACTAGTCCGTACAATGTATTGCATCTCAAACTGCTCCTGCTCTGGGAGGAAGGGATGTCCTGCTCCAGCACTGGGTAGCTGGAAACCCTCGAGTGCCCCGGCCGAGGGGAGGCAGCTGTAACCCCCAGGAGGGCTTTCTGGTCTCTTACTGATGACAAGGGCTGAGCCACTCTGGTCATGAGCTGGACTGGGAGGTGGGGAGCAGCAGTCTTGGGGTTTGGCTGACTCTTCTCTTTTCCCATTTCTGTTTTAGTGATACCATTGGCCTGGGCTGGGCTGTGGGGATCAGCCAGCTCTTCTGCATGCAAGGAACAGCCAGCGCAGGACTTGTCCGCACTCTTGCCTGGAGCCCACCCCGGCGCTGAGACAGGAGCGAGGGTCTGGACAGAGGTAGGAAAAGCTGCAGGAACTGGGAGGGTGGGGGAAGGAAGACCTCCCTGGGCAGCAGGGGCTTTAGCAGAGGGCAGTTTGGACACAGAAGCAGCAAATAGCTTCAGAGCTGTAAGTTGTGCCTATGGCAATGTTCTTGCTGCTGCTGCTGGGGAAAACAGAAGTGCTGAGTCTGGCCACCTTCAGGGGAAAAACACAGCAATGCGCAGTTTGGGGGCTGCCATCAGCTGTCCCCATGCACAATCTGCAGGGTGCCTTAGCCAGAGGTGTCTTCCTTCTGTCCTAGAAGTGCCCGACCCTTGGGTTGGAGAGCAGATTAGGTGCCCCCACACTGCAGCCAGCCCCTAGCACTGAAGTGCTTTGAGCCAGAGGCACCCTTCACCCACACCATCTTGCAGATGGTTTCAGGGAGACTGTGCTGGAACAAGTGTTTCTCTCCCCAGTGTGGCATTGAGAACTCTGCCAGAGCAGAGAGCGGTGGCTGTGGGGAGGTCCTGGCGCCCAGCCCGGCCCACCCATGTGCCAGTGTCGTGTCAGAGCTCAGGGGTCAGCGAGTGACCACAGCAAACGCTTCTTTTTCTGTTGCTGCAGCATTGTGTAAGCACAGATATGAAAGTGTTCCTCCTCTCTGTTTCTCTGTAGAGACCTGAGGCAGAGACTGTCCTCCTGCAAGCCCTCACAGCCCGGCTTCTGGTGCCACCGCTGCCTCTGAAGCTCAATGGTGAGATTGCAAAGCCATTTAAAATCCTCCTGTTGCCAGCAGAAAGAAGCTGGCAGGAACAGAGCAGCCATGTGCAGCACAAAACCAGCACAAAACCAGCCGCACCATCTGTCCAGGCTGGGCTTTGTTTGGATGCTGGTGGCTTGAATACTTTTTTCTTCTGCTTCTTCCCTAGGGCCTGTTGCCTGCCCTTGGAGGGAAGCAGTGCACATGAGTGCACAGAAAGCAGAACAAGCTCCTGCTGGTCTGATGCCAAGGTGCAGATGATTCTTCCACGTTTCAGCATGGGAAGCTGCCTTGAGAACTGCTTAGTGTGATGCTCAGCTTCGGTCCTGGGTCTCCTTGGACTCTGACAACGCTGGAGTGTGGCTGTTTTCTTAAGGCTGCCCAACACAGCACGGTGGAGCTGCTGTGCAGGGGAGGGGTACGGGATTGAAGTGTTTTACTGTGAGGTGCTCAGCTCCCCGCTTCGTGTGGGGAGCTGTGTGGGTTTGTCAGGTCAGGAACGCTTGCACAAAAGCTCATGAAGAACCACGCAGCCAGAGTCTTAGAAAATATCCCAGTTTATTTGAGCATCTCCACTTCACACGGTTTTACAAAACAATGTATTTACAGGCAAGGAGGGGGCTACCTCAATTCAATTGGAGTGTGCTCTTCTCAGGGCAAGGAACAGGCTACATGGAAAAAAGAAATCAAATCAGCACATTCACAAGTCACATTTGTTGCATTTTTCTTTACAAAAGTAAGAAGGGTTTAAGATGGGTGTCTGGCACAGCTAACCCCCGTTGTCGTGGCAGGGGACAAGCTCCAGGAACGCATTCAGTGAAGCCCTTCTGCTCGTCATGGTGCAGAAGGGGAAGCCACCAAGTGTAGCGCAACTTCATGCAGCTGGAGCTCGGAAGAAGATGTGTCAGCTCAACCACAGCGTAGTGTTAAGGCAGACTGTGGTAACGCCCCTCAGCCCAGCTCGCTGAGGCGGACGACCATCTGTACATCTGTTCACTGTTTCCCTTGGGGTGAGTGACAACATGTTTCAGCCAAACTTTTCTCTTTCAGCCCTGGACTTGGTGTGACCAGAAGCGAAGTCAGACAGAGGAGACCACAGTGTGGGACACCATGAGGGAAGGGACACCATGGTAAGAACTTCTTCTCCCCCCCCCACATGACTGAAGACCAGAAAAAGGGGTGCGGATGGCAGTTTGAAAACAAACGAAGGAGATAGACTGGATTCTGAAAGCTTGTTTTTGAACCTGTCCCAATAAAACTTGCCTCTAAACACACCAAGTGTTTGTCTTTTTGTTTAATTTTTTTTATTAAGTTTAATTTTTTTTATATAAATCTTGAATGACTGTTCCTTCTAGTTGTTGAGGGGAGCTGCGCTCACTTACCCATAAAGAAATCAATGTTTGGAGTAAGGGAAACTTCCCTAAGTTGAGATGTGGGAAGCCTAAGGGCTGAACTAACCCACCAGCGTAGCTGTTCGGTACACCCACCGAGTCCCAGGCACTCGCGGCGAGGTAGAGGGAGGGTTGAAGTTCACAGTAGAGGCTGGGAGGAAATGACAATACCACGTGTCTCCAGCCAGCGGTGTACAAGAGGTGTCCGTGTCCACGTCCACGCAGGGAGGAGCGTGTCCCTAAAGCCCCGTCTGCTGTTTGATCCACTCTCGCAGGCTGGTGAGCCGGCTGTAGACTCCAGGCTTGTTTCTCTGCGCGCAGCCGTCGCCCCAGCTCACTACACCGGCCAGGAACATCCGATTGCTGGACTCCACGCTGACCAGTGGCCCTCCAGAGTCGCCCTGCACAGAGCCAAACAAACAGCAGCATAAGCACCAACCCAGCATGTGGTCCTAATGCAAAGTGATAAACAGAGTAAACCACAAAAACTCTGACTCCAGTCAAAGGCCAAATCATTGTTTCTGAGACTCAGTCAGCTGTCGGTACCATTTCTTGGCCATTCCCTGAATCCAGAAAAAACTGTACATACCTCTCAAACCAATACTTAAGGATGGCACTAAGAGTCCCAGAAGAAAAGAGCTAGACAAGGGGCCTGTCTTTCTTGCTAACAAATGGGAGTGGGGGCACACCGTTCTCCTCCCTGGTGAGATGGTTTTGAGACCAAGTCATGCGTCGACACCATTTGCTGCTCATGCCCCTTCCAATTCATGGAGGATCCACGTAGATTTGTTGTGTATTATTAAGTGCGGGAATATGAGTGGAAGTGCCAGAATAAAAAGGGCTGAGCAAGCAGCCTGTCTTCCCAACTAAGGCTCCTCCTCACAGCAATAAACCCGAGTGCTGCCGCACCGCTGGCCTACCTGGCAGGCGTCCACGCCGCCCGTCAGGATCCCCACGCACATCATGCGCGGCGTTAGCTGGTCCGTCAGCAGCTTGTTGCACACCGTCTGGTTGATGAGCCGGATTTCTGCTTTCTGCAAGATGGAGGCTCCGCTGCCTGCGAGGACAGAGGGGCAGCGTAAGTCAAAGCATTTTTAAGCAGCGTTTCTCTCCCCTGCGCGCTTCGTTCGGGCTCTGAACGACCGACTCAATCCCCGTTGCAACAACCCGCTTTTTCCTAATATCGTTTTTCCAGCAGGACGGAGGCATTACCTTTGTGCGCTCCCAAGGGAATCTCGCTTGATTCCAGTCTCGAGGCAAGCTAATACATTTAAATTGTGTCCAGCCAGCCCCCCTCTTCCCTAAAGCCAAGTGCAAAAAAAAAGGCAACGCCAGCGCTCACCTCCTTCCACGGTCGCTCCCCATCCAGTCACCCACAGGTCCTTGCCCACGGGGAAGCTGTGGGTGGCATCGGGCAGGCAGATGGGCTGGACGACCGAGGAGAAGGTGACGGGGGTCTGCAGCTCCATCACGGCGATGTCGTAGTCGTAGGTGTAGTCGTTGAAGTAGGGGTGGGAGATGATGCGCTTGATTTTCCGTGTTTGCACGGTGGCACCGTTGCGGTTGCCTTGGTTGGTCAGGCCCAGGTAGGCTGTCCACAGGCTGGGGTCCGAGTACCTGCACAAGTCCCAAAACATAGGGCAGGGCAGGGCGAGGCCTCGTCTCACAGACGTGCTAGCTCGCTACCTTACACAGTTTCCTAGAAAGCGCCTGTCAAAACTGTTTTTTTTCCTATTCGGGCAAAACGCCTGAAAAGGGAAGTGCAACCGTCGGGGTGTCCTGCCTACAGCAGGCGGTCCCCGGTCCGGCTCCCACCTACCTGATGCCCTGCAGCTGCAGGAAGCAATGCGCCGCCGACACCAGCCAGCTCGCCGAGATCAGCGAGGCCCCGCAGATGTGGCCCTGGCCCTTGACGTGGAGGCTGACCTGCCACGGCCATTCTCCCACGTCCGAGTTCTGCCCGCCGACGATCCGCGACTGCTTCGTGTAGGAGCGGATCCCGCAGTCTGGGGTGGGGTGGGGAAGGAGAAGGGACGCTTGGTCACTCCTGTTCCCATTCAGCACCTCCCCTTCCTTCCCCTGGGATATCTCCCACAGCGCAGGTGCCCCGTTACCCACGTCAGGGACGGCTGATGCCATCAGCACGGGAGCACACACGCTAAATTTGCTAAAACGTTTCCTGGCCAAGTCAGTAAACGTGCAGACAAACCCCCGCATTATCCGTGTAAGCCCTCTCTAAACATCTTGAACGACACCGACACTCCGCACGCTGCTAAAGAACACAGCTTGGCTATTTTCAGATCAAGCTATGACACAGAAAAGCCTAGGTGCTTTCTCCACCACACTTAGGTGTTTCTCTAAGAGGCCCAGCCCAGAAACTCGTGTCCCCCCTTCCCCAGGGCACTCACTGCAGTTGTCCTCGTCAGAATTGTCTTCGCAGTCCTGCTCCCCGTCGCACTCCGGGTTCTGCTTGCTGATGCAGTGCCCGCTGCGGCACTTGTACGTGTATTCCTTGCAGGGGACTGTTGCATGGACCACTGTAGGCAGGACGAAGGGAGAAGGGTTAGCCCCAGTTCTGGGGAGGTCGCACGGTTCAGGGGCCCTTCGCCTCTTCTGCCCGTCCCCAGGATATTGCCCCCCCTCCGCAGCCCATCCTCACCGCTGCTGCAGCTGCCCTCGTCGCTCCCGTCCCCGCAGTCGTCCTTGCCGTCACACTTCTGTGCGTTGGGGATGCACTTCCCGTTGTTGCACTTGAAGCTGTCAGCTGCGCAGCCTGGGGAAAGAGCAGCTCCTAAGAGACGGCAGGGCACAAATCCCACCGTACCTCCGCCACACGGCCGTGTCCGTCTCCCTTCCCCCCCGAGACAAGTAAAGCCTCTGCAGCTACCACATGCAAACGCCTATTTCCTGCGTCCCCAGTCTTTACTCCTCTAAACTGCACACCACCGCTGATTTATGCAGCCCTTTATTTCCCAAAAGCCCATGTTTCCTACGCCCCTGCTCATGCTCGTTTCTCTCCTCTGAGCTCTCACTCGGGGCTCCTGTGCGGGCTCGAGGACGCTGCACCAGGCGAGGCCTCGCCGTGCTCTGCGGCAGGCTGGCGTTTTGGGTTTCCTGCCTGCTCGTTTCCAGCATGGCCCTTGCCTTCCTCCGCACCGTGAGCCTCCCTCGCCTCGCTCGAGCCCTCAGCCCTTTCTGCCCGCGGGGCGAGTTACTTACTGCACTGCAGCTCGTCGCTGTTGTCGCCGCAGTCGTTCACGTTGTCGCAGACCCAGAACTTGGGCTTGCACCAGCCGTTCTGGCACCTGAACTGCTGGTCGGTACAGGCTGAAAAGGGAGAGCGAGAAATCAGGGGAGAGACCTGCAAAGGCACCTGCGGAGTCACCAGCGACCCGTTCGCCATCGCGTCTACCGCAGCATCACGGGAAAAACCTGGGCAGCTCTCCCAGCGGGGCTGCAAGCACGTGGGAACAAGCGCACCAGAAAACAGCACGACAGCTTGGGGCCACGCAGGCGTACGTAAATACATAACGCACTTAGGCTACAGCACGGTATTTCCACTGCTCCGGAGAACAAAACTATCTGGAGTGCGGTAACGTCTTCGGCAGTTAAGGCTGAAGCTCACGTTACACCAGCCTAGGAGCAGCAGGACAGCCAGAGGCAACAACTCAAGGAAAGTGTTTGCTACAACCAGTGGGAAAGCACCCGAGGTAGCCGGATCACGGTGCTGGCAGCCAGGCCGGCAGCACGCTCTTCCTCATACAGCCCCTTACCTGCAAATGAGATCCCAAAGCAGGGGATCCCGTCCTCTCTAATTAATTGCAGACCCTGGACAATAACATTATCTACGAGATAGCTCTGCTAATGCGAGAGGAAAACTGGCCGCACAAAGAAACAACTGCCATGTATCACACAGGTTTTCCAGATGTGCTCCGCGATACCTGCCCGGTTCGGTAACAAAATACATCCCTTTACACCAGCCAGGCTCAGCCAAACCCACAACAGCCTTAAGGATTAAAGAGAAAACCACATTTCCAGCTGGGAGGGACCGGAAAGGCAGGGAGATCCCACGGGGAGAGGGCTAGATTAGCGGGAACCCACAGCTCCTATGCTGGGAAAGGGTCCCAACTTGATCCCCACACCGAGTGCCTCTCACTCCAGCCTGGAGGAACGAGGCAGCGCTGGTGCCAGCGAGCGAGGCGAGCAGGGAGACCGGCAGCTGATCTGCAAAGCCTGAGCACTAAGGCTCAGTTACCCAGAACAAGCCCAGGGCGGTGCGGCCCTTCCCGTGACAAGGCAAAAAGAAACAAAGGACAGACTTACTGCAGGATCTCTCGTCGCTGCCGTCTACGCAGTCCAGCCACCCGTCGCAGCGCATGCTTCTGTCAATGCAGCGGCCAGTGTTGCAGGTAAACTTGCCAGGGCAGGCTGAGAGGGGAGAAAGGGATAAAATGACACGTGAGCCTTCCAGCCATCCCCTCTGCATCCCTTCCCCAAGCACACAACGTTCCCTCTGCCTGCTTACAGCACCCAGCATTAAAAACACCTTTTCCTCAGAACAGAGCAGGAATACAAGGAGGTTGGCGGGAAAATAAGACATGCTCCCATCCCCCGGAAAAGCGCGCTTCCCGATTTACACGGCAGCCTAAGTGCAGAGGAGGGACTGCCTCCAGACCTCGGGCAAATCTCTTCCCCCCACGGCCTCAGGATTTCAACTCACGATCGCTGGAGTCGTAGGACAGGTACTCAGCAGAGAAGCCGGTGTCGGTGTAGGACTGGTCTGAGTGGAACCGGACCTCTATTTTGTTGGTAGTACTGGCCACCACAAACTGGGAACGCTCCCCGCAGTACCTGCAGGGAGAGAGAGCAAAGATGAGCGGAGTGCCGTGGGTCAGCACTGGGCAGCCCTTTTCCATCCCTGAACTCCCCATCAGCACAAGGGGTCACTCCACACTCCCGGACAGCTAATGGGGCCGGAGAACAGAGAGCGGGTCTGATTCCAGCACGAGCTGCTGGACCTCAAGGTCTGCACGGCGGAGCAGAATTTTGCTGCCGTTGGCAGAAGGTTTGGGCCAGTTGCAAACAGCACCAAGTTGTGACCGTGGAAACGACTGGGAGCGAGTTCATCCAAACCCCGGCCCGACACAGTGACGTCTCTGATCTCAGATCCACCGTGTCTCTGGATTTGTGCAGCCTGTAAAGCCGCAGGATCCCATCCCACCACAGGCTGGTAGGAATCACTTACACGAGCACCGCTGCAGGAACTAGCCAGGGCCACGGATGCAGATGCCGACTGTGAAACCCTCTCCCTTCAAGGAAGCGTCAGCTCCCTTGCCCAGAATGTTAGGAAACAACACTGCTCGCTTCCCCCGCGCAGTACCAAGTTGTCTTTTTGGCTCAGCTTACCTTAGGTTGTGTAATAGCAAACAGTAAATGTAACAGTAAACGCATCACAGAACACAACGCAATTACCCTAACAATGGAGATTTGCTCGTTCGAGCAAAACCGCGCCAGATGTTTCTGCCTTTCTGCACGCGAGGCATGTGATGCCATGTTCCACGGCACTTGGGGGGGATTCAGCTGCAGCGTGCAACAAACCCAGGGTCTAATCCCCAGAACCAAGCGTGCCGCTCCCCTCTCGCCACAGGGCATCGAGCTACCAGAGCAGGCCAGACCCAAGCACCCTCCTGCCTCGTCATATCCCAAAAAGCCCCAGCACACTTGTTCCCACAGCAAGTTTAAGGAAAGGACAAGGTGCCACGTAACTAAATGCAGCCCCTCCGCTCGAAGGGCCAGCGCCGCGGGTCAGACAGCGCCTGACACCTACCTCGTGCTGTTGATCTGCACGTAGTCCTTGGTGCAGGAGCTGACCGGGATCCCGGGCTCCAGCATGAAGAACATGTTGAAACGCACCTTCACGTTCTTTTTAGAGGGAACCTGCAAAAGGAAGCAGAGTCAGTGGCACATTGTCTGCTGGAGCACGGAAAATGGGAATAAGTTTCATGGGTAAAGGGTGTTGGGGGGAGGACAGAAGATAACAGAAAAAGGAAAGAAGTCCAGCAGAAAAAGAAACACCTTCCTGAAAAGCCACTATGGCTCACGCTGTCATTTAGACAGTTGCTTGGCTTGTTGACCCCGGAATCCCGGATCAAACAAGCCCACAGAGCGGGGGTTGAAGCCAGACCTCTGTCAACAGTGCCTGTTCTCCCAGGCCAGAAGGTTTCCCCCACCACCAGTTTTGCCAGCAAGTGACCGGCCCGTCCCAAAGCCCACGTGCTCTCATGCTTTTTGTGTAAAGCTACAGTTATTGGGGGCTACGATAAGCATCACGCGGGGTTCGGGCCTCTCGCAGCCTCTTCTGCCTTTGGCAGCAGCTCCTAAAGCCTCCCTCCAGTCACGTCAGACTCTCAGTCTCCAGGCAGCATCTGCTGTGAGCTCGCTTGCACGGCGTCCTGCACAACCGCGTTCATTTGACAGACTAATTAAGGCAAAGAGAGGACTTCGTCTTACCTCTATGTTCCAGACACAGTCCATGGCTGGGGGGTAGTGCGCCGGGTAATAGGGAGTCGTGAAGGTGCCGCTCTCTCCTTTCAGAGTCGCGCTGCAGACTAGAAGATAAGCAAGAAGATGAAAACAGGTTAGAGACGTAAAGGGACGTGGTTTTCCCAAGCCTTAGCTGGCTATCACCCAGGGCAGGAAGGGAGGCAGATGCAACAGTCTCTAACAAGGTTAAGTCATTCTCTGGAGAGAGCAGCTCTGCTCCAAGGCTTGGAGAGAGCCCAGGAGATCAATTAGGTGCTTCCTGCATACATCAATCTGCATGTCTAATCCAACATAATTCTTATTTTGCCCTCCTCAGGGGACATCATTACAGCAGCCAAGAGCACCGTGGGCAAGGCAAGCTCCAAGAGCGAAGATGTGACCTGCCTCCAGGTCTCCCGGCTCCGGAAACATCTCCGGCAAACTGACCACAGCCACAGCTGCACTTCCCTCTTCAGTTGCCCACGGCAGGGAGAGGTGGGGGGGGGAACTGGGCCAAGGCCTCTGCTCACCTTTCATCTTCGGGAGCTGGAAGAACTCAGCCTTAAAGCCAGGGAATCTCCCCTCCTTGTTGGTAACCAGCGTGACGAGCATGACGTTCTGGGAGGACAGGAAGGTCAGGTTGTAGGAAGGGGCATAATTCCCACAGAGCCTAGGAAGTGAAGGACAAAATCCGTTAGACACAGCTGCTTAGAGAGCCTCAAGACCACCTCTGAGCAGGGACAGGAGCTCAGTTACCAGCAGAACTTCTCAGTATCGCCCTGCTACTTCACGCCAGGACTCGGTGCCATACAGGAACCTAATGGGGACACTCACCTGACCAAAGCGTGGGGCTCCACGGGGCTCAGAGAGTTGTACACCTTGACGTAGTCACTGTCACCTGTGCACTGCTCCAGCTCCAGCGTCTTGAAGGTCAGGCTGATGATGGAGTTGGCGTCCGCCCTCAGTGTCCAGTAGCAGAGCGCGTTGTTGGGGTACGGGCTGTTGGGGAAGCCCGGTGTGGTGAAACTGGTGATCTCCCCTTCCTTGGCGTGGAGGGCAAACATACAGCTATCTGCCCGGGAGAGCAGGGAAGAGTTAACAAGGCAAATGAGGAGGTTCTGCCCTGCCTTTCCCCGAGACGCAGAGAACAGCACTTGTAATTCCTCCCCTGCCTGTGGGCAGATGCCTCTTGCAGGGAGCACCCTTGCTTATCAACCTCCATCTACAAAGCGAGGCACTGGGGAAGGGCAGCCAGGGCCACGCACTGCTGCTAGACAACGCCAAGGCCCGCGCCGCAGTCTGGCCGACCCCAAACCAGCTCCAAGCAGCACGTGGAGGTCTGCCTTGCACGCAGAGCACCTCTATTCAGGCCCTTCCCCACCCCGCAAGGGACATCGCCACCCCAAAGAGGTCTGGGGATGCACAGAGGCTGTTATGAGACTGAAGGAGAACTGTACTTACTGTCCCGAGCGGAGTAAGCTATGCTGGGGTCAGCAGCTGGAAGAGAAAACAGAGGCAGTGTCATCCTTTGGGCTGTGGAAAGTCCCTGGCTGCAAAGCTGAAGTGCTCCCTGGGATCCACATCGATTTGGCCTTGCTTCTGAGGTCTCCCCCTGCAAGCTGGCCAGGGGGAGGCTGCTCCTGCCTGGGCTCTGGGGAGCCGAGGATCAAGCTCTTCCTCTGCAGGAGGCAGGGTTCATCCCTGCCCCTCTGCAGGTGGGCTCAGAGGAGAACACAGAGCGTTCGAGCGAAGGGGAGCAGGTCCGCGCAGCCTCCCCCACTCTGCACGGCCCATCAAAGCAGTGCTGTGAAAGCCGGGTCCTTACAGTCACCCTTAGAGCGGTCCCCGCTGCCGAAGGCACCCAAGGGAGGGCTGCGACCGGCAGCGTACCCCTCCAGTGAAACGTCCCCCCGCCAGTCCCACGCAGAGGCCCAGGGACTCACGGAAAGCGACGACCGACTCCACCTTCAGCATGGGGTTTCGCAGGCGGGGGTTCCACCTCTGGACCAGGCTCTGCTTGTCCGCCATCGCCCTGTCCAGACTCTGCTCCCGGTACTTGGGGACAAGGAACTCTGACCAGTAGTAGGCAATGACGCTGCCTTCGCTGCAGGGGAAGGGCGATTATGGGGTGAGAGCAAGGACAGACGCAGGAGGGCTCAGGTATCAGTAGAAGAAAGGTCCAGGCTCCTTGACGAGCCATTTTTGGAGGACGGCCATGGGAAAGGGAGAGTCTCAATGACAAGTTAAGCAAACTGCGCCCAGCAAAGGGCCCTGCCAGCCCGCAGAGTCCCTTTCAAAGCTGCCAGGCACCACCTACTGCACCGTACCTAGATTTTCCGAAGACATCTCCCTCAGCACACAGTGATGAGGACTGGCAGAAAACAATACGCATTTTCGGGTCACTTTTCGCTGCCCACCCTTCACTGTGTCACTCAGGGTGACTACTGAGGTGCCTCCCTCCCCAGCAGGCCGGGAACAAGGGTATACGGCTGCGTGACATCCCAGCATCGCCCTCCTCCACTCCCAGACAGGGCTCAGACAGCACTTAACACTCACCTGAACGCAGTTATCACTGTCTCTTTGTGGTAAGGGCCAATATCTGCATGATTCCTGTAGATCTCCTCCACCTGAAAGGTTTAAAGAAGAGCGTTCAGCATGTCTAGAAGTGAGGAGGGGGGAAAGGCTAAAGACAGAGAGAGCTTCAAGCCTGCTATGGAAAATCAGGGCACGAACCCGGCATCCCTGGCTGCAGGAATCTGCAGGGGCCAAAGAGAGGAAGAGGGAGAGTTGAGAGTCCCAGAAGTGACCAGACCTGCACACCGCAGCCTGCTCTGATTGACCTCGCCCCGCTCTTCCCCGGGGGAAGCATAACGAATCCCCGAGTCTCAGGGGAAAGGCAAGACCAGCCGCGGCTTCAGCACGAAGGGGAGACCGCTCCTGCCTCAGCTCCCAGCCCTGACTCCTCCACTGACCCGGGGGTTTGCCCAGGCAGCCTCCTACGGCGCACGCTGGGTGGCAGAGGCAGGGAGACGCCGTGGCACTGGGCTGGAGCCGTGATGCCAAGACCCAGCTGAAAGGCCGGCTCCTCGCACCCAGCCCAGCGCGTTACGGCGAGCGGGGAGAGCCGAGAGGAGCGCGAAAGCTCCAAGCGGTCTTACATGCAGGATCGCCATGGCCACGGGGCAAGAGGAGAAAGTCCTGCTCGCAGGAGGAGGGACGCAAGAAACCTCTTACCGTGCTCTTCACCTTCTTGGCCAGCACGGTGAACTCCGGCGAGCTGGAGTTCTCGTAAGCGTCAAGGAAGTCCCAGTTCAGAACCCGTAAGTGGCCATTGAAAAGCTTCCGGACGGCCGCTTTCCTGTCTGGAAGGCAACGGATCAGAGGCAGAAAGGGCAGTCAGGGCTGGGACCATGCCACAGCAGGTCCCCAGTGACGGCAGTCAGGGCAGGGGGGTGGAAATGGTGTCGCCCCACTTCCTGGAGCCTTCCCGGAACTAGAAAGGGCACATGTGAGCAACACCGGGTAACGAAGCTTCTCCCTGTGGATATGCTCCCAGGGTATCACCCTACATGCCGCCACCCACCAGACGTCACACTCACATTTGAAGTGCCAAACCAGGAGGCCGGTGACGAGGGAGACGAGCAGGAAAACAACGATCACGACGGTGACGACCACCCACCGCTTTGGGCCGCGCTTCTCCATCTTCTTGGAGTTCATGGCAGGGAGGAACTCCACCCCTTCCTCCAGGTTGTTCATGTCCTAGGAGAGGAGAGAGGACAGGACGGTGGAAAGGCCGTTCCCAAAGGCTGGTTTGGAGAGGTCCAACCTCAAAGCAGTCTAGAGCAGAGCTACCCGTCCGCAGCAGCTCCCCATCACCGAGAGCACGAGGCATGCCTCGGCGCCGGCGGCTCCGCAGCCGCCCCACGGCAGGACAAACCCTGAAGGCTTTTGCTTTGCTTTTCCACGCACACCTAATTCCTTTGTGGGCCGAACACAAGGTCATCAGCTCAAGTAAACTCAGGGGTGAGTCCACACATCGCCCCGTGACCGTGGTAGGTCACAAACCCACAACCTCCCAGATCTCTGCCTGCCGGCAGATGAAACTGCAGACAAAAATTCACCCCTATGAAGCGCTCACTACGTGGCAGGTGTGTCACCTGCAGCTCATGGGGTGCAGCATGCTATAAATAGCATTCCTGTAAAAGAAGAAACTGAGCTACTTCCTCCCTTTACATTAGCACCACTCTGTACGTCTCCCAGGCCAACACAGCACTCCTGTATTTCTGCTTGAGATTTCCCATTCAGTGCAAATAAGAGAAAGAAACCAAAAAACTAAGATGAACACACAAGACATCCTCACAGCCCACGACCGGCCAGACTCTCAGGACGAGATGTGTTGGCTAATGAAGAGCAGGTCCCAAAGGCAGCCGCCCAGGAACGAGGAATGACACCTGTACCGCACAGCTCTCACTGCTCTCACCGCCCACGCTGGGCCGGATGACGAAGAGGAAGGTCTCTGTCGCAGTGCAAAACCCTCGGTGCCCCAGGGTTTCACTCTCTCGCACCTTTGGCTTACCTGCACCTCCAGCCTGGGGGGAAATGAGAACAACTGCAGACCCAGATGTTTTCAGAGGATGCCGTGCAGCCCAGAGCACCCTCGGTACGGGCAGACGTCGGGGACCTGGATCCACGCCAACTACGCTAGCACTTCCTCTCCTCCCCAGAGCTGGCTAACCCGTGCTGGGAGAGCAGACCACATCTTCTGCTTTCTTCTTGTGCCTTCCTCAAGTAGGAAGGGCTCTCTGCCTGCTGCAAGCTGCCTAAACCACGAGGATGCCTCACCTTTCCCGTCACCACCTTCCCATTTTCCCCTCTCCCAAGCCTTACCGGGCATCCGGCAGCTTCCTGGGCAGCGGCACGGGGCTGCGGACGACAGCGAGGACACCAGAACGCAAAGTTCTAGCAAAGACTGGCACAAATTCGCTGCATTCAAATGCGTTCCTGTGCTCCGGCAGGGGTAATGTCATCCCCACAAACATGATGCCGGGTGAGATGCTGCCTGTCCTCTCTCAGCCCAGGGCTGACACAAACGTACACTAACGGCTCGGGCTAATTTGATGCAAATGTCATAAGCCCCTAAAAGTCAGGAAAAACACCCAGCAGAGGGGATCCTGTGGACAGAGGGACCTCTGAGCCCCCTGCGCTCTGGTGCAGACCCAGGCGGTGAGCCGTCCTCACTGCACGTCCCTTAGGTGCGATGGCTTCACCCTCTTATCTTTCCCAAGACTCACTTTGCAGGGACGCCCAGTTCCCACACTCCTTTTGCCCTTTTCTTCACCCAATCTCTGTCTTCTCCTCCCACCCTCCACACCTCACCTCCCTGCGGTATTCGCCTGAGGCCCTTTACAAAAGAAAGGGACATGGCAGGCACCTTACCCTACATTTTTGTAAAGGACTCTGGAAGTTTAATCCTCTGCAAACACTAGAAGGCCACCGAGACCAGAGCAACCTACCAGTTTTCGCACCATCTGCTCTCAGAATAATCTGAGTTTATCATTTGACAGCTCTCCACTACAGCATGGGAAAGGAAGCCTTCGTTCATTTGTGAGATTTACTGCCTAAGGCTGGCCAGAAAGAAAGCAACGTGAAGCACACCATCTCTGAGGTGCCAGGCTGTTTCTATCGCCAGCAGCCAGCCACCGCCAGAAGAAACAAAAGACCAAGCAGGGCCACAGAGGAAAATCCCACGGGGGATGCCCTGATTCCTGTTTGGCTTCCGTGACCATACAGGAAAAACTTGAAAACGTAACCCAAGGAAACTTCAAAACAGAAGACACGCAAAATAAAGCTTCAATCCTAAATCAAGAAACTCCGCAGTCAAAGTCAAGATTGCCTGGAGTTTGACGCACGGTCTTTGAAAAAGCCATCTGGCTCCCACCAGTTTCCAAATCATGCAAGAAATCCCCCCCAAACCCGGTAAAGGGAAGAAACCGGCCACAAATCTCGCAAGCATCTCCCCTCTCCCACCGTGGGGCTGCTTGCAGTGCCAAGCCTTCCCAGGACTTCCAATACGTCGCTGCTGTTAGCAGAAAGAAAAGTATTTAATTCTCTTCTAACATCTGCAGGAGCCTGCAGCAAGAAAACAACCTCAGGGGTTTAAATGATATATCTGTTCACACAGCAGCAGCTTTCCCAGGCTTCCTGGGGTCAGCAAGGAAAAACCACCTGCCCCCAGCTCGCAGCGGCAAGACAGAGTCTCTATGTGTTCCGAGAAACAATTTTTGGGCACAAACTGTTAAACCTTGGCCTTAATAACACACTCCCCTGGCAGGCTGAATTCAGCTAGATGGCATTTCTTCCCTGAAAGAGGGATCGCACGCTTCTGGCACGAGAGGCGTAACGTTACAGGGGGGTAGCAGCAGCGAAACGGCACCACGAAATGGGGTCTCCTCTGGAGAGCAAATAGCGTTTCCCAGGGAGAGCAAAGAAAACCCTATTTTCAAATAGCATACCCTTCGGCTGAAGGTACCTTCAGCCCTCTGCAAAATTCCCAAGATTCAGCTTCACCAAACTGCCAGAAAAAAACGGGGCTCTGCTGCAAGCAGGAGATACTGCCGTGCGAGGCCAGACTGCACAAGACTGCGGCTGATGCATTTTAACATCCTCTTCGAGCTAAAGGTTGTGTCTTTGCAGAGATAAAACTCTTAGATGGGAGCGACTAATCAGTGTGATTAAATCAGAAGGAAAACACAGCTCCCTTCCCCCTCCAACACATACAAACACATGCATTGCTCCTGCGGCTGCAGCGTGACCAAAGGAAGTTAGGCAAGAAAACTCACCATCTGATCTTTAGACAATTTCTCTGCTCTTCTTGGGGAAAAAAAGGATGGAAGATCCTAAACCTGCGAGAGGTTGCAGCACACCTTTGTCAGTTTGTTCTTGCTCCAAAGCTGAGACGGCAGTGCCACCCACAGCACCAAGAGAAATTAAAGGAGCGTGGGGACTCCTAGGGAGGTTATTTTTGTTATTACTCCTGTACAAGGTGCATAAGCAGCCACTGACACTCTTACTCGCCAGAAGTTACCCAGTGATTAGAGGCAGATATGAGACTGGGTCCTGAGAGGCTTCCCTCCCTGCCCTCTGTTTTGTATTCCAGATCTCGTCCTCTCCCATCCTCATACCTTATGTACATCATTATATTCCCCAGCCAACTCTGACACTTGCATGAAGCTCCTTTGGAGAGCTGTCGCCTGGGTAAGCAACAGTAATTCCTGCAAACTCTCTTCTCAATAGAAGGCAAAGGATCTGAAGCATCCCCCAAGCACTACAGGAATGCTGAATCAGGTCGTGCCGGAAAGGTTTCAGACGAGTCCCCGTGTCCTGACCTCTGAGTAAGAGGCTGAATCTTCCCTGCCCACACTCAGCACGAAAAGCACCCATTTGACCTCAGTACCAGACTTATCTGTGCCCAACCAGCACGGCTCAGCCTCTGCTCCGCTCACTCCGTGCTGCACATCCCCTTCGCTGCCGCCACTCCTGCCCGTCGGGGAAAAACACCTCCTCTGCGGTGCTGGTCACCATCCTCTAAGCTAGGCAGAAACCAGATGGAATCAAAAGCAAGACAGGCTCGAAAAATCACAGTTAAATCAAGAGAAAGTCGACTACAATTTTAATCTCCTTCAGCTAACGGTCGCTGCACGTTTCCCTCGCGTGTACTGAACAGTCCATCGCAACAGCAGATGTAAACCAGAGAGGACCTGAAAGCACGTCCTGCTCTCACCTTGTCCATGATTCCCCGAGAAACAGTCTCTAGCGCAAAGTGACTCAAGGTCTGACTCTCTTGCCCTTCTCGAGGAAACTACTCCAATAAACATTATTAACAGAAAACCTTCCCTGATACTCTCTCCGCCTTAGTCACACGTTCAGTTACTTCCTCTTGCTCCTCCTCGCTCAGCCCTCACCGTCACCACGGGGCTCCCCACCGCAGGATCGGAGGTTTCTGGTCACAGCGTCAGCCCGGCTGGCGTGGCTGCTGCAGGAAAGCCGCACGCCAATCAAGTGAAAGGGTCTGAAAGACGTTGCCCCGTTTCTTCCACGCTTCCATTTCCCCTGCCGTAGAGACTCCACGAGGACTTATATACATAGTCCTCATGGATTTATATAGCTCTTGGAGGTCTCATGCACGCAACTCCTCCGTGCAGAGAGCTCAGAGAGAAGTCCTGTGCGTAAGCAAACCTTCCCACTCCTCCTCTGTAAGCCAGCCGCACGATATATTTTTAGACAGCAACCGTACTCTGCCAGACTGGACAAACCAGATGCAGAAGTGACTAAGTCTGTCAGCAGGAAATTCAGCAGGCACACGGGGATGGTGGGAACTGCCACAGTTGACTCTAGACTGGAGATATTTACCGGAAAGCAGAGATATCCTCCTGCAAAGGGGGATCACAGAAAGGCTAGGACGTGCCACAGAGTATGGCTCGCTGGCAAGAAGATTTCTGGGATGTGTACAAAGCGGGGGTCCATCTGGGATCAGCATCTCCCATAGAGGCTGATTTCTGGCTTGTTCGACGGTTCCAGCAAGACAGCTTGATGTGTCCCGGGCACCAAAGGGCCTCACTGCTCCCCTCTCCTCCGAAATAGGTGCTCCATCTCTCACTCAGTGTCTACGTCTGGTTCGCTGGACCCTGACCCACAAAAGGACTGGGCTCCTGGCCATTAGTTTCGCCTGTGCCTTATAACCGCTGGTTCATTTGTTTGTCCAGCACAAGGCAGCTATGAGATTCAGCTGCTTCCCTTCCCTTGACGTCCCAGCCTCAGGTGGTCTGCCCCAGGACTGCTCAGGGCCAAAGCTCTACAGATCACAGAAGGTAAGAGCAGGTGTGCAACCAAGGCAGTCTCACTGCAAAAGACCCACTCTCTGGCACTGACGTACACAGCCAAGAAAAGGAACCCATAAAATACAAACTTTGAGGTGGCCTGGGGAGGTCTCAGATGAAGCAGAGTCATCGGACTATGCGGTTAGACTCTTGCCGGGTAATTACACCCTGCAGATCCCAGCCTGTGTATCCAAGGGGCAATTCCCACCTCTCCTTTTCCAGCCACACCTGCCTCAGGTGGTGTTCAATAAAAACTAAACCAAACATCACATGAAAAATGAGAAGAACGAAACCTATCGACTCATCAACCAGCTCAGGACACGGCCAGCGAGCCGGGCTCAGAGCTTGGGACACCCCAGCCTTTGAAATCAACAGGGCGGGCTTGTGCAGTGCAGAAAGAGCAAAGAAAGTCACATTTTCAAAACCTGAGGTTTCCCAGATCATACCGAAAGCTAACACCAGCTTTGTGGTGGTGGCATAAGGGGAAGCAGCCCGTTTCCCATACGAAAAAACCCCAAAGATCTAAAAGCTGCTGACACATGGTGTGCACAGCACACAGCTCGCTTCACCCAAGTAGCTCAAGTACAGCTACACAACTCTTGAGATCAACTCCTGCACTGACTCTTGCTGCAAACCCCGACGCTCCTCCAGGAAGAGATCCGAGAAGAATCATCTTCCCACTTCTCTTCTTATTCTTGATAAGAAATACATGGAAACAGCACGCATCAGAGCCTAGTTTCCCTACGGCATATTTGTGCTGTGTTGCCCCAACATGGGCAGTAAAGCACTGAAGAAACTTTACCAGCGTATTGTTTTTCGTCTTCAGTTCCTTATTAAGGGCAATGACACTATAAAATGATGACATCAGAACTAATGAGGGAATATGGAGCAGGAAATAAAGAACACAGAGTCCTCCAGACTGTCTACCTTCCAGGCACAGAGGGCAAGTGCAATAGTGAGAGATACAAGTCACACACACCTATTTCACACACCAATTTCGAGCTCAATCGTCTACAGCAGTCAGTCGTCTCGTGACCGTCCTGAGTCATACAAGAAACCAAATTCCTTTAGGTTTATTACAGAAGGAACTAAAGTTAATGTTTGCTCAGGACAGCACAGGCTTGGCTTGCTGCCCTGCAATAGGCTTATCAGTGCAGCTGTGTCATGCAACACAGCAGCTCAAAAAAAAGCGTCCACGCTTCTAATTGTGTGTCTGTTGTAGCAGAGACTTTTACCCGTAAGACTTAGCAATTCTTGGGGAGAAGTGGGAAATAAAGCTACCTGACAGGCCTGATCCATGTAGCTACGAGCCATGAAATTCCTCCCTGCAACACACTTATGTCCCAAGACCAGAAAAGAAACATGCCACAGATGCAAATAGCTTATTCAAAACACTCTTACATCTTTCCTGGTACAGAAAGTACTGTCTGAGCAACAAAAACGCCCTCCAGCAGCCTAACAAAAACAGCTGTGCTCCAGACCTCGATGAAACGCTCCACGCTCATCATTACATTTCGCCCACGCTCTTGACCGACTCTCATAGTTTTGAGGCGAATCTGGCCCGTGACATTTGAATGTTTGGAGCCAATAGCAGCGGAAACACCAGCATCTCCGACTGGGCAAAGCCTTTGTCTGGCAAACCCATCTCTATTAGCTGCTCCCTCCTCCGCCCCAGCCTATCGCCTGGATGTTGCAGTGCGTTATTTGCAAGGCTAGACCCGGCGGCCTTTGGATGGAAATGGCATATTCTACCCTGGGCAAGGCGAGAACCTTTGGTCCGATACCATCCCTGCAGCCAGGCCCTCAAAAATGCTCTCGCTGCTCCCTCAATGGTTTTACAAAGTGATCTTTTGTTTGCTGAGCAAAGGTCTGGCGCGCTCTCGATCGGCCTCAGCCTTTTTCTCATTGTCCTTTCCTTATACCCGTTTGTCTTTGGCACCAACAGCAGCAAAACTGGCCTGAGCAGCAGCTCACCCACCAGCCACTACCCGAGGGAAAAGCTCTGCACCTTTCCAAGGAAGAGGAGTAGCTTCTCCTCCCCGTGCCCAAGAACCGTCGCAGCTCCTTCGCCGCCGCAGGAGGAGACGCGGTCATTGCAAAACAACTCACGTTTGCTCTGCCATCATATTTATAGGGAGCCAAGTCCAACGACAGTCGGTCCACAAGGGACAAACTCCTCGGGCTGTTTACTGCCAGGAAGGCAGGTACCGTCTTTGGGGAAGTCCTCCTGGATCAGATCAGCTCCTCTTGAACCGATGCAGGGGAAAAACTGATCCAGAACCAGGGGAAAGGACCTGGCACGCTGCTGCCCTGGTGCGAGGGGACTGGCTCGAGCACTCAGCCCTGCCATAAAGACACACCAGCGCGCAAACCTCCCTTTTGCCAAGGGAACAAGCCGGGCAGGGAAGATCACGCTGCACACAACAGTGTCACCCCGACCCGGCCAGGGAACAAGGAGCTCGAGCTGAACGGTATCAGCGAGAGCATCTCCTTCCCGCTCCTGGCAGTCACCGTGGCCCTGACACAGGCAGGACCGCGGGGCTGGAGGCAAGGGAAACTTCTTCGTGCTGTAGGCCAGCTTTCTGATCAGTGCTAAAACTGCTAGCTCCTTTGCCGCTGCCAGATAACAACCGCTAAAGCCAGGCCACAGAGACCGACACCAGACAGCCTGCAGGTGAGCTGGCAAGCGCTGCTGTCGTGCTTTAACCGAAAAGCACGGTTTTGAAACAGCTCTGTGGCACAGAACAAGCTCTGGAGGTGCAACCCAAAAACACCAGTCCCTGCCTGACCCTCGGCTAGGACGACCTACAGGAAAAGCCAAGACCACGGCTTAAGCTCACTCGAGTTTCAAAGCACACTGATAACGCATCAGTTAATTAACGAAGCCCCAAAGCCCTCAGTTAAAGTCAGACCTTCTGACGGCTTGAACAGGTTTAGTTAGATCTGTTGCTAAACAACCCGGACCCACGCACTGCAAACAGTTCACCTCCGCGTAGTTTATCTTTACTCACATCCCCAGCGCCTAGCTTCAGCCAAAATCAAAACCGTCGGAGCGATGTTAGCGCTGACATCGAGGCGGTCTAATGCCGGTGCGGACCGCTGCGTCGCGACAGGTGGGGATTTCCACTGTCCGAAAGCTGGTTTTTCTTTTCCTGCTCCGCTGGGCTCGGCAGCATTCCCCAAATGGGTTCTCCTTACCTTACCTGACGGCGGAGTGGGAGTGGGAATTTCCCTCGCTTCCCGAGAGATCCGGAGCCGCCCTGGTTGGTCCTGAGCCATGAGGCTCAAAGAACCCGTGCGAGCGGAGGACGAGGCAGCTCGGCGAAAGGCTGACTGCTTTTGGGAGAGCCCCGCCGCCCCCCCCGGCACCGGGTGCTGCTCTCACCTGCAGTTGGGTGCTGTACCTCATGCCGGCACCGTCGGCCGTGGGGCCCTGCAACATGGCGAGGGCGGCTGCCGCGCCGGCTCAGGCCGCCATGGCGCGGTTACTCCTTGCCTCGGCACGGCACGGCTCGGCTCGGCACAGTGCCCAGCCCCTCCTCTCCGCGCTCCTGGCAGGTGCGGGAAGCTGGAAACACCCCCTGGGTCCCCTGATGCTCCCATGTCCGGCTGCAGCTCCCACCTCTCCCGTTTCACAGGCGTCTGGGGGGGAACTAAGGAAAACGTCGTGCCCAAAAAGCCATGCCCAAAAGCTCTGCATCATCCGAGGAGACCCTTTTGCCATGTGCTTTGCTTTAGTAAACACAACCAGAAAAATCTGTCTTTTACCAACACGAGCCGCCCCGCAGCCAGCGGGAGGGCTTGCTAGCACTCATGTACACAACAGCTTCTAGGGCAAAGCTTTACGTACCCAAGGTCTTATCCCTTCTCGGGTGACAACAACTAGCATGCTATGAAGCCCCGCTGCAAAGAGGGCACTCTCCAGCACGCACAGCCACTTCTGCCCCAGGGACAAGCCCGCTCTTCCCAAAAACGTTTGGTACACTCAGGGGCTGCCAAAGAAAATATTCCCTTTATCCCAGCCTGAAATCTGCTCTCAGCTAGGCTAGTGCACTTTAGGAATGAGCCATCTCTTACCAAACAGAGGAGACCAGATGCAAAATGACAAGCAATGAAGCAGTCCAGCAGAAACAGCGCATGTATCCAAGTTGGGCACTCGGAGTGTTGCTCACATACCAGCAACAGCTCCCACGGACTCTGTGGTCTAATATTAAACGGTGCCCCCAGAAAAGAAAAGGAGGGACGAGCAGCAAAGCCCTGGGTTTTGAGAATGCTCTAAGGCAGCTTCGAAAGAGGGCTTTTAACACTGAAACCTGCATTCCTGACACAGTCTTATTCCTTCTTGGAAAGATGACTCACCCCCACAGTCCAATATTTATGTTTCTCACATTCAAGAGTAAGTCAAGATAAAAGATAGATGGACCAACATCACCGTTCTCGGAAAGGAACTTCCCTTCTCTGTCTGACATGCGATAGTCTGTACCAACATGTGATATGCCCGTCAATCTATCTGAAGGCTGGCCATCCCGCTGCTGATCCGAACCTCTTTACACCAATTGCATCCAGCCCTGAAACGGATTTTTTTCCACATCTGAACATTTCAATTTCCCAGAAAGCTGGTTCTGGTGTAACAGGAGTTGCCCTCTGATTCACATGCCACAGGCAGATGCTTGCTGGGCTTCCTTTGTTTCCCCTTGCTCTAAAATGTCTCCTGCAGAGCGCAAGTTTTGCGTCCCTTTTGCAGGTGTTTCTCTAGGGGAAAAAGAGACAGTGTCAGGTCTCTGATCCTGCTGTTTTCTCTTTAGGTGAAAAATACAACGTAACTTCTGTGCTCTTACAGAAACACTTCTGCCACCGCCTTCCTTGCTCCCTCATCCCTCAGCTACCAGAATCCCACTCACTCGCCGAGCACCGCACAGCAGGAAGTATCTCTGGATTTAAGGTATTCCCCTTCAAAAGGTGGCTTTGTTAGTCAGCCTGCTGAAAACACCCGGCTGGCTGATGTCAGGAGCTTCTCTCAGCTCTCCCACTGATGCCCAACCCTTGCCCAGCGCTCTGCTTTTACAACCACTCCCTACCTGGCTGACTGCGGGTGCTCCAGCCTGACTTAATACCCCCGTGAAACAGCATATTTCAGGTACAAAGCAGCTAGTCCGAGCTGAACCACTGTTTCTGCAAATTTCTCCTCTTCAGCATATCAACTGATCTCCTGCAGGCAAGTGCCGGGCAAACACCCGTGCCATGGGATGCGGCTACGGAGGGCGAGATGCAGACTCACGCTTTGAGGCCTGCAGCGTCCCTTGCAAAGATCCACAACTCTTGGTTTCACACAGAGCTGCGAATCCCCAGTGCTTCCTGTCATTCAAGCCACTGGCGTTTCACAAACTAATTCATTAGCCCAACTGGCTCTTTGAACAAGGAGATGCAATCACCGTGGGGGAAAAAAGAAAGCAATACACGTGCTAACTATAAAATATTATTTAGCTGGGAGGCAGCTGGTTTACAGCCCTAAATGATAGGATTCCCATTTCTTTGCTGCTGAAGCAGCAATTTATTTTGTGGCTGTGTTGCTAAGTCACGACAGTAGATGAGGACCCCCTCTTTCTGGGCACTGTACAGTCCCAAAACATCAAAGCAGCAATTCCCAATAAGCAGCCTGCCACATGCTTTTGCGGTAAGACACTTCCACGTGTCTCTCTAGTCTGTCTGAAGGATGCCGAGCCCAGCCAAGTCACTATGAAGAAAGATGTAACCGAAACATAAAGCTCAAGCCGCTTACCCACGTGCAATGACAGCAGTCAGCAACAAAGCCTCTGTTTCTTCCCACTTAGATCAGTTCATTCAATAAAAGCTGTCACCTCCTCCTCCTAACGTTGTCTCTTCATATCAGTGTGGCCACAACAGCATTATGAGAGCAGCAAGCCGAGGTTTAACACGCCTTTAGGAAGAAGGAGAGCACTTGCTTTAGGCACCGCTGAAATCTGAGAACCAAGTCCGTCTTTGTCAGCACTGTATGCGAGTTGCAAGAGCTAGACCGCCATGAGCTCGACCCCCAGGAGAGTCCCAGAGGAGACAGGGATCAGCTGCAGGAGCAGCAAACGCTGTCTGAACAGGCAGGATAATTCCGCATCAGCTCCCAGCCCTGGGAATGCCATCCAGGTGAAAGAAGGGAAAACGTAGCTGCTTACTTAAGGAATGAAGGCAGGCTGCCTGCCGGGGAAAAGTCTTCTGGTGGAGGCAGCTCCCGGTAATTCTAGCTCCACAAAGGAGCACCGTCCATCCACGCTGCCACACCAGTGAAGGGCTGGATTCAAACAGTCAGTGACAAAGGGTTTTCCTCTCTGCAGTGTGTCCCAAGGATTCTGCTCACAGTGTGACTCCTAAATTCCAATTTCAGTGCCCTCCCACCCAGATTCCTGCCAGACAGCCCCGAAACCACCCCATCTCTGTCTGCAGCTAAAACATGCAATCCGGTTTGGCAACTTCCACAGCGATACAAAAGATTGGGAGAAAGATAAAACTCAAAGGGTGTCCTGTTACTTTGCATTCCAAAGAGTAAATAAAAGGCTGATTCAGTGGGAGGAGAGGAAAACGTCACCCACAAGCTCTGTGGTTTCCAGCTGAACTGGCAATCCCCAGGGAGCAAAGGTGAAGGCTGGGTACCTACCACTCCACTGACAATCTGCACAGGGACAGCTCTTCCTGCTCTCGGGCCTGAGGCAAGTTGTCTTGGTATGATTCAGCCTCTCCATCTGTAATGCAAGGCGAATAATTACTGACTTTGGAGAATGGGACCTGTAAAAGTGCAGTGAGTTGCCCTCAATTGGCCACATGCTGCTCTGAGGCAGAGCTGAGCGGTGGTGCTACTCTTCAGAAAGCTGTTCAAGGATTACTGTGTAATTTGGATGGGAACTTACCCTTTGATCTCAAATGCTTCTCTCAAGAGCTCTGGAGTGAGAGTCCTGCTTCCAAAACGTGACTTTGGCAGGGATCACAAGTAGCTTTGCCCTCCTGAGAGCATGAAATCTGGGCAGAACAAAGGGCACTAGTGGCCAGCTCCATCCTGTGGAAGGTATGGGCATGAGCAGCGAGCAAAGGATGTGACAGCGTGCAACAAGGTGGCAATGAGAAAGCTAACCCTCAGCCCTCCAACACTTCCCAGACAGCTCTGAGACACGCTTTCAAAATTAAGGGGGACCACTTCTTGTGCCTCTGTTGCCAACAGTGCCAGCCACCTGACCAGTCGTGGAACTCCAAAGGGAATCCAAAGCCCTAGGAAACACACCATAGGATGTAAGCTTGCTCCCGGGACTATACTATTAGCTGGGTCTCTTTCTGGAGCTCTTCCGTGGCTTGTGAAAGTAGAGAACCCTTTTTTGTGAGCTCTGAATCAGCAACAGCAGTGTTTGCCAGCCAAACTGTAAGTGCAACAGAGTGGACAGGCTTGATTGCCTGGTTTCTGGCACTGCGTATTTTGAAACCTGGCTGCACACTCGGGCACGCCCAAGATTCAAAGTCAGTTAAGGTCCCCTCTGCCTAACAAGCTGCAAATGCGTAAGCTGAAGCTGTGAATTAGCTGGGGAGAGAGATGCAGACAATGCGCTGGAATTACCCATTTCTCTTTGGTTTATTACAAACAAGTAGAGCTGACCCATGCTCACCTGCCTTGCCACCTTATTTTCCACAGAAAATAGAAGCTCAGGCTTTGTGTTGGCGTTACCTCAGCCATTTACAACCAAAACAAAAAAGACGCAGCTTTGACTTTTCACTTATTCCTCTTATTTCCCTCACTTGGCCGGTGCACAGGTCAAAGGGATGTGGCATGGGGTTTTTTGCTGTTTTATGGTCCTACTGTCTTTCAGACAACTAATTGCCTGATGTTCTTCCAGCTATCCCTCTAGTGGGGTATGGTGAGACCGCACATGCTGTTAACATGCCCACCCTAAAGCAGGAGCACTGGCTGTGAACTCACCCACAGCGTTCAGTCTGCCAGAGGTGAGAAGCAATACGTGCTCTCCTAGATGATGCTAGTCCTCTCCGGGATGAGGTGGCAGGCTGGATGAAACACCCTGCTGACTGGACCAGGCTTGCAGACCTGCTCTAGTCCGTTCTCCACCCCACAAGTAGGATCACTACCTATAATGTTTCTCTGGAAACTCCCCTCCTCCCAAGATAATCTATTCTAGCATTAAGGTGTCCTTACTTTCTGTGAGTTTTCATAACATCCAACCTAGATCTCCCTCCCTGCATGAAAAACTGGGAAGCTCTGACTTACTTTCCCATGGCTCTTCTACCAGTTCTCTGAAGCTCAGACATTTGTTGCTGGTTCACAAGTACTTGTGAGGGGAAAAGGCTGTGCATGGGCTGAAGGAGAGCCCCCAGATTCCTTCCACCTGGGAAACCTGGCTCACCTTGCAACCCATCTCAACTACTGAGAGAAGAGAGCACTTGTCTTGAAGAACCGGTGAGCTGGGAACAGTGGTTCCCAGACAATTAGTTGTTGCTCTCTGGGATGCTTGGCTTGTATCATAGAAAAAGCAGGAAAAACATAAGCAGGGATTAAATCCAGCCCTAATGGAAACTCTGATCCTTCTTGCCGAAATTGTTAAAATCCAGGCGCGTGGACATAGGCAATGAAAGCTTTCTTCCTACGGGAAGGAGCTCCTGGGTTTGCTAACTCTGAACAGATACAGTACCCTTTCAGCCTGCTTCCACTCACCTCCACAACACAAGGTGAAAAATAAAAATAGAATAAATCCTATCAACCAGAGACAAACTCCGCTTTCTAATTACAAAGGGCTCACCCCTCTGACTGGGGGCTCTCTCTCTTAGTCACAGCTATCTAAAAACACAGACCAAACTTTCATGTTGCCCTTCTAAGGAATCGGGTGCTATTTTTGTGACAATAAAGCACTTTGGGCTTTTGGAGAAATCCTCAGCTTTGCACATTAACACCTTCCTGCCTGCCCAGCTGTCCTAGCGCATGTTTGGAACAACAACGCAGTTAAGTTTAAGATTTTTGGTAAGCTACCAGCTTCCTACAGAGACCACATACAACGCTGCGACAATAAAACTGACACAACAGCCTCCCTCTCTGCTTTGCAGCAGCACCAGCTTTAAGACCCCTTCATAGCCATTACCGGGGCCAACCGAAGTTGGAAGTGCACCTTCAGTACAGGAACACTGTGAAAAGCAAACCTCGATACAAAGGCTTATCAAGTTATTGCTTATCATTTAAGCTACTCAGGCCACCCCAGCTAGGAAACAGAACTTATTTCCTTACACGAGCAAAGCAGTGCAAAGGGAGATCAGTAATTCATAAAGTTGCAGTGACTCAAGGGCTTTTGACTGTCTGCCCATACCCATAATTTCACTGTGTAAGTGTGAGAACACAGGAACAATTCTCACCATAGGCTGACTTACGAGCAACTCGCTTAAGCAGTTGAAAAGTCCTCAGCGCAAATACTTTCTTTGAGTAATCAAGCGTATTTTTCTATGTATAGAAGCGTATTTTTGTATGTATGCCTCGTAAATACCAAGTAGCCATTGTTTCTCCAAGCACAAACCGAAAAATTTTCCCCTGTTGCCAAAAATTCATTCAGAATGACACATCAACACTTTAAAGTCACTTACCCAGTTTCAAACAATGCCAGCATCTTTGCAGCTCCTCGCTTCCAGGTCCTCGTTAACTCTTCAAGCAGCATCAGCGCAACAGGTAAAACAGCATGACCTTTAGTAGGTTTGCTCTTCTATTTTCCGGGCCATGACGGCCTTGCTCTGGGTCAGCACATCCAACCATTGATGCTCCCTCCTGTATTCGGTTGGCACCTTCTGCTCTTTCTTTAAGCGTTGTTGCGAAACCGCCCGATGCTAGAGCTCTTAAAGACCAGCGTGTTTCTGCTTCAAGGATCTTGGTTCCAGCAGGTGAGTTATTTTGCTCCAGGTCTTGCAAACTGGAGGACAGTGAGAAAAAGTAACGTTAGGAGATAGGGATGTAAGGCTTACCAAATTGGTTTGGTGATTACTTCTAGACAGAAGGAAACAAATTCCTTCTTAAAATATTTCCCTCTGATTTAGCAGTTTTTAGGCCTCAACGCAGGATGCCGTATCCGAGATTAATCCATGCTCAAATGGATTAATCCACATTGAATGGGTCACTGTACCTACGATGTATCATCCCTAAAATTAAATCATTGACAGCCCAAATCTGAGCTACTCGTCCAGAATTCTTTTTATAGCCCACAGAAAGAAATGGTTATATCCAGAGAGTGATTCATCCTACAAGAACAACCGGAGGGAGGTCAAATGAATTGCCCTCTGGAGGTATCAGTGGCTGCAAACACAGCCTAGGGTGAGCAATTCAGATTTCTCTATCTAGAAGTTCAATGCACACGCAAAGAAAGATGAATCCAGCCTACCATCTCTGGATGCCATAATTTCCTTTTTGGAAACTATACGGTTATTTTAGTCCTTGTTATCCTCAGCTATCCCATCGCTTACTGGTACACAGCAGGGCTGGACAGTGCGAGGCAGGGTGGGAGAAATGGTATCCGTGGTTTGCAAAAACGCCCCCGTGTTTCAATACGCATTCACAAAACTCCCATTAAATGATGACGCTAAGTTTGTATTCAAAAATCTTCATTCGCTATAACGATGCTACCCTGAAGCTTTCATCAAGTGAGTGAACGACGTATTAGGCTACCACTGAACGATCCAGTGTAGCACTGAGGCTCCCCTTTGATGTACAACACATCCCACCTACCCTCATGATACCTAACCATGATTCCAGTAAATGTCAGATTGAGATAAACTGGTTGCTACCCAGCAGCTACAGTGTTAAACCACGTTTCTGCTCCAGCCAGTTTTCACCTAGGACACAGCGGCGATTAAGGTTGTGGGGCAAAAGTCTTAAATTTCAGACTTCCATCCTATAGTGCTATGTGAACAGTTCTCAGCCAGAAGGGTCCTGAGGCCAGGCACCACGTTCCAAACTCACGTCGGGCAGGGCCGGGTACAAGAGCCGAGTCTATTGCGACTTTGTTCTAGTTTCTGTGGTTCAGGTTTGCCATGTGAAAAACAAGTAGCGAGGTTTCTGTATTTACCTAAAAACGATGCCAGCGACTGCAAGGCAATTGGAAAACAAAGATCAACTGTTAAATAGAGGCAGGTTGATGTCCAATTAACTATTGCTTTTGAAAAGGAACACTTGAAGTAACCCCAAGGTGAGTTCATTGGGTCATTAGGGCATCCTACTGCGGTATATAAATAGAGATTTCCCCCATGATTTAAATAAAACAGAGCAGTTGTTAAAACAAAGGTTCAAAAGGCTTTAAATGGCCTTTGGCAGTCTGTGTAGCACGCTCGGTTCTTGTAAGCAATGACTACACGATATTCTCTAGCTGGAAATAAACTTCTAATCCACAGTTTTTAAGAAATAATCACGGCTCTTGGATCACCCTAGTGAGCGTCTCACTGTGACGAAAACAGGCTGTACTTCCATTTTTTAATTAAAAAAGGTAATGGCAAAGATGCATCAGACTGAAAGCCCCTTCAGTTTCAGGCAGGACAAACAGATGGAAAATGGGTATTATCAGCTTAATACTTTCTCTAGGCCTTCTTCCTCTGCATGCACGCTCCCCTATGCAGCTCTTACTGTAGTACTCATCCAGAACGGCTCTCAGTGGCTAGAACAAGAGGACATAGGAGCAGACGCCACTTGGAACACAGTCTAGCTCCAATATACCCTCATCCAGTCCCAGCATACACCAAAAAAATAACTCGAGCTCCCCTCTGCCCTTCAGCCTACTGTGCAGAAGTTAAAAGTTACTTATTAAAATCAAGGGCTCTTGACTTGCAGTAGCTTAAGGGTTATTTTTCAACCAGAGTGGAAGCAACTCATCAGACAGGTGGCAGCTGAACCATAGAACAGGCTGTACTTTGATCTTGGAAGTTGGGAGTAAACATGTACTATTTAATCCAGCATGTGGTCCTTCGAAATAAGAAGCCCACATAGTGACTGATGCTCTTTCCCCAAAGATGACACACTTCAAAGGCAAACAGGCTTCAGCGAAGCAGCAGTGAATGCAAAGGTTGCTCACACGTTAGCAACCCGTTCAGCAAAGACAGATACGAGATGGCGTTGACCTGAACAGCAAGACTCCAAAAACTCAGTAGCAGGAACAATCTCAGACCCACTAAACTCCTGGGATTCGATGCAGGTTTCTTGTTTTGTTAAACTTGATACTGCCAAAGCCCCCCGTGTCCTGTAACAAATTCGCATAGTTACCTGCAAGAGGATCCACAGAAATTTAAGGGGCTTCACGCTGTAACCATCTTTCAGCGCTTGATTGTAGGTTTTGACACTGAAGAACTTTATTAATTGTGAACAGAACTAACATAGCAGGATTATCTTCATTATGTTTTTGATTTAGAGGCTCTTTCACATAAGCCATACCAGGAAGTTGCTTGTCGTCTCTTTCATTTCTCATTTTAACTTCACAACTACAAGGACTTGCGAACGTCCTCGCCTCCCTCCCAAACTACAGCCTTTCTGCTGTCTCCTTAGTCAATAGTTAAACGTACAAAAAAGGCACAAAAATTGACAAAATAGGGCAGGTGCTCAGAAAACCTTTATCACTCCAAATTCTGTTCCCAAGGCGTATAAAACCATAATTGAAGGCTTGCTTTAAAATGGTGTACTGATGTGCCCTGCTCATTTAATACTTGCAGCTAGCCACTTCTTTTTTATTAAAACACCCGATTTCCTCCAATCCACAGCCCTGAAGTAGGTTAGCTATTGTACAGAAAGACCGACACACCCAGCCTGAAGCCCAGCAAAACCACCTGCTCTGCTCAGGCGCAGCGGCTCTGAACAGCAACACACACAGCTCCAGCCACGCAGTTCAGCTAGCACTGGAGAGCGCTGAACTGTAAGACTTGGTTCTTTAAATAATTATATTCAATAACGTATAACTCGGAGCTAACCACATATTTAAAACAAAGACTACAAGAGAAACCAGGTTAAAAAGAACCATCTTACAAAGAAGATGGACAATCTATTAGCCCTTGGCAAGCCAGACAATCATTGTACACAAAACAACAAGCTGTACAAAACTGAAAGGAGATGGCAGCGAGATCTGTGAGGCTTTCTGCCCTTTTATTCTCCTGGTCCAACATGTCTTCTGATCTCATTCCGAGAAATCTTCAAGGTCATGTCAGAACAGCCACGAATCCATCTCCGGTATGTGCAAAATTCAAACAAATTTAGGTACAGGGATAAAACTGCAAAGGTAAAAACAAAGCTAAAGGCCAAGATTATGGGTTAAAATATTTCTTCTGAGTCCAAGAAACTACAGTTTGGGTATCTTTGAAAACATATTCCAAACTTTTAAAACAAGCTACAGTCTTTTTTGACTGATAAAAAGGTTTATTTGTTGAGGAAAACTAACGGAGGATCCTTTCGGTGAACGCTTTCTTTCTCCTTTCCAGTATACTCCCATTTGTTGACAGACTTGTTCACACAATGACTTTCGGTATCTCCTCCACTTCTCACTCTTCCCCATAGTTACTAGCTTTTTTACAGCAAAAACCGTCTTGACTCTCATCCCGCCTTTGACAGAAATTTGACATGGAAGTGGTATCTGTTCAAAAGAAGTTTGAGCTCAGAGATAGGGGAGAGGTATTTAAAACATCTATAAATAGTACACTGAATGCGTTAGGGATCTACTTCCAGACTATGTTACAAACAAACTCTGGTGCCCAAGCCACCATCCTAAGTCACCTATATAAAAGCAGTGACAGGTAGACTCCAGCAAAAGGAGGCAGCTTCTTCCTGACTTCGGAAAGTCTGAATTACCCCTTCCAAGCAAGTTTCCCTGGTTAAGGAAGACCCAAGATCAGCTGCTTTGTCTACAACCCAAAATGCACAGAAATGATATTCGCAAAAAGCCCTTCGGATGGGAAGAGAACAAAGAAAAGGAAGACGTTTCTTAAATGACCAATGCCACACAACGTGGCTTTACACATCTGGATTGAAACATTTTGTTTTGTAGGTACAGCATCTTTTGCTGTGGAATTTCTATCTAGACATCACAATGCTGACTCCAGACAAGCAACGTGACAGAATCCAGTCCAATCCCTAGCCATGACTGTGGTTAGGTAGTCTTGGGTGGTTGGACGGAGGACGACCACGGACTCAGGGAAGTTCTTGGAAAGCGATCCATTTTCAAACCAGTGTTCATAGCTGATCTTGGGTCTGTTTTGGAGATGGAGCTGTTGTCACAACCACAGTGGAAACTGCTTTAGTAGAGCCAGACACTGTTCCCTGCTGGAGATGGGAGGCTGGTACAGTTTGAATTCGAACCTGTTTGAAATGGAAAGAAAAAAAGCTCAACTCGTGTCAAGAACAACCTGGTGACACATTACACTTGCATCGTCCTCTGAAGCGCTGGTAAATTGTTTCTGCTGCAAACAAAAATTCAGTTATACGAAAAAGACCAAGCACCAAAACACATCAAGAACAGAACCTGTCACGAGAAGATCACTCCATCTACTGTTCACATGGGATGGTGGCAAGAGATCTCAAGATTAGAGAGGAAGAAGTAAAAACTAGTTTGAATAAAAACCTACATGTCAGCTGCTTTTACAAGTTTTCAGAAGAAGGACCTGGATCCATTGGATACTTCACTTCGGCAGACTTGTTACTAGCAGCTCTCAATGCAGATTAATTCTTTGGAATTACAGACCAGTAAGTTTCCAGACAGAAAGATGGGTATGCAAAGAAGCAATGTGATTTCTTCAAGAAATGGTGACCCACAGAAGTCAAAGTACAAAGCACTACAAGAAGAGCCAAGTGTACAGAAACAATCCTTCAAGCAGTTGGGACCTTTTCCTGACAGGATTTTTGGGTTTACATTCATTATACTATCAGTGCTTCAAAAATATATAAAAACCATATCTGGATGGAGGGAAGGTGAAGGAGATGATGCACTGCATGTGCTTAATGCAGATCTACAGCCAAGCTGTGTACCTGTGCTTTTTATGGAACCCCATGTATCAAGAGTAAAGTCCTCAGGAGATGTTAAGTCATAAAAAAGGAAATAATATTATCATTCTAGGTGCCGTTACCTGCGTGGCCTGGCCTTGCTGCTGCAGCTGCTGTAGTTGCTGTGCAGTCAGAAAACTCACTGGCTTGTTCCCAGCGATCAGTTTTGTCCCTGCTGGCATCGTAGTTAGGATGATATTTCTACCTAATCCACTGATGCTAAGGAAAGAGAATTGTTGAAAGGTTAGTAAACAGCACAGCAGGCTAGGCCTTTCAGACTCACAAATTGTTCTTCAGTTGCTAGGAGATTAAAGTTACTTATCTAATTTACCAAAGATTTTAAGTAGCGGGGTTTTTTTTCCCCACACAACTGGCAAATACACAAGTGACAAGTTTATGTCAACATTTATCACTACGATAGGGAATTACTTTATCACACGAACTAAACCCTCTAATTCTGGACCGTGCACATCACTGGGTTAGTCTGATCAGACCTGAACACTGCTCAAGGAACGCAGAAAATAGCCAAGCACACAGTGTTCTGCCTTGAAATATTAACTACGGGAGACACTACCAGAATTCATGGAAGAATAAACAAAAAGACTTCAGTATCTGAATGCCAGAGGAATTTTCACTGAGGCAGTTAACACTTCCTTAGTTTCTTTAATAGAGAGATGGCCTCAGATTACACATATTTTTAGGTATGTCACCAGGTTAAGCCTTGCTCAAACACACAGAACTAATCTAATGCTGGTTTCGAGGCAACTAATGTTTTTTCTTCAGTGTATTTGCTAGAACCTACACCTCAGGGCACGTAAACAAAGATTATATTCTCATTGCCAGACACCATATTAATTCAGTTTCTTGCAGCTAATGGACCTATTAACGGACTGCAAGTCTATTACCTCTCTGCTTGCTAGGTCCCCAGGAACCTATTGAACACAGACCTTCCTCAGCCTATTTCTAAAGCAATGCTACCAGATGCAAAATACTCACTTGGCCCCAAGGTTGCCCTTGATGATGGGGGCAGTCACCACACTCTTGCCTTTCACTGGCTGGCTGATCACTGACAGAGGCACTGTTATTCGTGCTGGTAGTTTACCCTAGAGAAGTTGAAGAACACATGAGGAGCCGCGGGGAGTTCAGCAGAGAAACTGCTTGACACCATGCAATTACCACTCAGCTTGCTTTTTAGGAGTCCTGGGAGTAGAAACCAACAGCAGCTTTGCTGATGAAATCTGTGCTCCATTTCAGGCTCGTTAAAATTCACCTCCATCTCATTCACTTCACAGCTGCCTCAGCCCTGAAAACCCGCATCATCATCTTTGCACCACAGTATTTCTCTGGGAAGGCTCATTGCATCCATCCATGACTCTTACCCTGAGGAAGCTCTGGTAATGTCGATTAGCTTATTCAGCTTTCACGATACAGTTTATGGTGCCTTCAGCTTTGGACATTAAAATTGTATTAAACGGGGAATTTGGTAAAAAAGTTAATACAAATAACACGCACTTCTAGTTCTGACACCATGCCAAGGGAACTTATTTCAGAGGTGTGGGGCAAGACGCTGAGCTGCAAGAGGTAGGACTTTTAGATAAGCAAAGTTTATTTCATTCACTCGCAACAGGAGGTAAGGGAAGACATATCTGACTGCTTTCTGGTCATTCAGCATTTCGCTACAATTCCAACATCATGAAACTAGTTGCGGACCCACATTCTACAGTACTCAATTTGAGCCTCCGTGGATGTAAAGAGAAGTTTTCAGACCTAAACCATCAGTACATTTCAGCATTCCCCTTTCTCACCCACCTCCAGAAAAAGTTTAGCATTACTTACTGCCTGGGATGTAGATACTACTGTGGTGCTGACGGGGACCTGCCGCACAGCAGTGGCTCCTGTGCCTATAGTTATGGGAGTCCCAGCAGCTCCCGAGGCCACAGCAACTGCTTTCGACACTGTGGCACTCATGGTTGGTAAAGAGACAGCTGAGGTATGGACTGTGCCGGGCACGCTCACTGCTGAGGAAGAGGGCACTTGCTTAGCATGAGTAGCTACAGTAATAGTCTGCCCAGCTTTGGGCGGCATCACCCCCAGCCCCTGCACGATTCTTATAGTAGCAGCCGGCTTGGCCTCAGTGGATGCCACCGTAGTTATGGCTTTGCTCTTCTGATCCGCCACAGTCATGCCCAGAGCAGGCATCAGTCGGAAAGCGGAGCCTGTTGGCTCTGCAGTCTTTAAGTCAGGAGTCACTTTAACCACTGTGCTTCCAGCTGGGCTGGAAGAAGCAGAAGTGGCCGTGCTAGTCTTGGCTGGAGAATCAGCAGTCTGCACAGGATTGGATGTCACGTGCAAAGTTGCAGAGATGCCTTTCCCACTAGCGCTGCTTCCCGCAGCTGCTGTGAAGAGGTCCTGAGTCAGTTTGACAGTAGTGACTTGAGATTTGGCCAGCGTGGCCATCATGTCCGGGGTGATACGGAGCACAGTCTGTCCCTTCGCATCGGTGGTGATAGAGGACGGGGGCAGGCGCAACACATCCTTTCCTTGGATCCGAAAATTGGTCGCCGTGAGTGGGATGCCACTTCCAGGCTGGGTCTTCATGCCAAGTTGTCCTGTAATAGCCACCTGGAAGAGATCAGAGAAACGGCTGTATCAAACCAGGACGCAGTCCAAGGCACGGTCAAAGTAAAACTTCCCAACAGGATGTTTGCTCCCATCAACATTGAAGCGGCATGATGCTAGCACTCAGTACACTACTGAAAACAGTTTTGGTTGCGCATCAGATGGCATTCCCAAAACCATATAAGGTATGAAATACAAGATGAATGAAAATGAGATCAACATCTGAAGATGGTTAACCTTGGACTAAGACATCTTTTACCTGGATGTGAAAACAGGGCTCAAATACACCAAAACCAGCCACTGCCTAAATCTGTATGGTCAATAACTCATACAGCATTACAGCTCGCTACAGTTTTCATCACCTTTTCACATCTGCATATCACGTCTGTCACAACAAACAGGAAACGACTGGCTCGTGGAGCCCAGTTCCTTGTCTCCCCCTCTCTCTCACCTGCTTGATGATATTCTGGCCAGCTACATTCTGGATGACAGTGGTAGAGGAGGTGCTTGTAGCAGAACTGCCTGGAGAGCTGGTTACCGGCTTTACAGCAGGACTGGGCGCTGCAGACAGTCCTGTCACAGTGATGCCCGTCTGTCCCGTCACGGAGCTTCCTGGTCTTTGCACCTGCACCGGGCTGGTTTGAGCTTTTACCGGCAGAGTCATCACAGCCTACAGAAAGACACAGAGGCAGCCTATGAGCAGACTAACACAATACTAACAGACTAATAATTTACTCTTTTTGTCTCGTGCCTTACAGCTTGCAAGTTCTATGGACTTTTTACCGTAATGCACAATTTAATGGTGCCACATAAATAGGCAATACGGAGGAAAAAAGGAGCACGGAACAGTATTATTTATGCACAACTGCTTCTATGCTCCTGCCCTGCAGTTACTGCATGTTCCAAGTGAGCAAGTAATCCCTGTGCACCACACTGAAATCCTAGAAGAAGTCGGATTAGAAGTCAGAGCTACCCCACCGTTTCCACGCAGCCAAACTCACCTGAGGGAGCACTTTGGTTTGCGTGGCTGTAGCTGGAACGCGGATTTGAGGCACTGACGTAGGTTGCTGCTGCTGGGTTACCACCGGGGCTTGCTGAGACACGGCTGGGAGGCTGGACTGGGCAGTGACCACCCGGACCTGCGGCAGTCCTGAGGAGGTGGTATGACTTACCACCCGGGTGGGAGGCGGCTGCGGCCCCGGCTGCGTCTGTGAACTCTGAGCTGTGGAAAGCAACGTCCCAAGCTGGGGCATGGTAGGGGATGATACCAGAAGAACACTACGGAAAAGATAAAGCCAGTAGGTCAGCAAAGACGCAGATGACTGAGAAAGAACCAGTAACATTCACAAGCGATGTATGAGACAGAAGAAATACCTTTGGCTGGGTTTTGCTGGCTCTGATCCAGCACTAGATACACTCTTGCTAACCACAGACACTGGTGGGGGTGAAATAGGCGTTGCTGGTAATGCTGGTGCAGTTGGTGTCACGGGAGTCACGGGAGTTGGTGGCATGCTGGAGTCACTCAGGCTCAGCTGACTGGGCTCGGATGTGCTGCTGGGGAGTGCTTTCACAGAGCTCTCCTTGCTACTAGACTTCTGCAAAGAAACCATGTCAAGCATGAAGGTCTTCACAAAAACTGGGTTCGACTGCTGCACTCTAGAGAGCGGGCGGAGCACTTTAAGCTGAGTTCTGTACGGTTATGAATGATGCCCCGGTGCTAAATCCTGAAATCACAGATGACTGGCTGTCTGCCTTCCTCAGCTGCAGCCACAAGTGGGCTGGTGCATCTGGCTGCTCCTGTTCTCAGGGAAACGTGCATCTCAGCAGTGACAAACATTCACAACATGCAGATCTCCACCTTGGTTAATTTGCCAACAGCAACTACTTTAGAGATCGTTGATATCAATAACAACAGCAAGACATCCGAACCCTGACAGCTTCAGCACAGCAAGGGGGAGAGCAGCAGATATGTTCCACACACTGCTACAGATTAAGGTCAAAACTAGATCTGAAAGACCATCCCTAAGATAGGGAGCACAAACGAATTCCATTAATCTTTCTTCTGAGATTAATAAGGATAACAGTGGAAGCTGGGAGGTGTAAAAGTCCCCTCTCTCCCTCTTTATTTTGTGCACTGGTGCTAGACTAACACCGACATTCACAAACGTAATGAACTGGTAATGCAAATAGGTGGCAATTTTCATCAGCCACTATGGATGCAGAATTTATGGATTAAGTTAAGCCTGTATCTCCTTCCCAATCCCCAAAGCATCTGTGCAAACCTGTGTAAAGAGATTTACCATTTTAGCCGGGGGTTTTGGCTTCTGCTGAAGAGCTTTCTTGGCCTTTGCAGCAGCAGCTTGAGCCTGGTGGATCCGTTCTGCAAATACAAATTAATGGTTAGAGCTCCTGAACGCAAGCAAACTCATTTAAGAAAGAGGCCAATTCAGAACTGTACGTTCATCTTCAGACAAGAAATCAAACACACGTAGTCATGCAATAGAGCCAAGAAAAAGATCAAGTAGAGTTAGCCAAAAAGGCTGAAAATAAGACACATAAGAAGCTGTGAATGTACATACATCTGCAGTTCTTGTACACAGGATGCTATAGTTCAAACAAATACTTCAAACTCACACACTGCTCTTATGACTGGATTTAAGTGCTGATGGGCTAACATTAGCAAACTGACTAGAGAAAAAAGCTAGACTGACAAATTAATGTTCATATCCAGCTGGACTGAAGAAGCTCAAGAGATTTATAAACATTTTCAATTCTTAAGATATCACCAAGCCAGGCTTACCGAACTCTTCCTCGCTCCTGTCCCGGTGCAGGTAGATCCACAACTTGCGTCCAATATCATATTTCACACAGGGATCCTTCTCATAATGTAATCGATCCAAAGCACCACTAACAACAGTATTAACCTGAAAAGTTCACAATTCACAGAATTACAAGACGTCCCTGGTTGGGCTAGCCAAAAAGTCACGAATAGAAAAGTAATCCTATTTGGCATAAAACCTGAGTAAGCTGCTAGCAATCCATTCAAGTAAGAACTGACTGAGAGCAGATGTTGCAGCACAAGATGCTGTTTGCCACCTTGGATTAAATGGAGCTTCCACCAAAGCTGAGCACTCTGAAAACTGTTTCTGAATCTAAAATGTGAGCAGATATATGACACACTGTTAATTCTGTGGCTTTTCTAGCTGTTTTTTCACCATCCAGAGTTCGGTGCAGATTTGCAGCAGCTCACCAGAGTAGAACTCTCATTTGCCAGTCAAAGCAGCACAAAAAATTATTGGGCCTCAGCCACTGAATACTGCCCGGGTCCATTAGAAGAACCTGTTTGAAGTTAGACATGGCATCCAACTTACTTGAGCACTTGTGACATCGGGAGCTAGGAACTGGGAATCTTTAAGCAGCTCACAGATTTCAGCACGAGTTCCTTCTCCATTAGGAAGGCGAGCAGCAGCATCACGAACTGAAATACAGAATCGGAGCTTAAACTTCCAGCCATAACTAGGTAGCTGTGTTCAAGTACTTCAGCAGATACGTTTCTGTATGGGTCTCTTACCCCTGCTCTCATAGTGCCTACTTGCTCACTAAAATCTAGCCCCCGTGATCCCTCAAGAGATAGGAGCAGAGATTATAAAAGACCATTTTAAAGTACGTCAACTGTGCCGGCTTTGTGCTAGGAGTGATGAACTTGGGGAACAGCACTGAACCCCAGAATGACTTCGCAATGCCCCAACTTCACAACCGTGTACTGAAGCCACCACTCTCTGTTTTCCACTTATCTGAGCCTTAGCTTCAGCCAGCCCCATGGACTCTCCTCTCTATTTCCCATCTTCTCTCAGATCAACAGCAACATACGGATGCCTTCTTTTCTAGTTATTCCTCCTCCTTGCATTTCATCACCTCTATTCCATATAATTTATTTCTTCTTCGCTTATGTCATCCCAGTCTGCCCGCCTTTTCCCTTTATAATGTAGATCCCTAAAGTCATTGTTTGGGGGGGTTAGGGGAGCCCTTTTCTCTTTTAAAAAAACATTTTTGGCCGTCACCTTACCAAGGGACAAGATGGTGACATATGCTGGTCTGTCCGAGCGCAGGAGAGAATGCTCTCGGGCTTTGTTTAATGAGGTTTCCTTGTCAAACACCCCCTTCACAGGACCGACAACTGACTCAAAGCCATGCATACGGAAAGTGAAAGCCTTGTGGGGCTGGCTGTAACGGTAACGTTCCTGTATTTGGAAACAAAGAGGACTGAATTTAGCAGGAAACATACAGTGCAAAGTCATAAAGCTTGTGCTACATTTATATTATAACAGAAGTTATTATCATTCTCCAGAGAACGTTTCTTTTAAATTAAAGGCTCAAACACTGCTGTATAAACCTTTCTTGGATCAAGACAAGCACGAACTACTTCAAGCAGAATACAAAGCACCACCTAACCAAAGCGTGCAGGTGCAATCCAGCAGGTTCATTGTTAAGCAGCTGCACAGACTAGAGAGGTGCCAGAGGTACACTTTCTGCCCAGCAAACACCCCTTCCCCCAGCAACAAGAAGCCCTTTCTTCCTCCTCTAATCTGGCAAAAGAGAGATTTCCAAAATTTAACCTGGATATTCTACCACGCACACAGCACGCGTACCCAGGGAGAAGAACTGTCATCACGTGCTTACCCTATAATACACGCTTGCATCTACTACAGACAAGATAACTAAGCGTACGGGTGCGCTTATGGCCACTTGTCTTGTGCTGGTACTCATACATGCCCAAAAAATACAGAGACGAGTCATCCTCATGTGCTGGGGGATGGCAGAGGAGATAGGAAGGCTGGCACTACCAATTTCAATTAGTTTTGCCCAATACCCGTTGGAACTACAGGCTGAAGTAAGCAGCCAGGCTATATTGTTAGCAAGTTTTATGTAAGGCCAAGATACCTACTTCAAGGCAGAAGAAACATACTAATTCTTTACATTAACCAAGTTTGTGTAGAGTATAAGACTGCCATCCCGTACAAATTCTCTTGTTTTAGCGGCCAACAGTTTCAACACGTGTGTTTAAAATTAATTCTTACCTGCTCCTGAAACACACGCTTCTCCTCTCCAGTGCTTGGTCGGACTACATAGTCAGTTCTTCTGAAACAAAGGTCACCATCAGTTCTGAGCAACAACAAGCCCCCAAGAGTCCCAAAGAACATCCCAAAGGAGTATTCACCTCACCCTTTCTGCAAATTCTCCTGAACAAATTCTGAAAGCATTTGATAATATAAATAAGTCCTGCAGAGATCTTAAAATACGCACTATGCAATCCCTGAAGGTAAGCTAGGACTGTAAATAATCTAGTTATCAGGACCTAAGTTAGGTTACAGGTTTGGTCTGATAATATATGTGAACTTGGAGAAAAATCAGTTGACTTTGTGAAGTCTAGTTACTGCATTTATAAAAGACTATCAAGTTCCCTCCTGCCCCGTGATGCAAACTTTTTATTTTAACCAACCAGCCGTTCAGATCCAGAGGCACAAGGACCAAACTTCACAGCTTTAGCATGCACTACAAAAGCTTTCAAGCAGTATTATATACTTACACTCTGGGAACTGGTGTTGTGGCATCCGAGCTGTCTTCATTTTCCTACCGAAAAACAGAGAAATGTCAATGTTGGATATAACTCAGTCAGGTTTTCTGCTGCTAGAAGGTGATCTTTTCTGACTCACTTTGAAAAAAGTCTGGTCTTTGGTCTCCAACCAGAGCTGAAACAGTGCTGCCAATTCCTTCTCATGATCTTGGCAAGAACCTAGTCCAAGGAAAAATACGAAATAGAAGTCCTTTATTTGTTATGAAGCCGGCTGCTTGAACTTCCCAGTCATCTCCTACTCCCTTCCTCCCTCTATGCATCACCAGTCACAAGGCATCTTCCACACTTCACAGACGCTCCAATTTCAGTACTTGAACACAGCCAGGCTTAGGAAAGGGCTAAAACCTAGTTACTCTCCGGTGTCGGTACAAAGGACAGTGCTTCAGCTCCTGGCATAGCGGGCAAGATACTGTTTGAGAGACAGCCAGCTGATACTTGCAGATGGTTCCCACCCTCCAAAGCAATCCCAGTCACGGAGTCCATGAGCAGAAACACATGCCTACATAACCTCCACCAAAGACTGTGAAAGGGACCAGAGGAATAGCTTCCTGACTCCAAATCTCTGCCAGTTTAAGCCTGCAAATACGATCGCTAGAATCACTATAGTTCAGAATGGAAAATTCTGCCTAGTAGCTAAATGAATGAACATAAACACAAGACGTCTGTAATGCAGTCAGTATGAGCCTGGGCACATTGCTCATCAATTTGCTCTTTGGTTCCCACTTTTAAAAATGAGAAAAGTATCTGTTTGCTCCACAGAGAAGCTTAATTCATTTGTAATTGTAATAATTAATAATTATGCTGAATAAGTGGAAGGTATGCTCTGCAGAAGGGAAAATATGGAGGTGTCCAGACAGATTTGATATGTGACATAAACATGGTTAGGTCAGCAACATAAAGATATACAGCCCACTGCCTTTGCTCACTTATTCTCTGTCTGCTGCTGATACTAATGTCTTGTGAAAACCTCGAATCCAAAACCCATCTTTGCTCGGATAAAAAGAAAAGAAAAGGCCTAACCAATGAATTAACAGCTCTGTTTGTCCTTCCCTCTGGGCTGCAGCAAGCTGAAAAGTAAAGCCCTGCAGAAAACAACAAACCTTGACTATAGTAAAAGTCATAGAAGAGCAGAAGATACTCACCAAGCAATTTCCACTGCTGCGTTTTTTCCTTGAATTCAACAAAAGGTGAGAAGCTGGAAGGAACATCTACAATGAAAAATGTGCATGTCAGAGACATCATACAATCGTCCGACCCCCAAAATCCTACTGTTGTAATGCCAGCTGTTGAGTTAGACTCGTAATGACAGATAAAGCATTGCAAGTGATTATGGAAGTGCATCTCTAAATTGATACTCGCCCAAAAGGAAGGTAAGCATCTCAGAGTAACAGCGCACGCACAAGAAAAGAACAGAACAGGATAACGAGTCTTTCATCTATAGCCTGTCAGGTGAGATCCTGTTCGTGCTGTGAGGCACCAGGAACTGGTACGATACGGTGACTATTCCTGGGCTCACGGGAAGCGAACTCAGGATTTACAGTATTCACCAGCTTTACGGAGAACATTAAGTATCCATGATGCGAAGGCCGCTACAATCTACGCTGTCTCTCCCTTTAAAACTTCCCACTAAGCAAATGAGAACCACAGAATAATTTAGTTTGAAAGGAACGTCTGAAGCTTAGCTGGTCCAAGCCCCAAGTCAAAGCTGGGCCAACTTCATATTTCCAGTGGATTGCTCAGGGTATCGTCTAGTTTATTTTTTATCATCTCCGGACAATCACAACATCTTCACGACAGGAAGAGACTAATTTCTTCCTGCTTCAAACATCCTGCCTGAAGCGCATGATCTGAACAGGAGAAACTGTCTGTCTAGAGGCAATTTCACACACGTTTTCACATACGTGGGAATCAAGCTGGGTCTTATCTACTATCCACATGGAAAACAAGTCTACCACAAATCAAGAAACATAAGCCGTAAAGCCTATCACAGAAACACTGTCAACAATATAATGATTTATTGTAGTGATGAATTAAAAGTTTATTTGAGCTATAATATAAACTAGAACTGAGGTACAAGCATCACTAGTATTTTTAACAGCCATTCTTACCTCTGCTGTCACCTGTCAGGTACTGCAAGGCAGGCAAAACCAGTTCAGACCAGTTAGAGGCAAAGGAGAACCAATTATTTAGTGCGCTGGCAGGAGAAGATTGCCAATCTAGAACTTTATCTTCAAGCTTAAAAGGAAAAAGAAGTATTCTATTAAAGATCTCACACTTTAAACTATGACTGTTTCAATGGAAAACAAAAGAGCTAAACATATCCAGGGGACAAAAAGATTTTTATCTATGTAGAAAAATCACCTGACTTTTTCAAGTAACCATAACATGGTATTTCAGACAAGACACCAAAAAGAGGAAAAACCTTCCCCGCCATCTCTGCCCTTAATATATAGAATATGCCTAACCATGACCTAAAGAAGAGGTACGGAAACACTTACAGACTTAACTGACTAAATTTAGGAAGCATGTTAAAACCAGAATGTGGCACGCACTCCCAAAGGGTTTAATTTCTGTAATACGTAATCTACATCTTAATAGAATTTACAGCAGGACAACTCTGGAGAAAAATCACTATTACATAGCTATAAACCCCTCCATCCTCTAATTTTGCTTTCTGCAAAGATTCCTAGATAAGTGGGTGGTTCCTTACCACAGAAAGAGTGGCAGGTCCTTCCAGAAACAGTATCTCCAAAAGAAGGAAAAAGAAGCTGGAAGATATTTCATTTATTCCAAGGCATGGCTTCATCTCTTCAAGAGGTCTTCAAATGAAAGAGAACACAAGCAGAATAAGTTCCCCGAGTAAGTATTCACCTTCATAGACAAAGATGAACACCACACATTTCACACATCCCAAGCTGCAAAAAACCAAAGGCAATGACCTTTGCATGTGCCTTCCATTCTTAGCTAGCAGCAGAATTTTGCAACAGCAGGTCACAGCTAAGATGCTTTACCCCGTCAAGGGTGGAAGAGCCAGACCCAGCAAAGACAGAGCTAACTACACAGCTCTACAAAAGTCCCGCAGAAATCTGAGCTGCAACATTTGTTGCTCTCTCCATCCGTGCAAAGCGTTCAGGGCCCTTTGAAGCACTTACTCCTCTTTGACAGATGACAGAGGGATGGGGGAAGGATCCTGAGACATTGGTGGGATTCCATCTGCATTACTAAGAGAGTCAGCCAAATCTTCCACCTCGGATTTAATAATCTTCAGCTTTTTTTTCTTCTTATCTTCCTTTTCCTTCACCTTTTTCTTAAGGGTTGCAAGGTCAAATAATGCTTTAGATAGGATAAAAGGGAAGAAGAATAATGAGAAAAACTTCCTACCATATTTCATTGAGAATCATAAACTAACTATATATTTAAACGTATATTCAGAAATGTGGGTAGCGAGCACTCATTCGCCACCAGTTCGCTCCATCCTCCCAGTCATTTCCATGAATCTTTATTTTTCCCCTCAACACACTCTGTTTTAAGAGAAAACCTCTAGTTTTTAAACCAACGTATATGAAATTAGAAAGGCAAAGGTGACTGCTTAGAGCAGAGATACAAATTAACTTTCATCGATTAGTTGGAAGCACCTTCAGTGGAAACTGGAGTCGTCTGTCAGCAACCGAGATGGAACGACTCGCAAGCCCAGAGTGGTTAGCCAGCTATGTGAAGAGCGAAAGGGTACAACAATCTATCGAGACCACCTTCATCCTTAGCTTTTCACACACACACAGGATACCCTATATTCATGCAGCGCACAAGTACCGTGTCCAAGCCACTGACCTGCTAAGGAACCTTTCCTGCCAGCATTTACTCGAGTCATAATGTCCTCAAGAGTCAGGTCTGTCGTCACTAGATCAGGGTGGTCCTACACAGGACAATGGGAGAGAAATTAAAATTGGGAAAGGACAAAGCGTTAAGATAGCAACAAGGGTACAGAAGATAACCCAAGTACTGAAATGCCCCAAACTTATCCGGGATCAGCTTATAAAGTTATTTACTGCAATAAAAGTCAGGAACGCTTCTAACGCCAATATCCCAAATTTTGTCTCTCCAAAACACATCACTAAAATTACAAAATCCTTCCACACAGATAAGCAGAAACAGGAGTTGCATATATACGCTGACAATTAAATACAGCTTACGATAAAGGGCTGAAGGGTGGCTGCACACAAAAAAAGCAGCAATCATGCCATCACCCAGAAGGACCCTGAACTTTACGGCTAACAGGCAAAAGACTTATAGATAAAATGTAGTCCCACCCCCCAGACTCCTTGACATCTTACAGGTTGACGTTTTCTTTTCTCATGGTGCTTCTTCAACATCATCTTCAAATCACTTTCCCCAAGTTCTATCTTGTCTGCAACGAAAAAACATTCAGAGATCATTTGCACCGTTTTCCATTATTGTTACTTTACAGACTTCTTAGAATGCCATTTTCTATCCATTCCCACTTTCAACAATCTCCAAATTTCAACAACTAAATTTTCCTTATTTGAATTTCATTCTTTTCATCAACCAGTTTATTTCAATACTTTCTTCCTTGGGTCATCAGATTGCATTGCTGATGCAAGTATGGAAGTGAAAAGAAGTGAGAACCAGCTGTGCTGCACGAAGGGTTTGGACTTGATCACAGTAACCTTAGGAGGGAACCCTCGGCACATACACCAAAATATTTCAAACTGGACTATGCTCATGCTTCACCTGTTAAAGGCAAAATATAACACGAGAAATGAGTAGTATTACACAAACTGTAGACCCTTGTGTTAAAATACTAGCCTTCCAAGGAGAACAAGATTAAATAAACTGTGAGAAGAGCCAACTGTTTTGGAGACAGCAAAAATGAAGCACTACAAGATTTCCCATCAAACAACAGATTTTCAGACTGATTTCTTGCAGAGCCTCAAAGTAATTCTCACCTCTAAACCCGTACCAACCCCTAGTTTGGTTCTCACCTGCTGTTTTCATGTCCAAGGTTGACAATGTGGGGATCACTCTCAGGGGAACTGGTGGACTCGGACAACGTGCTGGAGAACTTGGAGGCCAGGAGCTTAGATCTAAAATAAATAAATAAATAAATTTATGTCTGCAAGACCTAGCACCAATCTACATAATTCTATTGCCCCCTGTTCATTAGATCACAGACAATAAAACTGGAGTCCAGTTTCCATTCTTCTGTCAAAAACACTGTCCCCACACGGAAAATTTGTCTTTCTCCATTCACACCTCAAGTCCTTAGTTCAGTCCAGGGCATTACCTTCTTCATCAGAAGACAAGGTAGTATCTCCACACTCCTCTTTCACTTCCCTCAGAATCTTCAAGTAGCGCCGATGTGTCCGTCTGTCTCGTTCTTCTGTGTCATACGTCGGTGAGAAGTGCTTTCTCCTTAGGGTCATATCAGGGCCTCCTTTCCTAGCTAAATCCAGCAAGTACTGGAAGAGGACATACGTGCGATGTTAGCTATCTCAGCTACAGCTCTGAACAGATAAGCTCAACTCACATACTTTCAGCAAGTTTAATGTTCGGAGCTGGTGCGGTAAGCACCTCAGTTCTTTATAAAGGAACCCTTACCAAGTATCGGTATCTGCCATATATGCGATTTTAAAACCAGCAGTTTAGACCACCATTTAAAGCGGGGGGAAAGCAAGAAGGGATCTAGTAAGAAATTTCTGCACCTTCATCTCCATATACAATACTTCACTGTCATTTTGTGTGGACTATTGAGAAAACCTAACCGTTGATTTGAGATCGATTTGTGCAGTTTCCATGCCAAATACGTTAACACAAACATGGAAAACTGTCTCTTTTGAAGAAAACATTTTACCCCTTACGACTACAGAGGCAATAACTTCTTATACACTTCTGTATTCTTTTCCCCATATCACTGTCATGCGTTTTATAAAGACAGACGTTCATCCATACATCCCGTATGTTTCAACGTCTAAGCTTAACGAAACTATAAGCGAGCAAGTATTTGCAACGAACGCATTTCAGTTGGCAGCAATTAGCTGACAACAGTATCCACAGAGGAAGACTTCATTGGGGATTTACAGGCATCAGAATAATTTTTTGAATCTATCCTATACCCGTTTTGTACCTATTCTATACCAGCCCCCAATGAAGCTGGGAAATTCGCACAACTACATATTTAGCAACCTTACTTGTTTCACAATGATGGAAATGGTAGGAAATGAAGGCAGAAGGACTTGTTAACAGGGCAGTAAGGTGTAAAGGGGCAAATGCAGGAAGCGAGGGACAAGGTGGGCATGGAAAAAAGACACTATGCACAAGTGAGATCTACGAGAGTTTCAAAACTTGAAATTTGCAAACATAACAACTTTTCTAGTGCTCTCATATTATAGGGACCACTGGAAAACCAGAAAAGCAGCATTCATTAAAGGAAAGACCTCTGAGAACTGCAAATGCACAAACACCAAGAGACTCTGTTATAAAGACAACCTATTCGTTACAGAACGCAAGAAAGCGATGACTGCGCCCCGAAGACACTCACATTGCGGGAAGCGAGGATCTGCTTGAGCAGTCGGTAGAAGTACTGCTGCTGAGAGCTCAGGTAGCGTTTGTACTGGGACTTAAAACAGAGCTGCCGGTATTTCACAACTTCGGGATTAAAGTGTCCATCTGTAAGAAAGAGGTAGAAACCACTTCAGTTTTCATCAACCGCTAGTTGAGAAGCCAGAAAATACACAAAGGTTTATTACGCTCACTGACCCCGGAAGAGCTTCTGGGCAATGTGCAGTGGATTTCCAAAACGGAAGTTTTCACCACTGAACAACGCAGAGATGAGTTTGTTCTGATGCTCTCGGTTGTTTTCAGGGAAGTGAGGCAGGAATTTTTTTAGGTGGTCTTGCTGCGCATCTGTCAGCACCTCCTGCCACGTAGACAAGCTGACAACTTCAAAGAAGATCTCAGGCTAAAGAAAGCAAAAAATGATAGTGAAGGAAACACATCCACGTCCTTGACAATTTTCTAGCCCTGAAGGCTTTCTGGGGTGAAATAACACAAGTCAGGAGACAGCGTCTCACCAAATGCAGAAAACCCAAATACAGAAAACAATAGAGCATAGAGGGTAAAGGTGAGGAAATTAACGATGCTATTAGCAATAAGAAAATAAATTCAAAACTTGCAGCAAACAAAAGCTTCTCAAAGGCATGTTTAAAATCAGAGAGATTGTTATCTAGAAAAAGAACATAACGGAACAGTTTTAAAAGGCGTTTTCCTGAGATTAATCAAAGCCCTTTTTGACACCTTTTCCAGGACAGTCAGAAACATTTCCCCTCTTTTCAGTTTGCTCTGTAAGGCCCGCACAGGGAGTTAAACATACTGTTTATCAAAGCTCTGAAAAAGTAAAGCGTCTCAGCACTACTCACGTCCTCCAGAAGGTCCTCAGGCAGGCTGACTCTGGTGGTACCTAGCATGCAGTCCTCCATGATGCGTGTGCCATTTCCTTCCCCGCAGGGTCCCAGCTCCAGGGGGTCCGTGAGCATGTGGTCCAGAGAATCCATTCTTCACCCTCTCCCGCTCCTGAACAACAGCAGCAAAACCCTCAACAACTGAAAATCCCAAACCCAGATACGTCCCCAGCTGAGGAATGACTGAGAAGCCACGTTTGATGAAGAGGTTGTTTAAAAGGGATCGGGCCGTGAGATATGTAAGATATTACAGCGTTAATTTACCGTTCAATCGCAGCAGAGAAGAACGCTTTTCTGGACAGCATGTACCATGCCCCAGCACAGGCAGACTGGAAAGCCCAGGTGACCCATTTCACCTCACTTCCCAGCGGCAGGAGGTGGTGTCAATAGAGCTAAATACCGTGAAAAACTACATCTAAATCCGAAAAGTGGTTTTAACGTGCAAAACCAAACCGCGGGTCTAAGGTAGGATTACCTCTCAGGTTGAAATTTGCAGTTATAACTGGGCCAAGAGGCCTGTTCCCCTCAAGCATTATGTGGAACTGCTGTGCAGCTCTGGGCTGGGAGGAAAACGCATGAACCACGCGGAATAAATTAACAGGGGAAAAAAAAAAAATCAAAATAGGGTCGGACAGTAAGAAACCACAGAAAAACAAACTCATTTCATACCCGCTAGCCTGGCTCTGGGCGTGACACCGACAGCGCTTCCCCGCTCCCCCGTTCGCGGAGGTGAAGGCAGCCCGAGCCCCCCCCGGCCAGGCCGCCCCGGAGCGCTGGAGGTCCGCCGCCGGCTGCGAGGGCGGGGAGCCCCCCGGAGGTAGGCGGCGCCGCCGGCCGCTGCGCGCTGAGGCGCCGGGCGGCCCCGGGGCCCAGGGCCGCTCCCCACAGCCCCGGCGGCGACCGCTGAGGCCGGGGGGGGGGCGGGAAGCCCCCGCACGCTGCCCGCAGCGGAAGGCGGAAGGCGGCGGCCCCTCGCTGCGCCTGCGCGGTCGCGTTCTCTCCGCCGCGCCTGCGCAGTGCGCATCTCTCCTCAGGGAGGCGGCGGGCCTTCCCCGCCCTGAGGCGACGGCGCCAGGCAGGCGGGAGGCGGCGGCGGTGGGGGCTTTCTCCTTGTCGCGACAAGACACGTTTATAACCCCGTGTCCCCCGTGAAGAGATGAGTCAGCACCAGTATTTTTTTTTTTTAAAAAGAGAAAAAGATTTATTAATTTCGGGGTATTTTTTACACCTGCCAGGTTGCACGAGACTATGAACACGATAACAGTCACTGAATGTACAACAAACATACACAATTAAATAAGAGAAGGGGCAGAGCAAAACAGCCCGAGCAGTCCAAGAGGTGCAAATTCAGGGTGCTTTTTTTTTTCTCTCTCTCTCTCTCCAGGAAAATACAGATTTGGACCCAAAACGCCTCCAAGGAACAGGCCTAGGCTGCGGAAGAGCCTGCAGCGATGCCTGTCTGAGAGGCAACTGAGAGGACTCCAGAGTTAAGCTCCTGTGGGACACGATGTGAGAGAGATCTTTGGGTTGCTCTGGTTTCAAAATAATAATAAATCCTATACCTTCTGCACTGCAGAAATTGGAAAAAAAAAATCCATGCAAACTGTTGTCTTTCTAGAAGCAGGCCCCGCCACCTGTGCAATCAGTGTAGTTCCTTACTTGGGAAGGAAAATTCATGGTACTTCAATTTCCAGGGTCGCTTCTCTCACAACAGGGCATTCGTTAAACTTGGGACACCGTGAATCGCTTAATGCAGGTACTGAGTACACTGCTGTTGCTGTGGGACAGAGTAGAAACTTTGATAAGGATGATCTGAGTTCAAAGAGGCTGTTTTACAATTGTTTTCTGGAACATGTAGTTTTCAGCTTTAAATAACTGATACAAGTGTCATTCTGTGATCCTTTCCATCGAAGGTGAATAGAGCAAAATATTTTTTAAACGCCACATCTGCGATACCATTAAGGGGAAGAAGTTTGATCTTCATCTGTTAAGACTACAGGCCTTTCAAGACTTCAAAATTGCTCCTTGTAGGGCAGTATCCACCTGGAATATTCCATTTCCAAGTCTCCTATTTTCCTCTACTTATACCCTTTTCTGCCTTGTTATTAAATAATCTAGCAGCCTGAAGAAAGCCAAGACAAAAATCTCTCTTCTCTTCTCCCACACCAACAACATCGCAACACCCAACATCGTAATTCAGAAGCCCTCAGCAACATGACTTCAAGTGAGTCAGGGGGCACTGTAGTCGGTTGGCCACGCTGCTGAAGTGGATGGGCTCCCAAATCTGCCGAATTTAAAGACGCTCATCGCTGCACGTGACTAAATGGGAGCTCTGGTCTTCATTAACTTCACCAATCTCGTTAATGCCCCAGTACAGTGGGACAGCACGAGAAGCAAAATCCCAGGCACAAATTAATCCACTTTTTTTGGCAAGTCACTTCAAAGCTACCTCAAAACAGTTTGAGCTGGCCAGCGTTTTCAATCTGATTTATTTTACCCCACACGGTCACTATTTCCACACCATATTAACAGATACATTAATTACCAAAGCAATACCTGCTACAAGGCTTTGCCCGCAAGTCACCAGACTTCCTCTTGGCCAGTCTGAGTGTGAAGTTCTCTCACGTCTAAGAGCTTTAACTGCATAAGGCCCGATACCACAACCTGTAAACATCTGTAGCGCTTACTCGCACGGGTAATCCTTCTCTAAATCTGTGGGAGTACTTACAGAAAAGAGTCCCGCGTTCACACTCGGTGCAGCACAAGAGAAAAGGAATAATAAAAAAAAACCACAAACAACCTCTCTCAGTTCTTCAGTCTCAAGGGCTGTTAAGACAAAACATCCTTCTTTGCTTCTGTTTTATAAATAAATGTATTCTGCTACGCACAGACATTCTGGGGTGAGTTTTCAAGCAGAGTGAAAGGAGGTTTAGACATACACAGTATATCCCATCTGGAGGCAATGGAGTTGTGGTCATATTTTTGCGAAGACCAGAATGCATTAAATAACCAACCAACCAGACTTGTGAAGGAGAATTATGTAAGAAAAAAAAAATACACTGCCTGAAAAGATAAACCTCCTCATTCCCTTTCTCCTGGTCCCTAAACGTAACATGAGTTCTGTACATAGCGCAGGGCTACCAAAGCAGGCAGCCCTCACAGATGGCTTCCTGTGTCCCATAAATAGTGGTCCACTAGCATGTTTCTTGTACGTTTCCTGAGTCCAGGGCTGGTCATTTTACGGAACCGTCCAAAGGAATTACAGTGCATTGTTAACAAGGTATTTGGAAAAGCAGGGTAGCCAACTCTCCATCCAGTCTTCAAGGGGAAAAAGTACCTCCACTTCGAGGTGGCAACAGAGAGAACTACCCTGCCTCTTTGGAGGCGTGCTCCTGCACCCTCATTTTCTCCTGGCGCAACTACCTTTAGGTCACAACAGAAGCTGCTGCGCAGGCTAAGCTGAGCCTTTTTTGTTTACAGGCAAAAAGGCCATTTTCCCTGCAAATACTGGAAGGGAAAAAGAGAGAACAGCGGCTCCGTACGTACTACCCTTACACGCTACTACGATTTCGATCAGTTTGTTCCAAACATGGGTTTAAGACTGCACTTTTTGTTCTTTCTGGAACTGCTTGGTAAAATAGGGCAGGGCAGACAGCACGTAAACAGTTCGAGGGTTGGCAAAATAATAATTTAATGGACTGCTTCGGCACATCTTCACAGCTTCATTGTTATATCCATCCCCGCACACGTACGCAAGGAGCCACCGCTTTGCTGCTGCTGCTCTTTTTCTCCAGGCAGCCTGCTCGCGTTGAGCTGGGATATTCCCTTTCACCTTGGCTGCTGAAACAAAGACACTGGAAGCAGTTCTGCCACAGTCTGGCAATTTACATGATGTCCTCCTGTTTAACGGCTCCTATTAAAAATATACATACAACATAACCTGCCAGTTAGCCTTCAGTTAGGCAAGCTTTTTCCCCATACAATTGAAACAAAAAAGTTGTTTACCGGAGACACTTCCAAAAAGGAAAAATAAGGGTCAGCAGACATGCCAAAAATAAAAGTCCAGAGCAAGCAGAGGTTTCACTTCTCTTGTCCTTTTTGTTAAAAGCTGCATAAAATAGCATCCCAGAAGGATTTTGAGGGTACTCCTTCATGGCCACTGGGGACTTAAACCCTCTTAAAGCACTAACGAGCTCCAAGATTTTAGTTGAAATTAAGGGAGCATATACTTTAAAACATATTGAGCTCCAGGATACCTACATATCTGGGCTTTCGGGGGAGGTGACAAGTACAAGCAAGTGACACCGCGAGGCTTCTTCATTCGTGTTCTGCTGAGAAAGTCCTTGGTTTAGTGATGTGCACTTCGCTGCCGCCGTTCCCGTTGGTGGTTGTAGTGATTATGTACTGGGTGGTTTGCTGCTGGCTGCTCGTTTGCGATTCCAAGGTATCCGTGTGGGCTGGTGGCTGGGAAACGCCGACCTGTACCTCGCTGGAGAGCGAAGAGTTTTGTTTGACATCCAGATCAGGCTGACCTTCAGATATCACATAGTGAGTCTGCATGGGGAATATAAAAAAAGCAATAATTGTTGCATCTTCCCTAACTTTTCTGTTCTATTAGTCTGTAACTTTCCTGTCGCTGTGCTGGAAGACATTTTGGTAGGAACAAGGAACTTTGAGATGAAGTTGTGTTTTATTTAAATGTACTTGAGAGTGACATAACCCTTGTCCTTTGTTTTGAAGTACATCGGATTACTTGGCATTTGGTTAACTTACAAATGGTTACACTAATTACACAATTAACCCATCACTACAAATTAAAATAGCAATTTTAATACAACTGTTCTGAAAGATTTTTTTCCTATTTTGCACGTGTTCTAGCAGAAGTTGCATTTCCAGTGTCCAATATCAACGCAGTACAACAGCCTGCCTCCTTACGCTGGCCTGCTTACTAGGTAAGGTAGCAGTAACTCTTCGATAGCTTTCTGTTAGCCATAGGATTACAAATTGAGAAATGTTGCCAGAAGCTGTTCTGAAATTTGGTTTAATGGCTACAGCTTACTCTTAAATATTTTTAAGACTAGCCATACCACTAAATCATACCTTGCCCCGCAAATGTGACTAAGCGAACACTTCAAACTTGAAGGAGTCATACATCCAGGGGCCAGACAGCGTGGGCCTTGTAAATGGATAGATGCAGAAAACTATTTAATCACCACATAAAGGAGTATGATGCTACTTCAGAAAAAAATTAGATCTTTTTCTTGAAGCTCATGAGATTCTTTCCTGCCTTCTGTAACCTAAAGTTTACAACATTACTAGGTTTGAACAGTAGCACCTCTCTCCTTAGCTTATGACACAACACATTGTATCATTTCTTAAGCTGTTTTGCCTACAGATTCTGCCCAGCAGGGAACTCGCTACAGTCATTAGGGAAAGCCAATGCCCTTTCAGACTATACAGTTTGGACCTCTTTAGGTAAACCGTTATTCTCAACTCTGCCCATCATCACTTTGGCACTCCTTTAACCTTCAAACTGAAGGCTTTAAGCCCGATACATTATTCTGGATGGAAAAAAAAAAAGCCACGATTGTTTTCCTCCTTACCTGAGTAACTGCTTTCACTTGCCCTGTGTTGACAGTGGTGACCGGCGTACCTACAGCGGTCTCTGTGATCACGTACTGGCCTTGGGGAATGGTCATCATCTGAATCTCAGATGCTAAAAGATGGAAATTGGAGAATCAAGACCTTCAGTCAAACTCAAAGACCACCTTGAAAGATCATGTCTTACGTCAGTAAGATTTCAAGCCTGAAATACTGGTTGTTGAATAAAAATTCAGGTACTGTGAAACCTTGTAAAACTCTACAGGCCTCACCAGAATTAGGCCAGCTAACATCAGCTGCAGGTTTGGCAATTCATGCATAGACAATACATCCTGTTCTGGCCCAAGAAGTCATAGAATTACCATCCAGAGCTGCATGGACATGAGAAATCATTTCACATCACCATAATCTTCTGTATGATTCTTTCAAGCATCCATCCAAATTTGAACAAGCTGCTATCCCACACACGGATTCTTGCTGAATGCAAGTTCTTTGGAATAAAGGAGCCCAGTCTGCCTGCCCAAACCACGTATCAGATAATTATGGACCTACAGCAGAAAAGCTAGTACAACCATTTTCCTTTGTCTAAAACCATTTATCTTCTTAGGCCTCTATGAATATTAATCACTAAGTTTAATGAGCTCTGAAAATACTATGCCGTTTGGTAGCTGGAGAAGTGGAGCACGTACTAGTCCCACAGACTACTAGTGAGAGGAGCTGCTGTTGACACTTACAGTAGCTCCGAAACGAGTTCCATGTGCTGGGAAGATATGTGTGCTGAACTGAAGAGCCTTGCTGCTGCTGGAGGGCTTGGTTTGGTGCAGATGTAGTTGTCTGCATCTGCGAGGGGCTGAGTTCCTGCTGAGATTGTTGTGAGGAGGGACTCAAAGGCTGACCCCCAACCTAGGGGGGGGGGAAAAAAAAAAAAAGGTGTAAGCATTCTCAGCGTACTAAGGATCGCATACCTCTGTACCGTTACAAACATATCCTTCTTAAGGGAAAACAAGGGGCTGGGTGGCGGGTTCTATAGCATATCGAGCACAAGAACTGCAAAGCTCTCCTCCTCTCCTCCAGCTTGCTTCACTCGAAGGTTAGTAAGCAGAGATCAGGAAACTGAAATAAGAGACCTGCTTGCCAAAGGCTACATTGCAAGTCTGTGGCAGAGAACCAAGATGAGAGGCTAAATACTACCCAACAGCATGAAGAGCTGAACTTCCAATATTTGAGGAATGCCGGTTTCCATTTACATCTTTCAATTGGCTAACTTTATTTAAGCTACGAATTTGTCTGTTCCCAGCCATTTATCTCTACCTTGTATACACTGTTAGAGAAAAAAAAAAAAAAAACAACACACACAAACCAAAACCTACCCCACTACAAAAAACCCCAACAAAACCACAACACCCCCATACACCATAGGAACATCTGGGAACTACTTGATGATCTCAGAGATGTTCACGTGAGAGTCATTTCATGTGTGGTCCTTTAAATGACATAGAAAAGACTCCATCTCCTGCATCAGCGCACGTAATATGCCAGCAGAGCAGACTGGTAGGGAAAACATTTCCTGCAAGAGTAGAGTGAAATACCTGCGATGATGACTGAGTTGCTGGCGATGGCTCTGTGACCTGGATGTGCTGCACCTGGATAGCATGCTGGGTGTACGTCTGGGGGTCATGAAGCTGCCCAACGTCCACTGTGGAGTGCTGGGACTGGTGAGGTGAGGTAGCCTGGGGCGGGGGGAAAGAAAAAAAAAATCAAAGCAGAGGTGTATACTTCAAATTCTTTGCAGAAGCAGCCATGTAAACCTCTTCTGTGACACAAGGTCTGGAACAACGAGGTGTGAGCCTTAGTGAGGCCGTGGAGCACTCCTTGTTCAAGCCTGTGTTTACCCTCTTTGCACTTCTGGGAGATAAAGAAGTACCCTTAACAGATGTAATGGCACCGAGATGGTTTAGCTCTGTATCGTAGCTCTGTACCAAGACAAGTGCTCAGAGTCTTACCGATTAAAGGCTTTTTTTTGAGCAACACCTGCTAATGATACCCATTGGAGTGATTTAATTACAAGTCTCAGATCTCGATAAAATTAATTAGCTGCAGGAATCAGTATTCATGCTCTTGTATCGTTAGAACAGCCACAGTCAATATTAACTGGGGCCCTTGTTTAGGCCTTTATTAACCAAATTCATAACCTAATTTGTAATGAGGGGCCAGAGATAACAGGGAATTTCAGATTCAAGTACAAACATGCCGTAGTTTCAGCTTCACCCAGTGGATAATAGACTTGAAGGCTACGGCGATTTCTTGCAGCTGCCCGAGTTATTTTCCTCAACTCAGTTACTCTAGTTACACTCTGTTTTTATTTTTAGGAGGCTGTCGAGCATCACAGAGAATGAATATTCTAATAGATGATATGAAGGGAAAAAGCAAGAGCTTTCTATACTTCCAAATTTTGGCTCTGGCTCACTGAGAACAAGGAAGTACAAATTAGTCTTCTCAACTGCGAAAATGGGTCACCCACTGACCCACTTTTCCAGTTGCTGGAAAACCTTCCTAGAGCAGACTCGAGCAAAGGTGCCCAGATGGCTAGAACTAAGTTAGGACTGTGTTGATATGTCTCCAGCAAGCTGATCACGACTGGCAGGACTATTTATGCCCAGTACACGATGCTTACAATGGGAACCCTAAGCATCGTCTATCCATTTAGCTGTAAAAAATAGTCTGCACCACTTTTGTAACTATTCCTTAACAAACTTCTGAACGCTACAGCCCCAAGAAAGCACAGGCTTGATATGGAGGGGGTCAAAAGCACATCAAGTCCCCCAACAGGTTACTCACCTGGGCCACTTGGACAACCTGCAGCTGTATGTGCTGAGGCTGCTGCAAGCCAGTTGTGGCCTGAGACACAGGGATGTACTGGATTCGCTGGTAATCTCCCTGGGGAGTTCGATAGTCTGTTGTGAGGGTCTGGGATATCTCTGTCATTGCTTGTGTCAGTAAATCTGTTGTCTGAGCAGGTAGAGAGAGAGATACAAACCATCATCACTACTGGGTTGAATCCTTCTGCAGTTCTTTCATCACACTGAATCTACACTTACACCATTGGGCCTAGTCATTTATTTACAAGAGCTTAATGTGTACAGAGGATGGGGTCATAAGCAATCACCAGGGATAGTGCACTAGGATTGCTCTCTTCTGTCTAAATGCTAGTCAGGACCGTTAAGGGCTAACTTAACATACAATAATAATGAAATGATTTTAATCTTCTGACTTAAGAGTATTCTATTAGACAACAAAAATCCTGCATTTGTAAAGAGCGGACTTAGTTTCCCAGTCAAAAAGTGCTTCTTGGATGTATTCCACCTTTCCTCCTCACCTGCCAGAGTGATACTTCTTGTGACAACTGTATTTCTAAAGTGTGTAAAGACATTTAGCACCTAACTAATCAGGTTTATGAAGCCAACAGCATCGCGGTTGAATCTGCCCATTTGCAAGCAAAACAGTCTTTTATCCAGTTTCAGTCTTCAAATAAGAAGTTTTAAACTGTGGTTAAGATTTTTAAAGCTATGCAGCATCCCAGCACCACTGAAAGACACAAGACTGATTTTCTAGTCTCAGCTTTCACTTCCGTAGCAGCTGATGTATTAACAGTGGAGAGATCAGCCACTGGAGGTTCTTATTGCTCAGTTCTGCGCTGTCCAAAAGATTACAGAAACATTTTGACTCCTCTGAACAGTTTGATCCAGTGCCCAGTCATCGTTAAACATGTCCTCTTGATCTCAAGGACTGCAAGCACCTCAAGAGAACAGTCCCAGTGAAAATCCATGAGATGTGTATTCCTGAGTTAATTAGGCATGTGTGAAAGCATTACGTGGAGTCAGCAGCATATGGGTCTGAATGAAAGAAGGGAATGGAGTAGGGAAAAAAGACACATCCTTCGAACTCCAAATAGAGAAATACATAGATCCTGGCAGAGCAAAACTACAACACACAGATTCAGGAACAGAAGCGATCTCAAATGATGTCCTAACACACGCTTTAAAATGATGTCTGCCAAATAAACACTAAGACTACTATACCAGAGGGCTTCTGTTCTGTTTGTTTCCTCCATTGGCCTCATCTAACATGTCTTGAATCCTTACCACAACAGTCTCTCCGGTAGTGCTGTCGGTAGTTAGAACAGCAGGAGTGGAACTGATGACAGCTGTCGCCAACGGGGCGTGTATCGTGTTAGGGAGCTGAGCAAACTCCGGGTGCTTCTTGCGAATGTGTTGTACCATCTTTGTCTAAAGAGAGATGCAAAAGAGCATTAGAAAGACAGTCAGCAACTCTGCTTCGGGCCAACTGAAATCAAGCAGCCCTGCGGACTGCAGCTTTTAAGTTTCCCTCAGTAAGGCAGCATCAAGATTCCCACCATGGGATGCTCTGGTCAGCAAGAAGGAAACAAGGATGACAAAGTTGCTGCTGATTAGAGCTAGCTGATACTGAAATATTGTCCCAAACGTCACAACCCGTAAGCTTTTTACCCCAACACAGCCAACTATTTTGGGGACCTTTTCCAGAGGTCACCTTTCCTGCATTTTGTTTCCCTACTCCTCTCCCTTGTCACCGTCAGCAGTTTCCAAGCTTTTCTGTTTGTGACTGCACTCTGATAACATTTCCATTTCTTCTTTCAAGCTCACGCCTTCTATTTAGGGAACCTTTTTGCCATAAAACGAGCAGGCTGCACCTGTATTGTCAGCATGCAGCATGAAACCAGCACTCTGACTCAGACTAAGAGAGCTCTGCTTGTGGACTGACAGATGACAGAGATCGTGGTAAAAAAGCATCACCAGGGAGAGGCTGCCTTCTGAGGCTAGGAGACAACCCCCGTACCTTACTGCTGTACTGCTTGGAACAGTGAGGACAGCAGACCGGAGGGGTGGCTATGGTGCCCGTCAGCTGGGTGTGGGTGCTCAGCATGGGATCCGGTTCTCCTGGGCCCGCAGGGCGGAGTTTCCGGATGCTTGGAGGTAGCTCAGCACCAGGATGGTTCTTCAGGATGTGTGCTTTGCGTTTGCTGGCGCTCTTGTACACCTGCAGCGTAAAGATTTAGAATGAAAACAGTGTAATCCTGATGTCTGCGCAGAAAGCAGCTACCAGTTATCTTTATCGGGAAGGTCTGCATGTTGCTTTAGAGAATATGTTTAGTTAAATCCCCAAACAATTACAACATAATGCATGAATATACATACACTTTCCAGTGTTTAATCAACCTGTGAAAGCAACCCCTTTTTGTGTAGCATGCAGAAGCCATTTGAGAACATGTTGTGTGCCACAACAAAGCAAAGCAGGACAGGAAGGTAAGAGGAAAAGTTTTTGCCCGATACTTGAAGGTCAAATGTCAGAGAAGCCACTGATCACCAAAGTTGTAATTTGTCCAATGTTAATTTGTCGTGAGGGTTGATGCCTCCACTCTCACACAAAGCATCAAATGGTTTGAATAGCCTTCAGCGATCAACCTATTTTTAAACTCTTTTTAGGCACATCAACAAACAAATATTCCGTAACATTATTTAAAACTACCCATATCTTTTTCCCTTAAACAAAAGGAAGGGGGCATCATGGAAGAACGTACTGAGGATAGATGAGAACGGTCAGTCAAAATACACTCCGTGGTAAATAAAGGCCCACATGCATAAAAAGCAAAAGCCGGGGAGTAAGAACAGGAACCCAAAGGCAGTGCAGAAGAAGCTTCAGGCTCCGCTGAACACTGGGAATTACTGGCATGTAACTAAGTAAGCAGCTTAAAATAAAAGGAGTTAAAGACTAACTTTTAGAAGTGATACAGAAACCAAAATAAATTAGCGTTCAGGAATTATAGATAGACAGGATATTTAGTCCTGGTTGCAAAGAGTGATACAGGACTAAGGGTGGCTGACTGCTTGCTGGATCACAGTATCTAAGTCTTACCAACTCTAAAGACAGCAGAAAAGGAGAACTGCAGTTTTCAATTAGCATTCAGCTGCCTTGGCCTACGTGCATTTCGTCTTAATTTCTTTTGGATAGCGCTGCAGAAATGCTGCTGGCAAGCACCTCAAAAAACCTACAAACCCCGCCAGATGTTTCTGTGCAGAGACAAATTGGTTGCATACAGGTCTAGGACTGAGCTATCCTCCAAGGGGTGACTTCCTTACATACCTTATCACAGTACTGACAGAAGTAATCTCTGTTGGGTTTGATGATGGGCAACGTGAGCTCTGGCACCTCTTCTATTTTCATGTCTGGATGTCTCTTTGATAAATGATTCACCTTAGGAGAAAGAAACAAAGAGAACAAGAGAGCATATTATAGATGGAAGCCAAGCAATTGCTTCTTCTAGACATGGATAACAGCCAAACCAAAACTGTATAGATGCTAGCCAGCAGCACCGGACGCATTTGCTGCTGCAAGGGTTATTGTGCATTCACAGTCAGCTGCTGAAGGTAAACATGGTCTTGCTAGATCTCCTTTACAGTTTCTCTAATCAAACTAAGATGGGGAGGGGTAAAATAGCTTGCCAGAACTCACTTGCAGCTGAGAGTGAGGCAATGTAAAGGACCTCTGCCCAGGGAGGCCTTTGCTAGCAGAGATAACAACCCTCATGAAGTATTTGCAAATAAGATCTCTGGCTGCATAACACCCTTTACGCAGTGGCAGTTACAGGGCACGGCCAGGAGAGGCCCCTCAAGAAGGGGGAGAAACCAAAAAATAGGAAAGAGTCAGGAAAACTGAGGCAGTAAGGCTGAACTAGGCAATATATTAATCTCATGTTCTGCTAAATGCATGACACCAATCAGCATTAGTGTTGAGATACGGTAGTGACAACCAGACATACAACATAGGCAATGAAATATGCAAAGGCACACGTTTGCTGAAGAGACAAGACACACAGTTTTAAAAAAAAAAAAAGATATATAATCTCAACTCAGCTACAACATTCTCCCACTTTCACAGCATCCTTGTGTTCCAACCATTGGAATTCCATCTGTATTCCTTAACTATTCATCAAAATTGAGTACAGAAGTTGTAAGAGAAGCTAGAGCACACAGACACTCACCAACATGCCCCTCCGGCGGAAACCCATCATACAGAGTCGGCACTTGAACATGAAGCTTTCGTAGTCGGTGGAAGCTATCCGAGGCTTGAACGTTTTTGAGCGGCTGATTCGATCAGCTTTCTTGGCCTCCCTCTCCGGGTTGTGCATCCTCTGCATGTGCTCTCGCAGCTTGTCTTTCCTCTAGGAAAGACAATCGGGGAGAAAAATATCAGCACCACTTACTGCCTTACTACCTGTTCCAAGGAAGAGCCACAATGTAAGTTGTTCAAAGATCTCTCTTGACTTTTCCTCTCCAGTGCTGCTGTGAGAGAGAGTTGCATTCTCAGTTTTGGACAGCTCAGCAGGAACCCTTTGAGCTTAGGTCTATCCTTCAAACCAAGCTGAGGTTGCTCAGCCACAAAAGCAGGAGCCAAACTAATGCTAGTTTAGCAGACTCAGTGAGAACGAACCCCTCCGCTCTGGCTTGTCTTTGAATTTATCTAAAACATTAGTGCTCAACTCTGTACGGCTGCAAATTTGCATCAAATAATGCTCTTGACCGAGGAGGACCTCAAGTCCTACAATGGCACTGAACCTACTGCCCAGATGCAATCCAGCGTCTCCGGACACACACTGTCTAGAATGTGCTGCTTCACCCAAAAGTATCCAGTCCCTCAGTATCCTGTAAGAAACAAAGTGACAAGGAGCAGGCTGCTGCCACCATGGCCTACCTGGCTCACAGTCTGCTCCGTCTGTACTGGAGGGATCTGGAAAGGCATCTGGATGTCACGTGCTGACAAGATGCATCCCATGTGCACAGGCACCTCGGCCACGAATATTATTAATCCATTGGTATCAGCAAGAAGTTTTCTTAACTAAACTGATAAAAGCAATACAACCCAAGGCCCTGGCAATTGAGCTGTATAATGACCCAGTTCTTAAGGAGCAGATGAAACTTTCTTTGCTATTAGATTATTAGAAATAAGATCTCACAGATGAGACACCCTGTTACAGCAGAGCATGCTGGGCTGGATCTTGCCCCTTGTCCGTCAGAAATGAACGTCGTAGCTCACACACGACACAAAGCAGCGCAGGCAACTTGCGGGCACGTCTAGCATGTTTACACACGTTAGTTTCTTCCACCTTTGAGAACACGAGCTTGCCTACTTGAAGGAGGGTAAAGAATGGTGTTGTCCACCTGTATCAGGAATGATCCAGTCAGGAGTCATCTTACCTTGAACTGCTTGCCACACGTGGAGCACAGGAAGTCTTTGCGGTCTGAGTGTCGCAACATATGGAGTCGCAGCTTGTCAGGTCGGCAGAAGGCCTTGTCACATTCCGTACACTGGTAAATCTTTTCTGAGTGGAAACTGCGTACGTGTTTCTTGACCTAGAGTTGCAGATCATAGAAAAATTGAATTTATTCAAAAGAGAAGAGAGCGTGGTAAAACAGTCTAGGAAACTCTTAGCAAAAAGGAAAAAAAAAAAGAGACAGGAAAAGCATTCTAAGAGTTCTCTAATCTGCTTTGACTTAAAAAGTATTTTATCAGAACAGCTGACATCTTGGCAATAGTTTCTATAGAGCCGTAACATCTTTGTGATCCATCTGGATGGACAATTTCATTTCCTCAAGACTGATTCTTGAAGGCATCAGCTATTGCATAGTTGAGCACTTAATGAGCAGCAAAAGTCCATGATGTACCAGTTTTACTGAATCATCCTTGAGTTAACACGATCATCTGAGGTTCATTATCTTTTCTCCATTTATAAGAAATCTAAACGCAAGGACTAATTCCTTTCAATCAGAGAGAATGAGCTTGCAATTACAATGGGAAAAACAAAAACTTACATAGAAAAGCATTTGCATGCCATTCCTGAATGGCAAATACTTTTGCATACTTTGGGAATACCCTTGACCTCTTCAAGCATCTAGTGGGATTTTTTTCCCCCATAAAGTAACTAATGAGGTTTGACATTTGAAATCCAAGCACTATTCAAGAAATGGACCTCTAATTAATTCTTCACCATCTTCTAATACTAATCACAAATGGAACAACTTGGTATCTTTATCTGCTCCACATAAAAGTATTTAAGTAGGCAGCAATCTATGGTGACTAGACTTAATTATTCACATAGCACCACATGAAAAAAAATCATCTTTAAATTCCAAAATAGAGCTGAATAGCTAGAAAAAAAGCCAGGGGACCTTCTTCTGACTGGCTCAGTTTCACGAGAAAGTTTATGGGGAATTAGGTTGCAGTACAGCATTTCTGAATCATCAACATTTTCCCTTGTTCAACATTTACAGAAGATAAAGGTTTTTTGCCGGGATGGAATTATATTAGTAAATCACTTTTCCCCATCCTTTCCTCTTTAGCCTATTGGATAGTCTATCAGTTCCTATTACTTGACATAAACTGGATTTCTACGTTTCAATTTAAGTCAGACAGCTCAGCAAGACATATCAAGCTCTTTGTCCATATGAAGGATAATGAATATGTACATGGTACATCTCAGCTTTTTCTTGCCGAACATCGAAATAGCATCCTTAAATTCTATTAACGATCTTCTCCAATGGCTCTGCACACTGCACAAAGCAGTTACATTACTCACTACTCCAGTGCAACCTCTCCTAAGCAGTGTGCAGAGAAGAGGAGGAATAAAGTACCCAGCTGAAGCCCAGGAGGGAAGTCAGGAAGCCGAGTATCCTGATCTGTTCTGGCATTTCTGCGAGGTGTTCAAATGAATTACCCTGACAAAAACAGTCAGGGGATTAAAAGATATTTGTATCATGTAAAACCACAATTTGTTTGGGTTCAGAGTATTAACAACAAAGGACCAGGTGTATTCAAGTACAAGCTGCATACACTAAAAGACCATTCCTTTTTGTGCCTTGGATCTGTACCGACCAAATGTAGTCAAGATCTCTGCTTTAGGCATTTTCTGGGGACAAGGGACCACCCCTCCCACAGTACAGGGCCTTCTAGTGCCAGATTGAAGTACCACATCTGATGATTGAGTGGAAAGAGTACTTCAATGGCATAAGACAACATCTAGCAATGCTTGGTCACTCTTCCTTTTTAGTTTGAGGGACATGGACCCCTTTATCTTGTGAGAATGAACTGACGTGCAGCGTTACACAAGAACAGTACTGAAAAATTCATAAACAGAGCGCTCGCAAGAGACCCAGAAGGCAGTGCTTCAAATCAGTACAGCATCTCACCTGGATAAAATCTGGAAAGCGTTTTTTGCAGGTAGGGCAGGTGAAGTAGCCATCATTGACATGGATGGCCACATGATCTTTAAGCAGATCCAAGCGGTCAAAGGACTCGGGACAGAAAATGCAGGAGTATGTTTTCTGGTCCATGTGGAACTTCATGTGGCTCTCGAGAGCACCGCTGTTGATGAAGCCCTTGTTGCAGATGTCACAAGTCAAAGGGCAGTTCCCTTCCCGTCCATGAAACCGCAAATGCTGATCCAGTTTGTCCTTTTCGCGGAAGGCCTTCCCACACTGGAGGCATTTGAACGGGCGAAAGGATTTCCGTATGAAGAGGTGCTGAAGAGCTGCATTCTGAAAGAAATGTCAAAGAGACCATTAGCTTTGATTATTATGTAGAGATTCCACAGCCAAATGTCTTCAAGATTGAATACACCAGACGATCAGTGAACCTAACCTTCAAAAAATGCTTTTGCGTTATAGATACTGTCTCCATTTTACAGAAGGGGAGGCTGCGACAGGCAGAAGTTAAGGGATATACCTGCAATTACACACTGAGTTAGAAAAACACAATGCAGGAGTTTCCTCTCCAGTCCCTGTTTTCTGCTGATTTAGCTAACTTTTGTCTTTAGCATGGCATTTTTCTGTAAAATAAAACTAAGTCCTCTCTGAAGTACAGACCTGGGCCTGAGAAAAGCTGCAATCCCAGCTGATTTTTGGGGATTGGGTCAACAGTTCAGCCACTATACAAAAGGAAGGGCAAGCTAACGCCCTGTCTTTCACGCAGGAGCAGGGTTTGTGAAATTCCACAGCCCTTTACAAAATCAGCTTCTGCACCAAAGATCACCACAGAGATGTGCAGCAGTGGTTTAGCATTGTCTGGAAAACTTCTGGTGGAACACACGTTCAACCTTTTTGTTATTATCCAAAAGAAGATTACAGTTTCAAAACATTACAGCAGGGGCAGAATGGCAGGTTTACAAGCAACGGGTAAGAACTTGTGAGCAATTCGCCTGTCTTTGCCATTTAGCATGTATCATGTGCGAGAGCCTGAAAACGAAGAAGAAAGATGAAAGGCAAACACACTGGTGCTAAATCAAGAGGAACTCTGATAAATTCTGTTGTCTTCTCAAAGGGTAGTTGATTATACACAGTCAAACTTGAAATTGCTTTGCTTGGTATTGCAAGAAACTTTAAGAATATTGTGAATTGAGCATAATGCAGGTTGTGCAGACATTAATTTTAAAATTTATTATACTGGGCTGCTCTTCTCCATTTTTCTCCACTCCTACTATGCACAATTTCTCTTCTCAGTCCCTGCTTTGCTTTGGTGCGTTTTTCCTTCAGTCTACCTTTTCTGTAACATTTCACAGTTGTCCTCTCTTCCCTTCCTCCCCTTCAGATCAATGCTATAGAGCCATCCCAGTCCTGATACCAGCACCGTTTGCTGGAGGAACCGATGCTGCTGGACGCGTTGCCTGTAGAAATAGGCAAGTGTGCCCCGCGCCTGCATCTCAATAGCGGATGAGAACTTTTATGTTGGATAGTTAGTTGCAAAGCTGGAAGTAAGTCATACCTCTGCGTGCATGAAATCCCACAGCCCACTATCGCTCATACCGTAGTGAAAGTACACTGCAATATTGCCATTTCTCTGCCAGAAGTCTAAGGAATATTTCCTCTTCTCCAAAACAAGATCTATACATCAGCATTTATTGATGTCTTCTCTTTTCAGATGTTACACACAGAATCTACATCACAATGGTTAGAGAAATAGCGCTGGAACGTTGCTGGCAGCTGTGCTTACACACGTTCAGTATTACATACTTCTCCATGAGATACATTCAAGATTTCTGCAAACAGATTTCCCTGGTTTCCTCTCTCCTTTTCTTGTGGGAATGTCTGGGCTGACATTTGCCGTGTCCCTTAAGTGTGCGCCAACAGCTGACACTGAGAAAGTAAAGTTAGGAGCTTTTCTGCTGGAATGAGGGAAACACCTTGGGAATACTGTGAAATGCTGTGCTAGAGATTAAATTAGTGAACCTGAACGATCCTTTTCACCATCTGAACTGCAGAGGGAAACCTATACTTTCATTCCAGAAAAAGGAACGTGAGAGCAACCGTTTTGCTGTTAAAAAAGCTAACTGTTTCATACAGGAGCCCCAAATGAGCCCTCCCATGAATTGTCGTCATCTCCATTCTCCATTTTACAAGTGGAGAAGCGGAGCCAATGGGAAATACAGGGATCTGCTGTAAGTCACACCGTTGAGTGGGAAAGACAGACATGCGCTGTGCAAAAATGAACATGTTGCTTAGAGTGAGAGTATATAATTTTCCCCTTACCTACAAGGCTATGCTAATAAACCAAAAACAGATGAAGAAATGCACTTCAAGTTCTTAACTCCACTATTACTGTACTTTGCTATTTGTAACCCCCAACAATCTGACTGGTAAGATAGCAGGCCAGACTTCTACACCATGTAAATCGACATAGTCCCATTGCTATCTCCAAGGCTGCAGAAGGGTGAAACCTTTTACTGCTCTTTGCTTAGATAAACTACCAACTATAAAAACAGAAAGAGAGAACTAAGTGTTGTCTCATTAACTGATAACACGGATCCAGTGCAAACAATTGCGTAAACAAATCCTCCAGAACTTTAAGATGGATATTATAGTACTTCATCCAAGCAGTTTACTCCTATAATATTCACCTTAAATTTGCAATTAATTGGTATGAAAAGAACTAGAAGAACGCAAATTGTTATTCAGATAACACTTAGTTCTGGACATTGGTTGCTTAAAGAAGAACAAATGTGACAATTTACGATGCGGGGTCAATCAGGAGACACTAAACAGAAGTTGGACAAAACAACATGGAAGGTGATGTTGTTACGTACCATTCGATTAGATACAGCAAAAACCCAACGAAACAAAAAACCAAACCTACCTGCAGCTCCAGCTGAGCAGGCAGCATTGAGGGAGAGAAAAATACTTATGTTATGCAATGGACTTTAAAACAGAAGCCTTGACTTCTGCAATAGTCACGCTTCTGCGGGTCACTACGAGGGCCAGCTCTTCACACTGGAGTTTACTCTTTACTCAGGCAAAACTCCTTTGAGGTTTTTGCCTCAGGAAACACTAAGCAGATCTTCAAGGTTTACCCTGTAGTTAATAACTGCCCAAGGGGAGTTAAAGGGCAAAGATAAAAACCACAGATAATCTCAAAGGTGTTTTGTGACCTTTCGTGTTTTCTCAGAGTTGATTAATAATGATGTAATGCGTACTGCAGAGCCCCAGTGAGAATCAAATGCTTTTAGGAGAAGGGAATAATTAGGTGTCCTGGCTTTGGCTGGGATAGAGTTAATTTTCTTCCTAGTAGCTGGTATAATGCTGTGTTTTGGATTTACTATGAGAATAATGTGATAACACACTGATGTTTTAGCTGTTGCAGGATGACATCAGGGCAAGGATTGGAAGAGTGCAAAAGTTAAGGAGTCGGGACTTTTTTTTTTTTTAACCTCATCTTACGGTTCTTCTCTTCATTATACAACCAGTTGCATTTCTTTCAGCACGAAGGAAGCGACTATGCTCTCCAAATCATATCCCTGTCCCTGCCAGTTGTTTCCTCTAAGTAAAGCAGTCACCTACACAAAGGACATTTTAGGATCTGGTCTGTATGTAAAAAAAAAAAAAAAAAAGCAAAGCAATTTGGAAATGCAGATGTTTCTGGGATCAGCCCACAGACATTCGGGACGCTGCCCAGACCTGAATTAAAAACAAATATTCATTTTGGCTGTGGACCACACGTTCCTCTAATTTGTTACAAGAGTATCTTGAAGGGTAGGTGTATCTCTTTTCAATACTAAGGACATGACTGCCATATTTAAGGTCTGATCTCCAAGGAAACTCCACAGGCTCTAAAGCAGAGGCTGAAAAATGAACTGATCCTATCAGGACTTGAACCCAGGGGCACCAGAGATCAGTGCTTCCAGCTAGAATGAAAGCACTCTCAGAGCATCACTGCCTTAAACCTTAGAAAAGTTGAAGCAATTCACAAAGAACTATTGTTTTTGAAAATTCAGTCCTACATAAGTAATAAGGAAGAACTAGACCTACACAGGTGTCCAGATCATAATCGGGAGTCAAGACTTTCTACCTGTTCTTTGGAAGCGAATGATCTACTACACATCTTAAAACTAAATGTTTGCTTGCTTGTAATGTTAAGTGCATGTTATTATAAGAAGGTGCTGTGAATAGTTGAATTGCATTGGGTGCTAGAGCTTGCTGTGATTTTTCAGTGCTTAAAAAAAAAAAATAATGCTTGCTAGTTTAGTCTTATCTCAATTTCTCATTGCTCACAGTCTGATGCAATATGGAAAGGTCCTATGTAACCATCCATCTGCCATTCTGCCAGTGCCCCTATCTTGAAACATCTCCAGAACTCTGCGGAACACGAGCTGCCAGATGTATGGGAAGGTAGGGAGATTTGGCAATACAAACACGTCACCAAGGACTAAACCACCACCGCGCTCCTCTTAGTTGTCATCCATTTGTGCTGAATTTCCAGGGAACAAAAGCTAAGTCACAAGACAAAGAAGTAACTTCAGAATTTCTATCCCTTTCCTCCCACATTTACTGTTTAAGAAGATCTTAAGTTCCCATCTTGGGTTCCAAAGTTTGGGGAAACAGGCAACACTTTCTCTTCCCATCACACCCAGGCCTCGACTTTCTACTGAGGAGGTTGTGGCATATCGTAAGCAGTAAATACCCAAGCTCTTTACTGTCAAAACTCAGCATCTGCCTTTGTACTCTGTTATCCACCCTTCAATACATTCAGTAAAAATCCCCCAAGCTTTTAACATATGAAAATCAAATTACTGGTAGAAACTTGTCATTCAGGGAGTGCAAGCATTTTACATAGTTAAAAATTCTGCAGTTCTAACGCGCCTGAGCTAAATTCTTCCTTCAAGATACGCTGCTGCATTTATGGGGTAACACCACCACTGGTCTCGCATATATATTGCTATAAACTGAGAGCAAAATTTGGCTCAACATCTTCCTCTATGGAACAGTTACTCAACTCTTTTCTAATCCTTTCTTATCCCCTAAAAATGAAGTCTTACCCCAATTGCAGCTGTTCCTTTCTGTAATCAAAATTTTACACATGGAAGAAAAAGAAAAAGATTTTAGGCTAAATAAACCAATCTCACAGTTACACGGCTTGAAGGATTATTTGCTTGAATCATTTCCCTCCCACACACAGTAGAGAAAAAACAGCTCACCCAGTTGACACAAAGCTCAGGCTCAAAGTGTTTGCTGTCAGTACACAAAGCTCTTAGCACAGGTTTTAATCTCACAGAGACAGGCAGGTTTTTCTAACCCAAGAAAGGACTTTATCACTAAATATCATCATCATCATCATCAACTAAGTGGATCTAAACTGAGGTCGTGGTTCCTCTTTGGCAACTATTTGCAAGACAAGAGTTCCGAGTGACACAGATGGTGCTGTGAACAAGTCATTACTCTGTGCCACAGTACCATGATTCAGCCGGCTGTTTGAAGCACTCCTGCTTGCCAGCTTGGAGGGACTGTGTTCCTATGAAAGAATTACTGTGCTGGAATTGAATCAGCTCCAATTGGTGACCAGTTCTCACTAGCATCTCACGAGATACTAGCTCTTTACATGAGATTTGTCTTCCTCTCAGTGCAAAGAAAATTGCTAGGAATGAGATGCTTGATTCAGGATTTGGAAACGGATACAACAATGAGAGAAAGAGACCAGCTGGTCCTGGCTGGCAGGTCCGGCATTCTCTGGGTTACGGCAAATGGAGAGGGTGAGAGAAGACGTGATCCGCCATCCTCTTTGCTTACCCTGATACGCTTTGCTCGCCTCATGTCATCTGCTGTCATGGTGCTCTGCGTAGGCACCGTGCTCTCATCATGCTGCGGCTGGATTTGGAGCGGGTGGTTTTCTGACTGCTGCTCCAGTGCCGCCTGCGTCTCTGATGGCACTGGAGTCTGCTCCTGCTGCTCCAACCCATTGAGTGTGGCTTGTCCGGCCTCATCAAACTGCCCCTTGCTGGAAAAATGCAGCAAGTCCTGAAATCGCAAATCATACAACCAGTGATTATTCCCCCCACCCACTGAAAGATGCTTTGATAATACTCAGCAGACAACAAGATTCCTACGTATTTAATCACGAGCTATAAACAAAATGTGGCTACGCTAACGCTTTCCTACTGTGTTCCATTGATGCTCTCAGCAGATCACCTCCACCTACAACATTCAGAGCGCCAGGGAAGAAGTGCTATAGGTAGGCGACTCTTGGCCATCATATTGTCTGATTGGACACAGACAATTTAAATGATCCAGCTGTTAATAGCCAAGCAAGTTGTTCTGCACTCATGGTTATTACCGCTTCGACCAAAGATGACGTAAGGCTGACCTGCGAGAAATTTTACGACCAAAGCGACTAGCACAGACCAGGGAAAGCAGAGAATTTCTGTCTCGTTGAAACTGTTGTCACTTTGAAACATTATCATGTATTGTTAGGCAGGGTCTTCTCCTTTCTAACAAACTAGCTGGAGTGCTGAACTGAAGAGTGACAAACGAGATCATTATATACTGTGCACTGTGTGTTTTGCTATCCAGTTTACAAGCTCTGCATACTCTCATCTACCCAGCTGCATACATCACTTATATTTATCACACAAAGCTGTTTTCCTCCTTTTTTTGCATTAGCATAAACAAAAAGGGAGAGTGTTGGGAGCAGGAAGCACATATCGAAACATCTACATTCTTTCCATATAAATTCCATTAACTCCTCTGGGATGGAATCCTCTCGTATTACAAGAAAAAAAAAAAAAAACATAGATCCTTCCTTGACGTCACTTAATGCAACTAAGGAAACTTAAAAGCACAAGCTAGGAAACAGAGCGCCAGAAGTGTATCAGCTGGTACTGTCAAAGCACAAAAGCAGGTGTGGGAGAAGAAAAACAGGGAGGTGCCAGAAGGAGCGCAGCTGTTAGAAACCAGGAATGCTTACCCAATAGAGACACTTCGTAGAGCAATACAGCAGCCAAATGTCCAGTCCTGCTCTAGGTGGCAAGTTTCCACACTTGCTGACACTAAACTGTGCTCACAGCATCCTGAGTCTCAAGTTTTCAGGCAGATGAACTCGTGCCTAATCATTAGCGAGGCGGGCAGACCTCCAAAGGCTTGGGACATAACTGTGGCCCTGCTCGGCTGTATAGACACACGTGAGCTAGCTCTGGGCCACACTCCAAGCTGGCAGGATGTGAGCCACCTCCAGTCCAGAGGCCATTCAGACACATTAGCATGGGACTGCATCCAGTAAGCCCTGTCTCTCCGGAGTTAAGAGTTTGGGCACAGCATTATGCTTACTTGTCTAAATGGAGCTGGCTTGGGTCACGTCAGCTTGCAAAGAGGGTGATCTCGCAACTGTCTGCACTTAATGCAACATTTAAGGCAATTCTGCATGCTTGGAAAACGAGCAGCAGGCATTCATGGGCAACGTATACATTCTTCCCTCCGAGTCAGCACTGAACCATGACCCCGTGAGATGCCAGAGGAAAACTACCACTCCAGGTATCAGCTTTCAGCTAAGTCATAAAACAGAGCCACTGATCCCTTGTGACACCTTTCGTAACAGGACTTGCTGGTAACCTAAGCATGGTCAGCATCAGAGAGCGTTTAGCATTTTACTTAGATAAATTGGTCACATTAGGTCCCTACAGAACACAACCAACAGCCACAAGCAAGAGAACATTTTGCAAGAAGAATGCCTACAGAAGGCTCTTTTGTTAATATTAAAGCATCATAAAGAATCATAGCTCAAACTGATTTAATTCTACCAGCAACAGTTAGAAGAGCAGACTCTGACCTCACGTTCCAGAAAGGACAAATGCGAACCTAAATTCCCATTACAGTTTTACTGTCTAAATTACCTTTGTGACGCTGCTAAACTGCTGCAATAACCTATCTCACTGCTAAGTGCTTTGGGATGAAAGTTGCTGTAGAAATGCAAGTGATTTTACAGGTTTTTATAGAAGGAAAGTAGTGTGCTCCCCTGGCAGAGAATCACAGCTAGAAAACCAAGAATTACTTGGGTATAAACCGAAAGCACACCCTCAATTTACACTGATGCCCCAAATTCTTTTAGTCAGGAGTTTGCATCCCACGTGATTTTTCTTTTTTCCTCCTCCCCATCGCCAAAAATATACCTGCGTCCCTTCTTCACACTTTTCCCCATTTTCACTGGTTACTTCCATACGCATGAATTTGGGAGGGCGCCCTGGGCGTCTGCCTGGTCCAAACCTCCTCTTTCCTCGCCCACGACCTCGGCCTCTGGCTCTGCAGAATACATAGTGCTCCAGGTTAGAGACAGAAAAAAGATGGATTTGGAAGCTCCACTGATTTTATGCATTCTTTCTCAGCATCGCTATTCACCCATTCAACTCAGTAACAATGGCCTGCAGTAAATAATAAAACCTGAAGAAATTCTGGCAGCGAAAAAATAGGGTACTGGCCGGTATCTATTTATTTTGTGCTCTATGAGAAATCAAAGTCCAGAACGCATTAAAATTTATTTCACTAATCGTGGGACCGAGAGGACTACTGGCAGAGGACTTGCTAGAAGCCATGGCAACTCTCCTACTTCCAACACCCCAGTGTACAGTGTGCTGGAACGCATTTTCAGCTAGATGGAACAAGTGCACAAGGAAACCAATTTAAAACCCGAAGCCATAATGTCCCTCCCCAAAAAGGCACTTAGCCATTGATGTCAGGCAGTAAACTGAAGGGAACAATTTTCTGTGTCAAAAAAGAAAAAAAATAAAACAAAATGCAGCCACTTGCTAAGTTTCAGGAAGAAGGCGGCACCAATGTCTTCTGCTCTCTGATGGATGTTTGTAAGGTTCCGCTTTTAATAGGTCAGGATAAACTATCTTGCCAGCCCAACGAGGAGCCAAAGCACGAGAAGTCTTGGTCTCCAAGCTCTGTATCTGCATACATCTGAGAAGCATCAGTATTTCAATACTGTGGTACTGAAATACTGAAATTTTTTAAGTCACTGGCAAAAAACCAAAAGCAAACCAAAAAAATCTTGCCAGTTTCAACGGGGTATTTGTTTCCCTCACGCTACTTCTTTCGCAAAGTCTCTTACACCAGTTGGCTTCTCGGTGCCATATTCTTACCTTCTGGTGCTGAGCCGTTCTCTCATGGTACCCAAGTTGGTCAGTAAGATTTGTAGGGCAAAGACCCCCCTTTCTGCAAGTCTGGGGAAGCACCATAGTGATGCACAGACAAAGCTAAAGCTTTCAGTACCTGCTGAAGAAGTCCAGCTTCTCATCGTGGGAGTTGAGGTGCTGCTGGAGTTGCTCTGAGCTCATGAAACGACGATTGCACTCATAACACGGCCAGTTCTTCTCTTGCTCTCTGAGAACTATGTTCAATTGGAAATGTCAATAACAGCATTTCAGTCGCCACCAATTAAACGCCTCATTTTTTTTCCCCAAGCCTTTCTGTCCTCTGTGGGCCTTACTTCTCCCCTGAAGGTTAGACAGACTGCAGAATACCCCGCACCGCTCCATTTAGCTTTGCTTTTATCCCCTCTGCACTGTGGCATGACTACAGCTCATCAGAGAAAGACAAAAAGGTCGCTGGGGACAATTCACATGTACTATATGTGCTGCTTGAAATTCAGGGAGATTTTGAAATATACTCCTGTATGGAAGAGCACCTACAGGATTGGGCCTCTGGCAATTCGGGTTGTTGACCTCCCACAATTAGGGGAGGTCAAGAGAAATTTCTCAATCTAAAGCAGCAGCACATCAGTTTATGACACAGACTCAACATCAGACATCAAGTACAGAAACATACCTCTGTCCAGCAGCAACCTAATGCTTCCCAGAAACTGAGGCAGAATGTCAAATTATTGGTATTAGCATGAGAAGACTTAGCAGAAATAAGTCCCAATAATACAACCTAGATTTGGTTTAACTTTTCTTAACCTCGCAGAAACCTGGGAGCACTGTACAGGCCATATACTTGCGACTAAGTACACCACCACCCAGCCACCATCCCATTGCAAAAACTGAGAGCAGAAGAGCCCAAGTTACCCTTCCTTTCCTCCTCAGATATGTCATGGATCTTCTGGTTCACAAACTCTGCGTAAGAGGCAGCGTACCACACCTGCAGCAGGGATACAAGACAACAGAACACTTTCCTAAATGGAACCAGAACTAAGGGGGATTCATTTGAAAATGGCTTTCAAGCAATACATTCACTTCATTCGCCTCAACCACTGACTCTCATTGCGCCTTTCATCCTCAATAATAAAGCCTATTGAGATCAATATGCCCCCACTGAGGAATAAAAGAGCTTTGCTCAGAAAGCATATCCATTTAATTTTAAGGTATAGCCTCCTAATATGAATGTTAATCTCACATGGCTACCAGTAGCTCTAAAGGAAGTACGATTAATCTCTTTAGACCTGACTGTATGATTGTAAAGGATGGATGTCAGCAGAGTACTGTTACTTGTTGTACCAAGAGGAATGGAAAAGTTTTTAACTCGGGGGATTTCTCATTTCTTTCCTGCTCTCTTCACATAGACAATAGGCAGCACCATCCATACAGACTCATTTAAAATGTTTCTGAACTTCTGAAGGATTGGAGCGATACAGTCCTGCTTCCCAAAACAAAGAACTGCCAGGCTGTAGCACGCTGGACCCACTTTCGTTATACAAGGGATTTAGGAAGCCTTCAGCAGAGAGAACCACAGAAGGCAGAAAGACAAAGTTTATTAGAGCCCTAAATCAGATGCTCACATTTAGCTGAGAATTCTGGCATCATTTCTCATTTTACCTTACTGTTTGATTAAAAAGGCTCAATTTTAGAACCGATTTCTTAAAGAAGGCACGAACAGCTTTTCAGCATGAAAAACCTGGGCAAGTTTAAACTTGTAGCGGGCCACAGGCATTTTCACAGCAGCAGCAGCGAGTGGCATTTCTAACTCCTTCAAAGACTCACTAGCAGGTGCGTGTTACTTTGCAGGCATCTCACTAGCTGGACAAAGAAGAAAGCCTGGAGCTCCTAGACTACTCACCTGTCATGCAATACAGAAGTTCTCAACTTCAACTGAGTGATCCTCCTAGTCCAGTCTTTGGACAAAATTTATATGAATGCCCTACATCCACTTGGGGAGGAAAACCCATTACAAAGCCTAGGTAATTAGCTTTCGATTACCAAACCAATTTTACCCCAAAAGACACTACTAACACATGAAGCAAGAAAAATGGTGCTTCTACAGGCAGGTCTCTACAGATTTAATTAAAGTCTGATTTCAAATTGATTTAAAAACTTGAGAAAATGATGTTTGGATACACTTAAAATGGATTAACAAGGTTTCTAGTGATTCAGCTTAAACAAATTAAGGACTGATTTCAGAAAAACCAAAAAGAATCCTACTCTTAAAAATCAGCTACAAGTATGTAAGCAGGCTTTTGCCCTGGTTTAGCCAAGCGTGTTTAAAACTGGTTTTTGTTAAATTGTTGACATTTACATGCAATAAAAGATCTGAAGAAGAACAATTTCCTCATATCAAAGTTTTTTGGTTACCCCCAGTTCCCCAAAAGATGTTGAAAACGAAGGCCATCTCAGCCAGCCACGCTGCTTTCAGCTCAAAGTAATCAATACATTTTCAGAGGGAACAAAAAGTAACTCACAGGGAGGTCACAATATCCTTTATCATTTTCCACATGCAAAGTTTCAAAAGTTCCAGGAAAGCCAGGTAAAGTGAGAGACCATATTCACTTAAGGCACCAGAAAACAAGTCAAGGGCACACAGGACTAACTGGAAAGGGCATCCAGAACTAAAAAGAATAAGACTGCTGCAATAAAAATTAGATTGCATCAGCAAAATATATGCAGTGTAAAGCATGACAGTGACAGACAAATCATTTACATACTCTTATTTTAAACTTCCTCATTTTATACCTGAGCCAAAGCGCATTTAAAATCTCTACGTCGGTGGCTAGCTACTTACTGACTTCAGTGACATTTGATTCAGGCCATCACGTGCTTTATCAGAGAAAAAAAGCCCTAAAACTATTTACAGCGATCATTTCTGGCCCTTGGAGATGCACTTATGAGGGAGCAACTCTAAAATTTGATTTCATCAGTAGAAAAATGAGTCACAAAACACAAGCAATGCCATACCTTGAGTTCCTGCTTGGGCTCCACGTTTTTAATGGTTGTGTAATAAATATGGTGGCCGTACTGATACGCTACCAGGTTCTGCTCCAAATGGTTTTGAGCTGGACGCACAAACATCATCCAGTTACAGAGAGCCTCGCTAGAAAGTTCAAACCACAGGTCCTCTTGCAAATCTCTGTCTTTTCTGTCACCCTTATCAAGAGACACCTGTAGCAAAATCCAATTACATATGACTGTAACTGCCTGGCAGCAGGTTCAAAAGAATTGGAGTTTCTTAAAAAAAACCTACCGTGACCATGCAACTTTTACATTAGGAAAGCAATGAAGGCATAGCTAATTTTCTCTCTCTGCTAACAGGGATCCAGAAACAGGCAGCACTTAGAAAAATACTTAAAAACAGGTAGACGTTTAAGTAGGGAGACACGATAGATGTCTTTCAAGGCATCTTCCATGGCTTTCATGGCTTTCAAGGGCAAGAAGCATTCATTAAAAGGGTCAGGCACAGTACTTCACGTGTGGCTATACATGAGGCACAAAAGAAGCTGTAGCTTTAGTAGGCTGTACGGCATCAGTTGTCAGATGTTTCCGACTGGCAGACCCACTTCTCCTTTCATTTCCTGACTCATGACACTGCCTCAAGCTGGAAGCAGCGCTTCTTTAGCTGAACTTCTGTTGGGTTACTGAATCTGCCTGTGGTCACGACTTTTGTCAAACTGACCATCAGAGACCAGCGCTCCTAAGACTGTGGACCTAATCTCCAGCCAGTAAAGGACCAATTCCTATAATGAAACCAGTAAATAAATGGATAAAGTGAGTCACATCCATTATATCTCACCCCAATGATTTGGCATGATGAAGGGGAGAAAAATCTCTCTCCTCTCCCCTACATCTTGTGGAGCAGAGGAGGGAAAGGGGAAGAAAAATATTTTTAACTTGAGTTACAGCATGACACAAAATAATGGCTGCAAAACATCCTCAGATGGGGCTGCTATTTTTATGTCCAGATGCTGCTTCAACCCATGTGAGAGTGATTCACAGCGTTCCACGTTATGCATCCTATGTATCATAACACCATAATGCCAGAATATTCACCCTGACTACTGTGTCTCCCTGAATAACAGAGTAGATGTCAAGCCAAAGCAATCTGGGTATTTCTGAGTTACATTCAGAGATGGAAGTAACAAAAGAACATCTCTAGTGAAGTAACTGATCAAGGCAGAGCGACAAATTCACAAAAAAAAAATAATCAAAGCTTAAGCACAAATCGATCCCTCTTCTCCTCTTGCGCACACACCCCCTTACCTTCAGATGGATATAGCAGTCTTTGAGTTCAGTTTGTCTAACCAAGGGTCCTTCCACAGGTCCAAACTGCGTGCGTTTGGGGATACGCCTTTTGGAGAACACACCTCCCAAAAACCTGTCTATATAGAGCACCAAGGGGAGGCTGGCTCTCGCCCTGGTCAGCACAGGCCGGTTTGGGATCGGATGCAAAGGTCCGTGTTTTGGACACACAGAGGGATGTGCGTTATTACACTCTTCACACCCTACAACACAAAGTCAGAGAGGACACGACTGTCAGGCAGACACTCACGCACCAGCTCAGAAGAGACAGCCTTATCTCCCTCTAAACATCTTTGGCTCAGCTATGGGAACATTTATTCCAATAGTCTGTCTACATTTTAAAACATTAGAGAGGGCCGCCTCCTGCAAAACGAAGAACAAAGCAGCTCAGAGACTCCACCTGAGACAGAGTCTTGTCTTTTCAGTAAAGCAGCCCAATATGAGTCCACATTTCCGGGTATAAAGGGGTTTACTTACTATCGCTGAAATCTGAACGGTTTTCAACTCCATTTACTAGAGGACTGACGGAGGGGAAAGAAAAAAGGGGAGGGCAGCTAATACACTACATACTACTTCATATGCTTACACAAATCGTTGGGATCAAAGGGTCGAGGTGGATCTGGATCCCATTCATCCATGTCAGTGTCTTCCCCATCTTCATCCTCATCTTCATCCTCATCATCTTCCTCTTTTGTTTCCATCCTTCCCATTTGATTCTGCAGAGGTGCTAAAGGGTCAGAACCATCCACTGCCTCCATAGGAGGTAACACCTGGTTATGCACCGGTAATGATGCCTGAGGAGAGAATTCACAACAAACAGTCAAAATTGATTCACCAGGAAAAACACTCCTGCAGAGGCGAGCAATGAAGGTTCTTGCTAGTCTACCCTTTCTGCTTCCTTTGGTAATGGAAAGAAGGACAAGGGAAAGTGAAGCGACACGATAAACGATTGCTGAGGGATGTTTTACATCGCTGCTGCTGGCAGCCTCACTCAGGACAGCTCTGTGTCACTACCTAGCTCTACCCTGTCAAGGACTGACTTCTCAGGAGAAGACACTGAAATCAGAGCAGCTCTGGACCCTCACAGAAAGTCTGAAACAAAGTCCAGGCTCTGTGGAAATTATCTAGAGCCTAAAGCTGTATGTTAACTTCTCCTGTCCAAGTGAGAGAATCCTGCACTTTGGCACATGATCTTTTCTCTCCTATCGTACAATCAAACAAAAACAATCCCCAGAGCACACGTGTAGGGATCAATAAGGGATGAGACAACACGGGGACTAGGTATAAACTATGGGACATGCAACACAGTTGAGGACATTGTATTCTCTCACTAATTCTAAAGTTTATCCTTTCTTTCCCTACAAAAAAAAAAAGCAAAAATTAATTCAAGTGCACTGCCCAGAACATTCCATCACCCATGCCAGTTTCTCAGGTAGAGAACAAGAAATGCTACGCACAGTAAAACCGTCTCAAAAGACTGGCAAAGAGACCCAGTGGATGTTGGTCCTATGTGACGGTCAGCATTACACCTTCTGTTAACTTTGCTTTTCAAAGCTGAGAAGAGTATTTTAAGGTGGCTGCTCAAGACAGAACAATCTGTAAAACGGGTTTCTCCGTATATTAAGTACATGATCTCTCCCTAAAAAAAAAAACCCCACACATTCCGTGGTGAGACTATGAAAGACAGTACCAATCGGTGCTACAGCTTTCTCGCATCTCCTCCCATATCACTCAGACATGTTTCATCACCTGAGACAATGGAGCAATGAAATCAGTGTACTCGAACATTTAAAAGAAAAGGGTGCCTGGCAACTTACTCTATCTGCTTGTGGACCCTGCTCCAGAGCCATTTGCTGGGGGGATTCGGCAACGTTGCCGAGCACGGACAGGTTGGTGGGATTCATGCTCTGAGCAGCAGCAGGCAAGAGCACAGTTACCTAAAATTATAGGCACTCATTTTAGCACTGCGTTAGTTCCATCAGTCACTTACATATGGGCAGTGCCCTGCATGCAAAGCTCCCTGGAGTCCTACACTAGGTCAAAAACTGCAGCACTTCAATGATTATTTTTTTTTCTTTTTTTTTTTTTAAGTAGGGACGATGGACTTGGACAAAATCTGCAGATCCAGGGACAAAGGCAAAGGCTTCAAAACTCGGTCTAGATTTTGCAGTTTTTGAATTTCCTATCTCCCACTTTTGGCTTTAAATTAAGGTCCTATCCAGCTGGGGTTCAAACTGCACTAAAAACAGATGCGAGGAGCTCTTTAGCTCTCGGTAAAACAGTGATTGGGGGTCTTTTTCTCTTCTATCTCCAAATTTACTGTTTGTCTTGGGTTTTTTTTAAGGGAAAAGGTAAAGAAGGAAAAAGAAGCATCTCCTCTTTTTGCCTACCTTTCTTTTTCTCAAGCCAACCAAGATCCATTATAAAAACAAGATGGTGTATTGACCTCGTTGGAAGATCAAGCACTCAAATGAGAGCATTCCAACAATTATTTTTTCTTTACATTATTTGGTCACGTTATACATCTTTGGTTGCTTTCATACTTATTTTTTTGTGTAGTAACAAGAAAATTAATGCATATTACCATGCTGCTCCCATCCATTCAGCGATAAAACAAAGCAGAATTAAGATCCCAGGAATCACCTTTCCTGTCTTTTGTTTCCTGCTTATCTATACAGGAACTTGCACCGTTATCCCGCATGATTTTTTTATCCTTCTCTACAGTTGACATCATGCGGCTTCTAGTTTGTGCCTCTGACTGTTAAACAGCTTTTACACTAAAATTAAATCCCCCGCCCCTCTACAGAGTGTTTAATAAATGCCAGATAAAACCGAGAACAGCGAATTGTGCCAACAGTGAAGGAGCAGACACAAAAATCCATAACATAAGCAGATAGACAGTCTTAAAGCTGCAAATCTAGCTGTTTTGTTTAAAGAGGTATTAAGAGTAATTTATGAAACTGCTTCAAAACTACAGCAAAAAGACTTCAGGGAACCGTGTGACAGTGAGGAGGAAACCGCCAAGACGACAGCTGAACCAAGCTGTCTGGTATTGACATTTCTGATGCCAAATGGCAACAGAAAAGGCATCATTATTCAATGGCACACCTCCAGGTCTGCCAGCAACGAGAGGTTCACACAAGCTTGTGTCTATTTGTACCTCATATTAGCATTTCCTACTACTAATCACACTTCAAACATATCCTTGCTTTCACTTCCATGTCAGACACTGCAAGGAATATAGGCATTATTTTCAAAACCCTTTCCATTTCTTTTTAAGATCAAGTTTCTTTTCGAAGACAAGAGGAGCTTTAATTATTATTTTAACATTTTTTGTCAGTTCAGGGATGTCCCACATGAGATGCTGATGAAAACACACCTGCAAAGGCAGAAGCTGCCATAAGGAGGGCCTAACCATTCACAAGCAAATGAACATCTCTGCTGGGACTGCTGTCAGACAGTGTTGGAAAGGAGGACGGGCTGAGGACACACAGGCAAGCGCTCATGCCCTTGATACTCAACATGGGACAGTAACAGCACACCACCTCTGCTGTCAGTGTGTCATCTGCACTGCACATATAAGTAATCTCTACTTTGAATTAGATCCTATATTTATTTGTTAAATGAGCTTTAAGACAATTAAATGGGATTTTTTGGCTTCTTAATGCAAGGAAACTGGTGTGGCAAAAAAATTCCAAAATGACACTCCAAATACCTCCAGAGAACTGAAAGGAAACAGGTAACACCTTTACTGTGACAGTCATATTGTTTCCTTCCTGTGCCTCAACAGTTTAGAAGGTCTTCTTTTAGGAAGAAGAAAATTTATTTTCAGTGCACACTCAACCCTTCACTCTGCCCCAAGACTGTCAATAAATATGCATTTTAATGATGGCATTAGTAATGATTCAGATCTAACACGTCAATTCACGCATGCCATTAAAGACTCACCAAGCAGGAATGATTTTAAGTCTCTATGACAAGCGGAGAATCTGAACTAGAGATCTAGATCTGAAAGCACCTACACCTGATTACCACAATGCAGTCCCCAAAGATACGAGTAGAAGTTAACAACAAAACCTTCACATCCATGGCAGATTAAAAAAAGAAAAATCATAAAAACTTTATAACCACAGGTTCTAATTTTGTTCTGCTCCTCGCCCACTTCACACTGGCAAGCACATCAGACCTGGGATGCCCTGGTAAGGTAAGGGAGCCAGTAATTGAACTTCTTCAGGTTTTACAATTAATCTCCTGCAAAGTTCCTGGTAAATCTAGAATTTGATCCAAAACTTCTATCCCTTGAGAGCCTTTTATGAATTTAAAGGCGTTTGGATCAGAATCTCTACGAGGACCCAGTCTTTCCAGAACGACATTAAAATAAAGTCAGCCACATCAGCTTGCTGACTTAAAGGGACACTGTTAAAAGATTTTTCATTATATCTAGGGCAGTAAATTAGTATTTTTGCTGAACATGAATTTAAAAAAAAAAAAAACAACACTCAAACTCTCTTAACTTTTTATTGTTATTCATGCACAAACTAGCCAAGATAATAGTGGGTTATCATCATAAGCTTCAGCAGATGACTGAAGACTGCCATTTGACACATTCAGAGATAGCTTATTACACTCTAGCACCACAACAATGTCCCTTTACCTTTGGTAACAGTTTCCTTACAGTTTCAGGCCCAAGGAAAATAATGTCTCTTTCTTACCTGCTGGGTGGTGGCATCCTGTTGGACATAAGCCACTTGGGACGGATCTGTAAACAGAGTCTAGACAAAGTGAAAAAGGCTTATCAAACCAGCCTTGGGGTTGTTTACTCCCAACTCACACAAAAATTACCCTGCCACCAAGAAATGATCCATATTCGATCCTTTGCTAACTTCTAATGTGCCTATTACCACAGCAGACTAATTCAACTTACCCATGTGAACCTACATGCATAGAGATTAAACTAAAATTAGGTAGTGCTCCATAAAAAGAATCATATTTATGTGGCACTTTTCATCTATATAATTAAAAGTGCTTCAGGGGTTTGTTGGTTGTTTGTTTTGGTTTGGTTTTTTTTAAATACAGAAATCACTTTGTCAGTTGCTGATTTGATAAATTCTACAGAATGGAATTCAACAGCTGTATGAAAGCTAAATAATACTTCAGGGCAGGGCAGAAGATGACTATTAACTTTATCTTTCTGCAAATTCACAAGAGAATTGCATGCAGAAGAAAGAAAGCATGCAGATATTAGGCATATCCTACATGTGAATTTGATACGGCCACGATGATGTTTTTTTTAATTTCCTAGAAGACATGCCAACTCCAATATTCTTACGGTAGCCTGCAAGAACAGCCCTGATGGGAGGGCTTCCCCCTAGGAAAAGCAAGAGTCAGATGAAAACTGACTCAGTATTGACTGAGGTCAGCCTTGCTTACTTTGCTTACAACACTTGAAATACCTGAGCTTCTAGCAGTCTGGTTCCAACAAAATAAAGCATGGCATAATACAAATTCCATTAGCGCTTTGATAATTTCATCTCAGTTGCATAATAGTGTCTTAATACTACACTTCTTTTGACAAAATTATAGTATTCAGAGTTTTGGAGTTACTTGGTCAGTAACTTCCTGGGAGATATCCTCTCAAAATATCTTATCCCAGAACATCCCACCGGGTAGGAATTGTTTTTATGTAACATGCACGAGAGACACCACGCCGCACGAGGTTATGCCAGTGTTCCTGCGGGCGTCAAGTACGTGCGCTTTGTTGCATTGCTAATCTGTCCTGTCAGGAAAGACAATATAAAACATTCTTGACAAAGCGTGCCTGTTCCTCTTTTTTTATCTGTCCACACAGAGGTACAATTGCACACTATATTAACCCCATATAAACGCATGCTGTCAGAGAATAAAAGCTATTTGATATAATTATGAAGAAGAAAAAGAACCTAGGTCTATAAAATCCACAACTTCTCTGAAGAGAGACTACAAAATTAGATTGAATACACTGAGATCCTCTGCAAGAAGACACGAGTGTTATTGCAACTATCAATTATGAGAACTGTACTATGCAAAACAAGGACTCTTCCAGAAGACACATAGATTGCTCTTAGCATTTACTGAATATAAGAAAGGCAGAATTTCGGGAGAGATTATCCGTGTCTTGGAAAACACCTTTGATTTAATTATAATCTCGTCCACCTTCAGTGAAATAACCAGCATTTCATAATTCATAGCCTCGACATCCTTTGATTACCACATTTGCACATCAGACAAATGAACAGCATGAAGTCCCTGTTCAGCAACGGGCAGAAACAAAGCATTAAGAGCAACTGCCTGCTATTTTCCAGTCATATCACTTGGCTGGTAGCTGGCTACAATCTCAAACAAGATCATTTCATTTTCTAGGTGCCAAAACAGGGTGGGCTCAGAACCACACATGCCTGCGTAGCTTCCACGGGATGGATGTAAACGAGCGTGTGCTCCGAGGTGTCCACGGAGGTGTAGGAGGTGCCATCCGCCGTGTAGACCACCTGCTGCGAGGGACGGTCCTGCTCATCACTGTACACAATCTGTGCCACTGTCCCCCCCTCAGGGACAAAGTGCACCTGGAAGAAACAAAAAACAAATCCTGTACTGAAACATATGCCGATGGGAAACACCACAAGACACATAGGTTGCAAGGTGCCTCGGGAAGCGGAGTGTACCTTGGGTCCCAACTACCTAGGCAATTGTTTTGAAAACAACAAAAACCTCCCTGCATAATGCACATTTAAAATCTCAATGAATTATGCTAGCAACATAGAAATGTGGACATAAACTACCATCAGTTTCTGGTTTTACTCTGCATTTAACTCAAGACCTAACTGGTATAAAGGGCACCTTCCCATGCTTAGTTCTTGCACAATGCTTTGAAAATTCATAAGAGAAAGAAAGTTCAGATTTGAACTGCTGTATCTATGGGATTTATTGGTATATTGTTTTCCTTTATTCTCATATTCCTTTCTGGATTTATGATAATGACTTCATTCAGCTAGTTCTGTAGTTGGAGGTAATTTTTTCTGTTTGATGAACGGCTAACAGAACCTATTAACTTCGATACTGCTTCAAGTAATAGTATTGCACCTATCATGAGGAAGCAATAGCGTATGTTAGATTGCTTCTCTGTAGTAGGTACAGACAGTATCAGTAGAAAATTCAACTGTTTAAACAGAGAAACATATAACTGAAAACATTAAGCAATGATTCCAAGGACTACTGGAACAAGTTATGTCTAGGGCAGCAGTTTAAATCCAAACAAGTTGATTTTGACAGAACGTTATGATCATAGATGATGATCAGCAGCCTACCTTAAACAAGCTGGAATACTTAATTCCAGTGGCAATAGGAACACGTTTAGCTTTTGACACCCTTTACATGCTGAAAACCCTTTTCAGTGCATCGGTAAAACAGGACAGTTAGCAGGAAACCTAGTTTTAGTATCCATATTCGCATAAAACGTTTTCACATAAAAATATGTGAAAAAAAACCTGTGGGATCATTTCATTTACTTTGTTTCACCTTTTAGCTTTTGTTTTAGAAGACACCTGGTACTCCCCTGCAGATGCTAACTGCTGATTCTGTACAATAAATCCTCATGCAAACACTACGGTAAGGATGCATGCAGTATTTCACATTTGGAGAGCACTCTGCAAATGTTAATTAAGCCTTATAACTGCCACGTGCAAACAACAGTATGGTTACCCCATTGTATAGATAATGGGACCCAGGACATTCAAAAGCACCTTTCTTTGCAAATTTCAAAGCTGGAAATTACCAGGAGAGTCAGAATTTCTCAGCTTGTGGGTCAAATGACATGCAGCACCCTCTTCATAACATATTCAAAAGAATAAATCAGTTTACAGTCTTCTAGAAATTCTCAGCTGCACTGCCTCAGAGGCAGAGGGACTAGCTGCATACATCAGAGTCTGACTGTATTAGTCACTAACAATTAACATTTCTCCCTTTCCCACTACCCAGATGTCTGACTGGAAAAAATTATTCATACTACTTTCCCCAAGGTCCACCCACAGTTCCAACTGATTCGACTGATGCTATCAAAATGGGCTGCCACAGACCACAGATTTTGTTAATATTCATTAATCTGAACACTCTTTCACTTTCCCACGTGGTTATACATATATTTGGACACTGAAACTTCTATAGCCACTGGCTGGTTTCGTTTAGCTCGTTTCAGCTGTCTCTGTATTCACTGCTGCGGTTTGCACAGCTCACTTTCTGAAGCTTTAAACCGAAATCACCACAGGCATGTTTGTATTTCTCCTCAAATGAAACCCGAGTTTCCAGACTATAAGAAACAGTCAAATGGGAACGCCTGATTGCTAAGCCACCGCACCGAGCCCAATTCAGCCTGAGCAGAAAGCGAGAGCTCTGGAAGGCACTAGTCACCTGAGCAGTATTCTGTTCCTGCTCAGCAGAGTCAGCCCACACCTGAGGACTTTCCTCTTTTGAGTCCATCTCCTCCCTGCCGTGGTGCTCCATGAGGGGAGAGATCTACTGGAGGAATGTCTGGCTGAATAGATTCATCTGTTCACGGCGTTTCTACTTCCAGAAGACAAGGTGATCTTCAGTAACATGGCTACAAAAAAACAAAAAAAAAAAAGAAAAAAGAAGAAGAGATGGAGATATTAAAACAAGTGTGACACATGGAACAGAGGTACGAGGTATTATCATCAGCTACTGCACTACAGGAACACACTGCCAGAGTAAAGCAGGCTTGGCTTTACAAACACGTGCTTTCTCATTTACCATGCTCAAGTTCTGCTGTATAATACTTCCCATGTCCTATTAAGGAGGAAACAAGTCAACCATTGCTACAATTGCACTGAAGGATTATACTGAATGCCTCCTGCACTGAAAGATTACACTGAATTCCTCCTGCACTTCTCTCCTTGGCCACAGGCAGTCCACAAAATATTCTTCACATCGTTCTTCTGGCACCTAAAGGCCCAGAAATCAATAAACGCTGCAGAAAATTGACCTTAAGCTTCCAACAAGAAAACTCTACGTTCAGAGATGCATCACCGGTTTCTTGGTTCATCTGAAAGAGATTTTCTTCGAGAACCAACTGGCTTTACAACTACAGGCAGCTTTCACCTTGTACAAAACTGCAGTCCCAGTTGGTATGCAGGCAGTGTTACAACAGACAACTTGTAGAAAAAGAACAATGAAACTTAAACTCTAATTCACGCGAGCCTGAAGATCCTGATAAATTGCTTCCAAGCTAGGTTTTATTCACCTCTCGCAATTTTATTGGGGCCTCTCAATGTGCCATTGGGAATCTCAGAAGGATAATTTACAGCTCTGGTGATTGGTTTAGTCAGTGGTTCAGCACCTTCCCAATCCTTCATCTCTAAAGTCGTATTAAATCACAGGCCCTGGAATTAGCATGAGGCTGAGCCCATTTCATTTTTCAGCTCCTCCAATTAACTTTATTTTATACTCAGTGCCTCACTGGGCTGATCCAATGCCAGTACCCCGTCTGTGCACCAGGAAGAAAGCAGAAGGCTCCTTGCTGACGCTTTCATTCATTTGCATTTTAAATGCAAATTATTTTAGTCATAATTTATTCCCATAAATGCTAGCAGTTGGCTTGTCATTGACAAACTAAAAAAAAGATAAGGAGGAAAAAAAAAAGGCAGCAGGCACTTTCTGCCTTCTGCTGATTCTGCCGGCAACAAGTAAGCTTTGCAGACCTGAGCACTGACTGTACCACTGGTCCTGGCCAGACGGTATAAATCAATAGTACAAAAAAGTCTCAGGCTAACGTCACTGAACTGCATGGTGGAAAAAAAAAAAAATCACATTACTTCCACATATACAAAGAAAAACTGTGGGAAAGATATTTCTGGGCATCGCTAGACAGTAAGTCATGCCATTATGGGTGACTAGAGCCTAGCATTTGCTTTCTCATGCCGAGCAACACGGTACACACGTGCCACGCGGTCCCCCACGCAAGCAGAGACTGAGGTATGGTGCGATGGCTGTTCTGATTTCCTACCAGACCCATACATCCTTAGGTTCTGGGATAAAGGAACAGAAATCCTACCTGCATTACTATTATTTGATACCAAACATCCAGAAAAAGCACTGAGGAGAAGAGGAAAAAAGAAATACATGTACCTGCACGCAACGCTTTAGCTAGGCGATCTCCTTAGTATGGAAAAATGAAGTGCAGCAAACAATGATTAGGACTGATAAACACCAGCCTTGCTCTCCAGGTGTTGAAAGCCAGGGTCATTTACAAATAAGTATTATTTTTATGTATATATATTACAGTGCAGACAAGCTCTGATATATAAATAAATATCATCCATCCCTACATAGCAGCTTTCATCCAGCTATCTCAAAGCTACTTGTTATGTTACTAAGGATTAATTCAGGGATTTTCTCATACCTAATCCTACCACTTTCACTGAACTCCATTGCTCATTTCCTCAGGTATACGATCACCAAGAGGTCTAGAACTGCTTGCGTGAAACGCGACCGCATTTATGTCAGTCACATAATCTGAATAACTTCTACATAAAATTAAATGCCTATCCTGTTGATATTCTTCAGCTGGTTTATCCCAAACAGCTTTTTTTCTTGACTGTCATTATTAATCAAGAGCCAATTCAGGTAATTGCACTAACAATAGCCAGTAGTTTAATCAATTACCTAATTGCTTAGAAAAATAAAAATAAACACTAGAGGTTTCAAGTTTGGGTTGTTGGTTTTTTTTTTAAAGTATAATTATCCTGTTAGTAATAATGCAATTAAATTAACCAGTGATTGAATTAAGAGAAAGACACTGTTCTGGCTAATTCCACATGGTGCAACAAGTAGCAGAATTTTTGGCTGACCTTCCCTACCAGCAGATATTGGAGGTCTGAAGGAAGATGCTGACTCACTCCTGCAGACTCACTTTGGCACAAATAACTTACAACTTGAGTGGAAAGGAGACCAAAGGGTTCAGACAGGTCTTTAATAGACAAAACCGGGCATTAAGATTCTTATCTGCAAAAAAAATAGTACCAAAAAGTTGGAAAAGAAAGCAGAAGACAGTCATTTCCAGTTTTGCCATGGTTCTAAAAGTTAGCACTAATCTCGGATCGCAGGTTTGAGCCAAATTCAATGGCTCGGTGGTGCAGTTTCTATAAACGGTACTGTTACTGCTGTTCTTCACAGGAATGAAAAAAAATATACTGCTCAGCCCAGCCAATTGTGTAGCAATAACAATCAGACACTATTAGGAGCGGCAGGATTTGCTCATGCTTTCAACTTTTGTACTTCGAAATACAACCTAGGATCTGCCCCTCTGGTATACATTCCTATCAAAGGCTCCATGAATTTTCATCATTTCTGTCACCACCAAAATACACAGAAAAACATGTTTCCCTGGAAACGTGGATGTGCTGAGTGAGAAGACAGTGCAAGAGCAGACAGGCCATGTCCCAGAGAGGTCCCAAGTCCAGGCAATAAAGAGAGCCCGAGGCAGGAGCAAGCATTGAAATTTAGCTGGTACAAAAGCCAATAGTGAAACAAGACCTGCAGTTAAGGTCAGGAGCTGGAAAGCATGACCTGGTCCAAAGTCACTGACCACAAACTCCCCGGAAACACAAACACCTGAGTAAGTTTTCTAACTCTGATGACAGAAAAGACTGAAATAACTTTGCTCACTAGTCCTCCATAGGATGCTCTCCCTCATTAATCCTGCATGATCTTATTTTCTTCTTTAAATCCCCCTCTCAATATCCATTACAGCTGTGACACTGACAGCCACAGCGCCTCAAGATTTTAATGATTTCCCTGCGGTCCTCTCTCAGCAGTGATGTCTCGCTGCACAAGGAAGCGGCAGATGTCCAGCTCAGCACACAGCCACAATATTTTCTCAAATTAGCTGCAGAAGAACAGTGATGAGTATGTTAGGGTATGTGGCATTTACACTAAGGCTGGTATAGCAATACCAGTTTGGGAGATATAGGTAAAGAAAATACTTAGTTTCTCAAAGGGTCTAGCTGGAAGCTTTGTTGGGTTTTTTAGAAGAAATAAATGTAAAACTTCGGGCATAAGCATTGCCGAACAGCTGGCATGCAAGGGAACACTCTCTGCTTGCTCTCCGTACTGTTTGCCCACGGATTATCCTTTACAATTGTTGGGTTTTCTCCCCACATCTCACACGCATCAAACATTTTCAGACAAGCTAAATGGCAAGGCAAGCACCTCAAGGGGAAGTTCTGCTGTGTCCAAAGGACACACACACACACGTTACGAGACCTATTGCCCAATATATCGACTGCAATTCTGTTGCTAGCCCAACGCTTGCGTACAACCTCTTAAGCGGCATGCTCGTGAGCGGGAAGCAATGCCAACATGCAAGATGCTAAGCCACTTACAGAAACCGTGAAGACAGCCTTTTCCTCCCCAAAATAGCAGGCATGCCTCACCCAGTCCATGCTGGGTGACGACACAAGCTGAAATGGGAATAGGGATAAATATAACCCAGTATCACTCCAGTACGTCAGCGGCAGGACGCAACGTGTCACATATGAAGTGAATCAAGATATATTGTGAATCAAGAACCCACAAAACTCCCATTACTTTAAAAGAAAGGCACATCTAAATTCAACACTGAAGTTACCTTGCACATACCCAAATTCTGGTGCACATCCTGGCACACAAAATACCTACTCCAGCAGAAGATAACCTCATTCTGACTCACATTTGCTGGAGCTCTACCTGAGACAGCACCCATGGGTGCTGCCCTTGAGCTCCCTATGACGTGCCCACGTTTTTCACAGGTAGAAGCACGCTCAGAGTTAGGAAGCGACACTAGCGTGCAGCTGTGCTTATCTCTCAGTGAGGCTTATCAGTGCAGGAACAACCTGGTGCTAACCACAACTAGAAAGCATCTGATCTAGAGTTGGAGCGCAGTCAGTGGACACACAGGGCAGAATCACTATTCTCCTCCATGTCTGTGCACCCATAATATCCACCTGTCTGCCTCATCAGCTAAGTGCAAGTACATTCACCACCTCTTCAAGACAAAATGGGTTCATTTCAGTATGCCATTCACATTTACCTTCCTTTTCTCAACACCCTCTGGGGACCTGCTGGTGTCAGAGACCTATGGCCTTCCTCTTTAGTTCTTGCCTTTCACATCCAATCCAAAAATCTCATTAGCAGCGAAGCTTCTCCTCTGCAGCTCTCAATGCCTGGGAAGTGTCTTTGTGTCATTGCCTGAACAGTTCTTCATCCTTTTGGAAATCTCACCTGAAAACTCCTTTTGACCACCATGATACTCTCTAACCCCTCTCTCCTCTTCCTGCAGTATGTTGTTTTCTCTGAAGCTGTGTTATTAAATCAGCAGCTTTGCCCATTCACTGCATTCAGCTCCGGAGGATGAGAAAGCACTGCTCAGGGGCAAAGCGCCTCGTTCACTATCCAACAGCAACGTCCTCATTAGCCTCGCTGTCCTCAGCAGAAGATACCCCACCCTCAGACATCGCAGCACCCATGCCATGGCACCTTGTAGGTGCACCTATGAGCCCTAACACCTAGGGAATGGGAACGACTGGTGCTTTAAGATAAAACCTCCAATGACAGCGGTGTCACTTATTTTGTATTTGGCGTGTAAGAATTTTTGACACAAGATGAATATAGTGAAATCATACGATGCTTCAGAGGAAAGCTCAGCTCTGAAATTCAGCAAAAAGCACCACCAAAAAAAAAAAAAAAAAAGATAAACAGTAACCATATTTTCTTGGCATACCCGCTATTAAGGAATGACAATTTCTTTCAATGCTGGGACTACACAAGAAGATACACAGACAAAAACTCTGGGGACTTCATCTGCAGCAACTCCTCCAAGTCTAACTAAGGACACTCTGCTGAGAAAGCACCCGAGCCAAACGTTCAGTTTTGTCCCTTCTCTGGGATGAGAAGAATGGGGGCATATTAAAGCTGGGCAAGGGGAAAAGTCCACCTCCCTGCTCAGGGAGCCATAAAGCCACTGCAGTATCTCAAATGAGAATCCACTTTACCATAATGGTGCATAAAACAGCTAATGTGATTTACTCCCCAGTGTAAAAGAGGCTTGCATATAGATTGGGGTTCCCTGCAGCAGTAATAGCAGGGGCTATTAGCTTAATCCTTTAAGCGCTGAGCTCACTGACCACTCTTTTTCACCGCCAACCATATGCAAGGACAGCAAGAATTGTTACGAAAGGGGGTTTTTACGACTACGGGTCTTCCTCCAGCTTTTAATATGAAAATGATTTATTATGCTCAAAAGGAACATCACACATGTCTGCAAAAAGCTATATCCCACACTTAAGTTAATTACCCCAGCCTGCCTAGAAGGCACAGTCGGTGCATTTCCTGAGATCCCTTGGCAAGAATACACTTTCATTGCAGCAAGAAGGTTTCTAACCTCATTGAGGACTGAGTCACGACTGCCGTCTCCTCCTCTGCATTCTCATCCATCAAAAGCACATATTGTTTCAAGGAACCCTGGCTCTGGGGCCTTTTGGCTGAATGTTAATAATCAGGTAATATATAACCACAATATTTATGTTTTACTGGCGAGTTAGAAATGGAAATCATACATGGGGCCGGGGCGGTTGATTATTTATTTCCACAAAAGGAAAAATGGCTTCAATTTATTTAGTCATATAATAAATAGAACAGTTCAGCCAAACACAAACTCACTCTTTACTCAAATTGTGCATAATGAAGCAACCTATCTATATCCTGATGGCACATCCATCATCAAAGCAACAATGAACTGCAAGAGATCTCTTAAATCTTCAAGGCCAGTTCTCCGCTACTGTGTCCAACCTGTGTCACAGTCCTTTTCCGAAAGGGACAGTGCCCAAGCACTACAGGTGAGAGCATGACAGTCTGGTGCAACTATTCTCTCACAAAGTATCAGATAAGGAGCTGAAAGTCTGACTGTTTCTACCACAAAATACAGGAGATAAACAAGCGCTCCAAGTGAGCCCCAAGAGGAGAGGTTAACATCCTCCTGGGGGATTACCATGGGCTGGGCTAGAGACCTCCTCGGAGATGCAGTTCCCGCTCTGAGGACAACTCTGTTTAGTCCTAATTCTTGCATAACCGAGTGTTCCTCACAATATCTGTCCTTTACCTCTGAGCGGGCGAAGAGACAAGTTCATTACATGTTCGTATATGCACGTGCTCTTCTTGGTCACCACCATTTGCTCAACATCTACATATCCACTCCAGCAACTAATTTCTTCCTCCCATCCTCAGCTTCCTGCATGCGTGACCACATTCTTCACATAGTCTTCTTCCAAATGTTACATACTCTGAAGTCCCTATGATATCATCGTCTGTTACTATCATGCACTGCAATTCTCAGGCTACAGCTGCTTGAGGCAGTGACCCTGTCTACTGAATTGATTTGGTTTATAAATGACAGAGGGAGAAGTAGGATAAAGTAAGAAAACAGGGAAAATGCGTATTTACAGTACAACATGACAAAAAAGGAAAAGAAAAGATCTGTGTCCAAACCTGTGCTACAGCGCTGCATACGCAACCTTCAAGAAGGCACTCTCGGGTTTTCCTGAAAGAAAACAAAACCGTACCAACACCACCACATCCCTCCGTCCCACCCGCCAGCTTCCTTTTGCCATCTTTTTTGTCTCCTATCCCTTCTCCTGCTCAGGCAACTCTTCCCAAAGCTACCATCAATTAGAGGAGGAGGTTGTTCCCCTACAAGCGGATGGCACTGCTTCTTCCCTCCCTCTCCACCCCTCTGCATCTCTCCTCTGAATTAAATCACCCCTCTACTTCAAGCTCTTAAAATTCAAAAGATAAAACTACCTTGCTTCTGCACATAAAAAAACCCCAGCTTGTCTCTTTCAGAATAGCTGCTTCTCTGAAGTACTACAGGCCACAGACAACAAATTAGGCTATCTGTACATTAAAACAGGTGAGGACTTAACACCAGTTAAGGGCTACAACACAACTTCTATTTCTGTGTGTTTTACTAGCATGAAATAAAAGTGACAAACAGACCCGATCTCATGTTTAAGTCAAAACAAAATTCACAATACTAAAACAGCCTCTGTAATTAGCTACACTTACAAGTCAATTAAAATTCAGTTTACACAGCTGACAGCAGCTGCAGGTGGTCAGAAACACACTCGAAGTAGCTGCTGACTGCAGAGCAAATTACCATAAGAGAGCTCATCCAGGGATTTTCTTTGCAGGTTAGTAAGGGTGCCAGAGGAGAGCAAGCGACAACACGTACCAGTTTCTCTCTAAAAACAAATTGTCAATTATTCCGTCAGATAGTTACAATTGCATCAATATCTCATCCTATGACCAAGGTAATAAAGCTGTCGTCATTTTAAACACCTAACACAGAAGAGAAGCATGCATACAGCAAAGTGCCAAAAAGCATCATCACAATTTGGGAGATAAGTTCTCCATTTAAGGACTGGCTTGAGAAATACACCCTCTTACTTTTTTTTTCCCCCCCCTAGAAATGAAGGCATTAGAAGGCTTGAGACTGCCAATTACTTTATTTCCACAAAAGACCCAAAGAACCCTCTTGTAAAATCAGTTGATGATTCGTTAGCATTTCAACATCTAACTTAACCAATAGGAAGATTAAAAAAAAAGATAATTCAATCATTGAAAAAAATAACGGAAGAAAGCTCAAGTTCAGAATAGTCTCTATTCCCACTGAAACTCTGAAAGAGAAACATTAATACGCATCTTATAGACACCCAGCTTTGTGCTTGTTCATTCTTTAAAGGCCTATGAGAACCACAAATATATCAGTAATACACTAGACAGGGTGGTGCAGAGATACCAAAAAGCGCATCGCAAATACTGACCGTTCACTTCTCTCAGGACTATGAAGCTCAGTAGCCTAAACCAGGTTTTTAAGTCTGATCTACAGACCCCTGCAAGACCCCTTCTGAGGATCTGCAACAAGCAGTCGAGAAGATGTGTCCGTACATAGCTTGAAACGTCTCATACAGGGAAACTAACCCTATAAAGGGTGAGTTGTCCCTTTAGGATGAGTAGCTCAGACAGACAGACCACCAGGACCTCATTTTTCCATTCCAACTTAATGATTTAACAAGCTCCCATTAACAGGTTTTTAATGCAGCTGTGGCACTGGAGGGGGGACACGACAACTCAACACCAAAACGTAGGTAGCAAGAGGTCTGCAGGATCAACAAGCCACATACTACAACCGTATCTCAGACCACAAGAATGGGTGTATTTGGCAACCACCACCACTGGCACAAAGACCAACAGAGCGGTGGCAAACACCACAGCTTGCACTTGCAGAAGCTGCTTCCGCTCACACATGGGCCTTGCCCTTTCCATTCAGGCCCTCCATGGATGGAACCACCTCACACGGTGGGAGTCAGCACAAGGCCTGAACCCACCGGCCTGGTCCTGCTCTGGCACAAGCTGATCCTGGCACCTCATGGTGGTGGAGAAAGGGCTGCCTCCCCTCCACACCAAGCCCCAAGGCCACCCAGACCGCAGCCTTTCCCTACTGGGACCGATATTGGTGCCCAAAGGGCCCCCAAGCACCACCCTCGGGCGGGGCGGGACCCCCACAGGGGCACCAACCCCCCTCGTCCCCCCCAGCTCCTCTCAGGCCGGACTGCAGGTCATTCCCCACCCGCTCCCCCTTATATACCCTCCGCGCCCCACCACCGCCATTCACAGCAGCCAATCCGGGGAGGGGGTGCGACGCCCCCTCCCCTAACTAGGCCAATGGGAGGCAGGGGCGCGAGGCACGCGGCCAATCAGGAGGCGCAGGAGCCCCCCCTCCGCTTCCCGCCACCGCTACCCGGTGTGAGAAACCACTGCGCCCCCCGGAGAAAGCGCGAGGCGCCATCAGCCCCCCGTTAGGGCGCCCAACGGTCAGTCAGCCCCAACCACTCCGGCCCTGGGGGGGGGAGAAGGGGGCTGTCGGACGCGGCGGGCGGGCAGAGGAGAGGGGACGGCCCAGCAGCCGAGGTTTAGGGAGCTGGTCTAACCACGGGGTGAAGGGAGCGAGCGGCCCAGAGTAAGGGGGGGGGGGGTGTCTGAGGCGCCCACAGTACTGGGGGGCGGAACAAGATGGCTCCGGCACCCCCCGCCACTGAGGTGCCGGGGTCCGGACTGTACCATCCAGGGAGGGGGGGAAACAGGGGTGGGGGCAGCCCCTTCTTCCTCTGTCCGGGGCGGGTGGGGGATCCCGGCTGGGGCGGGGAGGGGGGGGGAAGCGGACTGTACCTCTTCCGCGGGGGGGGAAGGGGAATGACTGCGCCCTGCTCCCCCCCCACTCGCGGGAGCGAACGGTTTATCCCGTCCCCAGCACTAAGGAGCCGCCAGCTCCGGGCGCCATCTTGGGTGCGACTAAAACAACAAGTCCAAAACCCCCGGCGGGTCCCCGCGGTGCCCCCGGATCGGGCTTCCCTCCCGGACCGTCCCATCGCGTTACCTGTGGGGGTCCCGTGCGGGTGCCGCGTCCCGGCCGCCGCCGTCGGCCCCGCTGCGGCCCCAAACCCCCCCACCTGTCCTCACCTCACAATGGTAGCTGCAGAGCGGGAGGGGGGGCGGCCGCCCGGACCTCATTACCATAATCTGCCTGGCAACAGGCCGCGGCGCCGCACGCTGATTGGCTGAAACGCCTCCGCCCGCGAAGATGGGGCACAAAAGTCTTCAAGAAAAGACTCGGAGGCGGCCAGGTCAGGGGGCCGGGGAACAAGGGGGGGCCCCGATCCACCGGGAGGGGAGGGGGAGGGGACCCCTGCCCGGGCATTTACTCCCCCCCTCGGGTACCCGCGTCCAATCAGAGCGCCGCTCTCATCCCCGCTCCGCTCCGCCGGGTGCCTTCCGGCCAATCAGAGCGCGCCTCTTATCGCGGCGCTCCGCCCCCTGCTGGGGGAGGAGGTGTGGGGGGACGCGAGCAGCGCCCCCTGCTGGGAGGGCGGGGGAGGGCGGGGCGGGGCGCCCCCTGCCGGCGGGGAGGAGCGAGGGGGGGGCGGTCTCCGAGTGACGCGCAGTGATTTAGCGGGGCGGGGGGCGGCCGGGTCGTGTCCCCCCCCCCTTTTACACGGCAGGGAGGGCCGGGTCCACCTCCCTCGCCCCGCTGGATAAGGAGGTGAGCCCGAAATCCCTCCTGGGCTTCTGTGCCGCATCCGCCTGGCTCCCAGCCGCGATGCTCCGCAGCCCCTTCTGCCCCCTCTCGCAGTATAATTCTCTGAAAGTGTGTCAAAAATAGCGGTCCAGCGGGCTTCACTGTAATTTTACTTATATACTTATAAACTGAAAGCTGAAGCAAGAGCTATTAATATCTGTCGAGGGTCAGCCCATGAGGAAATACCCCCAAAAGGGCTCCTTCTGCCTAAAGGGACCCAGACTGGCATTGGCATTTCTTTTTTTCTATGTGTCCAAGTCCTAAATGTCAGCTCAGAGAAAGATAATAATTACTATTGTTCAGAAATTTAACTAATTGGTCATTCCAGTGGGGTTATTGCTGTACTTTTGTTGCTGCTCATCTTAAAGAGGTGTTTGTATTACAGTGCCATGGAAAAAATACTGCTTTTCTTATCCCTTATTTGTGATTAGCATACTCTCAGAAAGCTATTTGATGTAGTAGTTCAGTAGATATTTCTTAAATAAGACAATCTCTGTGTTTAGTACCTTTTAAGTTTATTCCAAATGGCTTCATGAACTGCGTGCGTGCACGTACATAATAAACACTGTTCCACTGAAGCGTGGGCAGCTACAGATCCTGCAATGAGCTACTGGGGCCAATTGACCCAAACCCCAGTAAGAGAGGAAGGGTAAATTTTCATTAAAGATGAATCACTGCTTTTACCAAAACTGATTCTGCTCATTCTCTGCCCTAGGAGAACAGCGAGAGGGTCTGATCTTGGTGCAGTTAAGCTTACTTCTCCACTAGGGCTGTCTTTTTAAAGCCTGATCTAGTCTTACAAATTAAGAGGCACAGGTGTATATTGAAATCATCCCCTATTGTACCGACCTGTCTCTTCCACAAGCAATCAAGATAAAAAGAGCTGAGAATTTTCCAACTTGCACTTTGTAACTTAACCTTAAATTGTTAGAGAAGGAAGAATTTTACAACCAAAGTGAGCAGAATTAGTTACCCACTTAGGAAAAGTATGTTGGGCTACCCCCCCACCCCCCAGTACTGCTCAACTCCTCTGGGCAGTTCTCTTAACTGGAATTATAAAAGTTAGAGTCAATTTATTCCTCTATCCTACAGCAACAGTCTTGATTTCATTATACCATGCCAAAATGTTGGGATAACAAATAGCACGCGGGAAACTGCTTTATTTCCCATATGTCTTAACAGCATTTTGTATTCATTTAAAAAAAATAATCAAAGCATTTTCAAAGCATTGTATTTTTATTTGGGATTTCCGAGAGTCTCCCTAACAGTTTGAAGACTTACCGACTCCGAGACAAAAACACTATCGTGCCATGTTTTCGTACAAACATGTAGTTCTACAACTGGGTGCAAAACAGTGCAGGACCTGAGGGCTGTCCTTTCCTGGTACGTGGCTCACGTTCTCAAAGTTATTCTAGAGGTTTGGGTTTTGGTGGGTTTTTTTCCCCTCTTAGCTCAGAAGGATGGATTCAGTGCAAGTGTACAGTGGATGCAACAAGCTGCCAGATGCAGAGAAAGCACGCTGGTCTAATTCATCATCTGCAGTATCTGGAATCTGATGTAATGCCTATTGTATTTCCCACATTTAATGCGTTGTTTCTGATGCTCCAGCACAGGCTTTGTTTTTTCCAATAGCCTCTTGCTGTCAGAGAGAGAGAAGCCTTCACATTAAGTTTATTTATTTCTAATCTTCATAGTTCAAATAAGCTACATAAAATAATTTCCTATATTGTCTGGAACAGTGCTGTAACCCTTTGTTGAATCCTCCTTTCCCCCCCCATCATGTCCTGGGTCATCAGATCTGTATCATCTGTATCTCCTTCCTTGCCTCATCTCATTTGTACACTGCTGTTTCAGCACTGCCTCTGCTGCATGTGTCCTATCTTGCCCGTTTTCTCTCTTCCCTGTGGCCACTGCAAGGCTCATTTTGCCAGACCACGGCACCGTCTCCCATATCGAAGCGTGTGTACTGACATCCTCCCAGCAAGGCCCATTTTCTCCCTCATTTCAGGTTCCAGGTGGAAAAGCGTACTGCAACTGCACTCCATTCATTTACTTGCAAATATCTTTTTGACCTCTTTCACTTGAACCTCTTCCTCTGTTCCCTTCACCTAGTAAAACCACTGTCACAAGCCTTCGCCTTAAAAACAAACCTCCTGGACCACAGTCCCCTAAAGCTGTTCACCAACCCTCCATCTTTCAGACCTCCTCAAAAGCTTCTCCATTCTTTTTCCTGTCTATACCTCTTTGTTTCTGCTTTTGTTGGGGTTATTTGATTTTTGTCTTCATGACATTATCCCATTTTGAGAAGCATGTAGATTAAAACATGACCAAGAAAAACACTCAAGTGCTGTAAACTCATTTGAGTTATAGAAGCAGATGATGCCTCGCTGGCCCTGTTGACCTCCTGGACTCCATCTCTGCATGATAAGTAGGCACTTGCACCTAGATTTCCAAATTAAACTGTGCACAGAATTGGCCTATGCATTGTGGTACCCATCTAACTTCCCTTGTGCAAGTCAGCGGCTAGCTATGATTTAAAACACCAATCTAGAAGATGGAAAAATTCAGCTCTCTCCATGTTTCTGTTAGAACCTGCTAAATTATAATGCAACTGAAATGTAATTACTTTACATCCTGCACAGAGAATACAAAGCATGGTGAAGGTAGTGATATGAGTTGACTCATTTAGAGCAAGCCAGAATAAATTTCATTAAGATGGCCTCATGTAAAACACATACATTTTGGTTCTCAGGGTCATTTCCCCCCCCAAAAAAAAAGTTTAACTAGGTTTTTTTAAAGAGGCTGAATTAATCCCCTTCTACTGCAAGGAAAGGTTTGACTAAAAGAAGTTTGGGTGTTTCAATAGCATCTACCTAATAATCTCAAAATTTTAAAAGTGATTTTTCTTCAAACTAAATGAAAAACATACCATTAGAGAAAGCATTTCATCACATACATTCACTATTGGCTACCTTTTTGCCTGATCTGTACCCACCCAAATGGCATTTATCCCCCAATATTTAGTAAGAAATATAGGCAACAGGCATAGTAATAAGTGAGGGAACAATCCACGTAGGCCCCTGTAATCTTTACTGTGCATTTGGTAAGAGGTGCATCGAGTCTTAGGAAACAGGAGCTTTTCAGTTCACCGTGAAAACCTATTCAGCAAAGCCGTGCTGTGGTGTAGGGATGGGAGAAGCAAGTTCCAGCTGCAAAAGTGCCTGCAGGGAAAACACTTTGCCACTCACACACCGCTATCTCCCTGACTCCATTATAACAATATTTATTAAGGCTGCTGCTGCTTCTGATGGTGTCTTAAGGTCTTTGGGTTTAGGGAAAGATAGAAATCCACCAAGAGAGTTTCATGTTTCACAAGTTTTGATGTGAACTGCCTGTTTGCAAGCTTTTCCAGGGTGAGAAAAATAGTTTTAAGTCTTCTTGCACACAGCTGCTACTGTGGAGTTCTGGCCCTAAAGCAAGGGAGCCAGGTGGTTGTCGTACTAGTAAGTGTCCAAGCTCACAGGCTATGGCAAGCACAGCAACACCAACGCAGCAGAGTTGTTCTTTGCATTGCAAGACTGCTTAATTATTGGAGCATTTCCCAGAAATCTGCACTGGGCAGATGTAGTTCAACTTCAAATCCAGGTCAACTACTCCTTCATCTGGGATTACTATTTAGTACATGCGTTTCTTCCCTGGGAAAGATGTTCAACCACGATTAACCTTACAGTACTTCACTGAAAGTACCCAACTTTGTTGGCCGATTTTTTCACTCAAGTTCAGGTGTCACCACTATCCAGTTCTGGCTGTGGAGAAGCATTGTCATTAGCAGGAAATAATTTGTGCATCAACTGCAAAGTAAACATAGAGGCTGTTTGGGTTTCCTCTCCATTAAGCAAGCTGGGATAACTCAGAAAGCTCTTAACAATGCTTTTTGATATTTCCGAGTTTGCTAGAGAGTTGAATAGTCTATTAAAATTAGTCCTGGATCTAGGCATTATAATGAAGTCTTTAAAAAATCATCATAAAGACTTACAGGATTTAAAGGATTTTTAAGTTGTCTAGAAAGCTTCCCTGTCTCCAGCGCTGGGATAGGACTTGTTAATGCACATCCTTTTGATAGTTGCTTTCAAAAAAGTGATGCTGAGATGATAGAGTCAGTCTTACCCAGCCTCTGTTAGCAAAGAAGGGATCTTCAGAGATACTCCTCCTGCTTCTGGATATACTTAGTAGATAAAGAAGAGAGGCAACATGGAAAAAAGTTCAGTAATAACTTATGGTAGATGTTTAAACAGCAGCCACATTTAAAAAGAAATCATATTTTATGATCTAATTTAGTATATGTGCCAGCCATACACTCTGGGCTTTTTATAGAACAGCAAAAACTGTTTTCCCCTAGCTGGGAAAACTCAGTATTATTTTTCAATATGTATTGAGACAAAGATATTTGTATCTGTCAGATGGTCACTCTTCCTCCTTCCCCAGAAGTTAGAAGTTAAGAAATCTGACCTCCTCAGGGGTGTAGGAGCTGGCAGGAGGGCCTCCAAGCCACTGAGTCCTCTCCATCACAGTATATAACCTGAGCAGGCTTTCTCCTAGGAGAGACTGAGACTTTTGTTTCTGCAGCCTTGAACAAGAGATTAAAAATGGCACTGAAAACAAGTTTTTTTTCCAAGGCCCATTTGTACTTATTTGTTTTTATGCCAATGTTTTTATGTAGTTTAAATCAGGGATTTTTTTCTTCCCCCAGTGTTTACTCTCCTGATATATTTATAGACAGCAGTCATAGTCTCTCCTGAAGTTTATTTTGTTAGGCTAAGCAAGCCACATTCTTTCATCTCCTGTTTAAGACATTCCTCATTCCCCCATCTGTCTCACTAGCCCCTCTGCTAGAGTGGGGCAACAGGGCATTTACAAAGAAGCTTTCATCTTATATGATGCATTTTGTTAAAGCAATTTTAGAAGTGATCTTGATTTCTAAAGGTAAAAAAAAATTCTTCCTCTGGGAATTCTCCAGCTCTTCTCCCAAAGTCTGGATCTCTAAACTTGTAAAAGTACTCACTAGCTACAGTCTCAGCCTTCAGCACCTGAAGAAGATGACCAAGGTTTATCTGGAAAGGGTAGACAGGGTCATTTAAGAATCCAGGTCATCAGGCAAGTTCAAGAGGATGAAGCAGGCCTGAGATCCAGACAGGAATTAAATCTGCAGGTCACAACGCAGCCTAGCAAAGGCAATCAGGATTAGACAAAAATCCAGTAATCACTTACTAACTCTATAGCAATGAGATAGACTCAAGATCAAGCTGGGAAGCAAGGCTGAAGATCCATAGCCAAACCTCAATGCTTCTCTAGAATCATTCAGACACAGAATGAGGTCCCAGGGCTCAGCTTAAATAGAGCCCCTGGGCCTGTGGGTGGAGGCCCCAGGTGAAGCTGTTCAGGATCGGTAAGATTTATTACTGGCCTCAGGTCCCTGGCAGGGTCCTACATTGCTGTCTGGTGCTGCAGGTAAAGCTTTGTCCTTACAGCAGCTCTGGTTTTAAGCAAAGTAGGACGTTGGGTGTTTTTTCCTGAAGTTTTGCTTTAGAGTCTGTTTTAAATGTGATGCTTGCGCTGTTACCTTATGCATTAAAAGCTTGTGGGTCTGGTTCAAAAAAACAGCTTATAATTTTGGAGGAGATTGCTTTACATTTTCTTCTTCCTGAGGTTTAAGTCTTTACTTCCCCTATTTCCAATTTTTTCCCCAATCTTTTATCATAACAATTAGAAAGTTAGACCTTCATCTCTGAACCTTTCCCAGGGGTTCTGGGATTTTGTGGTTAAGTGTAAGGGGAAAAACAACTTTTGCAACATTAGTAGAGTTGTATTGCTGTCAATGTCTCTGGCGTAGGAGACTGCAGTGTCCTGTTGGAGTACCTGACCCTGGAGCAGGAGCCGTGCGAGCGGCGTGGGGCTGTATTGATTTAGATGTCATTTTGGATTGCATTCAAAATATTTTTGCAGAGCAGTTCTTTGCAGTTGGAGGTGTCCTTCAAGAGGATAGTTGTCTCGGTAGAAGAGAAATGTTTACTTTAGTGACTGATTAGTTTAAAGGAGGGGATGTTTGGAAACTAAATTGAGTTTGCAAGGTGAGTATATTCCACCCACGCTGTAGACTGACACCTGACTGCCTTTGAAAACAAGTGTCTTAAGAAAACAGTAGGTATCAAATGGAGTAAATGTATAGCAAGTGCCAAGATTTGTCAGTGAGTTCGATGCTGCCGTGCCTCTAAAGATGACAAAAAGAAAATGGTATCATCTGCGACAGCCATTAAGAGTGAAGCCGCAGCCTCTGCCCTGGTGCAGATGGCTACAAATGAAAAACTCCCGCTGCCAGCCAGACAGGAAAAACATGAAAATCTGCTGCGCAGAGGAAAAGCGCAGAGCTGCCCAGAGCAGGGAATTCTGGCAGATCCCCCGCTGTGCTTCAGACAAATGACACCGGAGGAAGGATGCGGATACTGTAGGCTACAAAGAAATAACACATCAATCTGCTTCCCCAAAATCTTTCAGTGAACAGAACATAACCCAATTATTTTGAGCCAGTCTCTTCCCCCCCCCCCCCTTTTTTTTTCTTGCAGGAAATACTCCTTGTTGGCAAAGCTCATGTGATATTATTCAGGTGCACCCAAATGTTATGTATTCCAGGTGTGCCCAGGCACCTGGCCAGCCTGACCCGAAACAGAGGCGTTTTCTTCAAAGCAGCAGATTTACATGGTAAGGTGAGAGCATTCTTTCAAACACAGTTGTGACAGTCCTTAGCATTTCTCTGTTATTACAGAATTGTTCAACTGTTGCTTTGAACTCTTGTAACCTCAGCCTGCATACAGTGGAAAAATTCAGGATTTGCTTGCCTGAGCATGAGGCTGCAGTTCACAATAAAATATTTGCTGCAGTTCCAGCTGAGAGTGCTTGTGTGTCCTGCGTCATGTTAGGTTTGCTCTGCCTTAATTTTGCAGGGACCCTTCCGGAGCTTTGCTTCAATAATTTTGCTGTCAGAGTAGAATTGATATTTCCCAGTGCTCTAAAATTCATTTGCTCGGGAAGACTGTCTTTAAAGCTAATATACTACAATTGGAACTCAGGTAGGATCTGGGCTGTAAGTTTTATTCAAGGATCCCAGAATTTGACCCCTGATTTTTCAAAATGCTCTGGAATTTGCCTGAATAATAGAGGACCACAGTAATAGCAAGGGTATTTCTTAAAGCAAATTTGGAGTCATTTTGATCAAGACACTTGCCAGCTGCAGGCCCATCCAATCAGTAGCCAATTTTTACACTGAAATGTCTTTTTTGCCACTATGGTAAGATTGTCTTGAAAGTTACTATTTTAGTTGCTGAAGTACTTAGGAAGGCAAAGGAGGGGAAGACACCTAAGATGACTAGGTCATTTTAAACTTCTCAGATCAGTCTGATAAGGCTGAATTCATCTCCCGAGTGAGTTCTGTTTCATTCAAGAATACCCAGATAAGTTGAATGAGAGCCACCTCACATCCTTGCGGTCATCTTCAAATGCAAAACGTTGTAATGAGACGTCTCCTTCTGTGTTAATCTTTGTAATGAATTCTAGAGCCTGGCTCCCCTTCTCTGCCCTCTCCTCACTAATTCCCTGCAGAATTTCTAGGAAACCTGCTGGTGATGCCTGTTTTCATTCTTTCCTTCCCAGGTTTGGCCCTTCCCTACTTTTATTTTGACCCATTCACTTTCTCTTATAATGGTTGCAGAAACTGTAGAAAAAATATTTTGCAAAGTACCATTTCATTTAATATAGAGCAACTGCAACACAGCAAGAAGACATTAAAGGTGTAATTAAGACTAAAAGACAATTCACTATTTCTGTAACACTTGCTGGGGGTTTATCTCCTTTCCTAGTCTTTCACCAGGTTTTCTTTAACACTGACATGTGGGTTGATAACATAAATACAAAATAAAAATGAATGAAAGAGCCCTCTACCGTACAGAATGCAGGCTTCTTTCACGATTAAATACTCAATAGTGAATCACGCAATTGTTGGAAAGCTGTTGGCAAGCATTTGAGTCGAAGGCGGAAAAAAGACTTAACGTGTGCGGTGTTTTTCCTTCCCTTACTTTAAAGAAATGTTTTCACAATGCAAGAACCTTTAATGAAGAGAACAACTTACTTAGCCGTAAACTCATTTAATTCTTATTTTTCATTGCTGTACTTCTTGGATGCTTTTTTGGTAAATTATTTCCTGCCCCGTGCCAGATGTTGTTTTCATTCACAATGAAGTAACAGTCCTTTGTGAGTGATATCACAGTATTATACCCCAGCCCTTATTGTGACTTCTCAAATTTAACATACTGAAATACATTCTTTGTTGGTTGTTTGGGGACTTTTAGATCTAGGGTTTGATTGAAGTCAGACTGTAACAAAAAAGAGAGAACAGAGCCCGGAGAACTTGGACAGCATGCAATTTGCAGAAAAACATGGAAACAAAAGAAGGGCAAAAAGGAAAAGTTTGAATATTTGATATATTCTAGCTCTTCTTGTATAGACAGAGGAAAAACTTGACATAAGGCTTGTGTAATTTGTTGTTTTTCAGGTTTTGAGATGGTGTAGGTATTTAATCGCTGCAGTTCCCTGCCAAGGGATCTACCCGTGTGCCTGCGCTGGGCTGCTGCAGTCGATGCTGGATCAGCAGGTAGCGTTGGCCGGGGGGGACCTGGGTTGGGGTCTGCCCCTATTTCACACCACTGCACGTGCTCCGGCTCTGCGCCCACGTGCTAAAGCAAGTGTCTCCAAATACAAATAATTTCTAGTTCCTCAGCTAGATCACAGGGTTAGGCCCTTTTAAACTTAGGCTAGAAACTTTGCTGTTCCCTTTTAGACAGGTGATCTGTGGGTTTCATATCGTGATGACACAGTTCCATCCTTTGCCGGTATAAGGTTTATTAAAACTGGTGTATGTGTTTGTGCCGGTGTCCCTGTGCATAGAAATGAATTCTTTTGAAGGGTTATGTAAAGGTATATTTTCCAGAAGACAGAACAAATACAAGGAATCCGGTTGAGTTACTTAAAGCCTGATTGTGCAAGGAGTGGAGCGCTCTGAAATTTTAAATGCAGGTTAGAGCACTTCGCATCCCCCGGGTCCGTGTAAGGTTGTCAGGGTGTGTCTGTGTGTGCACATGTATATGTTGAAGCGTAAATTGATCTAAGGACATAACTATATAAGCTTATTTTTTCCCCTTAGAAGTAAACCGGTAATTACAAAAGAGAAAGTGAGATGGAAGATGTTCCTTTTGAAATTGGTAAGTAAATATTAGTTTAACATCTTTGCTAAGTAGACACTTTTTTGGATAACGTTTTAGCCTTTCCAGTTAACAAAGGAGCTGGCAAACAGGTCTGTCATCTGGCTATATTTTCAGGAAGTATGGAAAAGGTTTTGTTAGACTTTATAACAGAAAAGAGGGAGATATTTATAATACCTGATAGAGTATTGATATATTTATATGTGCTGACAGAGGAGATTTTAAAAAATAGAAAATGTGGTCAAATTTTGCCCTCATTGTAGTCCATTGAGACTGCACCGGGTAATATGTTGACAAAAAATTTAGCCAAAAGCTGTTTTGAGGGAAACTATTAAATGCAGATAAATGAAGATGTCTGGCTGACCAGAAGAATCTGTATTCATGTGGCGAATGTTTCATTACTCATACTGCAATGCTTTCTGAAGTATATTTTTGTATCATCATTTCCCATTTTAAATTCAGCTCTTAAATCCCAAAAGGGAATTAACTACCAGCTATTTGCATTTTAAAGGGAAAACTCAAACCTCAATAGAGTGCTCTACTTAAGACTCCTTTTATATAACTTAGCCAATGAGCTACATCTTGGTGGAGACCTTAGGGAGTCAACCAAATGACTGAGACAAGGCAGGAAAACGTAGACTTGGAAGAAGCCTTGTAATTTGCTTCATAAAATGCAGAATATGCTGGTATCGGTGCGAGTTCTCCTGTGAACTGGTGTTTCCATTATTGTGGAGCAAAATGCCTTTATTGGTGGGGGGGGGAAAGGACCTTCAACCTTTGGCAAACCAGGACAGCTAGAGCGCAGGCTACTGTCTTCCCGTGCGCGAGGGAAAATCAGTAACAAGAAGTTGTAAAATAAAAAGAGCAACTTTAATTTGGCCCTTTGCAAGACATGGGAAAAGACAATCGGAAACTTACAGGAGAAGCGACATGGGTTTTGTTAAAACAAAGATCTCAGGGGCTGATTCATCTTCTGAGAACATATGATTCGGGAGAGGAATTGAGGGGGCTGTTCTCCCCCTCGGGCCATGGGTTTGCGGGTGGAAGTTGTAGGCGGTCCACTTCTTCCCTCGGAGACATTGAGATTCATCTTCTACTCAGATGTCCCAGTTCCTTTCAGCTGTGTCTTGCTGTATGCCTCTATTCAACTGAAACAGACTTCAAATACATGTATTTCTTTATTTCTTATTGCCAAGAGAACCTATTTTCTGACTTCTTGCTGCCTTAGGAGGTTGAAAGCTGCAAAAGTACTGCTACTTCGCATTTTCTTGTGGTCCTCCAAAGAACTGTCCGTATCAAAGGGTATAAAAAAACCCAGTGCAGAATACGAAGCCGCTCTCTTAAATGAGTTTATAAATAAATAGTACTAGAGAGCACTGTCTGCATTTGGGGCATTTACAAAAAGTTGTAGAGTGAGGTCTGCAAATATGAATTCCTGTGCCTGGGAATTCCAAAATCCCACTGATTTCCCCCTAACGGCGTTGCAGACTAGGCTGCTAATCGGGCACAAGACCCTTCAGCTCCCTCCCAAAGTGCGCTCTGGGGACAGGCACCGGAGGGCAAAGCTGCAGGTCCCTGCGGTATCTGGTGCACAACTCCCTTGTCTCCAGGGTGTGCATTTCAAGAAACTAAAATAAATATTCCTGTGTTCAGATAAGAAGAATGGCTGGGTGGTTAGGAGCCATGAGGCTTCTAATGATGGTTGTAACAGGAAACATACCTTAATGTTTGTTTAAATAGAATGATGCAAACTGCAGCTGTCTATGCTGATATCAAATTAAGGTGAGTAAGGAGGGGATTTTTGGTAGAGTTATTTTGCTGTTAAGTGCACCAGAAAAATAAGCACTTAAAAGTCTCATGCAGCTGATGGAAAACAAGAGCTCCCAGTAATAAAGCTTTGCAGTGTCAGACATGACATGTCTCCTAGATGTTTTAAAATTCCTTATCATCTGTTCCTGTGTCATAACTTACTTCCCAACACACCCTGTTGCTTGCAAACTGAGTAACAGCACAAACAAGTGATGGGGGGGGGGGGAATAAAAGGCAACTTCAGCGTGCCATGAAAGAGCTTGTTAGGACAGGTTATTCCATGATGCCTGATGTAACAGGCACTGAATCAGGCCTGATTGCGGAGGGAGGGGTAGATTTTTTGTTGTTGAATTGCACTTATCTCCAAAGCTGCTGGAAATGATTCTACGTTTAGTCAGCAGGGCAAGTCCTGAGGTTTTTATATTTGATGTTGTTCATTGCTGTGCCATTTGTTAAGATGATTTGGCTTTTAATCCACCAATGAATACTGAATGAAGAATTCAATCATGAATCAGATCTCTTCTTTTCCTTGCCAGTAATACAAGCCATTTTTATTTTCAATTTTAGGTTTCTTTTACAGCACAGGACAAAAATAAATTATGAGTGGAAAGAAGTTAAAATTGTTCCTCTCGAGAAACTCTCCTGCATCAATGCTTAATCCTTCCATTATGTGTGATATCATTAATCATTTTTCTGTAATATTTGACACACACATTTGTGGGACAAATTCAGATCTAATATAAAAGCTGCAATAACAGTGACATATGTGGAACTGCAGCTAATTATAACATATTTGAATTTTCATCTTTCGTGAAAGACCTCTGTAAAATGAACAACCTTTCACACCGTTGAAGTGAGACTGTCTGAGTGAGACTGGCAAGCAGACGAGGGGAGAGGAAAGAAACGTTCTCCAAGGACAACGGGAGAAATCTCAGCATCACAATGAGCCAATATCTGTGGAAAATGTGCTCGGTTGTTGGCAGATTTTTTTAATTGTGGGGTTTTTTTCTCTTTAAGCTCTCATATGGCTTCTCTATCACAACCCATACTGCTCAGCTTATTTAAGTTGGAATGGTTTGGTTGCCTTGATAGATGATCCTGCCATCTCCAGAGACTAAATGACACTTCGGTCTTCACAGGTGGACTAGAAGAGATAAAGATGACAGGACGCCTTCAGCCCATTGTAGGAAGATATTACGATGCAAGAGGGTGAGAGCTTACTAAATATTTTCTGCAATGCAGCCTCTCCTTCCTCTCTCCCCGCAGTGTCTTGACTCTGCCTTTATTTGTAGACCTCTAGACCCCCTGCCTTTTGAGTTCCATGTGTCAGGTTAAGTGTTTGCTACAGCTCTTTGAAGAAGCATCAGGCACTATTCTGCCTTGAGATCCTGCCGGTGCCCAAAACATTGCATCCATCTGGAGAGAGAAAATGAGCAGCATAAATACTTGGTTTGTATATTCGGAAAACTGATGGTTAGCTAAAAAGGTGGTTAGGCTTGCTTCTATTTTTGCATTTGGGATCCTAAATCTGAGTGTGGGCTCATTACTCTATTGAATTTTATATTAGAGGTAACTTCATTTCCTGGATAGTGAATCCTACAGGTGTGCAAATCTATTCCAAAAAGGATTGCTTGTATCTTTCAGACACTGCATTTGTCTTGGGTAGTCTTCCTCTCCAGACAAAAATTGTCCAGGTAAATTCACCGTGATAGTTGGTTTTGCCCTCCATCTAGAAGATGAGAGGAGATCATAGACTTAGCACATTTTCCGGATGCTAAGATTCATATGCAGAGTACTGAAGGAGCAGCAGCTTCCTTTTAGCTCTTGTTGTGCTAGCCTTAAGCATCATCGATTGATGTATTTTTCATTTTCCAATGCATTGCCACCTTTTCTGTGCTGATGTGCTTCAGCAAAGCTGTCATATTTCTAAACCTAAAAGAAGGGGTCATTTTGAAGTTTGCAGTTATGGTAGAGTGAGTATTAATGTTATGATAGGTTCCTTAACAGCCTGTTAAATGCTGTAGGCCCAGATCGGGCTGGTTGAGATGAACATAGCACAAACTGCTGTTTAAAGCTCCCCCCTGCAAAATCTCAGAATACCTGCATGAAGTTATTATGTGAAAGCCAGATTAATGGCACTGCTTCAGGCACAGAACAGACAGTAGGAAAATGGCCATCAAGAGTTAAGGATTCATTGATACAATAAAGGGTAGACTTTTCCTCCCTTCCCTGCCAAGCCCTTTTAAAGATGTCTTTGAGTAGAAACAGAAAGGCTTGTTGTCCACTCCTATTTACTGTGTCACTTCCTTTTCGCAGATTCCTGTGCTGTTTTTCCTCACGCCTGCAATTATTCCTTTTATCCCTGTTTTTAAGGTACGATTCCACTTGCAAGGCATCTGTTCTTATTTATTCTCCATCTGTCACTTTTCTAAACTTCATTGTATTCCCATCCTTTTCTTTTTTTAAACTACTGTCTGCCTTGCATTATCTTTCAAGGCCTAGAAGGTCTCTGCATCTTTTCTGTTACCCTTTTTCTATGGAACATCTTCATTCTCTGTGTATACCTTATATCTTAAGCCCAGTTTCTTCAGCGGCTTCCTTCATCTCACTGCTGCTGGATTTTCTACAGCTCGCCTGCAACGTGTTGTCCTTTTGAGTTACAGATGGAAGACTGAGTTGCAAAACTGCAGGAACCCTAGACTTCCACAAAGAAATTTTGCAGCCAAATATAGATGTCCAATTCCAGAGCAGGTTGGCAACTTTCTGATGTTATTTATGGGGTTTGAGGTAGTATTATTTCCCAAAGGCACTTAGATAGCTGGATGTTGGATCAAATTTTAGTTGGCTAATAAAAGTTTTGCATTGCTTTATGTTCCTCATACAGCCTTGTTAACAGATAGAGATCTTGTCCGAAGCGCAGTAGGGCTCGTGATGAGTTGTGGCAGTTACCTGTATATCATTCATGCGAGTTGGGTGGTATATTTTTCTCTAGAAGCACTGTTTAGTATTTCTTATATTGCTGAATTGTGCCAGAGTAAGGAGTTCTCTTTACTCAAGCCTACCATGTGCTGTATTCATTTTCTAAATTCAGTTTGCATTCTACCTCCTAAAACCAAGGCTGACTCAGCTCTACCTCTGCAACCTCTAACTTGTATATATGTTGGAGCTAGTACGAACGATATGATCTGCCATTTAAATCTTCAATCAAGCTTTTTAATTAAAAGAGCTGCATAACATTACCATTCACAGGCTAGATCAATTTTATGCTTTAATTTGTGGAGTTTGAGAATGGTGAGAATATTCAAAGACTTTCTCACTTCGGTGAACTCGTTCTCCAGGTACTACAGGATCTCAGCACATCAGTTTGCTGAAGTTGCTGCTCCCAGTGACTTTAATGGTACCAGGCACATTCCTCACCGACTTCTGTTTGCCCTTTTTGTCAAGAGTTTAACGTTGCCCTTTCAGGGCATATTTTTGCAATCATAAATGTTCTTTCTGTTTACACAGTTGTGGTCTTGCAAGAGATAATGGGCAGAGATGTTCACTTGAAACATTTCTTACAGAATAAACAGGAGCAGGCAAAGGTGAGGAGGAGATTCTCAGTGCTTTGTTAGCACAGATGTGCTGGGAGAAGGGCACTAAAAGCCCTGGAACCGAGCATGTAAAATGGGATTCTTGGAAGGAAATGTAAGCTGCCACCTACCTGACAGGGTTAACAACAGGAAAGGTGTTCTAGGGAATGCCGCAGCCTTGTGGCGTTCCTTCAAACTGGTACTGTTGTTCCAGGCAACAGAGAACTACCAGTTCTCATCTGGAATATATCTACACGCTGAATTAACCATGACCATTGTGAGCGTCAGCATACCTGCAGTAGCGTAACCTGCCGTCCCTATGTTGACTTGTACTCATCTGAAAGCAGCCAACTCCAAAGCCTTTCCCTGCTGCAAGTGTTTGGTTTTTTTCAACTGCTAGATTCACTTTTGCGTTTTGCTGGAGACTCTGTCTCAATCTCCCTTCCTCCTTGCCACCCAGCAGCCACATGAATTCAGTTGCATTCAGAGCTCTTGATAAACACCAAAGAAAGAACAAGATCTGGTGGCTGAGAACTTTTTTCTCTGGGGACTTTTTTTTCTGGGGAGGACTGATCTCTATGTGAAGGGGAATCTGTTATTCTTCACATTTTAATTAGTTGCTTGTTTTTTAGGTAGTGAACTGAGCACTAATGCTCTTGCTTTTGAAGAGGAATATGCTGTGTTGCAGCCTCGCGGCAGGACTTCAGCTCTTACACGCTGGTGTGTCTGCAGTGTAGTACTAGGAGCAGGCTAGGTTACTGGAGGTGAGAACGAAGCTGAGGTCGTACCTCGTGCTTATCTGTGAGACTTCACCAAAAGTTACCAGATTGAAATTGCTTTTCAGAAAAAAGAGGATAACACTGTTGTAATCAAGGCTGTCTCAGTAAAAATACTCCGAAGTAAATCAAGTATCTGTTTGGTATGTCATGCCTGCGTATGGGGAAGCTGCTTTCTTTTGTGTTAACAGCCACTGCCCTACCATAAATTATTATATCTGAATACGTTGAGGCAGAGGACTAGGTGTATTCTGGTTGTACCATCGCTCTGACCTCTGACATTGACACCACGTGGCCGTGGAAATTCAGACTCTCATGAGGGCCCTCATATTTTGCATGCCTCTGTACTTAAACATTTGTGACTGGATTGCAAGAGGTATTCAGTAAGCTGCATGCAACTACTTCAGTTTCTGCTGTGCCCCAAAAATCAAGTCTTCACATACCCCAAATTAGCAAGCCCCCTTTTTTTTTTTGCAGCTTTTTCACCATCCTCTAAATGCGTTGGCTCACAGAGGCGTTGTGAACATTAATTCTCACCAAGCACTATGTAAATATTAAGTATTAAAAGTGTATTAATTTATATAGCACTTTAAAGGCTATATAAATTCAACCTCGAATGAAAGCCCCTATCCAAAGATTTTTATAAAGAGCTTGTACTTTTTGGCCTGGGGAGAAAGAAATATACCTCCTTTGTTAAGAAAAGGGAAAAGCTTAACTTGGAATGTCCTGTTATTTACTCATGTGTTCCTATTGCACAATAAAATATTTACACTAAAACGTATCTGTTTTCAAAAAGAACTTGTTAACTCCATTTTCCAACCGAATTTGGCCAAGTTGGAAAGAAAATTATATATGCCAGAGGACTGTATTAAAAGAGATTTAAAGGTTTTCAAATACCATAAGAAAGAGACTATAATAAGTGATGAGGGCACCAGTCAGCTGTTTTAATTAAAACTGGACTGCTTATTGATCTATCGTACAGATTTACCCCCATCTGCAACATTTCAGCAATATTCCCTTCAATCATTTCGGAAAATAGCACTCGTAAGAGAGACTAAAGAATATGGAAGTTGAGAACGGCAATGTTTTATAACTGTGCGACATTTTGTACAAAGATCTTTTTTTTTTTGTATTTATTTCTTTTTATAAGTAATGTGGTGAAATTAAAATTGCATCAATGCAAATTTGGTGCAATTGGTTTTAAAGCTAGAAACGTGTTCTGAAATAGTGGCACCAGCTGCGGCAGAACATCTGCACTGAAAGAAACCGGTGCCGCGCTCCGGTTGTTCAAAAGAAACCAGAGGCACGGCTGTTTCACATCGACTGGTGCACAAACTGGAGAAGGTGGTGATGATGATGAGGTGCCACGGGGATACGTACCCGTTGTTTAATTAAAGTTTACGGAGAGCTTTGCTGGGTCATCTCTTCCAGGTAGTCATCTCTTTGCTGTCATCTCTTCCAGGTAGTGCCTGGCGAGCCCCTGTCCTCAGTGTTGGTGGTGGGATGGAGCAACCTGTGATGGTTATTCGATAACTGTCTTTAAAAAAAAATAAAAAAAATAGAACTGACTTGGTTTTTATGGCAAAACAAGAGGGGCTTACAACCCTTGACCCAAGGTAGCACCATGAGTCAAGGGTTTTAAGAAATGAGGGGTAGACGTAGAGGTGGTTTTCTTTTTAGAATGGGAAACCTCATTGTTTTCTTTTTAGGTGAGGAAACCACCTCATTTTCCTTTTATTACTGCAGGAAACCCCCCCCCTCAGCGCGGTGGCGGGAAGAAGCGATGAGGCTGGAGGGCTTTCAGTCTGTACAGCCCATGGCCATAGCATCCCGCGGCCTTTTAAGCTCCACCACGTAAGGAATTTCACGGGGGCCGTTAATTTCTATAGCAGCCTAAAAATAAAAGAGGGGTGAAAAATCCCCCGGGGGTGTTTCCCCGCCCCGCGTTTCCCCTCAGGGCCTCCCCACAGCCTCAGCCCTGAGCTTTGGCCGCCATTTCTCGGCGAGGCGGGAAGAAGGGGAGCTCGCCCCCGTGGGCGGGGCAGTCTGCCCCGCGCCTCCTCCTATTGGGTGTCAGCGGGGAAGGGGCGTGGCTCCTTCCTCCAGCCGCCCTTACTCACCCGGGGGCGGGGGCGGCCTTCCTTGGCGGCGCGGCGATTGGCCGCCAGCCGGGGGCTGCGGAACGTCACTCCTCCGCAGCTCCTCGATAGGGCAGGGCGGCGGGGTGGGGCGGGGCCTGGCGAGGCGGCTCCCGACGCGCCGCCGAGGGGGGCGCTGAGGCCGCAGTAGCGCTTGGGCGGAGGCGGACGGCGGTGGCGGCGATGGGCTCCGCGCTGCGCTTTCCCCTCCTGCTCCTCCTCGGGCTCGCCGGCCCCGTGGCCATGCTGGCCGGCTATATCGAGGTGGGTAGGGGCTGGGGGAGGCTGGGCTTCGGCCGCTGGCGGCGCGCGGGCGGCCGTTGGGGGCTCCGCGCCGCTGTCCTTCTCCTCAGGCGGCTGGGGCAGCGGGTGCGGCCCCGCTCCGAGCGGGCTCCTCCGGGGAGGGAGGGGTACCCGGTGCCGCTCTGCTGGGGCCGGGCATTGTCTGGCGGCGGCTGAAGGTGGAGGAGAGGCGGCGGGGACACCGGGCTCCGGCGCAGCCGAGGTGGGAGTTTCTCGCCATCTTACCGGGGTGTTTTCCCCCCGCGGGCGGTGAGTTAGCACAGGGGGCGGGGGGGGGGGGGGGGCTGCGTTATGGCCCGGGGTCAACCTGGGGCTGGGCTGCGGTTGGGAAGGCGGGAGATAAGTGGTGTGTTCAAGGTGTCTCTGCTTGAATAGAAGGACCTGGAGGTTGACCGGCTCCTGCAAGACCTCCTGGGGGTAGGCGGTGATGAGTTCGTGTTTTCCCCTTGTTTTCAGGAGAGCACTCCAACCTGATCCCGCACGTCTCTTATCGGGCCAAAGATCGCATGGTTTAGCAGCTTCATTTCACTGGGATGCTTGGGGGGTGGGGGGGGATGTGTTTGAGAAGTGACCTCTGCATTCTTGGCACGGTGGCAAGAGCTGTGAGCTTCAGATTGGTCTAGAAGCTTAGAAGAGTATTAGAGGGCAGTTTCCTAGAGAAAAGCCTGGGTTAAACGACTCCATTTGGTTGCTATCCGCTTGATAGATCCCGAATAAATCTTCGGGTTTGAATTGTTATCTTATCTGTCGGAGGGGATGCCTCAGGCAAGTGTAAAGGGTGTGCATTTAACATAGAAATGGCTTAGATGCCGCAATTCGTACATATATATACACACAGGCACGCGTATATATGCACGCACGTGTACACATATGAATAGATATTACATTTCTATTTCTAGATATGAAAGTAATTGGAGGGGGGAAATTCTAACTGTATCCCTAAAAATAAAAACTTTGTGCAATCTAGCTCTCTAAACGACAAGATGGATAGGAAAAAAAAAAAAACTGGTCGAAATTCTAACTTTAAAAATAAAAACTTGGTGTAATCTAGCTCTCTAAACGACAAGATGGATAGGAAAAAAATCTTGTTGATTGAAAGACTTCACACTGTAACCTATCTGTTAGAGCGAAACAGCAAAACAAAGAGCAAAGTACATGCTGAGCTTCAAACATGGCACATAAATAGAGTTTAATAATCTATGCCTGAATGTTGTTTGGAAATGCAAAACAGCTACATCCGTCTTGTATAGGTTCTGGGTTATTTAGGGATGGAGAAAGAACAGGCTTGTGGCTACTTGTGAATGGCTCGATTTGACAGTTTACAGTAAAATTTAACAAGCTTGGTTAAGCAGAACAGCTACCTCGGTGCGATGCAAAAATCTGAAGCCCTAAGCTGGTGGTAATTGCTAACTGGTAATAAGCACGGTTCTTCAGTATTTTTAATATGTGTCGTGTGAAATTAGCCTAGTCAATGACTTTTGCTTATTCAGCCGCTATTGAGGAATATTATTCCACCTACTTTGTACTAGTCCTTCTGTTAAAGTTCTATAAATCAGTGGAACATGGCGATAATTGTCTTTGGAAAAACTTGTGCGGAGGTTATCTTGCAGGAAGGATAACTTAAGACTGGTAGGGCTGCTCTGAGGGTGTCGAGCTCATGCCAAGATCAGGTTAGTTGGCATTGCCTTGGTGGCAGAGGACTGTCCCAGCTGCTCCGTGGTGGCCGTGTTAAATCTGATCTCTTACACCTGTTTGGAAACTCCTCCAGCTGTAGGTCACTTCCTCAGTCATATCCGAGACAAATTCGGCTGCTACGCGCATCCCTTCTGGAAGCTGCTGCTTATGGACATGTGCTACAAAAAGCCAAGTTGGGAAACAAATCTAGCTGTAATTTTATTGCGAAGCCTTGCGTTTATCTGAAGAAGCAGATTGCAAGATTCGCCAGTCACACGATTGGCAAAAGGTTTGGCACAGAGGGGAGAGCAGCAGTGTCACACCGCGGCACCCCAGGAGGGGCTGGCAACTCCAGAGAATGGGGGTGTTGACCTCTTTGAAAAGGATTAAAATGAAACCATTTCTGCCTCGTTCTTTTTCAGGGGATCGCGGTCAGGTTGGTTTTACAGGCGGTGGGTTCGCTCCTAACCTGCAGCAGCCTGGTCTTTGCTGACACGAGTCGGTACTGGCGTGGGGTTGTGTTAGTGCACCAGTCCTCAGCGCCTCTTCAATCTGTTCAGCCATTCCTGCAGCAGAATTTGCATCCTCTGAAGGCACAACAGCCACCTTAATCTGCTGACAGAAAATGTCAGCTGTGACATTTTAATTTGGATTTTTGCTGCATCCTCTCCTGTTGTCTTGTCTGGGGGGGACTGCAGCTCTCGAGTCTTTATTGCTGCCGGATTTTCTCAAGAACAGTATCTTGATGCAGAGCTTAGGAAGTGAAATGGTTACTTGTTTTTTATACTGTGATTGTTACTGAATGATATCAGGTAATGTGATGAAAAGTATGCAAGAGATTGGATTTTTATTTTTTGTTAATAAGAAAGGTGATGTTTGCAAGTGTACTGGAGTTAAGGAAAATGCGTAGCAATGTCTGCAATTATTAGTTTAGTTGGATTGGCACGGTCCCATTAGGTGGATTTTCTTTCGCTTGATTATCTTAGCTACCAGTCCCTGTCCCTAGAACACCCGGTAATCTTCTTATTGACTACAATTTGTTTTTCTTTCTTTCCCGCACAGAGGAAGGGGAGTGGCAGGTTTGGGTTTTGTTTGTTGTTTTTGTTTTGTTTTGTTTTTTAATTACTGGTATGTGAAGCTTTGAATAGGGCGTTCCCAAGGGCTTGTCATCGGTGACAGTCTCCCTTTCAGATCATGGTGTGTTGATGGCAGAAAACCTTTGACAAGCTTTCTTCCGAATGAATTTGAATAGAAGAGCTTGGAGAAATCATTGATACACAGCAATTAATGTTTTTCTCTCCATAGTAATATGTGTCCTAGGGTTGTGTCTGAATTCAGTGACTGCTGTGTTTTGCTTGTGAAGTGTCTGAGAACTTCAAGTAGGACACTGATGCGAACTGGAAAAAGAAAATAAATCTATTCTAATTTGATCTGTATTCCAATGATAAACCACTTCTGCTGTGCCCTCAAAGCCTTTAAAGATGCAAAGTTTCTTTTTTATCGCTTGACCTTTTTGTGTAATCAAATCTGAGGCGATGCGGACTTGATATTGCTTTTTTTAATCACGTTGGGTTTTAGTGGTGTTTTTCCAAAGCTATTTTGAATGCTTATGTCTGTTTCCCGTCTGTTTCAAATGACCAGGATTTGGGGTGAGAAAAAACAACGGTGTGTTTTACAGCAGAATTGTGCATTTCATGTTATCATTTTTGTGTTGTATGGCTTAAATTCTCACCGACAAAAATATCAGTCTTGTGCCATTTCTGCAGACCTTAGGGACTTCTAATTGCCTGCTGCATTGAACAAAGAACTCCACCTAGGGGAAATTTCCATTTCTGTGTTGAAGTCCTGAGTAGAAACAGCTCAGTAAAATTCCAGTCTTGAGCATGTGGCCTTCAGTTTGGTTTCAGTTCCTAAAACTTCACATCCCAGTAAGTGTTAGGAAATACACTTTCTTATAAAAGTGATTATATGCAATGCCTCTTCTAAGCCTCAACACAAGCTTCTCTGAAGCAGAGATACGTATAAAGAAATAAAGCAAATCAGATGGACATCTGATATTGCAGAGAGGCTCTGGAGGTTCTGCTGCCTTGTAGAATGCCACATGAAGGTAAGCTCTGCTCTTTGGAGAAGGCCTTCGGCTCTCCTTGTTTCACATGAGAAATATTTATGACCTCTCTTAAATGTTACTTAGGCATTAATATCTCTACCAGGGATTAAATGATTTTTTGTTAATATGTTCGTTGCATCGCCTGAGAGTTATTCAAAACCTATTCTGTAGGTGGCTTTAGCTGGATGTGAGCTTTATTATAATTACATACTGCTCCTCCTTCAGCACCTTAGAGGGAAGAAAGGATTAATGCAGTGTGTTCTCTATACCCGTTATGCTTCTCTCGAGATGTTCTCTATACCAGTTATGCATCTCTCGAGATGTCTGCCTTTGCTTTTTTCCTATGTGTGTGTCTCTTGGTGGCGTATGGACTCAATCTTGTAAACATAAGTTATTTTGACTGCAGCATCTGCTTCTACAAATGTACTTAAACCATAACCTTGTTCTTCAGTTGAAAATAGAAGAGAAATACACTATCCCCAGCTATCTCCTTCTTGTTAGAACAACGAAGCCTTTACCTCTATTTCTACACTTCGGCATTTCAGACTCTTCTCGTTAACTACTTAGGTTTTCTAAATTGACGTAATCCTTCAGATGCTTGCTCTCATGCTACTTATGTGCTGTAAAACTTAGTGTCATTGATTTTTAGTTCATGCAGTCAGCACCTCTGAAACATCTTGTTAATTTAAGATGATGCTCACTCTTAATTGGAATGCTTCAAATACTTGCAATGGCCTAGAAACCATTCTGGTAAGGCTTCTAATTCGGAACTGTACTTGAACTTGCAAGATTGCCCCTTTTTGTTTCCAAAAGTGTTGTCTTCACTCGTAACGGGCATGCTCTGTTTTCTCTACTAGCAGCAAGTTTGTCACAGGCAAATGGCATATCCTATCATGGGTTTTACCTTACTGTTTACCTTAAATGGAGTCCTTAGGGCACTTTGGCTATATTAATTTTGTAATTTCCATTCCGATATTTCCATTTTCAGCTTTTTGCTGTAGGTGCCAGTAAGTCTCAGGTTTGTGGGGAGAGGGAGAGGAAATGGATTGACAACATTGTGCAAAGTCTCAAAGTAACTCTTCCAGAGAGAGAGAGAGAGAGAGATTTATTGTATGCTTACTAGTGTAAATTATAAAGCAGTAAGAAGGAAGATGTAAGCGGAGGAAATTGTCAGGTTTCTCTTTATCGTGGATTGACCAAAATGGCATACTTATTTCTTTCCCGTGGTTCAGGAGAGCTCATGGCTCCTCGTTGGGTACAGTAGGCTAAAAGGTACCTTTAGTATGTTACTACTCTTACATAAATAGGGCGGGTTGTACTTCAGGTTGGGTGCTATAGGGGAAAAAACCAAATGAACCCGCACTCCTGAGAGGCAGTGCACAAGGAAATGGGCATTTCAGGAGAAATAGTTTGGCTGGCTTTTTTTAGGCTGATTTCTTAACGCTAGATTTGCACTTCTTTTAATTCATGAATCCCTGCAACTGTTAAGCAGGGATATACTCCACATGTAGATCTTGCATGTGCATAACACTTTTTTTTTGACTTGTTCAGCACTAGATTTACTACTTTGACCCCCATCTGCCTTCTCAGTTGGAGTTATATATTTCTGACTGCGCTTTCTCTAAGCTCTACTGCCTCATGTGAGAACATGGAAAATCCACATAGAAGATAGAAATCAAATTCACCTTCTAGCGTGGCATTTAAATGGTCCATAAGTTCTAATGCTTGCTCCACAGTCTGATTGGGTTTGAGCATTTGTAAAAGTTCAAGTTCCAACTTGAGATGAATGATCAAAATACTAACGTTCTGCAAATGGTGTTAAACTAATCTTTCTAGCAGCAAAACATAGCCTGCTTGCTTTATGTAATCAGGTGTCCACCTGATCAGAAATGTGTGCGGCTAAGCTGCTTACCAGCACTTCATCTTGAAGTATTACAGTGGATGTTTTCTGTATAGCTGGTGGGGAAAAGAATGCGTTCATTGTTTTTGAGAGGTTGACCCATATGGTGAAGGGTCTAGAGCACAAGGCTTATGAGGAGCGGCTGAGAGAACTGGGGTTGTTTAGCCTGGAGAAAAGGAGGCTGAGGGGAGACCTCATCGCTCTCTACAACCACCTGAAAGGAGGTTGTGGTGAGGTGCGTGTTGGTCTCTTTTTCCCAAGTAACAAGCCATAGGATGAGAAGAAATGGCCTCAAGTTGCGCCAGGGGCGGTTTAGATTGGATATTAGGAAGAATTTCTTCACCGAAAGGCTTGTCAAGCACTGGAAGAGACTGCCCAGGGAAGTGGTGGAGTCACCATGCCTGGAGGTATTTAAAAGACGTGTGGATATGGTGCTTAGGGACATGGTTTAGTGGTGGGCTTGGCAGTGCTAGGTTAACGGTTGGACTTGATGATCTTAAAGGTCTTTTCCAACCTAAACAATTCTATGATTCTATGTATTATATGTTTATATGATTATATGTATTATACGATTATATGTATTAAATTTAGTTATAACAGTTTGTTGTCATATTTAATGCTGTCAGCCGTGATCACGTTCTTGTATAAATTCATACACTGCAGACCTTCATTTTGGTTTATACCTTTAGCAGCGTGCTAGTCACTCTTATCTAGCGTGTAGAGTCAAATGTTGCCGCTCTCTGGCATTCGATGTTGTATTTCACTTTCCATTTTCATTGGTGACCACGGAAAGTCAAATCACATGTTCGTTCTCTGTGTTTCATGAGGGAGAGAACTGATGGACGAGGCATGGCCCAGAAAGACTTTTGTTTTCTGTTACAGGCAGACCTGGCTCCTGAACATGTATGTATGTATTCATCTGTTTTAGAGATCAAGGCTTGATCTCTCCTGGCCAAACCGGCACAATAGTCTGTGAGGACTGCTGCTGCTGTTGTTGGGCTACCATGATGTTGGTGTGCTGACTGCAAGGATAATGACTTTGCTTGAGGTTGTTTTTTCCCCTGCAGATTTTTTTCTAAAGATGACTGTGTTAGGCCTTGCAGTAACATCTCCTAGCACTGGTTTGGGGGAAGTCTTCGTTTTCAAGCCTCTTGAACAGTGCCTGGCTACGGAGTTTGAATTACTCTTTGTGGGTGCCTTTCTGGGGGGTTCCTCTTCTGAACCTTTGAAAATTTCACCGGTTATTTCAAGTACTAGGATTTCCTGTACAGATGGGCAGTACGGCAGGTTGCTGTGGCTAGACAAGCCCTTCGGTTTATGAAGCGGGGTCTGAAGTTGTTATTCCATGCAGTGTTTGAGCTTCAGAGAAGTTTACAGAGGAGACGAAATTGATAATTGTTTGGCTCGGATGACTTTCTGTGTTTTGACACTATCTGAAAATCATTATGAAAAGATGACTTGGAGTTCAAGTTTTTCAAGTCACCAAATATGAAGGGCTTAAAAGTTGCCAGCATAATTTAGATGTAGCCTGAAAAAAAAAACGAAAAAAACGCAGAAGGTGGGAGCTGACTCTTCTTTCCCAGTTGTCTCAGTAAAGCTTGGTGTGTCTTAGCTCTGGGGTAAGGCACAGAGTCATCAGTAGTGTTACGGTTTACCTCGACTATTTACGATGTGACTAATACACAGTATCACGCAAAGGTGCAGCGTGGATGACAACTCTGCTTCGGCTCTTGGATTCCAGGCTTTGGCTCAGTGACAGGGATGCATTTAAGTAATTTCATACAGTAAGCTTCTCTCTAACAAAATTGCAGCAGTCAAAAAGTATATTTTGATTCAGGTCAAGGACAGAGAGGCAGACGCAGACACACACAAGCACACAGAGGTGGCTGGGGCCGTGGTTCCTCCTTACTGTTAACAGCAGGTTGGTACTTAGTGAGGTTTCCATTTAAGAAATCTCCTTCCTGATGACTTCATGTTTAAATAAAAGTAGTGTTTAACCTTGATAGTTCCCTTCCTCATTTTGGTCTTTTTTCCTCCAACAAAAATTTGCTGCTTAGGTTATATTTTCAAATGTCTGATATGTTCTGAAGTGTTGGTCAGTGTTTTGGTTTTTTTAATTCTTGCAGTAGAGGGAGTTTTTACTATTCTGTTAACTTTCTACTATAACAAGGGCTTGCATTGTCTCACGCAGCTGCTGTGCTTGGGTTCTTTAATCTTCCACCTCAAAGCACTAAAATAGTCAGTGAGGAGACCTCAGAAATCATCTTCTGATGATGATGTTGCAAAGATGAAACAGTGGTTTGGTAAACTACTTGGTATTTTCCCAGAGTTGCCCTGTGCTAACTTCAGTACCGAGATGCTTAAATCGAAAGCCAAATATTTGCATTTTTCATCTTTGGGCTTTTCTTTAAAGGCTCTTATGTTATTTTTAGCTCCAGCTCCCCGCCAAAAGCTGTGTCCCTTTTCTTTTGGATTTTGGGTTGATGAGTCCCACTAGTTATGATGTCGTTGCGTAGCATGAAGTGACAGCAACAAAAAGAAAAATCTTGCCGATACCATCTGTTACAATAAACATTATGCACTCATGTTAGATTTCAAGCGGATTTGGATTGCATATTCACAGCAGAAGCTGGTCTCTGCTTAGACGTATGGTAACCTCCAGCATAAAGCTTTTAATCACCGAATTCTCTATATGGTTTTGGACTTGGCATGACACATTACCAGGTCTAAGTTAAGTAGTAGGGTGTTTTTATCAGTGTTTAATCTTTTTATCGGTGTTTAATCTTAATTCATATTGGGACTAGTAACTTGCCAAAAATGGTCCTAGAGGAATCTGCATGAATTAGTATAATTCACTAATACCAAACGTTGGTTGACTTCTTATGCTGGTAGTCTTGCAATAATTGTGGCCTGAAATAGAGAGGGGCAGATTTGCTTTAATCTGCTAAGTATTCCTCTCAAAAGATTAAATGCAAAATGTTGATTCAAACCTGTGGTTTGAGTTCCCAGTGAGTATATCGGCATTTGAACGTGAGCCTTTCTCTGCATAATTTATCAAAGCTCTTGCTGAAGAAATTGAATTTGATGTCTGTTTCGTTTTACGCAGCAAGATCACATATGCATTTAGAAACCCTGAAGAATGAAACGGTGTCAGGATCCAAACTAAGCACGTTAGCCTGTGTAACGGTCTTGGTCAAAGATTAATTCTCAAGTGTAGGGTATGGCAGTGCTCGTGCATGGACTTAAATGTTGCTGCCTGCCAGGAAAAAGGGAGACTGTGAAATTGTTGAGGGTGAACGTTCTCGTGGAAACCAGTTATTACTCTTGAATGGAGCAGGATGCTCGCAGCTCCCATTTGGACTGTTGGAATAAGATTAAGTGCCTCTAAGTAGTTTGAGTTGCAGGGTTTCAAATAACTGCTTCATTTCCAGAGTCTTTAAGTAGAGCCTTGTAGCCTCAGCACTGGAAACAGCAAGCAATGGAGAAGGCTTTTTTTTTCTTGCTAGTCAGCCAAAAAAGTTGGGATTTTGTGTTTGCGACGTATTAGTGTATGAGAGCTCAGCCTTCGGACGCAAATGTATGCGGTGCTGCGGACTTACCTGGGCAAGAGCCAGACCCCAGAAGAGGCCGAGTGAATTCTCGACGAGGGTCATGGAATGAAGTTAGGGTGTTCTTGTGGATGTGTGGAGCTTGGGCCCGGGACAGAGCATCATGTCACAGCAAGAGGAGGCTTTAAAAACAGGAGAAAAAGTGTTCCTGCCCCCGTCACTCCTGATAAATGCTGTCTTGTTCAAATTGCATCAATACTTGCTCTGCAACAAAGCTAGTCAGTATGTGGATATTCTGTTTAGGGCAACAGCCGCTTTCTCGGAAGCAATTTACCAATAACAAAGGCAGGAGATGAATGGCCTGCCAGAGTGCAGGCTTGATGCAATGTAATATTTTGCACTGCTGTATCCCTGCCTTGTCCGCAGCTGGCTTTATGGTCTGAATCGCAGCTTGTGATTTGCTTGGGTCCCTCACCTTCTGGCTACGTGCTTTTGCTTTTGTTTTTTATCGCTCTTTTCATTGTATGCGTGCGCAAGATATCTTTGGGTTTGTGAATAAGAACGTACGCTAATCACAAGGGCTGCAATCTGTTACCTATGTTTGAGTCCATAGTACTGTGTTTTATGCATAGTGTTTTAGATAAATTAATCCTTCATTTTAAATGCTTGCATCTTGCTTCAGAATGTCTTTGTTTCTCAGGTTAAGAGACAAAGAAATAAACATTGACCAGCTGGTCACCTCGAAGTCCTTTTGCCTTCTCTCCCTGTCCACCAGGTCCTTTGCTCAGCAGCGTGGCTCCAAGGAAGACTAACGAGAAGAGCTGGATTCCTAACATAGCAGGGCTGTTAAGATGGCAGGAAATCTTCTTTCACGTTTGCTTAAACGTAAAATCCGCAATACAGACAGAAGGCATTTTGAAGTTGAGGCTGAAATTCCTAGGTGTGGATGGATTGGTTGCGCTCAATTATATTGAGCAAGCTTTTGCAACTTGCTTCACGTGGGAATTAGCGTGGTAAGAAGAATACTTTTCAAAGTATAACCGTATGGGAGGTTTTCCACAGGGCGTCTATAGCATGTTAATTCCCTCTTTCATTGCAGGGCACTGACTAGAATGCATCATTGTAGTCCTTTTGTAATAGATGCTGATGTATTTCAAGAGCATTACTGTTCTGAAATGGCCAGTGTCGTACTTTTTAGTCGTGTGGATGCAAACAGCTAAACTGGTTGCTCCAGAGAAGAATACTATGAAGATACCCACAAAACTTTGGGCTGCAAGCTTCAGCTGTACCGGAGAAGAGAAGCAGTGAGGAGCACTGCTTTCTAAGATTCTAGATGGCCTTTTGCTTCAGGCGAAAGCCAAGGTGACTTGACTTCATTTGCCTTGCTGTCCTTGGTTTCAATTTGGCTTTTCGTGTTTCCTGTCACTATCTTTAAAGATTTTTGCAAAAAGTTAAATTGTTATTCCCCATTATGTGAGTGGCTGATAGCTTTACTCATACTGTTCTGTTATTCTACTTAGTAGTCTGTGATTATTAAATTTATTTTGATCATATAACTGAGGGCATAACAAACATTTAGCCACAGCTGGCAGCAAAGTTAACTGTCGAAGATGGGCTTAATGTGCACAGCTGTTTGTAGCTGAACTTTCATCAGCTATTCCCCTGGTGTTGACTTTGAGATGCATTGCCACTTATATAGTTATTAATTTTTTTTTTTTTGAAGTGGATGCTACTGACCTGCCTGTAAGCTGCTTCTCGTGCCGTAACAGGGGGCTGGTAGATTTTTACTGTTTAAAGCAGCTAGCTTTAAATATTTCACATCAAGTAAAGCAGAGATTTGTTTTGTAATATTTGCCTTGGAATGACTTCGGTGCTTCGGAATATCTCTTCAAATACATCTCTCTGCAGCATCCACCTAACAATATCTATCTATGTCACGTCTAGGATGACGTTCTTCAGTGATGAAGAGGATTAAAATAGTCATTAAGCTGCAAAATACACCACATGTCATGTAAAGCACAAAATAAAGATACAGACAGACTGAACATGCTGGAGTGGTACAATCTGTTGGAATGCATCAGGATGTGAACATCTTTAACGCGAGCCAAATTTCAAATGCTCGTATTGCAGAAAGATGAAGCTGGGGCCGAGTTTACATATGGAAACACTCGGCCTGTTGTTGTCTGCAGACATGCTTTCTTGCTTTCATTTTCCCTGCTGTGTACAAATGGATAGTTGGTCCCCTCTGCAACACCTTGGCTCCCGAGTGAAACTTCAAATCGTGTGCTTAGCGGTATTTGTTGGGATACTTCCTCTAGTGGTGAGAGTTAACTTTGGTGTCAAATAGTGGCCCCAAAGCGGAGGACTGTTCTTATTATTCCCGCCTCTCTGGTCTAATATTCACATCCCTTTTATTGATAGGTATAACTGTGAAAATATAGACTACCTCTAATGGAATCGTGCGACTGGATAGTTAGTCCATTTGTTTTTACTGTCCAGGCTTTACAGTTGCCACACAGCCTTGACACACATGAATTCATTTTGTGCCGGTTACCTAACCTGTTTTCCTCCTCAAACTGGTGTTACAATCAGATACAAAAATTCTCAGTGCAATGTTCGTGGAGTCTTCTAAATGTTCCTAGCCTCATAACACCAATTCATCTAGTACTGGTATCGCTGCTGTCTAGGCTAGCTGGGGACTGCAGGGAGAGGCAGCCTCAAAGATAATTAAGACGTAGTCTGTTAAGGAGCTCGTTTGGGCTCTCGGTGATATTTAAAAAAAAAAAAAAAATGTCCAAAATAAGGATATGAGAATGAGAGATGTTTCTGGCTGTCTCTTGCTATTGCATCATCAAGCTGTAATTTCAACGTGGCCTTCTCGGGTGCTGATCTGTTATGATGCAAGACACCTGAATATATTCCATAGGGCTAATCCACAACAGTGATTTGCCAGATTCTGGCGAGGTTAATATTTGCAGCTGAGGTGCATACACAGCCGTGTTTCTGAATTAAAAAAAAGCCTTAGTGGGCCATGTCTGAAGTCAACGAGGGAAAAACAAACCCACTGCTCCCTGGGGTTAGAACTTTATGCAACATTTTCATCCTTTGACTTTGAGAAAGCTCTATTGAAACTACTCAGCCTATGGCTAGGAAAATGGTGAGTGGCCTATTGCATCAATAGGCAAATCAATCTACCCTCCAATCGCTGTCCTAGTGATGGGATTTACATGTGAAGTCAGCGTTTCCGTCGCTGTCCTTATCTGCTTGTAGGGGCAAGGAAAGTAAAACTTGTTTGTGACGGCGGACCATTTATTTCTTTCTCACTCAAGTGTGTATCACGTTGGACAAGAACATCTAAGCAGGCAAAAAAGCTTCTCCAAGAAAAAGTAAATAGTCCCCGTCTTCTGTCTGATAGCCTTTTCCAAACAGGAAAATAAAGAATTGATTGGAATCCTTGTGTTCAAAACAACACATCCTGAAGTTTGTCTTTACTGTTCTTCCAGCTGGAGAATACTAAGTCTTTAGGCAAAAAAAAAAAAAAAAGTTTTGCTGTAAGATGGACAGCCTGGACAAAGGGTTTTAAAAAAAAAAAACAAACCAAAAATAGTAGGAGCTTTCAGAGACCTTGAAGAGGAATTTCTGTTGAGGTAATGGGAGTTCTCAGTGTATACTGCCTCTTTAAGGCATAACTAGATTGTCTAAAGCTGTTCTGCCTGCTCTTTTTCAAAGAGCTATTTCCCTCACTGTTGCAGAACAAGCAGGTTTTGCTTCCACGTTTGTAATAAAGCTTTCAGCTCATGATGGTTTTGTGCTTCAAAGCCGGTACTGAAGTCTCACATTTCTTGAAACTCATCAAAGAACTGACCATCAGGTGTATGCAGCTGCAGTACCTAACTTCTTCCACCAATCTAATGTTCAACTGTAGTTCAACTAAGTAGACAGAAAAGAAGAAAGTGCTGCTTTCTATCCCCTACCTTGAAAATTTCCAGAAAATGCTTAAGGAAACCTCGAGGAAATAGGTATCAGTGTACACAGGGTTCATTCTTCCCACTGAAACCCGGAGGAAATTGCTAACCGGTTGAAATCTCTTATTATCAAAGATAAAAAGCAGTTCCCCCATTTTGTTTTATTTCCATGCAATGCTGCACAATCTGATACAGCTCCGTAGACTGAAGAGCAATAAAACTCAGCATATGAAAATCAGGTGTGTTTGTGCAACATACAAAGCCAGTTAAATGTTATGCAGTGATAGCCCTGAAATATTTGAGGTTCTAGCTCAAATATTTCTGTTGAACTAGTTTTACTAGTTCTAGCTCAAACGGGCTTCTGTTGAACTAGTTTTACTTTCTGGATCAGCAAAATCAGTAAAGGGGATCTCAACCTAGCCAGCTTTAGTCCATGCTGTAAAGTACCACTTAATTTTCTAATAGCATTAAGCAGTTATTCTAAGTAGAGATCTGTTGCTTCCTTTAAAGGAACTGTTTAATACATCCATTAGAGTTCCAGTATGCTAGCCTAGCTATGATACGATGCTGTGACTATTAAACCCCAGCTGATAAATTAATGCTGCAGAATAAAATGCTACTAAATTAGTCAGGATTGCTTTTAAAGAGTAAAAAATTGAAATCCATTAAGCCATTACTGAGGTCCTTCGCTTTCTATGACCTTGCTGCTGACAAAACTTTAGGGGTACTTCCAAAGGCTCTTTGCCGTTTGACCTCTCTCTTGTGTCAGGCTGCTAAATCTAGGTGCTTGAGCTCTAGGGGATAGATAGAAGTCCACCTTTTATCCTCCGCTTTGGCAGAAGGAAGTAAGTTGTGAGATGTGACCCTAAATTCTGCTAATAGTACCGGGATCCTTCTGAGAGATGTTTGGCTGTTGGGTGACAAGCTTAAAAATAAACCAGTAAAGCTTTTGCCGTCTGACTCTTGGAAGTAAGAAGCGTCGCTCCGAGCCACCTTCCTGCACTTCAGCCTCTTTGCTACTTAAATAAGAAGTGCTTGTCATTCTTTATCCTGCTCTCGTTTGCTTGCTTGCTCACCTCCAGGTTGCCAGCATTAGTGGAAGGAAACTGGCAGCCTTTCTTCAGTTTTATTGCTGTTTACTGGGATCAAAAATAGCTGCAGTCAGGAATATGAAAGACCGTTTTTTGGTGAGAATTTGAGATGGTTTTGCTAAGGTAATTCTCTTGCATTTATTTTTTAGCTATAAGTGGTGCGAACTTTTCCTAATGAGCAGCTAACTGAAAACTAAACTTTCTTGGGACGATGTTCACGTTGAAGTTTTCTATTAAAGAAAAAAAATATCATTTACTGTAGCTGAACAAACTTGCAATATCAATATGGGAATCATTAAACAGCAAATACAAATATATTTGTTTTTAAAGCACTGATTTCTGTGCCCCTAGACATTAAAGGTTCTTAAAAGATTTTGTATTGTATGCGAGCAATGATGCTGCCTGAAAGAGGCTCCATAACAAGCCATAAGCAGTTCTCAGAATAAATAACAGGAGGAGGTGTGTGGGAAGGTGCGTGGGGAGAAGTTTTTGGTTTAAAATCCCAATTTGCATTATTTCCTAAATATATTTAATAAGAGCTAGAGTTAAGTTACCCATTCTCGGTAATATCTACTAACTGCTGACCTGTAATTTCATAGAATTAGACCTTTCATAGACGTGTAATTTATAGAATTAACCTGTGCTTTTGACAGAACTTTATAAGTTTTAAGTGTAAACATATCCTCAGTTTGGACACTGAAAACAGCAAGGCTGTTCCATAATTTTTTTGGTAACATGTTAATTTTGGTCTGGTTCAGCATATACTTGGCAAAGCTGCGGGAGCAGCAGCAAAGATGAAAGCAGCCCTGTGTTTTAGCAGTGGGTTTCCTATTTTCAAAAGATGGTCATTAGCATGGTTTGGAAAGCCAAGGCTTACAAACCTCATGATTTCTTCTTCCAGATTTGAAGTTTCATCTGGACTGTTTGGAGCACAGAATTGCCAATTAATTTTGGCATGGTTTGGTTTTTTGGTTCTTTTTTTTCAGATGATTGTGAATTTGGGGGTGGAAAGCTATCCGCATGACCCGCAGAGCTTCAGCGGGGTTAGAGCGATGCCTGTTGAATATATGCCTGTGTGCTATAGGGAAGTTCGTGTGTAGCCTAATTGCAGGACTTTAAGATACCAAATGAGTACTTTATCATGTTCCAAAACAATTGCAGTCTGTGCACATAAATAGCCAATCTGTGCTACTGAACATCATCTATGAAGGGAGAGATACTTGAGCTCACAAAACCAAACTACATTGCGAACTCTGTTCCCACTTGTTCTCTTTTCTTTATCTTGCATTTTTTCCCCAGGTATTTTTCCTTGCCGCTTCAAATTCTCGATGCTCTGTTAAAATAATGCCCTTCAGCTCCCTGCTTGCTTTTTGGATAGCTGTGTGTTCGATAAAAAGACAATCTGTGCAGCCTTTTTATCTCCACTCATTCCAGTGGTTAGATGCATGGTTAGACTGAGTAACCACAGGTTCCTCCAGTGGTCTCTCCATTGCAGGCTTTTTTGTGAAGCTCCCAGTGAGCTTCGTAAAACAAATATTCATGCTGTTTTGGGGGAGGTTGTTTGGTTTGGTTTGGTTCCCCCCTAGAATGCTAAATCACTTTGAATCAGTGATTCAAAAGTAGTAAGGGGTTTGGTGCCTGCCTGTTGTTAATAAATTATTCTCTCGGTCTCCTTTCTGCCGGTTTTGTTCACGCGGAAAGCTAGTGGACAAGTTGTGTGTCTGTGTGAGTTGTGATGAGTTTTAGTCCAGAAGTTATTTTTGCTTCGAACAAATTGTTCTGAAGTGATGAAAGATTTTGTAAATGTACTTTCATGTGTATTATGGAATCTCTGTATCCTGGTAACCGCAGTGATTATATTCGCTAACTCTTATGTAGCTAAAGTGCATTAAGATGGAAAGGACTTGCTCTTGAACCATGCGGAGAAGTTACTTACAAAATAGCATATCCCAGTACTCCTCCATGTGCGTGCTGTTGTCAGTGAAGCCTTTATGCCATGAACAGGGATACTTCATCTTAACAGTCAGTTCAGGAATGAAAGTTAGATCTGAAAGGAGAGTCAAATGTTTATCCTAAGCAGAATGAAACACTATTAAATCATAGCCACTTTTCCTACATTGTGTTTTGGATCTCCCTTCCAGTTGTCCAGGAAGGCAAAAATTGCCCTGTGGCCATTTTCTTCAGTAGATTTTTAGTGCATGTGAAAACATTAACTTGCACTGAAGTTTTCACTCGCTGGCTAGCTAACAAGACATCTTGAGTCTCTGTGGTTCAGATGCCCAAATAATTCATGTGGGAAAGCAGTAATTAGTCTTGCTGTGCGAGGCAGAATGATGACACAGATTGGAGCGATGAGGGGTTGAGGATTAAACCGGGCTGAGCACGCTGCTGGGTGACCTTAGGCAAGTCACTTGACTTTGTGCCTTAGTTTAGCCCAGTAATAAATAGGTCTAGCCTCCATGTGTTGTAATATGACTTAGAATCGCTCCATAAAAAAAAGGTCCTTTAAATAGCACCATTGCTGTGTTTTGCTGAAAAGGGGAAGGAAGCGGCAGCCATCTGATCCTTTGCATGAAAATTGTTCCTGATGTCCTTGTGACGAGTGGAAGGCAGCCTGACGGATTAAGCATATTTGGTCCTACCTGTGCACTGTGTAAGGATTATTAATGGCATAATAGTACTGCCTACCTCTTCTCTCGCCCTTATATTTTTAGGGTGGCTTTTGTGGTAAAGTGTTCCAGTCCCAGCCATTACACGCAAGCTTTAGTTTTGAGAGCTTGAGGCCTGTCAGTTAATCTTTTTTGAAGGACACTGTTCTGGGTACAGTAACATTTGTTCAGGGAATGTTCCAACTGAGTTGTTCTGAACTTTGTCTCTCCGGGAGTAGAAAAGAGGATGCCAAAGGCAACCGTGTTACACAAGCAACTTCAGGAAGCCAAGACCATGCTGAATCGGGGCTTTACTGAATTTGATCGCTGCTTCCTGAGACTAGCTATACACCAGTAATGCCTGCAGTGTTGCTTTCCCTATCTGAATGTGGCAGTTCCTGAGTGCAAATGTCTGACAGGCAGATTATCTGCCCAATGACTCATGTAGGCTTGGTTTATGGAGCATGATAAACTAGAGGAGGAGGGGGAATTAATCTGCTACCTCATTAGTACAAATTCCAAGGGCAAAAAGGCTGCCCGTGAGTCACAGGTTCTTGGAAATCTCCCCTTTTCTCTGTAGAAAGGCAGAAGAAGGTGCAAAAGCAGTAAGGAATGCTTCAGGCTTCAGGAACGTTTTGCTCTTTGTAATGCTACGGTTGCTGTCGGCACATATGAAGGTACATAGATTATTGTCTCTGAACGAGTGTTTGAGGCTGCATGTTAGCCATAAACAGCGGCGATCTAAATATAAACTGCACCCGAGCTAGCACTGCAGCTCCTGCATTGGTTTCCAGTTTTCTGCTGGTGCAGAATCCTCTACCACAAAAGTCAATAAAGGACGAGCAGATGAGAACTCCACCCCTTCCAGCAAGTTAAAGTAAGCCAAAGACTGCTTTACTGAGATTTCTGCCATTTAAATTCAAAAGCAAACACAGGCTGGTATTATCAGCTCACACCAGATCTGCCTGCAGACAATAATTCTTCCTGTCTTGGACCCCTGCCCATGTGCATTATTGTAATTATCAGCAATTTAAAAAAAAATAAAGCAATAAAGCTAGGATGAGCTGCTAGTCTGTAGATTTACTGCCTGCTGTGTCAGGCATTCATTAGCCTTCCTGGGTTCAAGCCACCTATCTGCTGAATAAAAGCAGGAAGAGAAGCTAAGGAAAACAACGCGTGAAACACAATTTGAGGCACGAATTGAAAGCTCTGCGCATGTTTACAAGTTATAAATCCAAAACCAGGGGAATTTTAAGAATGCTGTTCAGAAGTTCTTGTGCATCAAGTCCCTCTGCCAACTTCCCTCACTTTTTAATTGAAGTGTTGGTTTCCTGAATACTAGCTTGCCATAAACCATTAATTTGCAGGTGAGATTCACAGCAGTGAACATTAGGTTTAAGGGCTGCGCAGCACGTCGAGACCCGGGAAGGCTCAGCTCTACAATTCCAACCCAGCTGCTCTCCTTCTAAAAGTTTCAGCTTAACGCTTCACATCAGGTGGCAGTGGTAGAGTTTGTGACTGCAACATCTCTTCTTGATTTTTTATTTTTATTTTGCCCAGGGCTGGCCTCTCCTTATGGAAGCAGAAATGCCCATGAACTTCAGCTGTGTAGACAGGAGTAACGAGGGGTGCGCAGCTGGGCTTCAGAGCAGTCAAGTCCCTGCGCAAATGTGCGTACCAATTTTTCAGCCAAGGAAAGGGTGAAAAGTTAGAATACTCACATGTTTAAAAGCAGCAGCCATCAAGGGTTATGCTCACAGGAAGGCTGATAAGGTAGCAAGACTAATTTTTCTGTCAAAGGAACTGCCGTAATTCCTCAGTGGTCTTGAAAGAGTTCAATCTATATCCTCCATATCTGTGGATATTACACTGACATAGGAAGAGTTGCAGTGCTGACACCCCTGTGTTGCGCTCTGGATAGAACAGGAAATGTATTTTAAAAAAAAAAAAAAAATCCAGAAAAGCTGCCTTTTTTTTTTTTCCCTCTTCTTCTTTAATTAAGTAAAGGTGGGAAGCGTAATTTATCTGCCTAAGGACTGTGCCGAACAGCATGTTCTGAAGTCCCTCAGGTTGTGGTTCCTGCGCATTCTGATTTAATAAGCAGTATTACTTTTGAGGGGCTTCGCTTAATTAAAAACAAACAGCGCAAGTAATCTTTCAAAGTACTGCCTGGCATTTTTTGTCAGTATAGCAGCAAATAGTTGTGGAATACTTGTAACTCTTCAGAGCAGGAAATCTGATCCGACCTGCAGACGATCCTGCAAAAGGCTGTGCATTTTCTTTTGAGGCAGTGAATGCCCTTAGCAGCTATTAATCTGTATTCTCTGGCCACCAAGTCAATGCAATTCACAATTAGAGCTTTTTTCAGCAGCTTATAAATTCTAGAGGCTGGAGTTTCAGTTTTAATACAACTTAATCTTCCATGGTTTTATCCGGACAGGGCTGCTCATGTATTGCTGCAGAGGAAGCCTGATGGAAAGCATGAGCAGTATGAGTTTTCCTCGCAGGCTCTCGATATTTCTCGAGCCTTGCAGCCCTTCTGCCCTCTAACCAGGGCCAGCATCTCTCGTCGTGCTTGTGCAACAGAGAGTGTACGTGCCCAGTAGCCGACATGTATGCGCCGAAGACGTTAGCTGGGAGACTGCTTTTCTATAATACATATTCCTAGATTTTCTTTAGAAGCAATATGCTATGAGAACAACATTGTAGCATAAATGAAAAGCGAATCTAAGATTTCCTGCTAAGCTCCTGTCCACCCTGGTTTTGCTGGAATAAAAACTCGTATTCTGACTACTCTGATCAGATGAGGACGGTTACCGTAATGTTTGACCTTACGGAAAATTCAGAATGTAGTTAAATTTTACGTTTTGCAGATACCTCTGTGCTATAAAGGAAGGCTCTCAGGAACTCATTTCTATGAAATATAATGAAAAACAACTCTTCACAAAAGAGAAACTCCAATCACCCTTCTATCCCGAAGTCCCCAGCAGCATGCCAGAAGGCTTTCCTGAATAGCATTCGATAGGGCGCTGAATAGACAGCATGCTCAGTAAGCTATGTTGTGATGAGGTTTAACAGATCCTGGAAATACCAGGCAAGGAAAAGGAGTGTGGTGTTCATTTTTATGCCTTTTTGAACCAGAACTGCAGTGTATTGCATACATTTCGGGGGTAGATGTCAAATACTCCTTCCTTTACATAAGGTGGTAGGAATTCTATAAATTGTTGCTCCCAGCATTGAAGTAGAGGAACGCTAGGGACCAGAAACGACTTAAATTCACCAAAAATTCACAAAGAATGTCTTTGTGCCGTGCCGTGCCTGTAATCTCGCTAGCCTCGCACCCCTTCTTTGGGATGGTAGATACTCGCAGGAGGAAAAGGCATGACCCTTTTGTAGAGCATAGAGCCCAGGCCTCTGGATGGGTGAAGCTCACCGATCAAACCCGCTGTCACAAGTTGAAGAGGCTAGCAGTAAATAAAAGACTGGATACTTGGGCAGAGACGCTTCCATCTGAGAAGAAGAAGATTTAGAGGTTTGAATTCCAGTGTTTTGGGACCGTAAATCAGGCACTGCATGACAGGGCGAGGAATTTAACTGACATTAACTGGCCAGAGATTTATGTGTTTATGGAATCAAATACTTGTTTGGTCTTGGAAAGCAAACTGGATTACAGAATTATACCAAAAGGCAGAGCGGAATTTATCATGAAACATCTTGTAAATGCAAGTGCCGGTGAGGAAAGTAGTGATTTATGTAACAGTCTTTTCCCAAATAACATTCATCTTGCCCTCGTGTTATGGATATGTATTAATAGGATAATAGCTGCTAAAATAATGTTCGCCGAGGATGTATACAACTGGGTGAACTCCCTTCCATTATGTGTATGTTGCCCCTCCCGAGCTGTCAGTCTGCTTATTTAAGAGATTGAATAGTTGCTCCCCGGCACTAAAAGAGGCGGCTGCTTCCATTTATGGCTGGGAAATTCCCAAAGCAAAATGTGCTGTCAGTTTGTTCATCCCTCTGCAATGTGGAATGGGCAAATACTCTGAAGTACTGAAGAGCTTAACTAAGGCCATGGCCTTATCCCAAGCTTCGTGCTGGCTTACATGTTCCCCAGCCCTCCTTTTGCAAAGTGATGCTTGAATGTAGACTAGCAAACCTCAGGCATCGTCAGCCTGAGTGATCTGCTTTTATTTTTGGTACACCGAAGGCCATTGTGGAGAGCAACAGCAGCTGACTTTGTCCAAAAAAACTCTTGTAGGTGACTTTACTACTTAAGTAGCAGTGTTAAAGGTGTGTTACAGATGAAATTTGCTGTGCTGTATTCTCTCATTACAGGTAGAATGAGATAAAAATGCTAAATTAGATAACTGATGTGTTTGGCGGCTGGAGTGGATTGTGAGTGGTGACAAATTGAAGCCCATTACTCAAAAATCTTATCTTGCAGGTCATGGGGTTAAAGATTCAACTTATGTATATCAAAGTTTGTTAACTTACTCAACAGTGCAATTCAAGAAAAGATTTCTTCCATTTGATGAAAAGTGATGAAATCAAGCAAGTAATTAGTCTCGTTTGTTCAGCTGTGAATTGGGGCTTAGCATGTTCTGGTAGCTACGGCAACAGCCCTCTACTGCTACGCCAACTATTTGAGCAATCCACGGAGGAGGAATGATACCTTCGCCGCAGTGCCGAGGTGTCAGGCCGGAGAGACAGCGAAAATAAACACGGGCTCGCATCAGTATGTAAATAGGGGGTGGTCATGATTTCAGGAGATTGGTATGTGTTTGGACAGGAGTTTTGCTCATGCAAGAGCTGTTATGAATGGATTACTGATGGATGTTTCTGCCTCTCGGCATGGAGCCTTCACGTCTCCTGCCTATACCTTGTTTTGCTGCACACTTGTGAAGTTTGCTTTGAAGAAAACAGATTTCAAGCATAGGCAGTGCTAACGATTGCCAAACCGTTCATAACACGTCCATTTTATTCTCTTTTGATGCACCGTATTCTTCTTACGAGGGTTAATGCTTTGTGCATACTTGATCTTGCATTTCTTTTTGTTCTTTTTAGAGTTGAGCTTGAATCTTGGATGTAGTTGTAGCGTTGTCATAAACAAAATTGCGTTGTGGTTTGTTTCCTTTAACGTGTCAAGTCTTGTGCTCTCTGGAAAGTGGTTGTTGGTACCAAAGTGGTGTTTGTTAGGAGAGAGATAAAAAGACCCTCTTACAAAGTTTGCATGTGTGTGTTTATAGAGTGAGGAAGGTTCATTCCACGTTTGCCTTTTTCTTCTGAAACGATACGGCAGGGAGGAAGGCAGTGCAAGATCCTAGGTTTTGCTGAGTGGTATCAGTCGGCACTTGTTAAAGCACATGTTTATGAAATGGTTTGATTTCTGAAAGAACGAAGTTATCGCACCCTCTTACCCAGCCTTGGGGTATTTATCAGAAGTCCTCCTATACCTGAAGTGTGCAGCTGTCTTCTCTCCGTTAGACAGAGAGTACAGCAAATGTACTCTCCACTAAACTTGAAAGTCGAGAGGAACTTGGAAGCATTTTGTTACTGGGACATCGATGCCGGTATCTGTTATATATAGTTCAATATTTCGTTACTCTGTGATCTGTGCTAAAGCTTGCTCTTGTGAGCGTCTGTTGGGTGAAAGGGTTAGAGTAAATAGAAGCCACTGGTATAAAACTGTTTCTCTTAAGTGATGTGCAGTTGAATAGTTCTTAAGGGGTAGTTTTTCTGAAGGTAAGAGGTGAATTTATGCTTTTGTGTCTCAAGTTGGTCTTATCCCCCAAGCACTAGCCATGCGTTCAGCACTAAACAATCCTTGACTCTTCGAGTGTTGAAACTCTGATCTCCAGGCAGTGATTTTGTGTGTAAACGGGGAGGGGGAGAAATGAGCTAATTATAATGGAGTTAATTTTTTTCCTAATATCCAGCAACTAGGAGCTGTGCACAGCGGTTGTCCAGCTGAACTCTTCTCTTTGTTCCTTTATTTGCTTTAAGCATACACGTATTGATATAAGTTGATGGGGATCTGCAGGCGATAGGGAACGCGCAGTGCCCACAGTAATGTATGCATTTTTGAGTGCATGACAAGTTAAATACGAAGGCAGGACTGGTGGCCTAGGGAAGTGCTGCCTGCCAGGAAAAAAGCAGCTTAGGGGCAGCAGTGCCCTGAAGCCTCTGTGTATTGCTGTTTCTAATCTGCCTTGTCTGAAGCGGTTGAAATGGATTTCATTCCCCTAAACACCTTAAAAGAGCGTTCGATGTAGGAGTTAATCTGGGTTTTGCCTCATACCTGTTCTTTTCTGTTATTTTTTTCTTTTTCTTTTACAACAGCTAGTAGTTTATGCAGGGAGAGGATGTTCAGCTCCCAGCATCCACTCAGTCTTTTCAGAAAAACCCCAACTCTGCAACTTAATTTAATCCCCTTTTTCTTCTTTTGGTCAGCCAGCAAGATTTCAGAACGGGAACCTGACCTTGTTTTCATTGATCAGTCTGCAGTTTGACCCAAATGTGGGTCTGGGTTGTTGGGTTTTTGTCTGCTGGTGCAGGGTGGGAAATACCCATAGGGGTGAAATGAATGAGAGACAACAGGCTTTGAGGAGCTGGTTGCAACAGCTGTATTCTTCTGATTCAGCAGAATTCATCTTTACTTGTATGTTTGGGCAAGAAGCTTAGGTGTTTCTATCCCAAATATTTGAAGATTTTGGGAGAAACACATGGCTTCAAACTCTGAGCAGGCTTCATGCAGTCGGAAGTAGTTATTTTATTTGTAGTAGCGATACCTGCTTTGTGTGTGACCTCACACAGAGGTGTTTCTGCCAAAAGTTATTAGTATTAGTTATTTATCTTCAAATACCGGTTTTTCAGACATCTGGTTTGGCCTTTGTGGGTGCAACCTGTAAGTGTGAATTACTCTTCTTTTTGTTCTTGGTAAGCTGTTGTTGCAATAATAAAAACAGAGTTTGGAAAAACAAACACCTTGCTGGTGAAAATTTGGTGGGGGCTCACCAGCTTTAAGGAATATGGTTACGAAATAAGTTTGCGAGACTCCACTGATACCTGGATTAAGCGGGAGCTCTCCAAGAAGATGACAGAGGGTTTCTGGTTCTTGCAGTTGTTCTGCTTTCCATCAGATAAAGCAATCAACATGTTCTGGTTTTGTTTGTCTTCACAGGCGCTCGCAGCCAATGCTGGGACAGGCTTTGCGGTGGCAGAGCCTCAAATTGCCATGTTCTGTGGGAAGCTAAATATGCATGTGAATATCCAGACTGGGAAATGGGAACCTGACACTTCGGGGACCAAGAGCTGCTTTGGAAGAAAGGAACAGATTCTGCAGTACTGCCAGGAGGTGAGTTTTTCTGTGTAATCCTGAATCTTCACTGCTGCTGAGGAACTGGATTCCAATTTAGCTGGTCAGTAGCAAATTAACCCTGCAGGAGCCTAACTTGCGTTGGACTAGGTCAGTTCCCTGAACTGTCTTGCTGCGTTACTGCCCAGGAAGAGCAGGGAGGATGCTGCAGCGGGATTTAGGACCCACCTCTGATTTAGATCAGCTTACGCTGCCACAGAAGGTCCTTGGTCTGTAAGTCAGAGAGGTATCTATGTCTGTCTTTGCAGGGGTTTCTTCAAATATTCTGCCCCTGAGCCAGTTACCAGCATCTACTCCGTGTCTGTGCAAAATGGAACCTGACACCTATTCTAATTAAAATGTGGCCGTATTGTTCTCGATGATGTGTTCAGATCAGCCAGAATATTAGAAAAATATTTTCATTAAAATGTTGACAGTATTTTTAGGCTCCTCATGCTTTATTGTAAAAAAATATTAACTCCTTCCAGTGTGCTCCAGATACACTGTAGCGTATTGGCCTTGCTAAGTGTCTCTAATTGCTGCTCTGAGGTGACAGGCAGGTAGAATACCACAAAGAACGTTTTTTTTTAAAATGGGAAAGTGATAGAGCACACCATGTCTGGACTGGAAAATGTTTAAAACTGTTTTACAAGGCTGATATAACTGGGGCTACATTTGGTTCACGTAGCGGAAGCCTAAATATAAGTCAGTGTCTGGACTTGAGAACTCGAGCAGGACATAGGGATCGTATTAATACATCATAAATGGAGCAGGCATAAGGAAACCTGAGGAGGTTAGGTGCATGTTAGCTTGACAAGTGACGAGAGAGTCTGAAGATGTTACTAAACCCTATTTGTTGGTGATTGCCCTCTTCCAGAGGGTATTGTGCTGCACCACAGAATAGCGCAGATAAATACTTCTCCTCCACTACCATGCAAAACCAAACACCTCAGTTTAGTGCCGATGCAGGCTCTTGCCCCTGGCCTGGCTTTCTCCTGCCACAAAGAAGTGGTGACACATTCCGTTTCTCAAGCCCTGTGTGACAGACAGCTGGGGGCTTTTATATGTCTTCAGTTGTTGTAAGCTTGATCCGGAAGAGAATGTGTGTCCATGTGCAAATTTGAACTCGTTGTTGTGTAGAGAATCGGCCTCGCTGCTTCTGGTTAGGAGCCACTTTGCACATTCTTTGTCCTTTCTGGAGAGAAACCTCTCTCTGCATCTTGTTAAACAGATGTATCCAGACCTTCAGATTACGAACGTCGTGGAAGCCAATCAACCTGTCAGCATCGACAGCTGGTGCAAGAGAGGGAAGAAACAGTGCAAGGACCACACTCATATTGTCGTGCCCTACAAGTGCCTGGGTGAGTGCGTGGTATGATGTGTTTGTGCATTCTTGTGGGAGGAGCAAAGAATTGCCTCCTGGCGTCTTACAGAGAGAACGACTGAGTTTATAAGGCTTCTCTCGTATCAGGTTGCCATTTCCACATCCAGTTTCCACTTAAAACATTTTTATTTCCACAAGATGGAACTCTGCCTTTCTCAAACAGATCGGCAGCTTGATAACAGCTGTGGTGGAATAATGGTGCCTGGCGTGAAAAAGAAATCCCTGTTCTCTCCGCAACTGCCATAAAAACCTGAAGGCTATTGTATTTGAGTATCACAAAGACATTGGGATTTAATACTCTGATCCTATTTTTGTGAAGCTTTAATATTTTGTTGCCTTGGAGACTTAAATGCTCAGTGTGTTCAGGCTTCCTGCTTTGGTCTTGGCAAGAGATCTCCATTCTATTTCAATGACTATATTTAAACTTTGCTGTTTCAAAGAGGCCCTGCTTCTTGCAGCTGTATCCCACGTCCCCACTTTGAACTGTGAAAGAATAGGAGATAAATTGTGATGGATTTCATGCTGCTTTCCAGAATCTATCCACCCACTTGAATCAGGCAACATGTTTAGCTTGCTTACCTTGCAGCTTTTGACCTGTAGGTTGTGCCTGACACTTCGCGGCACTGCATGTGTTCTTAGTAGTAAGCTTAGTCTCAGCTGGGTGAATCTCTTTGCAGTTATCCACTGCCAAAGACTTGTTTTGCACAAAGTCTTGTGCAATCTTGGAGAGTCTGATTGCTGGGAGCATTCATTGGGAACCAGTTTTCATAATTCATATCTATATCTCGGGTTAGCGTGTGGTTTGACGTAGGAGAACAGAAGCAAATCTGCAGAACTGTATGGGTACTATTCTCCTGTACGTAATACCCTTCACTAGGCGATCATAAAGCACTTCATAAGAAATGAAATTTGATGTGGATGCATCCTGGGAGAAAGATGCATCTCTCTATAGATGTGGAAATTCAGGTTTGAGAAGCAACCAAACCCAGCTGATTATACTGAGAACTTCTGATGGAAATAAGGATGAAAGCAAGATCTCTGGATTTATAAGGAGTCATGTCTTTTAGAAATAATCCTCCCCCACGCCTATTCTCCAGCTGAAAAATAAGCTGATTTTAGTGAAGCTGCCCTAAAATTTGATAAGCATTGAACTACCTGTTAAAGTTTTTAATTAGTGTCTTTCACAGTGTTCTTGACTTGTTTGGCCCAGCCTGCAAGGCAGCTTTGGTTTTCCGATCTGAGTTGCCAGTCAATAGTCCATATGTGTATAAAATACTTCTCCGTTGTCTTTAGCGGTCCACCAATTGCATGTTGTTTATGGATGATGTGTTTCTCTGGGGTGCGTATGACTTTCCGATTATAGTCGAACTATGGGGTTTTGTTCCTGTTACTGCTGGTGTCTTCCTTGCTACATTGATGCACAGGCTATCTTGAGGTAGGGTCTTGCTATCATACCATGTTTAACCTTCTCCTGCCGCCCCCCACCAATGAAAGCTCTTTTGTATTTCAAAGGTGAAGAGGGGAGAAGAGGAGAAGCCATTAGCACTCTCACTGAACTGTAAAATAAAGGTAACAATAGGATGATGGGAGCAGGGCTGAGCCTGGTGAGGTGTGAAAAGACAAACTGCTGACAGTTCTGGCTAAGCTGCTAGGTGGCACGGAAACACCTCTTATGCCTGCTCTGATCTGAAAAGGGAGAGGGTTCTGTTTTGACAGCAGTGGCTGTGAATGGGGAAGGTGTCCCTTAATGCGTGGCGTGTAAGGGTTTTCCAGTTCCTAGGGTCTGATGAACCTTCCATGGGTCTTATGCAAAGGTGCTAGGATTCAGTGTTCTTCAAAATAGCTCTTTAATAGCTGCCGTTTATTACTGATTATTGTATTTGATCAATTTGAGTCTTCTGCCTTTAGTCCCCAGAACCACAGTCTCTTGATTTTAAAGTTTGGTCTGTTTTTAGCTTTCTTATCGGAAACCTTTTAACTAACCTCTCATGAGAGGGAAGGAGGAAGCATTATTAACTCAAAAATTATAACTGGCCTGTTTTGAGAGAAGAAAATGGGGAAAATACCATTTCTGTGTTGTGCCTACTAGTTCAAAGTTTAACTAATTGAAAAGGGATGATGAATGCTAGTTGATTTCGTTACCTTGCAACTGTCATCAGATAATCTCTCCCTAAACTCTCCTTGGCTTGTGTACACTGCATAGCAGAAGTGTCCATGAGCCTTTGGTATCAGTACTAAGGGGCTGCAAAAAAATTGGTCATGCAAAATGTTAAAACTGATTTTGAAAAGATAATGTTGAAGACTGGTTGGACAAATAATTCTGCTCCCTGGAGACTCCGTGAGAAAAGGCCTTTGCCTTAAAAAACTTTTCTCCGACTTTAACGAATGATTCCTAAAGCTGCCGGTCATATGTGCAAGGTATGTTGCTTTGTAACACTTGGACTGAAGATCCTTTCCTGGTCTTCTCAGAGTATCTAGATATCTCCTTATTTTAAAGTGACTGGAAGTGGCATTTAGGTCTGCAAGGAAGAAAGAAAAATCTCAACTTTGAGAAAATGTCACGTTTTGGATTCCAGTGGCAGTGTTTGTTAGGACTTCGGGCCCAAGAACAGAAAGTAATGCTCCTATAGTTCTGATACTTATTTCACATGTGTGGGTACCAAACTGAGTTGTGGTGGAAATTTAGGCTAAATAGCTTTTCAGTTCAACTAATCCACAGTCTGTAGAGCAGACTGATTATCTCTCTCTGTCTCTCCCTCCCGTCTTCCTCAAAAGCAAAAGTCTGGTTTTAAGGTTGTGCCAAAGTTTCATCATGCTGGTGAGGTTGTGGTTATCTAATGTTGGAATGCAGCGTATTTGCTGACTCGGGCTCTACTGGTTTTTGGGCTGTATAGTTTTTCTTTTTCCAGCCCTCTGTGTTTTGGTTAGGACTGTCCGAGTCAGGGAATGTGCTGCAGTTGATCCTGAATTAAACCATCTGGAAACAAAACAAAACAAAAACAAACAAGACTTGCTCAGATACCCAGATCCTGAAAACATAGATAACGCTTGTGGCACATAAAAATTTCCAGGCTCTTACAGCACCAGACAGCATGAACTAGCTTTGGTATGATGCAGCGCGTTTAGAAATTAGTGATTAAGTGGTTTGAAAACTTCCGTATGCAGATGCAATCTTTCCAAAGATTGGCATGAAATCTCTTCAGTCAATCCTGTCTGTTCCATGAACAACTATTTATGAACTTGCATTGTAAACTTTGCCTTCAGTTCAGCCTTAAGGTTCACATGATGTTTCAGCAATCAGCCCCTACTCCTGTTTTTACCTTGGAAACTCTGAGGCTCTGTTTTTCTGTAAACTTGCATAGACAGCTGCCGATCCGACCTGTCCCCGTTAGGAATATACCAAACCTTTAAGGCACTTGCAATGAAGTGTACGTCGGTGGAGTTCTGATACTGGCTTTGTTTTCTGTTGGAAGTTGGACATGTGTGAACTGTGGACGTTTCTTGTTTTTCAGTGGGTGAGTTTGTAAGCGATGTCCTGCTGGTTCCAGATAAGTGCCGATTCTTCCACAAGGAGCGGATGGATGTGTGCGAAAGCCATCAGCACTGGCACACTGTGGCAAAAGAGGTAATTGAGCTGCTGTGGCAGGAATATTTATTCCGGATCTGTCCACTTGGATGCTTATAGTATTGGAGCATAACAGCGTTTTATCTCTGGGGTCTGTTATTCCCCTGTTGCGATCTATGGACCGAGGCAGGGAGCAATGAAAAAAAAAAAAAAAATTAAAAGTACTCAATTGACTTAAAAAACCTGTGTAGCTAGCTGAGTTGTTACTCTCTCATGAAAAGCTGTCCTAAGTAGCTTGCCCAAGATCATACTCTAGGATGGAGCTAGGAATTGAAATCGGGTCTCTAGGATATTGCTTTAACCAATGGCTCACCCTTCTTTCCAGGGTAGAGAGCTACAGCGGTCGTAGGATGCTTCCTATTTTTCTTGCATATTTTGCGTTAACATACCTGCTGCTGCTGGGGATTTGGTTGGGAGTGCTTGCCTGGGGACAATCTGAGTTTCGTTGTGACTGATTAGTGGAGGTTTTACATAAGAGATGGATTATCTTCTCAGAATAAATCTAGCCCATGGGGTTTTTTGTGGTGTTTTGTTTTGGTTTTTTTTTTTTTTTAATCTGACTAGCAAAAATGTTGCAAATTCTCTGCGCACGCATTTGAACTGGGGGTAATAAAAACAAGATAATGACGAAATGTACATGTTTTCCATTTTGTAGAAACAGCAATTGCAGAAACAGCAACATGGTGATTAGTTGTGATTGGTGCTAGTAAAGATGAGGTTAAGGATGCACCAGTTAAACTTCCTATTTCTTTAGAATCCCGGGAACAAAAACCCATCTAAATAAAGCTGTGCTAGCGGAATCGCCTTTTAATTGAGGATAAACTTGTTAATGTCTAGCAAATTTAAAAATCACTTGCTTTCAACATAGCTGAAGAACTTTTCCAGAAGTATTTGGCTTGTTTTATATCCCTGCTGTAACAAAGCAAAGCATGAAAGGGTTCGGATGTACATAATAAAGCCTTTCTTACTTCCTTCTTTTCTGGGGCACCACAAAGCCATGTATTTCCTTAGCTTAAGAGAAGTGTATAGACATAATGTCTAATCACAGTTTGCATTTGGCTTTTTCTTGAATTATCTGATTGATTTTCATCTACAGCATGTTAAAATAATCTTGACACAGAGTCCATTTGAGCGATTATTCACTTAACTCCAATGTAAAGTTTAATAGATAAAGTTTAATGAAATGGCCAGCCCAGAAAAGCAAACAACAGTTCTGTTTCTATCAAGTGCTCTCTCCCTTGAGTTGGCACAAAAAGTCTAGGTGTTTTTCCTGAACTTCGCCAGGCTGACAGATCAGCAGCTGGGAGGGGCTGGGGGGTGTTTGATAGGTTAACACCAGGAAGCACTGCATGGCTCTGACTCTGGGACTTTTCTGGGCATTTTGCTTAAGCTACAAGATTCAAATCCATTTTCCTTTGATGTTCGGACTTGGGTCATATGTTGCTGTTGTCTTTTTCCTGTAAAACTTAAGACCATTGGTAGCATTCTTGGGATCTATGATAGGCAAACTTTAGCTTTATCCAAAGCAAGAGCATGATGCTAAACGGACATAAATGGGCTCCTCTTTCAGGCCTGTCTGACAGAAGGGATGATCCTGCACAGTTATGGCATGCTGCTGCCCTGTGGAGTAGACCAGTTCCGTGGAACAGAATATGTGTGTTGTCCTCAGACAAAGGTTGTGGATGAGGCTCTGTCCAAAGAGGAAGAGGATGAAGATGAGGATGAAGACTATGACCTTTATAAAAGGTAGGGTTCTTACTGGCTCTGTATGTGAAGTTGCTTATGTGAGTATTTCACACGGTGACTCCCTTGTGAGGATTGAGAGGAGAATTTCTGTGCTTTTGAATTTCCCAAAGGATTGTCCTGAGCCCGAGAAAGCCTTGCAGAAGGACAAATGACTTTGCAGTGCTCCTGTTACTGGTGAAGCTAAACCACCCCCTTCCCTTCATCCTTAGACAGTCAAAAAGACTGTCTGATCGCTACAGTAGGTACCTCCCCCAAATACGGTAGACTTTCATTTACTGAAAAGAAGCTGATGAGCAAATGGAAGGAAAGCCCACTAAGCCAGAGGCATGGAGCAGCTCTGCCTCTAATAGCAGGTGTGTCTGTAATGACGGAAGTCCCGTTGCTGCTGTTGATGGGCCAGTCAATAGTTGGTACATTTATTTTTCCCATCTCTTGTGTTTCTAGAACAGAGAAAAGAGAGTCCTTATTCTGGTACATCAAAGGTTGACTGCAAAGTGATTAGCCTTAACTTTACCCCCTAACTTAACTGTATCCCTTCAGTGAGTTCCCTACAGAGGCAGGTGTAGAAGACTTCACAGGAACAGCTGTGGAGGAAGATGAGGATGAAGAAGATGAAGGGGAAGAGGAGGACGACGTAGTGGAAGACCGTGATTACTATTACGATAGCTACAAAGTTGACGATTACAATGAAGAGACCCCCACAGAGCCTAGCAACGACAAGGCTGTTTCTGAAAAAGAAGTCAGCAGCGATATGAAATGTAAGACACATTCTAGCCCACAGGCCTCTTGCTTCCTTGAGAGTATTCTCCTTGGTTGTCAGTTGTTGATGGGGTTTTGATCAAGTCAATAAATGCCACTTGGAAGTTTTATTGGCCAGATAAGTTAGCAAACAGAGGAAAGCTGATGATGCTTATGTTTCAAGTGTTGAAATTAAGTCTCTAGAGCATGGGCCATATGTTTCCGGATAAAGAGCAGTTCTGCTGGCAGAAAGCCCAGCATTTGGCACATTGAACGAGCACCTCCATGAAGGTGCAGTGTTGAGTCAGAAAACCATATCTGCATAGGCTAATTTTGGAAAATCTTAAAGAGGCATTTGGGGTACACTGAATTTAAAATCCTGGTTTGGGGTGATTATCTTGGATTTGGTGTTTTATACCAGTTTACGAAAAGGAAGCTAAACGTGGTGGGCCATACTCTGCAGAGGTGGCATAAAGATGCCATCTGGCCTTTTAAAGTTGAGGAAGATACTTGGTGCTGCTTTAATAGCCTTTGCATAAACCCTTTTCTTTCTTGAAAGAAAGTCAGCCAACACAATCGGCCCAATTTTATTATATAAGTAATATATACTTACTGCGGTAGTAATATATACTATACTTGCGGTAGCTTTTGTTAAGTGGTAGGTGCCATTGCAGAGGGCATCTGCCGATTGCGTGGTGCCTCAGCGTTATACGATGTCTATACTTTATGTGTAAAGTGTCTGCAGAGGAAGGAGGAGGGGAGAGGGAATGAAATTCAATTAGCTACAGATCACTGAATCATTGCCAGCAGTTGTTGCATCTTTTGGTAAAATGCCAGCATGCTGCAGATAATTTTACTTGCTGAAAGAAAGCTTAGCTCATATATGTACAGGACTGTTACAGATCTGTAGGTGTTGAAACAGAATTGCAACAATACGATTGGGGTGTCTGCTTTGGGGGTACGCAGTCTTTTTTTCCCCAAAGTACCGTGAACAGTTGCTAACTTATACACCATATCTGTTCTCTTGCCTCCAAATAACCCAGCTGCTTATATTGCCCGCTTACTGTGAAGCAGTCCACGTGCCGTGGCTACCCGGAGTTTCAATATCTAGTGTATAGATGTTTCACAACTTAAAAACCTAGCGGCTGAGATTGCCGCAGCGATCACGTTCCTTTTGCTTAGCCTGCCTTTTCACTTGCTCTTATACCTCACCTCTAAGATATGAAGTGTGTATCCAGGCAGAGTGCAGTGGAATAGGACATCTTTGAATGCTTTAAGCAGCCCTAATGGGTTTTCTTTCCATCATGTTGGTTTTCTACAGTGGAGGCTCTACCACTGGGACACCCGAGGCATAACGCTGTGGCATCAGCAAAATAGATCCTTGCTCTTTCAGGCTCGAGCTAAGGAGAAATCACTCTAGCAGATGAGAGCTCCATGGTGAGACAACTGCTCGGGTAGCCTACTGCTGCGTGTTCACTCCAAAGCACCACGTGCAGGCGCTTCCCTGAATAGCGCTGGCAAGCCTTGCGATGGATGCTTTTGCATTGTTAAAAATCCCCCCCAAAACTGACAAAAGCCCTTTGGTCGGTGAAGTAGCGATGCTGAGGCCAGCGCTGGTGCCCCAGAAGAAGGTGTGAACTAGAGCCACCGCTGCTTTGTCTAAGTCACTCGGCAAGGCCTGTGCTCCTCACTAGCTCATGTTCTAACCCGTCTCCACACAGCTGTCTGCTCCCAGGAGGCGATGACAGGGCCCTGCCGGGCTGTGATGCCTCGTTGGTACTTCGACCCTAACAAGAGAAAATGCATTCGCTTTATATATGGAGGCTGCGGAGGCAACAGGAACAATTTTGAGTCAGAGGAGTATTGTATGGCTGTGTGTAAAAAGATGAGTAAGTCCTGCCTCCCACTGGCCCTTTTGCAGCTAGCCTCTGTCTGTCTGGCGTTTGGTGTCTCCTCCTCCTTGCCTAGGTCAAGAGAGGGTCCCTGTGTAGCTCATCCTTTTGGTTCTGGTGTCTGCAGCGGTTCTGTCTGTCCTTTTGCAGCAGTCTCCTCTTGTCTCCGCTTCTCTAGGCCTTTAGGGTGAACCTTCCTGGGGAAAGTGGCTCTTGACGTATGTTCTCTGTGCTCACCGTTGGCTTGCGGCTCTTCCTAAGGGCTTAGCTGTCATCTTCCAGATCTATAGCAGGGACCAGGGGCTGTCTCTAACCTCTTGTGGAAACACATAGCTTGCCTGTTGGCATAACTGGCTTTTTTTCCAAATCTGTGGAAGGAAGCACTTGCTTTCCCCAGTCATGTTACCGTACATACGTTTGACCAGTCGATCCTGAAGAGCAGGCTGCTGCTCGCCATTCTCGTGGTAGTAGGTGTTTTCTTGCTACTGTATTTTGGGAAGATATCAAGAGAAGTAGTATAGAATTCAGATTCCCACTTTCACCTTGGTTTGAAATATGAATCATGACTCGATCCCTGCATTTTTGAGAGCTTGAGGTTTTTGGCACCAATTTCAACTGGCTTTTATGTCAGATGATAAAACTACCAAAAACATTTTAACCTCCTTATTAATCTTATTGTTGAACTCCAGCACTTCCACTTCAGCTACCATTAAAGCCTTTTGAAAGGCTTTTTGTGTTATCTGGGGCTTGGCAGTCTGACTATACAGCCATAATCCTATTTACAAAATGGGCTTCATGCAAGTGCTTTAGATTGGGCTGATCTAACTGAAGTGGTGAAATAAAAGATGCGGATGTCAGGAGCTTTTTGTGCAAAAGTTTGTCCTGTTGCAGAGGGATTTGGGGCTGGAAAGAGAGTTCTCTGTGTCCAAGCTTGGTTCAGAAATGCTATGAGCAGGCCTGGAATTCGGTACTGATCTGACATTGTCCCTTGCACGCAAGAATTCTTTCCCCTTTTTCACTCCTCCTTCCCTAGTTAGAGTAAAGGTTTGTGGATTCAGGTGCATGCTAAACTGCAAGGTAAATTTTTTTCCTGAAGAATGCTGTCTTTCAGTGACGTGTTGAAGGTTTTTTCCACCCTGATTACTCAAGTGGTTGAAAGGTGGCCTTAACTTACCCTTTCTGCCCTCCCTCTGCTAAAGAACGACGACAGAGTGCATCACGTTTGCCGTAGATCCTGTCAGAAAGGGCTCTGGGATGTGTAGTTTCTAAAACTGTAGCACGGAAACTTTGTTCAGCATTTCCTGAACTGCAGTATATGGAGTACAGAGCCCCTGTTGTGGATTTTGCAGATGCTTGAAATTGTCAGTTCTGAAATTTTATTTCTCCCCTTGTCGGATTTGAATGTCTTAAAGATACAAACTGTCCAGTTTATGGGGCGAGTCAATTTGTCACACTGAGCCTCCTTCTGTTGCTGTCTTGTCTAATATCATTGCCTGTTAGTCCTGCATGGTGCATCTAGTAGAGAAGGTAGGTAGGTTGTGTAAAAATATTGGGTAGTGTTTTGTGCAGATTTATTGTCAAGCTCCCTAATCATGTTAATGATGTCTGGAGCCAGCTTGTCAGTGAACAGCTAATGCACAAAATGTCATTTAAACTATCCAAAGCCAATGTGAAAGAGAAGAGAAAACAAGTTCTTTATTCTGCAGTCCAAGTCGTTCTGTTGCTGGAGCTGAATAATGCTCGTCTCAGAACTAATGAGAAGACCGAAGAGGTGCTGGTTGCCGCAGTGCATTACTGTGTTTTGGGGATGATGTAACTAACTGATGTTGTGCAGTAAATTGGCAGCTTAAAGGTACCAAAATGGACTCTTGGTAGGTGGCGGTTCAGTAAACTCAGTCTGCCAGATTGTTAATTACGCAGGCGTGGAGATTCCTCTCCCTACCTGTCCTTTGCAGTCCAGGATCACGGTTTTTTGAACCTCCGCTTATCCTATCCTCTCTTCGCAGTGCCAACTGATGATGTGGATGTCTACTTTGAAACCCCTGCTGATGACAACGAACATGCCCGCTTCCAGAAGGCGAAGGAGCAGCTGGAGGTCAGACACCACAACCGCATGGACCGGGTGAGCACCTAGCTTTAGTCTTTTGTGCTGTGCTGCATAGTTGCTGCCCATGTTTTTCTGGACAAATTGACGGTCAACTGACTTCTTTTCCAGTCACCAGCCTTCCGTGTGTTTCTTGCAATCTGACCACACTGTGGCAGTTAGAGTTTCATTTCTTCAGAGTGTTGGGAGAGAGGAATCACTGAGGACACTTGGCTTGCTGCTCAGAGGGCTTAAGTGCTAGGTTTAAACCCCGCAGCAGCTCTGTTGTGCCTTCAAAACCTAGCCAGGCTGTACAAGGGTCTGCCTGCGAAGGCAAATTAGCTCGCAAAGATCAGACATAAATTTGTGCCTTGTTGATGTGTTGGGTCCTTTTCTTGTCCAGGTGAAAAAGGAATGGGAGGAAGCAGAACACCAAGCCGTAAATCTCCCCAAGGCAGAAAGGCAGACTCTCATTCAGGTAAGAGTTGAAGGACCTAAAGAGGAAAGTTACCGGTGCTTGCCCTTCGTCTTCTCAATAAACTAAATGAGAGATAGTAATATCCAAAGCCAAAAGACGACCGGGATGGAAGAACGGCTTTCCTGTTCTGTCAACAGCTGCCTTTTAGAGGAGATTTGATTCACTTGCGTGCTTTGTTCTTAAAGCTGGAGATGATCCGATACTGTGCCAGGTCCTTTCCTAAGCCCCGTAGTAGGAAGCTATCTCACCCCTCAAGCGTAGCGACAGCAGAGCCCAATTGTAACTTCAGACCTGTGGCCTGTTTTGCACTAACCACTGCCTCACAGCCCAGTTCGGATTGGCCCTGACTCTCTGGACACGCATTTCCTGTTCGGGCAGACTTAGGGAAAACCACTTGGGCAGCAGATAAAGCTGGTTTGCTGCCAAAATGCCAATCTTGTGCCTTACGAGGAGAGTTCAGTTAGACGATGAAGTTAATCAGGGATATTCTCAGTACAGGATTGTTAAGGGCAGGCTCTACTGGCAGTGACAACTATATGAAGTTCCCTCAAACCAATATACAACTAAGTGACTGACTCCAGCTGTTAAGCCCACTTTGGATTTTATCCTGGAACATAGTTTTCTCTCTACGGTTTTTAACGTAAGCCACTGTTTGGAAATCTGTGCGAGTCCAAAAGAGTTTTTCATCATCTCTGTTGCAACGTAACGACGCTTAATGGACTCTTCTGGTTCGTTTGGAGATGTGGGTTATGACCTTTCTAATAGAACGTATAGAGGTTTGGTCTGAAGGCGTGCTGGTAAAAAATCCCCTATACGATACCTTTGTAAACTTTTGCAAATTCATAGCGATGGCTCTAGGCTGAAGGGCTCGATCCTGTTTCCATATTGCAGGGTCAAGGGAAAGAGTGAATACTGTATCATTTGTTCAGTACAGTCTGGATCTCCCAGCTTCAACGTGATCTTTATCTGCGAGGCCACGTGCCCTCTTCAGACCTTTGAAATAGGTTGTGAAGCAAGTTTGGAAGGCAAATTGTCACTATTGAATTTGCAAAGATGAAATTGCATCAACATTTCTCAGTGCCCTTCTCTCCTACTGTAAACGCCTAGGACATGCAGTGTGACAGGCTCCATTTGTTCTAAGGAGTTATGTGAGTGAGAATAGGTGACCCTGACGCGTACAGCGCATTTCATGCAGACGACTTTCTTTGTTCTAGCACTTCCAGGCAATGGTGAAATCTCTGGAGAAAGAGGCAGCAAGTGAGAAGCAGCAGCTTGTGGAAACTCACCTGGCTCGTGTGGAAGCCATGTTGAACGATCGCCGTCGGATTGCTCTGGAGAACTACCTGGCTGCCCTGCAGGCTGACCCACCACGGGTGAGGTTTTTTTGCAAGAAATTTTGACAATAGGGTGGCACTGGGTAGGTTGGAAGGTGGGAATGGCTTGGTGAGAAGGCTGCTGAGGCAGAAGCTGGGAATAGATTCCCAGTAAAGCTTTCTCCATCGTGGCAGTTTGTGCTGCAGACCTAGGAGTGGGTCTCCAAATTGACTCACTCTGCTTTCTGCCTGGTTAAAAAACCCTCTGCTTTGTTTAGTGTTCATAAGGCATAGTGTTCTGAGTCAAACAGACTTAATTTAAAAAGAAAATATCCAAGAGGTTAGCGCAGGTGATTGATCTGTCCAGTAAGAAAGCAGGCTCACATCTGAAGTGCTGTATTTCAGCTGTGAATTTTATTTGAATCAAATGGATTTGAACTCTTCCCCTCTTCAAATCCTGCAGCCCCACCGCATCCTGCAAGCTCTGAAGCGCTATGTTCGTGCTGAGAACAAGGACCGTCTGCACACCATCCGCCATTACCAGCACGTCCTGGCAGTTGACCCAGAAAAGGCTGCACAGATGAAATCTCAGGTATAAGAGTGTTTCTATCAAGGGAGGCATTGTTACCCAGCCCTGGCTGTCGGAGATTCTAGAAGCCGTGCGTCAAGTCCTCACGCTAATTTGCTGGGTACTATAGCAACTTCTTATACTTGTGCAGAGATCTCCTATTCTGTATGCATATTGCCTGTCACCAGATACGCTGTCTGTACCATTTTGCTTGGTACTTGACTCAGTGTTAAGAATTGGAACTCTGGTTTTAGCCATGAATTATTGTGGGTCACAATGACAAGTCTAGGGGTTTAGAACTAGTTCGATATCATTTTTGTGTTTCCTTCTGTCAGGCACCCATGAAATTGTTTGCTGGGGACTTGGTCATCCTTGAACAGACTTCCTCACTTCTTTTCAAGACCTCGTGTCTATCGTCTTCTTCATGATGCCTGTGTTTTGGGTTTGTGGGAATTCTTTAGTGCCTCTGCAGAGTTATTGCCTTCTTTCCGAAGCGTAATACCTAACCCTTGCCAAGCACTTGATCATCATTGTTAGCTTTATTAGAAAGTCTGTTTTGATGAGCTTATTTTGTGCTGTTGCCATGCATTTTACTCCTGAGCAGCCAGAAAGTAATTTTCCTTCTGCTGGGTAGTGTCTATGAATATGCTGCTTCAGGTGGGTGTCAAGCCTGGCCAATGTGCTCGTAAGAGTAGTTGCAGATCCTCCACAAATCTTTTGAATTATCTCCTGATACTTGTTTTTACAACCCACTTCTAAAATGGTGAAAGATGTACTGAAAGGCCTAAGTTTCAAATGAAGAGTGGCCTGTTAACATTGAAAGGTCTGTTCATAAGGGTACGTCCTTTCACAAGTTTAGAGAGAAGCAGAGAGACCTCACTGTCCGGTCACGGCTGTAGGAGTGTAATCTGTGTTTTACCAGTCCCGGTTTGTGGCAGGTCTGCTGCTTTGAAGTGTCTTTTAATTCGGTAGCGTGTGAAAGAGATGCAAGAACAGAAAAGAGCGGAGAGCTGCAAGGAGACAATGCGGTGGAGCACACCCGGTGCTGCCAAATGGAAAGAAATAGGCACTGAGGAAAGAATGCTTTATTACTTGGCTGTATAACTAGTAGATGGAAATATCGTGGTTTAAGAGTAAGACAGGGACTGGAGTCTGTTACTGTCGCCTCTGGTGAGGTGTAGAGTAGTGTCGCAGGGGTTTTCTCGAAGCGAACCTCACACTTGGAGGTGCCTGGTCCCGTGGGTTTCCTGTTGTTTCTGGGTGCTAGCAGTGTACCTTCAAGTCTTGCCTCTCGGGTTGTCTGCCACTGATTTGATGATCCTTGTTAAGGTGCGCATCCTCAGAGAGAGTGGTAGCAGTTGTGGTATTCATAAGCTGATGGTTGGCTTGTGATGCGGAATATGTGGTAGGGTTTTCAGAGACAGCTTAGCATATCAAGCGCAGTCCACCCTGACCCTTTGTTCTGATGCTGCCAAAGCCCAAGAGGGAGTGTGTGAACTGTATTCTTAAGCTAAAACCTAAACAGTCTTTAATTCATTCTGAAGGCTGCAGTGTCAACAAATCGACATGCGAGGGATGTAGGTGGTACAGTTCAATTTCCATTCGCTTTACTTTTCAGATGCACTTTAAGCTCCTCAATCGATTCCCTTGATTGACAAGCTGCCACATGTAAAATTAAATTGCTTTCATCCTTGCTCTTAAAGGTCAGGTACACGTCAGATTGTAAAACAGGTCCATTCAACTCCTTAGCTTTTTCCAACATTTGGCCGTCCATATAATTGTTTTTCTTGGTCTGCATGATCCCTGATTATGCAGCACCCTCTTCAGGTCAGGCTTGACTTCACCAGGGAATTTAATATGCTAGGGAAGAGGGATTTGAGGTTGCGTAGAGTTTGAATTTATTTCTCAAATGAAGGGAGAACGCTGTTGCCAGTGGGTGGGTGTAGTGGGTGTAAGACAAATGTAACGCCACCGTTGTTCTGAAAGGCACCTTTGTTCTGAAGCCAGAGTTGATAAATAATATTGTCCGCTCCCTTTGCGTGTATCTTTTCTAGTAGTCAGGAATGATAATTCATTTAATAAAGCACTCGCTTGTAGCTGCTGCAGGAAATGAATTATGACCGTATCTGGCATATGGGAAGTACCAGCTTCAGTGTTTCCAGTGGAGAGCTGGCTACAGCAAGAGTCAGCTGAATCCTCTCTCTCACCCCCAACCTTTCCCAAAGTACTGAGAGCGCCATGAACAACTGGCCAGTTCCAGTGAAGCATGACGTGTTAGAGAGCGTCAGTCAGAGAATTGGACTAGATGGACCCGTGTCGCATTCTGTTGTCTGTCATGGCAGATGCACCAGTAGTAGGTATTTTATTAAACAACTGAAGTATCGGAACGAATCAAGTGACTGACGGTCTTTGCCTACTCCAACGCACTCTTGTACATCTGCAGGTGATGACACATCTCCATGTGATTGAGGAGCGGATGAATCAAAGCTTGTCTCTGCTCTACAAGGTGCCATATGTGGCTGAAGAAATCCAGGATGAGATTGGTGAGTGTCTCTGTGCGCCAGCTCCCGTGCCGCCATGTTAGACTACGAGCTTTTTTATATCAAGGCAAGTGGGCTCCAAAAGACTACTAGCTCCTTTGAGGGGACGCCCTCAACAACAAGCGCTTGGGCTTGGGCTTGGGCTTAGGCTTAGGTAGCGCAGGGCAGATACTCTCTGGGTTTTGCAACACAGCCAGCCAGAATAGCTTGTTCCGAAGAACTTTCACTGTCCGTTTAGAAAAAGCCAACAACATTCAGAATAATAGCAAAGCTCTCGCTCAAAGGGAGTTGAAGATCAGTAAAAATAAGCAGCTACTTTCCCGCTTTACAGAAGTTTAATCCCATCTTGCCAAAACCTCTTGCCACATCAAACCTCTTGGCCCTTATTTGTGTGTATTTCTAGCCAACGCCTTTACTGAGAATTCCAGATGAGACCTCAGAGCATGCAAGATCAGATAACCTGGCAGCCCCGAACAGTGTTCCCCTGCAGCCCTGCCTCAGCTAGGTTCAAACCATCTGCCCCTTTCTGTTCGTGCCAGGCTTCATGCAGTTTGTGTAATATTTCCTCTTATTCCTTTCAGATGAGCTGCTTCAGGAGCAACGCGCAGACATGGATCAGTTCACATCCTCCATTTCTGAATCCCAGGTGGATGTCAGAGTGAGCTCTGAGGAGAGCGAAGAAATTCCCCTGGAGGGCAAACCTTTCCGTCCGTTCCAGGTGAAAACCTTCCCAGCCTTGCCTGAAAGCGAAGGTATGTGGAACTGAAAATTGGGTTCACTGGCTTTACGGAACGTAGGCGCTTTTTCTTAGCCGGTAGGCTCAGCTTGGTGGAACAGAAAGCTCCATCCCTCTGGGTGACTTAAGGCTAAAGCAGTCACCCCAGCAGTACCCCTCAGACTCTGTCCATTGGAAAGAGGCAGTGCTGCTAGTAATTTGCACTGAGCTGCTGTCTTGATTTTCTGATTCTTCTCCTTGCAAAATTGTTGTATCTCTTTCCATTTTGCAGGGAGTGTTAAATTTTTACTGTGTGGCTTGACTCTGGAATTAATCTTCAGTCTTTAACCAAAACGCTCTCATGTAATGTTAAGTCTTTGTGCCGTGACCTGCTGAAGGGCTGCAGGAATTCTCTTTATTGTTTTAAAAATGTATATTTATTATATTTTGTATCATCGGGTGTTGACAGCTGGTGTGTGCGTGTGTATTTATTTTAAACATGCTTGAACAGAGTCCTGAGCTTAAAGAAAGCTGTAGACTAAAAGCTTTTCCCAGGGTCTGAGTCAGAAATCATGCACAAGCCTTTTTTCCTTTCTCTCTTAATCTCCTTTCTCTGCTATTTTTGTTTTTGTTTTCCCTCCTGCTAGATCCTCAGCCGGATTTGTACCATCCAATGAAAAAAGGTTGGTTCTAAGCTGCTCCCTCACAGCGCTTTCGATCACTCTCCTACCTTCTCAGTGTGTTTGATAGCTTCATTTTAGTTTCATACTCACCTTTGTTTTCATTTCCCTGCTCTCGTTTAGATCAGTAACTTTCGATTTTGCTTGTTTAGGCGTAGTGTTAAAGAAACGAGCTAGTCTGAGCATCTAATTGATTGTGTATGTTCCTCCCTGACGGGCTCACGAGGTGTCTCAGAGTGCATGGAGTAGCTTCTTTGCCCTCAAGAAACGTGGGCCTAGCGGTCTGTCTGCAACCGTGCAGTACTTTGCATCTCTTCACGTGTACTCATGGTCGACACTTCTCAAAATAAACCTTTGCGGTGCTGATGGTAGATAGTCTAGAGGCTCTTCTGCCTGCTCTGGAATCTGTCCTTATCGCCCGATGACAGCACTAAACTAGGAATGAAAGTGCTGCAGCAGACATAGGCTGTGTTTCCCAGCTAAATGTCCTCCTAGATATTAAAGAGCGCAGCTGGTCTGGGACAGATAAATTAGGAAATTCCTTCTGTGTTGATGGTCTCCTCGGCATCCCCTTTTCATCTCTCCGTACTAGCAAAGTCCTGTGTGATTATCCATTTCTCCTTTAGCTCATTATTAATTCTGCAGTAACTCAGTGCCTGGCTAAAAAGGGGCTGCCTGGGCCTTAAGGGTGGCATAGGAACATTGGCGTTAAAGTAGATCCTCTGTTAGCGATACGGTCTCAGGCAAAGATCAGGCCTGGCTGATCTGCTACTGCAGATCTAGTTCCTGAAGTAGAAATGGAAGGCTAATTTTTAAAATGCTCTTGCAGAGCAGTGGTGCATGTGCTACACGTGGGGAGTAAACCCAGCATTTTCATCTGCCTTTGGTTCCAAATATGTTGTGCAGAATCTCAAAGGAGAGCAAAGGATTTTGCTAATAACCATTTAATATGAACACAAATAGTTTTGTAACGTGGTGAAGGCCGGATAGCTTGAAACTATTCTCATTATCAGCGTTTCTCTACAAATGTAAGTCACCTTCATCCCTCTTGTGGAACAGTGTACAGCTAATTCAGTGTATTGGCTGCTCTGGAATGAATTAGGACAGCCTTTAGTTTGAATTTTTTTTTTTTTTTTTACAACTGCTTTGTTGACTTAAAGATGATAAGTATAGGCTGGCTCTTCCCGTTTGGGTAAATGGAAGAGTTTCTGCTGACTTGGGGACAAAATTATATCCTGCACTTGCCCCTTCTCTCCCTTCCCTTTTCATTTCACGAGGGCTGCTAGGGAGTTTTAGAGGTTTTTTTGTGCGTGTGTGGGATTTTATTCCCTGGGAAGTATATAACCTAAACTGTGCCTTTGAGCTACGTAGAACTGGGTCTGTTATTTGGTACAGCGCTCTGTGACAAATAGCAAAGCTCAGTGCAGCAGCTGAACTCCCAGCCCTGGAGACTAAGCTACGTTGGCTCCTGAGAATTGAATAAAGCAGCCATAGGCCAAAAGCTGACACAGGAGTTCTCTAAAAACTATTTGTGGCTAGTCTCTCCCGAAAATCCCAATCACTGACTTTCACAATAACATGACCTGCTTCGACAGCAGTGAGAAGTCAGACTGGCAGTCTTGGCCGTGCTTGGAATCTGATTACTGTCTCCAAAGAACCGCACAGGAAAAGGGGATGCACTAAAACCCGAGATGCTTCTTTTGGGAGGAGTTGGAGTGAAACGTTCGTTTCCTTGGCATTTTGAGGCAGTAGAAGCTTGTCACTGTAAAAACTTGCCTGGGAGCCAACTAGCCTTTCCTTGCATCTCATCAAAGAACGTGCTGCCAATTTCAGCAGCAGTTGACATAATGTCTTAGGCAACCTGCAAGCTCAGCAGCTTGTGGAGAGGTGTATGCAATCACTGGCAAAGTGTTAAGCGCTGTAGTAATATTTCCCCGACTTCGTGCTCCTCGTTGGAGAGACCCCGCTGTAGGTTTGAGGCTTCGCTGTCCTCCTGCTTTTGCCTTAGGGAGGCATAGGTGTTGTGAAGGACGTTACGTTGTGCCTCCTGATAATGGAAAACTGGCGTTCTCCTAACTTGCTATGTTATGTTAGGTCTGAGTGTCTTGCATCAGGCTCTTCTGTTATTGATCTGATCTATTTATAAACGCTTGAGATCAAAACAGTTTATGCAGAGCAGCCGCCTTCTGTTAATTGATATTCTGCTCTTGAGCCTATGCTAGTTTCAGCCTAGGAATGGGTGAGTGATGTTCTGGTACAAAGGCTAGTGTAGTTCTTTGCTCCTCCCTTGCCCTGGGATTTATTGTTTCTGGGCTTGTGCCAGATACGGGACAGCAGCTCATTACAGAGCCGTGCTGGGTGACCTTGAAATTCTCATTCCTGAGGCACTTGCTGATGCGCTTGGTTTCAAAAGAATGGGCGATGCTGACCGTGCGGTTGAAAGCGTTCCCTGCACGCTGGGTCTCAGCAGAGAGGAGATGTGTACTTCCGTCCGGGGGTCACGGTGAGGTGGTGACGACCCAGGGTGACATTTGCAGAAAGGACCGGCGCGCTCACAATTTGTGTTATATGTTGCCTTGGACCTTCTCTAACAGCAGCACTTTAACAGTATGGTATTTCTGGATTTACACTTCAGCCTGTTTTTGGTGAGTCTTGTCTGCTCCTCTCATTGCCACCTCATTTCCCCTCATTAACAGAACCCCCCAATCACTCGTCACTGTAGCGTAGCTTATGAGCTCCCCTTCTGACACAACAGCATGAAGACAGGTTAATAATCAGCGGTCCATGCAGTTAAACGCGCTAGCCATGGCAGCTCTGCAGAGAGTAGGTAACCCTTCCTAAATGTCACTGAGGGCTGACTGACGGTCCCTGCTTTGCTCTTTTGGTGCAGGTTCTGGCATGACTGAGTTGGATGGGCTGATTGGCGCTGAAGAAAAAGTGATTAACAGCAAGAACAAAGTGGATGAAAATGTGGTGAGCCCTCCACCTTTATTTTGTACAGCAAAGCCTGCCGTGGACACTAATTAATAGCCGTGGCTTATTTCCATGTCTCCTTCCTGCTTACAGAATGTCAGTGTATTCGTTATCCATATGGTGTGGGGGAGTCAGTTTTCTGACTGTTGTAGGCTCTTAATACTGATTAGCATGAGAAGGGTGGGAGGGCGAGGGAAGGAGAGAGATCTAGATCTTTGGCAGTCTGAGCTGGAGAAGCGTCTGATTTAGTAACTGCTTTCCCAAGCAGAGACCCTTTGATATGCCTTCATTTTTAGCTAGGTAGCTTGCTGTCTCAATACACCGAATGCTGGTGTGTTCCATCTGTCTTCTCACCTATTTTTCATGGCAAGGAGGGCCTTACTGCCTTCTGAAGGTGAGCGACCCAGTAGGTATTAGCTCTGTCTACAGTGTAAAGAATTTACTAGGTCAGAGTGGCAGCTGACTTGCCTCCGTTCCCTGGGTTTAAAAAAAAAAAAAGTTGACTTTGGAGAGTTTCCTTTGAAAATTGTATTATAGCCACAGGTTGGATCTGACACGACAGAAATGCTGTGTCCAAGGCAAGTGCCTCGTTTTTAAATTGGGTCTTTAGTTTGAGGTAGTCTGAACATCCAAATGGTTGCAGTACTAACTCAGGTGCCTTTAAAAGTTGGAAAACATCCCACGCTGTTGAGAGCAGGGGAAGGACGGTAGGTGGTTCAGAGTCTTTGCTAGTATTCATTAAAGGTCTCCTATCTGCCTTCATATTCCTTCTCCCACCCATTGTGTATGGCTCCTTTCATAAAACGCTTTTGTGACTGTTTTCAGGTAATTGATGAAACCCTTGATGTGAAGGAAATGATTTTCAACGCGGAGCGTGTTGGTGGGCTGGTGGACGAGCCGGTATGTATGTGGCTACCGAGTCTAGCCGAGTGATCGGCGAATTCCTAAAGCTGGATTTCGGTTCCTGTGTGTTACTGAATTCCAGGGGTTCGGTGCCTTGACGCTGCTCTGGCAGGTCGTGCAGAGTATAATGCAGTACAGCATTTCTGCATAAAGATGTAAACCGTGGACGCACGTAGATGCTAACCTGACTCTGTAGTTGCAAAAGTGTTTTGTGGGATAGGAAAGCGGTGTGGGTCAGTGCCTGTCCAGAACGCCTCAGTGGGGGAACAATTCTGTGCTCGTTATCCTTTTGGTGAGATAGATATTTAGGGGTGAGATATTTAGGGGTGAAATAAATATTTACCCCGTCTAGTGTAATCAGTCATGTCTCGATACCGTAGATGGTTGACGACCTTACTGGTGGCCGCCTTTTAGGTTTGCATTTAGCAGCGCACCTCCCGCGTCGCTCGTCCTCTACCCGCTCCGTTGTTTTCTTCCCTCCAGGATAATGACAACTCCCTTCGCGATGACTTCAGTTTCAGCAGCAGCGCCCTTATTGGTCTGTTGGTGATTGCTGTTGCCATAGCTACTGTTATAGTCATCAGCTTGGTGATGCTGAGGAAGAGGCAGTATGGGACCATCAGCCATGGAATTGTGGAGGTGAGAAACAACTGCTCCGTAACTGAAGATGAAAATAGTCAGCATTGAATCACATGTTGTGTGTAGGGGGCGAAGATGGCAGTAGCTGCCAAGCCATCAACTGTTCTGCTCCTAGCTAGATGGGACTTAACTCCGTAGGTGCCGACATCTTCATCGCTTATTTATTAGTACGCGGGTATCAGCCATTGGCGTGCCATGCTGGGACCTGTCACTTCACAGTAGTATTTGCTTATCACGAGGAATTCAATTAGGCTTCCCTGTCTGGCTCAGGGTAGGATTTAGCAGTAAATGAGCTTTTCAGGCGATGTCTTTAGCAGGGGAGTAAGTCAGTCAATCTATAGCAATTTGTCCTCCCAACTACTGTAACGACTATGAAGACAGCGCGATCGGCTGAACGCTGAGAAGCGATTCCTTCTCCTTCCTTTGGCTCCCAACATGCACGTTTCTAATGACAACTTAATGGAGTCTGGAGAAGGCTGCTTTTCCCCTTTGCCCAACTGATGCGGGAAATTATAACGACCTCTTTAATGAAAGAAGCGGGTCCCAAATTTGTAACGTTAGCTAACTTAATAGAGATTTGTGGAGAACATCCCCAAGAGCAGGCAAGGAGGCATGAGCAGCCGAAGGAGGAACTCTGTTAAGCAGGTTAGTTTTTGTGGCTTACCTTTTTTTTCCTGTTTACTGCTTACCACGGTATGTATGCAGCGTTTGTATGTCAGCTCTTGTTACTATGAAATAAAGCTTGCAAGTACCTCCTTTGACCAGTAACCGTCTGGTCTTTCTAAAGGTTGACCCGATGCTTACCCCAGAAGAGCGGCATCTGAGCAAGATGCAAAACCATGGCTACGAGAACCCCACTTACAAATACCTGGAGCAGATGCAGATATAAAAGAGGTGAAGATACACCAGCCCTGACCGGGAAGGGAGCAGGGCGGAGGGCCAAAGTGGTCCAGCGTTTTGGATCAACTACTGACCAACAGTTGCTTCGAGAGGACTTCATCTTACATTCAGAACTCCTGGATCATTAAGACTATAATTACTACTGTAGAGTTGCAATTTCCATTCTTTTAAATGGGTGAAGAAATGATAATATAACAATACGATATATAAATCTCCTTAAATGGGAAAAATGGATCTATTGCAGATATTTGACTGAGATGTAGTTTTCTTTTTTTTTTTTTTAAGAATCTGAAAAATACCAGTTCCGTTGTACTGTTGTCTGATACAAGCTCTATATTATAAAATGGGAAATGTTGATTTTTATTTCTGATAGACCACCTGTATATTGAGGGTCATTTGTACCAGCCCGGCTTGTAAAAAGGAGACAGTTGTGGCTCTTCAGTCATTTTGGCTTTTATATATAAAGCAGTATTCTTTTTTCCTTTTTTTTTTTTTTTTTTTTTAAGTGAATTTCGCTGGGAGTTGCAAAGAGATTAATTTAGGGATAGGAACTATGACAGCATAAGCAAGGAAGCAATTGGGAATGGTAACTAACAAAAATCCTTATAACGAGAAAAAGAGAAAAAGAAAAAAAAAAAAAAGAAAAAAAAACCCCATCCTCATATGCCAGTGATGTGCACCCTGCTGCTTAGCAGTGTGGGCTCTAGGAATCAAGACTCCCTGGAGGCAAGGAGTTAAAAGGCTTCTAGCATCTCTGTTTATAGTTATTCTAGTGGAATGTTAGAACATGGTTTGTGCATACTGGGGTCTGCACATTCCCCTTCCAGATTCAGTTCTGCTCTAGAGTTGGAAGTTCCTGGTATTGAATTTAAATCCTCCGTTCTGAACCAGTTTCCTTCAGTACTCACCTGGCATTAACAGCCCCCTCTTGCTACTACTTTCTAATTTTCCCCAGCTCTCCTGCCTCGCCAACGTGGTAAGTAGTTAAGAGACGCAGGGTTTTCAGCCTTTGCATCTCTTTGGGTGATGTTGGGCCATAGGCACGGCTTTGGGTGTTTGCTCAGAAATGACAAATCACTGCAATAATCAGTACCTTGGGAGCTGACGAACGTGGAGTTCACTTTCACTGGGGTTAAGCGAGGGGTAGGTTGGGAAAGGGATACTGCCTGCTTTAAGGGAAATTGGATGCATAGGCCCCGAGAAGAACAAAAGGGGTATTGTTCCACTCACCATCATGTCTTTGTAATGCTTGTATAGTTGGTGTTTATGCTCACGGCTTTTTTAAATCTGGAGGTTCTGGTAACCTGTGGTGTATTTTTTCTATTTTTCCTGTGACTTTATTTTTTCTTCCCCCTTCCGTGTCTCTTCCCACTATGCACAGATTTACCTGCAAACTCCTTAGTGTGGTCTGTGGGGAATGTACAAAGTTTAAACACATCAATAAACACTTTAACTTCCAGATCGTTTCTTCTCTTTATTCACGGGCTCGCTTAAGTTTCTCTCTCCTCCCACCGTGTCCTTGCCAAACCCGCAGAGACCTTTCCCCACCTTTTTGTCCACCTCTGCTTCAGCGGCCAGCGTTGCAGGAATGTGCTGATATAGAGTATGTATAGGCATGCCCGATGTCTGTTGTGGTACTTCCAGATCCCGCTGGCCTTTGCGGAGAGAAGGAGGCGCGACACTAAACCAACGCCCGGGACTCCTGAATAACGTTACGTCCTCCCGCTGCAGCCATTAGACGCTGGAGCGCAGGTCACTTAGAGCTGTGGCTGCTGTTGGTCACCTGGCTGTCTGTAGAAGCCATCGCGAAGGGTTCTGCGGCGGTGAAAATGCCGGAACCGCTCCCTGGATGAAGGCGGTCGCTGGCACGGCTTCTGAGAGCGAGCAGAGCCAAAGCGCGCTGCAAAAGCAAGCTGTTCCTGCCGCTCGGCCGTCCACCCGCACTTCCTAGCGAGCTGTAGGAACAGATGCAGGTGGTGGGGAAGCAGAGTTGGGTAGCACGGTGATTGTGCTGGCTTCGCGCTCGGAGCCTGTGTTGCCTGCAAGCCTTAGAAAGAGGGTGGTTGGGCAGAAGAAGGGAGGCTGCAGGAAATCTTCGGATTCATAGATGAGAGGGCAGAGAAAAAGAGAGGCCTCAACAGTTGACACAGTTTCCTTGAATGCTTTCTGTTGCGGATGGCCAGATCTGAAATACTTGGAAGATGTCAGGAGCCCGGGGCAGTAGTTGGCTAACTATGGTTAACGTTTACTGTGTCACTTCTAATGGTTTTGGTTTGCGAAGGGAAAGAACTTGCCTGTTTGGTTTAACTTTTTCTTCCAGAACACCTAAAATGAATGGCCTGTAAAGCTCTCGGCTGTCTCTGCTCCTGTATGTCATTCCTCTTCTTTGAAGTTTGACCTCGAACGCAAATTCCTCCTCCTCGTGTCTCGGTGAAATGACTGAGGAGTCATTGCCATTTGAACGCTGTTTTAGGAGGCCAAGAGGCAGAATTAATCTTCCTTCGCATTGATCTGAGCAGTTCCCAATAGGTCTGAATGAAGAGGGGGAGAGGAGGTAGGAGGAAACATGAAAGCTTTGAATGGGAAACCATCGTGTGTCCTGTTTCTCCTTAAATGTGGGCTCCTTGGTTCCACTGGAACTTCCATGTTCTGGTTAAATTATTCAGACTCTGCAGAAAAGAACAGATGCTGTCCTAGAAAATGCCGTCTGTTGGCTTGTCACAACTACTTGGGAAAGAGTTTTGATTTCAAACTGTAAATTTCATTTAAATGATGCCAGAGCAAATCTTCAGTCCAAAGCTCGCTCTTGAACTGCACCCTCAGGTAGGGTGACCTGAAAGAGAAACAAATGACAGAGGCTGTGGACTGAACTCCAGAATTGAATTTGGGTATTAGATTTTTCCTTCGATAAATTCTATTAGTCCTACAAAATAAATACATCAGGCTGGAATCAAAGTCTATTAGTTCCTTGCTTTGGCACAGGCTGCCGAGTGCTCAGGATCGATTCTGTATGATGGATTTTGACGGCAGCTTGTGAAAAGTAATGTTTAAAAATATTCACTTGAAGATGGGTGCTGAGATGAGTCCCAGTCGTTTCTGGTATCAGCCGTGCAAATGAAGGGCTGATGTCCCAGCAGAGAGGCCACAGGGTAGTTGGGGGAAGCGTCAAAAGTTTCATTAAAATTAGATGATCCAAAGCACGGTGGCGTAGTTGGTTGGTAAAAGACTTGCAGAGTGTTGTAGAGAGCTGCATTTCAGAAGAAAACTGTGATTTAAAAAAAAAAATAGTAGTGCTCTGTTGACCTTTTAAGAGGAGCAGCGTAGTTCTCAGTTAAGGAAAAAGGAGGTTGGAGAGAGGGGCCTTTGGGAACGCTGAGCAGAGGAGGAAGCGGCTGGGTCAGTTCGTCTCCTTATGGCAAAGCTGTTTGTTAATGTTGCTTCTCCGAGGGTGCGGTGGGCTAACGCACGGTGAAACCGTTCTGTGCACGATGCTAGGTGGGTGTAACGTGGGCGGATTTATTTTACCAGCCTCGCTAGTCTTTCATGCGGAAAGCAATACTTACCGACACGCACGTGGAGCGTGTTTTCTACCTGCAGCCCCGGTCGACAGAAGAGGTTGAAGGTGCTTGTGACAAGAGGAGCCCAAGTCCGTGGTGATGTGGTGGTGCCTTTCCCTGCGCTGCTCCATCAAAAGGTAACGTTATCCTGATGGAGCCCATAAAACCTCCTCACCCTTAGACCGAGGGTGTTTTAGCCCTGAGCATCCATGTTTCTGGGAGCAAGCTGCAGATCTCCAGGTGCCGTCCGTCCTGTTGTCCAGCTCTAGTGCAGTGCTTAAAGTTGGTGTCGGCACACGGGAATTTCTTTGCGTGGGTCTCCAGAGCAGTTGCAACTCGGTATTTGGCATCGGCGCTTTGCTCGTGGCTGTACTGCAACGGCAGAGGCTTTTAGATGTGCACAGCAAAGGGTCAAACAGCGATCAGCTGGGAGAGAGCCCGTTTTTATAGGACATCGTCACAGGTAACTGGCAAGCAGAGTAATAAAGAGTAAGACAGGGAAAGCGAGGGCAAGCGGAACTAAATGCTAACGTTAGATAGTTGGAAAAGTGTGAAAATATCTCCGTCGAGCCTTTGAAAAATGGTGGGCTGCTGGAAATGAGCATTGATCTCTGCAGCGTACACAGGACGGCAAACGGAGTCAGTATAATAATCTTGTCTGTGCTGACCCGACGCTGCCGCTGCTCTGCAGCAATTTCTCAGCCCCTGTAACGAGCTGTTCGTGCTCTCGGGTCTCAGGTCTCGGTGGGACCACGTGCGAATCGCCTGGCCGGGATGGAAGCCTTGGGGAGCTGTAAGGCAGCAGGCTTAAAAGCTGTTTCTCCAGTGCAGGAGTCAGGGCATCCTTAACTCGTGCCGTTCCTTAGCGGGCGGTGCCGGATGCCTCTCCCCAGCTTCACCCTTTGATCCCAGCGGGCACCGGTCGCATCGCTGCAGCTGCGGTGAGAAGGCTCTGCCGAGTGCAGCGCGTAGCGGAGACGAGGCATTAATGCGTGTGTATGTGATTCTGCAGGAACGAGCATGTTAAAAACACAAGAGTTTTGCTGTATTTACCAGTGACCTGTGGGGAGCCTGTGCTTTGTTGCCGGAGCACTTAACCTCTGGCCTGTAGGCTCTCCGTGCGGTCTGCCAGGACAGTTTAATGTAGACTCTTTCATTTCAAGCAGCTCTCCTTTCCCAAAAGCAATTTGAGAACAGGCTGCGGGCTATTTGTCAAATAGCGTCGGGCGGCCTCTGGATGGCATCTGGGAGGTTCTCTGAGCGGCCGCCGTGCCCGTCGCCGGCAGCGTGCCGAACAAACCTGGTGCTCGGGAGCGTTGGGCTGAAGGTGATGGGAAAGGCTGGGGCCTGAGGGAAGGGCTCCGATCTCCCCGAAAGGTTGCCATGGGCTATGTCAGTGGGAGGGGGGGTAAAGACCCTGCAATGGCAGAGGTAAGAGGTGGTGGTGATGGAGCATGGTCTGTCAAGCCTTAATATCCTCTTCCAAAATTGCTGGCTCTAACTGGAACAACTTAGGGGATATTCCTGTTTTCTGGAGGCTTCCTCATCCTCCCTCCTTGCAGCTTCGTGGAGCTGCGGGTCCTACAGCCTGGCTGCGCGTGTTGTGCGAAGGTATGTGACTTAGCAGATTTTCTGTTGGCCATGCCTTAGACTTGCCCAGATGGCCCCTTTCATCTCTGGATGGGAGAGCAGAAGGGGCAGGGGGAGCCAGTTTTACCTGTGAATTTTCCTCCTAGCATCCTCTAAGTCCCTGCAGTCTCCATGGCAACGCGAGCCGGTCCGAATCCTTCCTCTCAGCCTGGGCTCGAGGCCATTCCGGAGGCAGAAACCTCTCGAAGGCTGGCTGCCCCGGACCGGGAGCGTCTCACCGTGCTTTCATGCGAGAGCACGGATTCCCCCGGAAGGCAACCTCAGCCCTTCCACCTCCTCACCTGCCCCCTGCAAACGTTACGTGGTGGGGAGCCCCTCTTTTCTCCAGCCGGAGACGACGTGGACGTGCAAACAGCCCGTGGGGCAGCCCCATGGACCACCTCCGAGTCCGTGCCCGCGCGGCTTTTCTCCGTCCGACCGTGTAGCAGTAAGTGAAGCACCTGAGGCTTCGATGTGTTTGGTCTTTGCTTTGAAACTTCTGAGTTGCTGCTCCTTCCAGGTATCTGTGCTCGGAGAGAGGAGAAGGATGCGATTATTTTTTTCCCCCTGCCTCTGATGCGAAGCCTGGTGACCTCTGAGGCTGCAGCGTGCCAGCGGTTTTACCGGGAGCTCCGGAGTTTCTTCCGTCCGAGGAAGTGGAAGATGCATTTCCGGCGAGAAAGGAAGCTGTTCATGACGAGGATGAAAGGTGCTTTACTTAGCCTATAAGTGACTCTAGCAATCTGCCTAGAGCTCGAAAGCTGATGAGAGGTCTCTCTGGTGCCATGGCCTTGAGAAGGTCCTGTTCTTACAATGCCTGCGTACCCCGAGCGCTTGGCGTGCAGCCCCGAGTTTGTGCCGCTGCCTGCTGCGATGCTGCCCGTGCCTTGTAGGCGCGTTTGGCATCGCTACCGCTACGGTGCTGCCCACCTTAGCAAACCCTGTGGGCTTGCCGGGACTCTTCCGACCCCTTTCCCCAGCGAGCTGAGTTGTGTACCCTAAATTTCTGGGGAGGCGATGCCGTGAAGGAGGCTGGGTGTCCTGCAATACGCATTCGCTGACTACACAAGATCCCGCAGGCTGTGTGCTGTATTTTTCTACTGGGAGAAACACGTATGGGCTTAAATTGTGTTGAAATTCTCTCCCTGCAAAACCTATTTCTCTCATGTCTAGGAGGCTGGGGGTGCTTTTTTGTTCTGCTGCTCCCGCTGGACAACGCAGATGGCGGGGATAAGGAAGATGCTGTTGTGACTGAGTTGGATTGAATATCCCTTGGGGGTTGTATCATGGCAATTGTTTAGTCTGTCCTCCCACGAGGTCTCTGAGATGAAGGGGTCTGTCTAGCAACGTCTAGCTCAAAAGACAGAAAAATTCTGCAGTTTAATGGTGTGTTGGACGGTGCCAGGGTAGATTGTTGGTTTTTAGCTGAAAGCACAGCTGCTTCAGAGAAAATACCTGCGGGGAGAAAGCGGTGTAAAGGCTTTCTGAGCAGAGGCAGGGGGGGATTGATTCCCTTGCCTGCTCCCTGCGTGGCTGCTTTGTGTTTGCGCTCCCCGAGGAGCTGCTGGGAAGGGTGCCCAGCGGCAACCTGCAATTCCGACTTCGTTCCCTGGAGCTGGGCTTGGTGCCCACCGGCCGTGCCTTTGAACAGAGAGCAAAGCGAGGCAGTCCTAGGAGCGATCCAGTTGAAAAGAGGCGTTACACGGTGGGCTTTTTGGGTCGCTGCCCGGGTTTGCGGGGTGTGTTTGGGAAGGGGGGGGTTGTTTTTCTGCGTGTTTACCAGGGCCCCTGCTTTCTTGCAGCAGAGACGGGCACAAGAACAGAGTGGAGCCGATTCTCTCGGGGCTGGCACCGCGTAATCAAATACAAGGTGAGTAATAATCATTTTCTCCAGCTTGGCGGGTTGGCAGGGAATAATCCTGCAGCTGGTGCAGGCTCATGGAGAAATGTAGGTTGGAAGGGACTTCTGGAGGGCATCTCGCCTAACTCCTGCTGAAAGGGCCAACTCTGAAGTCCGATCAGGTCGCTGTGCGGTTGAATATAACGCTGCCTTCTTCTGCAGCGGTTCCCCTTCCCCTATCCGTGGGTTTTGGGGCACGAAAAAATATGATGTGAGTTGTTACATGAGATCAGTAAAGTCTAAAGGTGAATTCCTACTCTGTCTTAATGGTGGGCCACGGGAAAAATGCATCCTTTTTTCCTCTGCGGGGCACGTGTACTTATTTGTGTGCAGCTCTCTTTTTTCTGGGGCTGCAGTCCTAGCGATGCTAAACCCTGCTCCTGTGTGGAGGGAAGGGTCCCGGCTGTCACTTTTTAGTATCTGTTCTTTTGATGTAAAGGGATAATCTGCTCTACAGGCTTTGAGCAGATTTTGTCTTACCCTGCAAAGACGCGGTTGTGGGCCTGAGTATTCAGCAGGCATGAGGAAGGCAACGCTCCTCGTGCAGCATCTTTGGAGAACGGCTCCTTGCCACGTGAGTACTCACATGCTGGAAAAGAAATCAACTGCAGCCAAAGCGATGGTCTGGCTGTTCTCTGCCGGGATGCCTTTATGGTGGTTTGTGTTTTTTCTGGGCTGAATTGTGGTTTTACCACTTGCTGGCAACACAAGCTTGCAGCAAGGCACCGGAGCTCAGTCCAGCTACGGAGAGCCAGAGCCAGACTGGGACTATCCCGGGTACCACGGCTATGCTGCTGGGTCCCAGACCTAAGCTCCAGCTATTCCAGTTGCTTAATGTAATAATCCCTTGTGTAAAGACGATGTGTATTTTGTGCCCTCCTCTGCGAGTTTTTTTCTTACTGCTGTCTCCTTGTTTTTGGAAGGGTGAATACCAAGAACATCACAGAGGATGGTACTGCACGTGATGAGGCGTCCTTCATTTTCAGGATGATGCATCAAGAACTGCAAGCCACAGAGGAGAGACAACTCCTTGCATTTTACTTTCAAGCCCACTTGCTTAAGTTTATTTTAAAAAAATAGAGAACACTTGAATAGCCTGTGACCCAAAATCATTGGTGGAGTTGAATCTTCCCCAGGAATCAGTTTTGGTAGCCAGCAGGGCAGCGGTGCACTCTGAATCGGGTGTCGCATGCTCTTGGTTTAGACAGTGCATTTTTTTTTCCTATGCTGCCAGTTCATATTTTTACAAGGGACTTCTTAGCCCTTGGCTTATGCTGAGATGTTCAAGTGTTCTCGACAGACTATATAATCAATAAGGGATGGAGGATGGGATTGAGTCCATCCAGCAACGCAATACTTCACTGGGGAGCAGGTCCCCCGCTGGTATGTTTGAAATACCTTTGTGAAGAAGGACAGAAATCATTATTTATTTTTTTTTCCACAAAGGACTTAGAATGTGGCTCACTTTAAAGCAAGGTTAGTGTTCTGCATTGTGGTTTTTATTTTTTTTACAGATGTCTATGCCTAATAAAGCATGGGGGACAGGAGCTAGCAGTGCTCCCCTTTCCATGTCTTATTTTTGCTGGTGCTGACATTTCAGTAGCAAGGCTTCTTCCTTATGTACCTAGATAGATATGATGATGCTGGGCTGTATGTGCTGCTTGTTTTTTACGGTGTAGAGCTGAATAAAAATGCAGGACTTGGTCTCTTTTCCCTGCCTCGCCCTAGATAAACTCTAGGGGGGGGGCTGCAATTTTCATTTCTACAATAGTAAGCGTCCGGCGGGAACCTATCTCATGCGTTTGGGGGTTGGGGTGCGTCGAGGGGAGGGGGTTGTTATTATCGGTTTGGGCTTTTTTTTTTTTTATTACTTTAGGGCTGTTCTGTTGTGGTTTACTTGAACAGAGTAGCTGCTGCCTTGCAGAGAGGGGCATGCCTTCACCTGCATCCATACATAGTTCTTTACCCGAACTGTACCAAGGTAAAAGATAGGAGGCACTTGGGTTAAGTCATCTTTTATTTTGAAGCTTCTCCCCTTCCACCTGTTGAATCACAGCAACAAGAGAAAGCATACAGCACTTAGAATAAAAGCTTTCTGTCAAAACAAGAACAGACATGGATTTCTCCTCGCTCCCTCTTTACCCCCAGAGAGCTCACAAAACAGCTTTACAGTCATGTTTATACATCCATTGCTGTCAGAGACACTACAGGCTCCAGCACTGCTCTTAAGCCTGGTCCAAAATATAAACTAGTTTCTACATTAGATGAATCCCATTATATACAAGCTCACAAAAGTCTCAGCCCCTGAGCTCAAGTGATAATTAACCAATTAGTTAATCATCAAACTGCTACAGCTCCAGGAACTAAGCTGTAAGGTACATCTCCAGTCCTTTGTCTTTTTGCCATTTAAATCTAAAGCTTACCTATGCTGCACTACAGAACAACATCAGCTAGCTTTAACTGTAGACATACACATGCAGGATAACGTAGTTTTCCTTCAGTCAATAAAAAAAAAAACCCAGCAGCTGAGCTTCCTTCATTCTTCTTCACTGGATCCTCTTGGAAGGACAGGGTAGATGCACAAGTTCAGGCCAACTCCTCTTCTCTGGTTGCATCTTCCATAGGCTTCTGTAACAAAGAGTTTTGTTGCAGAGTTAATTTAAAGCAGAATGGCAGCATTGAAGCAGAACTGCAGCCCAATGGCAGCATAGAGCAAAGACTTAAATGCAAAACCTTCTACTTAACTCCTGGTCAGACACAGAGGAATACAAGATCAGTTTGTCTAAGACAAATATTTTGAGTTTAAATCTAGGCTAAATCAATTTCATTGTAATAAGAGTTTCAGAATAAAGCTTTCTATTTATGTGACACTGCTGGGGCCCAAGCTGGAGGTAAGACCCAGACATCGCCTCCAAGCTGTTCACTTGAGCCATGCTGCAGCTTGTCCAAGTTGGTCTTTCAGACATTTCAGGACATGGGTGGGTTTTGTCCACTGGGTTGCAAGTGGAGTCTCCCAGTGAGGAGGAGGAGGAGGAGATGACAGAGCTGCATCATGTCCTTCAGATGCCACTAGCCCACGGGGGCATGGAAAAAAACAAAAAAAAAAAGCCCCAAACCCAACAAAACAGACATTTTTTCCACCCTCGCATCTCAGTGACAGCACTCACCAGTGATGGAGCAGCAGTAGAACATCGTAGGCAGTCGGGTCAGCAAAAAAGATGCATCGCAAATCCGCTGCAAGTCAAACAACAGGTTATCTAATAGATTCACACACAAAACCACCTTTCTACTACGCTCACACATCAAAGCAAGCACCACAAACTTTGTTTTCCAACAGTATCACCCTCAGCTTGGAGAAATGAGGGGCAACTACAGTCACCAGGGGAGGAAAGCTAGGAGGAAAGCTAGAGGCAATTGCTGTTCCTTCATCACCGCAGCAGCACCAGTTATGGAGAATAGCTAATAAAAGCTATTCCAGTTCTTGATACGATATTAATGGCTTGAGCTGAATTTCCAAGCGGTGCTGGCAGCTCATCAGTTACTCCAGGTATTTCATTTTCATGCTTATGCTCATGACCCCACCGCAGTATCACCACTCATGGTTATTTCTACCCAGCACACACAATCCAACCAGATTCTGGGGAAGGAAAGTCCTGACAATAACCTTTTAATTAAGCATTAAAAAAAACAACTTTTCTTTCTATTGATACCCAACCTCTTACACACCTCAGCATGTGCAATAAGCCAGAAGCACCCGAGACAGTAGCCGCAGAGATAAGCCTGACTTCTCTTGCAGTTGGTGACGCCGAGGATGACCTCAGGTTTGCTAAGGCATGCTGAGGACAAAAACGTTTACCAGATTTTAGCAGTTGCACGCAAGATGTTTTCAAACTTCTTTAAGGAAAACAGTAGGACAGGTAATTACAAACTCATCGGATTCAGCTTTGCTATATGGAAATGTTGAAAGCACTTAGCACGACTATTGGTGCGCACATCTGGTCCCTGGCTGCCTACTGTGTTTCATTGCCTTGATCTTTACAGCCTCAACGCACCAACTGCTGAGCGGTAGCTGGGGAAAGCTGGCGGGGCTCCGTCTCGCCGACATTCCTCCTACGCCTATCCACGTGCAACTGAGCTCCACTGCAAGACACAAGGGCATGGACTTACCTGAAGCCACCAAGGACAACAGCCTTCTCTCAGCAAGACCTTGACCTGGAAACTTCTTGGGTGACCAACAGTGTGGTACTGGTCCGGTGTCAATGGTGCTTCCCGTGAGGAGAAGGATACTCTTGTTGAACTTCAAAATGCCCTACAGAACCAGCACAAGCTGGGCATCCAGCACAACTAAGTAGCCCAAGACCAGTCTTGGTAGGTAGACGCAACGCATGAACCTCACCATGTCCTGTAAGGCAAATAGATAGAACTAAGCTTAAGTATAAAACATAGATTGCAATTTTTTTTTTTTTTTTTTTTTGGGGGGGGTAGTATGTTTTGAAATACCTCCGCTATACCCAGAGTTTTTGGCTCACCTGAAGCTGCCAACATACTTCTGTGTTTTAGAAAGCAGCTGCTCTTATCTGAAATAACAAGCACATTACACCCTGCTTGTTTACTGAACAGCCATATATCTACAGTGCTGCTCTTTGATACCGACGGGTGCCCTACAAACACAGCAATTTGTTTTGTGAAACACGTTGGCATGCCTGCTTTTTTTAATTTTATGTTTTTTCTCTCCAAAATACAGTCACTCCTATCTATTTTCAAAGCAGTGCTGGAAAAAAAGACGCCTACCAGAAATTCATATACCTGTCCACACGTCAGGCAAGACATGAGTGATGCGAGCAGTGCGAGACAGGTTAGACTCCACAGATGATATATCAAGGAGAAAACTGTACGTTATTTCACTCATGCCACTCTAACACAAGCGTCACTGGGACTCTTAAAATGCATGACTTTTGAGCGTCACGTTATACACATGCATTCAGCAAAGTGTTCGCCGGTCTGGAGTCCCACGGATTTTCGTAGAAATACAATAACAAGTAACGATTAGTTTATCATCCCTATCACATTGTATAACTCCTGCCGAAACGCAGAGCTACACAACAGCAGAACAGCCAGAGCACCCCACAGCAGGAGCGGCCTCCTCCCCACCAAACACTTCACGACCACCGCCCAAGACGCTGAACCATGCCGATGAACATGCACCAGCCGGGAATTCAGTCCGCCAAGGTGCTGAGCACCTCAGCCTGACCCAGGAGAAGACTAAAGCGCATGCCTGCCCAGTTTTCAGACCAAAACTGCAGCGTCTCCGCTAGCATTACACGATGACACGCTTAGCTGGATGATAACAGAGCACTCGGCCCTTTGCCGAAAGGGAACCTAGAAGGGAGGCTGCGTTTATCACAACAGATAGGCCAACACATCTGCAAGCAAGTGCTCGGACCTGGACCTTCACTGGCTCAAGTCATCAGGCACCCAGCCCTCAAATCAGTGCCAACATCAGGCTGGGACCCTTTCGCCAAGTTTCACCAGCACCTGCACCGTCTTGTTAGCAAATACAACATCGGTAGACGAACGCCCCAGCAGTCACCAGAAAAAGCTACCCCAGCCAAAGCTAGAAAACTCTCCCCTCCTTGACAGCACTTATCTGTAGGCTTGGATTTCCCGTGAAAGCTGGCACCCTCTTCTTTCTGCAGCCAAATATTCAGTTTGTTCATTAACGGAGAGAAGGATTTACACTTGATCTGAACAGCTCTAATATAGCAGGCCTCCCACATCTTGACCCTCTGCTTACCCTAGGACAAATATCAGGCTTCCCCCACAGAGGCATCAACTGTACAGACTCACTAAACCCTAACCCCAAATTCCTTCCTTGTAAAATACCTCTTACTTCGCAGGAGATAAAGCCAGCGGCGGAGACGCCTCGTTGCACATCATTCACGGGAGCCAGCGGGGAGGCAGGGTAGATGCATGCGTCTGGCTTCGGGTTTTCAATCTTGATCTGTCCCTCTCAGGATCCTCTTCCATCTCTTCAGGCAGCTGCAATGACAAGCTTAATACGGGTGCCGTTTCAAACAGTACAGCGAGGCACAGCTCACCAGGCACCGATATTCCCCTTTTGCAGCTGGGACAGACCTTCCCTCAACCAACATTTCTCTGCTGCACCTGGCTGGCATCTACAAGATGACAGCTCGCACGCATCCGGCGTTCGGCAGGGGTGAAAATGGCCAAAAATAGTGCTGTACCGCTTGCCACGAGTCTTACCAGCTGCTCTGTCCTGGCCTCTCCGGGATGGTTGTTTGCAGCTGAGGTCCATGAGCAAGCCCCTGCCCGAGCTCCGAAGGACAGGCAGCAAGTGGGTGGCCCCCTTCTCTAGCGATGCCACGCACAAGCAGCCAGCATAGGTAAGACCCAGCTACTGCGTTACTAAAACTGCTAAACTGTTCGTTACAGGCCGCTGGTATCATACATAAGCCTACCCATGAGTTTTTAGATGAGATTCGAGTTATGCATACTTACAAAAGATGTGTAAGCACGTACTGCTTACTGCTGTTGTTTAAATCACTTGAGTTAATAGGCAAGAAAAGTATTAAGATTATTTTTTTTTTTTAAACATAAGTTCTGGAAGAAAAAAACGTGACCTAGAAAATCCAGTCATCCTCTGAACAGCAATTGCCCTAAGTTTGGAAACTAAGTTCACTAATTAAGCTGAAACAGTAGATTTCAGCGGTGCTTAAAGTGCTAATTTCAATTCTTCTTTAAACCGTGAATCTCCAGCAAATCTCTCAGTAACAACAATACAGAGTTTTGCATAAAGATGCCAGGCACCGAAAGCCTGCAAAGCACTTCAGCTCTTCCAGCAGCACCTTTCCCTACGGTCTCAAGAAGCCTCTCCTCCCTCCAGCTGCAGCAAGAGGGTACCCTAAATCACACCTCGCGTTCACCAACCATTCTACCGAAGGTTTTCCCGGCCAGTTCCTCCAAGCTAAAAGCCTGTCCCTGACGTTTGCCAGCAGCAGAGGATTTGTGGAAAGGGGAAAGCCTTCATCTCCCCCTTTCAGTGGTCTTCTCACAGCCCTTTAACCTCTTACTGACTTAAATCTAGGAGCACGAGGGTCTCTATTCCTTCCAAACACTTCAGCACGCACACACTCTGGGTAGCCCAATCAATTCCCTAGTCTAACTGTGCAGCAGAAAATATTTGCCATTAAAAACACCGGTCTTAGTGTTTCTGTATGCCAATAGACAGGAAACAAAGATGAAAAATGCAGGTAAGTATTACCTTAGCTCCTGGCTTGTGCAGTACCAGTTAGTTAAACATTAACAACTTGCTAATGCGTGGATACATGTAGAGATGTGGCTTCACTTTCTGGCCAAGGCACTTCCAGGGGTAGACAACAGCCCACAGACCATGAAAAAAGAAAATTGGCGCTGGAGTAGCACATCTGTATCGCCGCCGTCTCCCTGGGGAGCGACAGCACAGACGGACCGTAGGATCTTCACAAGGCAGCAAATATTCTTTCACAAAACAACACCGCATCAGCAGGGGAACAGCATCAGTTGGGTCTGTGTATGATCACGAGGTCCCCGGTAATTAAACCCGCCCAGGCACGCATCGTAACCCACCTCGGAGAGGCAGAGATTGCAGTGGAGCGGGATGGCACAGCTCTATGCTCCCACCCTCTTGCAGGGTCGCCCGTGTCCGTCCGTAGCACGCTACCAGCATGGGCAGCAATGGTTTTGGGCGGCCAGCGCAGGCTTTCCTGGTCAGCAACACATTGTCTAGTCAATAAGTTTTACTCCCTTCCAGCTTCAGTGGCAGAGAACGCCTTGGGTTAAAGCCTTGTTATAGAAGCTATCAATTCCACACGCAGGCTAGCTAGGAACTGCTCTGCAAATGCGACTACAGCCGCAACAACCTCATTTCTTCTTTCTACTCTGTTGACCCGACGAATGTTGGGCTTATCTCAAATATGGGGTACCTCTATCGCCTAACTAGATGACAGGTAATTTTGCGCACCCTGTTCAAAGAAACCCTCGTGCGTTAGCTTTAGGCTCGGGGGTGATCCTGCTGAGCTGGTTACAACACACAGCTAGATGATCAGTAAGTATATGCTCTTGTTTGCATTTACTCAAGGAAAGAAGAAACATCCCCACTAAAGACCTAAATTTAAAGTAGCAAAAACCTCAGTAAGAGAGGGATTCAGCATTACCTAGGTAACACCAGGGCAAGAAAAAACGCAAAAAAAGAGTAACATTAGTTGATCAAAGGGGAAAGAGATTTTTTTCCGCTTTCTTTTCAATCAAAGTGCAGTACATAGGGTTATAACCTGTGCACTAAGCTTCCCCTTAATGGCAGCTAGTCTATAACAAGTTGACCGAATGACCCTGCTTCTAGTCCCACGAGGATTATTAATAATGAGAGCACATCACCTCCACAGAGCACATTTGAAGCTCTCACCCCAGCATGGGAGATCCACATCAGCCCTAGTTAAAGGCAACCTGCCCCACCAGATCCTGGAGAAATCATTGCTCGTGAACGCCAGCCTGCTTTACAACCCCAAATAATAGTCCTCTGTGTGCCCGTGTCAAATGTGGGAGCCCAAAACACTGCACTCACCTTGGTTTCTTTGCTCCTCAAGGTCCTTTTCTTGACAGCTGCCAGCAGCATGAAGCATTGGTCTCCTTCCAGCCCTGCTCCAAAAGGAGAAAATAAAATAAAATAAATAGAAGGTGTTTGCTCTTCCAGGGACCTCCTGTGGGGCTGGGAACTGCAACCGCTTTGAGCCAGCGTGGATTTTTCTTTCCTCCCGATGCTTCCTTGGGCTTTTGGAGTTGTGCAGACCAGCAGCAAAGTCTTTAGACTAAGCTGTCTTCTGCACATCTTCAAGGAGGAGTACAGCAAAGGTATTAAAAGCTAGTAACAACTGTTAAAAGGTAATAACAACTGATAATAACGCTGTTTGCGCTCCCCTGTTCACCTAGCCCAGCCCTTAGCGAAGGACGCGGCACAAGCATTTTAAATGTTGATGATGAACTTGCTGTTCTTTCGCTAATCCTGCTTAATGACATCTTTTAAATACAGTTTTGATCTTGATCTCCCTGTACCATTCTGCTGCAAACCAAACGAAGGACTCGAGGGGGAAAAAAAAAAAAAAAAAAAAAAAAAAAGAAACAAACCAAAAGCCACACATACCCCTGGACACCGAGTGCAAAGCAGACACTGAGAAGTGAGAGGTTTTGTTTGGAAGTGACCCGCTCCAGGGAATAAAGCTGTTGGCTGCGAAGAAAAGCCGTACCCAACCTGAGATTGCTGCACAGCCCAGCTCTCAGAGACTCACCAGGAGCATCCCTACGCCCAACCCAGGCCTGCTGAAGCCATCGTCTTGCTTCAAGGGTCTCTCTGCAAGCTGAGCCCATCTCTCAGGCATGCCGAAATCCACCGCAACCAGGCTGCCTCACCTATCTAAGTCACCCTCTCAGCTTCTGACTAAAAACATGCAAGAGAGCAGCTGTGTGACAGCGCTAACGGGGAAACCTCCATCCCTTCTGTCCGCTGGCCACCCACCCCTTTCTCCAGGCAGATTTGGCCACGTTAAGTCACATGCAGTCCCATCCCGCCGACATTTCATCCACCCCTCAAACCGTTTTGAAGCTGGACATTGCCTTAACCATGCCTTCAATCTCAAGGCATCATATTCAAGAGATCCATCGAGGTGGTTCATTAAAGTACTTTATTGGTGATCACGTATACTCTGTGCACGTTAAGCTTTGTACAAAATACCCTCCCATTAACACCAGAGTGAGCGACAGCCACCAGGAGCTTTGAATGCTGGTTTGGCTCCCTTCTGCAGAAGCAGAAGCAAAAACAACGTTAAAAAAATAGCTAAATCGGCCACACCAGTTGGACTCCACCAGCAAACCAGTTCCGCAGTTCACAGTCCAAGCTGCAGCATGGAAAATTAAAAACTCCCTCCCGGACGAGCCCGGTTTGCTCTTGCTACTGCCAAAGGGACGCACGGCAAAGGCTTTGCGTCTCCTGACACGCTCCGCCTTTGGGGTCCTGCCTCCCACTTCTGATGCTCTGCCATCAAGTGCCGGTGTAGCTTATCAAGACTAATTAAAAACCTCATCTCAAGAGCTCTAAGCCACAGCGGGGAAGAAATTTCCATGCCCGCCACGGCCTCATTTGTCATCCGAGGTGCTCTCCGGCAGCAGAGCGCCGCTGGAGCTCTTGTTGCCTTTGCGGATGCACATGCCGCAGTCCAGCTCCACGTCGATGTCCCCGAATTTCAGCTGGCAGGACTCGTTGCAGCTGCGGGAGGAACAGTGACACCGTTCAGGTATTTGCGGGCAGCGAGAGCCGTCGCTCACCCCAGCCCGCTCGGGAAGGCTGCTAAGGACCGTCTGCTCTGCGGTGGCACCGAATCGATCCTTTCCAGCCAGGCCATGGACTAGTCCATGCTCGGACACGCGTGGACACCCGCTTTTCTTATCCCATGATACGCTGGCAGCTGGATTTCCCAGGGTAGCATTGAGTCTAGGTATTCCTCTTGGCCATCCCAGCTCACGCACGGTGCCGGGACCCCCCGGGACCCCTCTCCCTCACGTACCAGCGAGATGCAGCAGAGTTTGCTGCCAAGACGGCGAGAGCGCCCGCGTAGTGCCAGCAGAAGCACACGGTGAGGAATGCAAAGTTGCTGCGGTCCGTCTGATCCCAGCCCGGTCCTCCCCACGGAGGGGACAGCACGAACCCAATCTGGTCCCAGAAAGAGCAGCTGTTAGGCACCAGCACACATCAGGCTTTAGCACATCCCTCCTCGCTTTTCCTCCTGTTTTTAGCCAAGCTGCTGCAGCTGACTATGGCCTAGAGGCACAATAATCCCAAGTAACACCAGGACCATTGCCCTCAGCACCCCCAAGCGTCCTCGTCTCCCCAGACTGACACAGGGGTGCATTTCAGGAGGCGAGGGATGCTCTGCAGACAAGCCTTAGGGCTCGCAGTGCAGCCCAGCATCCCCAGGGAAAGCTGACAACCCAAAGGCTACATTGCCAGGCTGTGCATTTCTCCTTAGACCCAAAGCTGGGTGATTACGTGAGAAGTTTCCAGATATTTCCAGTTATTTGGAACAAACAGAGAAAGAAATTGGACCTAATAAAAAGAACAAAACCTCGTGATTGTGGTTTCCTGTTCTTGTGGGGTCTAATTCCCATCTAGCGTGCAGGTTTGTCCGTGCTGCACACATTACACGTACATATCGCCACAACGACAGCTCTGGCACTAAGCCTCATTTCTTCCTGTGATATTCCAACCAGCCTACAAGTCCAACCCCAAGAGATGTGCCATAAAGGGCAGAGCAGCCCCCCTCCGCTTGCCTTCCTGGGTGCGAAGCCCACTGCTTAGAGGAGAGCGCTGGATGTTCACTGACCTGCCAAAGCCAAGAGCCCTGGAGAAGGAAGGAGCTGGTCCTGAAGGTCTCCAGGATGATGTGGTCTCGGAGGAACACCTCTAGGAGGGCACAAAGGGCTCCAGCAAAGATAGCCACGGCCAGCAGAGAATGGAGGTGGTGGTCCAGCATAGCATCGCTGTAGTCACAGAAACAGAAGAGCAAACCTGCCACGATTCACACTGCATTAGAAAAGGATGCTTCAGGATTTTTTTGTTTTATTATTATTTAAAAAAAAAAAAGAAATTTGAAAACTGAGACTATGCTCCAGGTCTTGCTATGATCTGCCTGGTGGGAAGAGCCAGACAGCAAACAGCCTGCTGTCATCGCTTTCACTCCGCAAGGACCCCGCAGCCCCCAACGCCGGGGTCTGCTCTGCCCGCAGAGTAGCCCCCGTAGCTGCGGGGATCCCCGTGCCCCAGCCGGGGCCATAGGGCTGTCAGGAGGAGCACAGCGATGGGGACCTTCAGCTCAGAAGATGGCAGGGAGCTTTGTATCAGGGTTTGTCCTTCTGTGCATCCAACCAAGGTGAGGGGACAACAGCTTTTTGCGACTCCAGACAGAGCCAGCTGCTTGTTGCCAGGAGAAGCACGCATCCCTAGGGCCTCGTGTGCATCCCCTGTGCACCAGGGGCATCCAGCCATGGCTGGATTCATATTTGGAGGGGAACAGGGAGGGGGTAACTGTGGCACATGGCCGGCGCCATCGCACCTCCGCGCACCCTCCAGCTCTGTCTGCTTGCACAGCACCTCGCCAGCCTCAAAACAGCCCGGGGATTTGGAGCTGTTGCATGCCGGTAACCCTCGCACGCTTCCCCTAACCCATACTCCATACTCTCCCAGGCACCACGTATGATTTACCTTCGATGAACAGAGCCACGGACAGCGAGAGCCGATCTAAGCCAAGCGGCAGCTTGAGCGGGGAGTGCGAGACGACGTCCACGATGCCGGAGAGGAGGAAGAAGAGATACATGGTGGTGTAGTACCAGTGGGTGAGGTCTGTCCAGCTGTGCGTCTTGGGGCTGTACAGCTGCAGGTGGGGACCAGCGGGAACAAACTGCTCGACCAATATCCCTGGGCAGAGAGCGGAAAGGACATGCTTTTCTTTTTACACGGGGGAAAGAACAAGCTTGCAGGAAACCTTTCTTTGCAACGATGAAATGGTAGCGGTATTTGCCCAGAGGAACGGTAGCAAGGTGCCATCACAGAGCGTGCCACAAGCATGTCCCCAAGCCCTCCCATACCAGCCGCAGCCGTTTCCCACCACAAACAGCCCCAGTCTCGTGGGAGAGAGCGGCTGCGGTGCCAGTAGATATTGGGGCAGAGACTCATCATCATCATCTCTTACCTGCTAGAGCGAAGAAAGCTTTGACCGCCCCTTCAAAGACTTCCACGTGCTGGACCCCATAGCTTGGCTGGCTCTCGGCATTGGCTTTCCGCCTGAGATACTTCAGGGGGTATCGCACAGACCACCAGAGACCAAAAATGAAGAAGAAGGTGCCCCGGAGGGCACTGCCGAGGAAACTCGTTGGCATCGGGCTCACTTGCTGGACCTGCAAGGACAAACAGTGCCTGGGGACCAACTCGAATTATCCCCAAGAGAGATGTCGGGCTGCTCACTTGCTCAGTGTCCTCGGGGAGGCACATCCTGACAGAGCAGATGTGCACGGCTCCACCAGCAGCTGCAAACAGGTAGGACCAGAGACGCAACATCGCCTAGGAGAAGCTGCCACCATGTGCCACTGTGTATATGTGTGTACATATATAAGTATGTGGTTGCACGCATATGCAAACATCAGGACTTCATCGGGCCGGAGAAAAATACATTAGCGCCCAAGAAAGCGTAACAGCTACGTGCTATTAAAGGAGGACCCATAACAAAGTTTTTGCTAATAAAAAGCAACATGACAATTATTTCCTCAGAACATAAACTCCCTCCAAACTAGATAATTACCAGGGTGTGAATCCAGCCGGTGTGTTCAGCAGCTCCAGCCAGCCAAGGCTTTGCTGGGCCCTACTGGCTTCGCAACAGGAGGCGGTGGCAACCCAGGAACCATTACTATTTCCAAAAGGAGTCTCGTGCATATTCCGCATAACCTTCGTGGTGCACACGAGTGGCGATTTGACACAAGGGAAAGAGATTTCATCTCCAGTAGGAAGAGCTCAAAGACTAAAGGCATGAAAATAGCCTTCGCGCTAAGCCGGACCAACACCACCGAGTACCAGCAAGGATGGAGAGGAGCAGAGGCACGGTAGTGTGACCGGCTGCCACGGGCAAAGTTATATCCTGCAAAGTATTTAAGCCCATACTCAAACTGTTGAAAAAAATCCCAGAGCAGCAAGCACAGAAAGGAATAAGTAATGATCTAAATGCTTATAGCAGTGAGCTTTTGATGTTACCTTGGGATGGTCTTGTTTCCTCCAGCAAGACCTCTCTCCTTGCTCTCTCTATGCATCTGTCACCTGGGGAGGTCTCACTCTTTCCCTCCTCACGGACTTTCTGGTCCTTTTCTACTGCTCAGATGTGCACGGAAGAAGGCATTACTCATCCTTGAAGCTACCACACCGACTTGCCCTTGCATCACAAATCACATCCTCGCTGTGTTTATAAATACCAAAGCAAATTGCAGAGGCTGGATGAACAACTCCAGCACGTTCTCCAAGTCCTCCCACACTAGAAAGTAATTAGGCACTGCAAAATAAGGGTAGGATGTGGCGTGGCAAGTGCCTTAGGTGAGGGAGAGCTCTGCAAGACGTCCCCGGTCGGATTTTGGCTGCAGAGCTGGAGTCGGCCAAACTGGCTCAGCCCTGCGTGGGCAAGCGCGGCGTTTGGGTTTAGAGACTGTCGTCATCCATTGCATCTCTGGGACACAGGTAACCTGGGGAAGGCTCAAAACTGTTTACGCCGTGTTAAGGTTTCCTTTCAGGAAGGAAGTTACTAAACAGCCTTCCAGGCAGATGAGAAACGCCCCATCCCAGGAGCTGGTTTGGGGATTGGCGATGGCTTTCTGCTCGATTTTGGAAGCCTACATTAGGGCGAGACGGCTCATGCCCCAGGAAGACCCATGGCTTTCCTGATTATAGCCTGGACACCCAGTCCAGGGCACATATCTTCCTTGCACAGACATCTACATGCTGAAGTGACTGAGAGCAAGCTCTGTTAAAGCACATTTACGCAGCACACAATTGCACCATACATAACCAAATTTTACCATTGTCCTACAGGGACTGTGACTACTAGGGCAACAGCCTGAAGCTGGAGTCAGGAGCGTGCCCCGATCGAGATACGTAGCAGGAGCGTTAATTTGACATGCTTAGAGGAGAGGAGGAGAACAGAGACATCCCAGTGCCCCGGCATCAGAAATAAGAACTGACATGTCCCACCTGCAACTCCAGAGGCTGCTCCGAGCCACGCCAGCATCCAGCTTTAACCCAGGGATTTATCACCCCACATCCCCCGGGCATCCCCCCTTTGCCTTAGTTACCAGCAGCCCCCAAACCACGCTGTTTCAGAGCTGTCCCTGGGATCTCCTACCCCAACCATCCCTCTCCCCAGTGGAGTAGCCTCAGTCATCTTATTTTTGGTGCCGGGGACCCTTTTGCTTTGTAACCTCTCGGCAGCCCAACTCAGCAAGGCTTTTGGTAGTTGTCACGAGCCCCCTTTGCTTCCCACCACCCGGACACAGCTCTTCAGCAGCCACCACATATCCTGGGGCATCTCTCACTTAGCAGAGATGTCCCAAACCCACCCTTTGGTCAAGCAGAAACTTGGACGTAGCCCACTCAAAAAAACCCACCTTCTTTTATAAAACAGCCACTATTTTGCAGAGAAACCAGACATGTTTCCAAGCAACAGTCCACTTGCACAGCTCACGTATTCAAGGCACAGCAAAGCAACCCCCCCCACATCCACACAGCCCCTCGGCCAGCTCACCGAGCCCAAACCCGATACCTCTCATCTGCCGGCTTCCCCCAGCCCCAGCATCTCAGTCCACGCTCACATAAAAGCTGATTAAGCTCCAAGTGAGCCACAGCCAGGGAAGAGAGCACCAGTTGGGGAGAGGGACCTGGGTTATATATTTTTCCTGCGAGCTAGTTTGTCTGTCAGAGGACTTGACATATGGCTGCAGTCGGAAGTTATTACCTGAGCTGCCCTTCTCCCTCCGCAGCTTCCAGGCTGCGATGCTTTTGCTTAATAGCCATACGGGAGCTGCCTGCTCTCCTTACGGTGCCTTGCACTGACTGCTCGCAGCCTCCCTGGGCTGGGCTCAGAAAGGACGGCATTTCTGCCCAATTTCCAGGCTCTCCCCCTGGAGCTGTCGCAGCTCCGGGTCCGTCACCATCGATGATTTCGGCTCCGTGTAGGGACTTGTTCCCGCTGATGTGGGGGGATCGATGCTGCCGGGAGGATGCTGTCCATGCGGATGCATGAGTATCCCCTACAAGCACCCATGGGTGCAACCATCAGCCTGGCAGGCAGCATCCTAGGACAGCCAGCCTGTATACAGAGGGCAAGCTCAGCACCTGGCCGTGGACACTTGGAAGGTTTTCTCTTTGTGGATCGTCCTCCATCCTTGCTATGCAGGCGCATCTCTCTTGTGCCAACAGCCCTCACCCAACAGAAGAGGCACAAGCTTCCTCTCCTGTCAATCCTCTGCCATGATGCAGCTCCAAAACATGATAGCCCCCCCCCAAAAAGAGCTAAAGCCACAGATTGCTGGCCGACTGCCTCCATCAGCCTCATCGGTGGCCGCCATCACACTAAACCTTTGCCTTGCAGTGATGGGCTCTCCCCACGTCCCTTCTTCCCAAGCTCAAGGAGCCACGTCCATCCCGTGGCACAGCTGCTCACCAATGTATTTCTCTCTGTGGATAGAAGAGTTTACCTGCAACTCCTGTCTGTCCTTCTCCCAGCTCCAGATGTGGCAGCAAGGAGCACTTATTACTCGGAAGAGGCAGATAAAGGGAGAAGCCACCACAAGGGAGGTGGCCCTCAGACAGGATGTTTAGAGCCGAACATCCTGCGGGCCAGTTCAAAGCACGCTGAGTCAACCGGCTTTCACAACCTGGGACGCCTCGTGTCTGCTACTAAAAAAACCCAAACACACAAACAAAAAAAAAACCCCAAAGTCTCCTGGAGTTTGCCACAAAAATCAGGATGAGCAGCCAATTCCCATTCCCATGGCAACCACGTATATTCAGTTATTATGCTGGGTTTTTTGGATGACTGGGGAGGGAGCCAAGAAGATGTGGCCAGGCTCTGCGGGAAGGGCTCTGAAGTCTCCGAACTGGGCTGCCAGGTACCCGATAACCCTTTAAGGGGGTCTGGCCTTATAAAAAGTGCCTGTAGGCAGGAGATTTTGGGGCAGGAGCTCCCAGACCAGAGCCCTTCTGAGATCCATCTCCCATCCCACAGCAGTCAAGAGGGGGAGGACGATGGCCCTCCCTCCTCCAAAAGATGGGCTGGCGGGACACGGCAGCCTGTTTCCACCTCTTTTTACCTATCCGACACTCGACTCTGCCCAACGCCAGGCACTCACAGACACAAGCCACTACCGATTTGCCACACATCACCTCGCCAACGGCTGCACGCCCAGCCTTAGCACCTCGCCGGCTGCATAGATGAGCAATGCAAGAGCCTCAAGGCAAATAAATACCACGGGCCACCCCAGCGTCCCCATCTCCTTCCCAAGCACCGAGATGATGCTGCAGAAACATTCAGGGCCGCTCAGGAGCACCACCAGGGCCTCCAACCACCCAAGGACCACTAACAACCACCCAGGGCATTCCCAGCCCAGTATTTCTCCGGGTTGCAACCACACACACATAACTCCTCATGAAACCAAAAAGAAAACCCAGCAGAGCTACAGGGTAAGCCATGCCCAGCCCTGCCAAGAGCCACGCACGTGAGCCAGTGCCCCGGGGAAGCCCCAAGGCTGGAATAGCGTGGAAGCAAACCAGCCTGCACAACTCTCCCCAGGGTGATGGGCTGTTCTCCAGCACAGCCATAAAAGCCACCAAGCCATAGCCAGGAGCTCTTTTATACCCATTATCTCCGTATCAGCGGCAGCAAGTAGGAGGAAGGAAGGAAAACAAGAAGCTGGTGGTGGTGCTGGCACGCAGCTGTGCCAAACGCCCATCGCTGCTCACCTCTGACGGTGCTCGGGGAGCAAGATGCGTTGCAGAGGGCTGAGCACGCATCCAAAAGGGTCCTGTAACATCAGGGAAGCCCACAGCAGCAGAGGGGCTTCCATAAACCCAGGCAGCTTCACTCCAGCTAAAGCTTCAGGAGCTTGCTACCACATTAAGCCCAAGCACAGAGAAAAATGCAACCCCCGTGGGAGCTCTTCCTTACAGATCTACCCCTAAAAATCATGCAGCAAAAAAAAGCGTACCTTTCTCGCTGGAAAAAGAGCGGCAGCACCGTCAGAGACCTCTTTGCAGCTCAGTTTTCCTTTCTGTAGCCACCCAGCTCTACAAACCATCACCCCAAAAGGCAGCTTAGCACAAAGCTGCTTCCCAAGCAGAACGAGCCAAGTCCTCGGAGAAAGGGAGAAAACACAAGCTGGGAGGGCAGCAGCTGGAGGGAGAGGGGAGGAAACAAGGCCCAGCTGAAAAGCATCTGCTCAGAGGCTGAAGGTGCCTTTTTCCATGGAGTTTAAAGGGCCAGCAAAGAGTAAAGCCCATAGAGAAAGGTTTCTATGAAAAGGACAACTCATATCAAAGTACCTGCCAGGCAGACAGGGAAAAAAGTTATAGGTGCATGAAATGGTTGAGGAAAGGGGGTTTCCAGCCTGTTAAACCATCCCCACGATAAAAGCAAGGATGAAACTGTGACAAGTGGTTGGGGACAACAGCCCGATGAGGGGACAGCCGGAGAAGGGGTGGCAATCCCCCCCCAGATCACACAGCGGGTCACTCCCACACCGTGCGTGCTAAAATCACTGCAGGCACAAAGGGATGCAACTCCATTACAGTTCCTTAGCTGCAAACTGCTGAGGTGCGGAGGAGTATTATGGGATTGTACCAGCACACGCCTGCCCTCCTCTTCCTCCCAGGGAGAGACTGGGGGAGGCAGATCTGTGTCCGACTCGCTCCAGCCCCTCTAATATTCTCAAGCTAAACCCTGAACTGAATTTGATTTTTTTTTTTTTCTTCTTTTTCTTTTTTCTCAGCTGTAACTGCAACATCCTCTCCCTGAAGGTTCATCATCAGCCTCGGTGCTAATGAAAAAATGTGATAATGTTTGCCTACTTCCTGGGGGTGGTGGGAGGCACAATCTAATTAAAGGTTTGCCAGCAGCTCGAGCGCTGCAGATGGATGGTTGTTTGGGAAGTGCAAAGTATTATTATTATTATTATTATGACAAATGCTAACACTGGCTTTCATAAACAGGCAACAGAGGAGGTGAAGCAGGTGGTATAAGCATAGGCAGGGCTTGTTCTGCTGCCTACACCATCATTTCAGCCTTACATAAACGTGGCCGTGAAGGGTGGCAGCGGTAGATCCTATCTCTGCCCGAGAAATGAGTGTCTCGTGGACGAGCTGTGCTAGGGCTCTTGATGAAGGGCTTGTCTTTCTAGCTGGAGGAAGAGCCGGCTGCCAAGATATTTGGCTGCTTTGGAGGGGATGTTGTCTGGGTTCCTTCATAAGAGGAGGTTAGATGTTACTGTCGGGAAAATCAACAGCTCCTTCCTGCCTCGGATGAGCAGGTCACTTATTTCAGGAACTTGCAGCCCCCATCCTTGAGCGACACCATCCAACAACATCAGGCTGCAGTTACACAAGACAAAAACCACCCCCGAGACATCGCCCAGGGCATTACAGTCCCTTTAAAGGCAGCTGTGGCTACAAATACAGCCCAGGTCCACTCCAGCTGCATGGCCAATGGGTCCAATATATGGCCATAAATACAGCCCAGGTCCACTCCAGCTGCATGGCCAATGGGTCCAATATATGGCTGCAAATACAGCCCAGGTCCACTCCAGCTGCATGGCCAATGGGTCCAATATATGGCCATAAATACAGCCCAGGTCCACTCCAGCTGCATGGCCAATGGGTCCAATATATGGCCACAAAGACAGCCCAGGTCCACTCCAGCTGCATGGCCAATGGGTCCAATATATGGCTGCAAATACAGCCCAGGTCCACTCCAGCTGCATGGCCAATGGGTCCAATATATGGCCACAAATACAGCCCAGGTCCACTCTAGCTGCACGGCCAATGGGTCCAGTCCAAAGTTTCAAGAGACTAGCTGCGAATTCGGTTTATATGGTGAAAAACATAATCCAGGCCTACTGGTTGATATTAAGGTTGTGTTAAAAGCAATACGCTGTTTAGGACCGTCCTGGTAGATCTCTCACATAAGAAATAAATGTGAGGATGGCTTGTGATTGCACCTCGCTATATAATAAACCATCTCTGGACCACGCACCGTGCACCCAGCAACATCCATGCCCTTGTTTGGGTACCTACGCAGTTTACAAATGTGGGGTTTAGCTAAAACACAAATCCTTAATTCTCCCTTAACGAAAATCCTTAATCCTTAAATAAAAAGAAATGAACAACACCTGTATTTTCTTACTTAATCACAGGCTAAATCTCTCCTCCTTCGCTGACCTTCATACCTCGGAAAAGAACGTGCTCCAGAGTCGGAAAACAAATTAGCGAGCGCTATACTGAAAATCCGGGGATGTTTGTAGGAGCGGGGAGTTAATGAGGCAGACAGAAACTATTCCAGAGACCGGGTGCTACAGAGGGGAAAAGTGTTTTGCGACAAAGAAAACCTTGAGGTGAAAGGAGACAGTGGCTTGATTAAGAGCGGCAAAGAGAGCCGCGAAGAATTAAATCAACCCCTCTCCCACCTTCAAAAGCAAGGAGTGCTTTTAAAAACCAAGGTCAGCTTTAATCTGTGTGCCTTCGGATGGAAATAACCTCTGACTTTTGGGGGTAGCAAGGAGGAGGGTGGCTGCAAGGTGACCGCAACCTCAGCCAGCCTGGAGTATGGTCCTGCACATCCAGCACCAGCTTTGCCACCTGGTGCTGCCCTCATGTGGCTATTTCATAGGAATAGTGATGTTTGCTCTGTTTTCTAAAAGAAAATAATTCGGAGCATCACACAAGGCCTTTTTGCTCTTCAATTAAGCTGATTTCTGTGCTGCAGCACTCAAGGTAACTCGGTTTGTCACCTTGCAAATAGGGTTTTCTCTGTGTATTAGGAGGTGGCAGCCTGCAAAATGCTCTCCCCCGGTTGCGTCTCGTCGTAGCAGCAAGAGGAATTCGTGCAGTCTAGAAAAACTATTTCACTTGGCAGAAAAGAAGTATCTGCAAAACGCTCGTCGTGTTCAGCAGTTACAACTCAGGAGACTTAATTGCACGGCGTTTATCAGGTGGATTTATGGAGATGTATTGCTCCGCTGCTTAAGCCTCTCCACGCTGAGCCTGTTTGCACCTCCCGATACGCAGCCCTGCAAAATAAACCGGCTCAGCGGTGGAAATAGAGGAAAGCTGGCATTCAGGGAAAGCTAGTTAATCTTTATAGCACTGTTAATAAGCAATAAAATCCAGGCTGTAGCCCCCTTAGCCTGCAACAGGCTCTTTGCACAAGGGGAACGGGTGTTAGAAGACGAGCTTTGCCATCTCCGGGTGTCAGCACACAGTTGCCAACGCTTGGACCTGCCCGTGGCTGCTTTTCTGTTCGGTCAGGAGCACGAGCACAAAACTCAGCTGCCATCCGTCCCCGCCGTTACGCAGCAGTGAGAAGACTTCAGTGCAGAGCATCCTCCCAGCCCCAGGGTTTGAGACATGAACGGTTGGAATTCAGCTTGTGCTGGTGTTTATTTTTTATATATATTTTTTTTTTTTTTTTTTTAATCCCCGTACTCACTATTGGCACATTTTCCTCCTATCTAGGAGGTGACATTTCCAGTCACTTTTTGCAAGAAATTAGCTGGCAAAGGCAGGCTAAAAACAAAACCTATGCCTGTTTCATCTCGCTTTCCCAGCTGAGGGGTTTATTTTCAATGGAAAACTGGGACATTTTATGAATCCATGCTGCTTAGCCGTGTATCTTACAGCCCGTCAGGCTTTACAGGGCTAAGGGATGGATTTGTCTAAGCTATTATTACACTCTCTATAATTTATCAGACTTAAATTTAAGGCTATCAGCTCGGCGAGGATTTTTATTTCACATTTATTCACTCTTTCAGCCTTTAAGTGAACATGAAATCTATTAACAAACCCCCTCTTTAGTTCAAAGCTTCGGTAATGAAGTTTGTATTGTGCACAATCAAGCCATGATGTTGCAAATTTGACATAATCTCGCATTCAACGCTCTTTTACTCTTCCTCCTCGGGATGATGCCTCGGTCCGGAGGTACACGACCTCAGCCTGGAAGTTTCCCTGACTTCAATCACGGCAGGTCAAAGCCTCCAGGCGCTTGGAAAAGCCAGCTGGCCAAAGGATGCTGTCCATCGCTATGGAAACACACGTGGGAACCCATAGGACAAAGTGATCTCGTCATGTGGAATTTCTGCACTTAATTTTCTTGCCAAAAATCACTGCACACGGTGCTCGTTTCAGAGATGGCGATATTCGGGTACGGACGGAGGGCAGCTACCACCCGTGCGCTCAACGTGCTTCCCAGCAGCAGAAAGGTGGCACCTCCCTTTGGTCTTCCAAAACATAAACATTTGATTAGGTTTTTAAATTTTTTTTTCCTTCTAGAAAACAGATTCTTCATGTATTTGGAGAAGGAGATGGCACCCTCTTCACTCTTCATCAGATCCATTTAAGAAGGCGGCTTGGGAGCTTGTGTCACACTTTTGCTGCCGGACTCCGAGACCGATGTAGGGCTCTCCGCTGCCGCTCCTGCACCTCTGGATGCAGCTGTAACACACCAGCGATAAATCACCGTTAGCAAACCCCCCAAACTACTGCCACTCACCAGACCGCTCAGGGGAGCGATAATGAATATACAGAGGGGGAGAAATTATTATAAAGGTCCTAAAATGCTGGGGTTTGGGGGTTTGGAGCTTTTTTATTCTGCATAAAGTCTATTTGCTTGCATAGATTGGACTATCCCTTCCGTAGCCCATGTCTCAGCAAGCCCTGAAGCAGCTCTTAGAGGCTCATAGGCTGTAGGAGCACCCTGAAAGTGGGATAACGTCCCCTTCCCGCTCCCTTGGAAAGGCCATGCCGGGGGCTGGCGATGCCTTAGCAATCAGACAGTGCCGTTGTATCTCTAATAACTCAGCGACTGTCAACTGCTTCGAAATGCGTGCAAGGGAGGGGACAAAGTGTCAAGCGGTCCTGATAAAGCTTTGATTTCTCTATCGAATTAAAGTTTGACTTCCAGCACCCGGTGCAGAGGAAAAAAAAAGTGGTGTGAGTTCCAGAAGCAGCTTCAGGGGCTCGGTTATTTGACTTCTCCGTGTTTAATGCCCGTGCCTCTTGCTGACACTCTTTTGCATTCTGTGCACTCGACAAATAACACGCACATTCGTCACCGTGCCCTGCAACTTGCAGCAGTCAGGGGCTGCGTATTCGGCTGTGACTTTGTACTCCAGGATCGGCTGGAGTACATCTGCATCTCACTCCAGACGTCCCCATCGCTGTCTGCCCACCCCGCTCCTGCCCAAATTCATGCCCCAGCCGTACCAGTACGCGAGAGTGTAGTTTATAGCCAGGATGGCCACAGCGGCTGCCCAGTGCCAGAAGAAGCACATGGTGAGGAACATGATGTTGCTGTGGTCGTTCTCATCCCACGTCGGACCTCCCCACGGCTGGAACAGCACGACCCCGATCTGGGTGGAACAAATAACTTATTACCTTGGGGGAAAAAAATCAATGTACTGAAGCCCTCCAGCACCCCTCTGTCCCTCTCAGTTATCACCATGATCCACGTGGTGACCGAGGGACTTGAGCCCTGACCAGGATATTGGTTTTTGCTGAGACAGTGCTGGCCTCATTGAAGTCCAGCCTTGCAATCAGAGGCCACACAAAGCAGGTCTGCGCCTGCGGTCTCTCTTTTTCTGTACAATACCCAGACACGACTGTCCCCCTGCATTGCAGACTCCTAGCCATCCTTTAAAAACTCCAAATTTAATATTCTACAAGCTCGGCCCAGTTTTTAATCTCCGAATAAACCGTTTGAGTTAGCGCAGCAGACCTGGGGCTGAGAAAGAGGAGGAGAACTCACATCTCTTTTCAGCAGCCTAGTTTCAGGAGTGGTTATCTCCAGCTGATTTCTTTGCTTCTCCAGCTACTACCAAAGCAATCAGCTGGCCGTATTTTTACTCAGCCATTTTATTGCTTGGTGGGGTTTGCATCTTTCCACTAAACCAGAGGGAGTGCTGCAGGGTGCATTAGACACATTAAGCAATTAGTACTTGGTTGTTAGATACTGTAAAATGTTGCTCGCTCACTGTGAGCACTCGCTTTTGCCTTTCCCCCAGAGAAGCAACAAGCCAAGACAAACAGCTATTTCAGCAGGAGCAGTCATCAGAGATGACCTGTGATAAGTAAATTTTCATTCTGGGTTATGATCTATTTATGAAGCCAGCCTGGCAAAATTATCCTTCAGAGACGTGCGATTGATACGTGATGTACGGCTTCTTTTCCTCTTTTCCTATTGCTCTCCTGCCTCGGTGCTCTGCTCCGCAAGAGAAGGCAGAACTGACCTGCCAGAACCACGTTCCCTGGATGATGGTGAGACCGGCTCTGAACATCTCCAGGACAATGTTGTCGCGGAGGAAGACCTCCAGCATGATGCTGCAGGCCCCTGCAAAGATGGCGATGAGCAGCAGGGAGTGGATATGCTGATCCAGCACGGGGCGGTGAAGGACGTGGTAATAAAAGAGACAACCTGCCAAAATACGTACCACGCTTAGAGCAGCCTTAGCAATACCAACCGTGACCACAGAGCCCTGGTAGAGTAAATCACCTGCCCGGTTGGCAAACTGAGACAGGTCACCACGAAACAAGGGCCTCCACACAGCACCATCCCTCTAGGTCTCCTGGCATCCCATCATCCTGGAGGGATGAGACGCCCAACCTTGGGGCAGGAGGATCTGGGCGGTATGGGGACCAAAGACAGAGGACAACAGAAGGGTGGTTTTCTTCCCGTGTCGGTGCCATCATCCCTTCAGATCAGCCTCCCCTCATAGCCAGGTTCCTGCTGTGTCCTGCTTTCCTATTGCTGAACTTCACCATTTTCTTGGGAGCTGGAAATGATAGATTTCCTTTTCTTACATGCCAAACCGTGCCTGTTGAGCTGCCCCTGCTGCTGCTTCAAAACCATTGGGATGGGGAAGGGAAAATAACAAGAGATGTGCCTTCATTAAAGGGCTTTCTGTATAAGCAAGACCTTCATTTCCTAGTGTCTTTTCCCTGTGTGATCCAAGAGGGGTCTGAAATCCTGGCTCGCGACTTGCCAGACAGCCTGAAGACAAAATGATATTCATGATGTGCTGAAGCTGGAATAAGTCACTTGAATTTGCCACGTGCAATGCAAGCAGATGAGGATGATGATGTCTGCAGTGCAATTAATGGCTCTCGGGGGGAACGCGGGGCACGCAAACAGCTCTGTAGGTGTAAGATAAATGCAGCATCCACCAGCTATTTATCATAACGAGGAAACCCAGCCTCCTGCTTTGTATCGCTGTCACCCCAGAAATCGCAAACCAGGCAAAGCCAGGACCTATTGATGCCTCTATTTCCCATCTTGCTACAGACCGCCCTTCGATAATATATCACCTACAACATGTCCTGTCTTCAGGGGTGTTCAGAGTCTGGCAGACTCTGAACTGATCTCAGTCTGGCAAATTTTCGTCCCTCTCTGACTCACCCTCCAACATCCCTCCCCGAATTAAGCGCCACCTTCTACTGACCTTCAACGAACACAGCCACGGACAGCATGAGGCGATCCAGACCCCGCGGCACCACCTGGGAGAAGTAGGTGAAGACGTCCACCACCCCGGAGAGGCCGTAGAAGAGGTACATGGTGGTGTGCTGCCAGTTCATCAGCTTCACCCAGTCGTGGTTGTCCCCGCTGTAGAGGTACAAGTGTGGACCGTCCGGGACGAACTGCTCTGCCAGCATCCCTGCACGGACACGCGAGAGCATGCCGTTTCTGACGGTTTATTTGCAATGATGGTTGATGCTACTCATTGCTGCGGGGAGTTTCTGAAGCAAGAGCTGATGGTTTCGCGTTAGGGAGAAAGGACTGGACGTAAAAATCAGGCCTGCCTGTGTTAATGGTAGCTCAGCCTTGGGAAGGGGTACGAGACTTGGTCTTTTCACATCAAACTCCATTAGAGATCAAGACAAGATGACCACCAAGAACACATCCTTCCACGTCTGGACTGGTTTCTCTGGAGTAAGGGCTCCAGTATGGTCATCACTACACCCTGGGAAGTTACCAGCATAGCTAGTAAAATATAACCCTTACCTATTAGAGCAAAGATGATTTTGATTCCCCCTTCGATGGCATCCACACGCTGGAAATAATAAATCTTGTGCAATTTCTTATTTGCTTTCTGGCTGAGATACTGCAGCGGGTATTTCACAGACCACCAGAGCCCAAAGAGCAGGAAGAAGCTGCCTGGAAGCGCGTGACCCTTGAAGTTTGCCATCCTGACAACCTCCTCTGACGACAAGGCAAAGAAAAACAATGTCATTATACAACTTACACCAGTTATTTGACATAACGCTGGAAAAAATGGGATTTCCCTTTCAGGGAGGACTGGAAGAGGCTTGACCAGACACATGGGAATAGGGAAAAACACTGAGAAACCCCCCAAGGGTGAGAGGTGGGATCATCAGGGACCTCTCTGAGGTCCTTGCCCCAAGGTTAGGAAATACCCGAAAAAGCCGGAGCCCAGACTAGTTTAGCAGAGGCCCCATATCGGCTGCAATCTCTGACACACCCTAGCCTGAACTTTGCATCCCCAGGATCCCTCCCAGCAGTAGCTCCTGCTTTTCCTACCCTTCTGCAGGTACGAGCGAGAGCATCCGCTGCAGACCAGGGCAAGGTGGGCTTTTCAGGACCAGGCAGGAGAGAAAATACACAGGGAAAACAGTAAGGTCTAGGGGTAAACCTCAGTGGGTTTCTTTAGCTCCTTGAACAGCCACAGAAGTGCTGTGCTATGTCCAAAAATTTTTTAAATTCCTGGAATATTTTCAGCCCATGGAAGAGGGGGGGTGGGGGGGGGAACCACCCCACATCTATTTTGCAAAGCCAAAGCATTTTGTTACAAATAATAGCTTCAAAAATACCCCAAAAGCTGCTGGAAACAAAACATTTAGGTTCTGGCCAAAGAAACCAACTCGCTCCCTGCATCACCGCCTCCTCCCACCCCTTCTTCTTTCTCCGGAGCATCTCTAAGCCGGGATTTGCACCGCGCAGAGCCCGGGGATCCCAGCCGAGCTGCTCGAGCCTCCGTGCCCCTTTGTGCCGGAGCGCACGCGTGCATGGTTTGTAGGAGGGCTGGAGGACCCATTTCCTAGGAGAATTACAGCATTAAAACCCAGCCAGCTCCTGTTTGCCATTTGCTGGTTTGCTTAATTAGGTGGAGAAACGATTAGCTCTTTCATGTGGGCTCAAGCATATGTTCGGGGGCCTGCCTTGGCACGATCGCAGGTCGGTCGTGTCAGGCTGGTCAATTAGGATTTTTTTAATTGATAGCAAAGGCTGTGCTGCTGGTTCCCAGGGTGTTCTTCTCCATTTAGTAATGCTCCGCTCCATGATGAGCTGCGCTTAACGCTGGGCAGAAACCAGCTCTCTCGTGGCGTGGATGTTGTCCATCCACATAGCAAGGGGCTGCGTAGTTTGGCGCTGGACCTGACCTCCCCATCCCAGATGCCCACGACCCGGTTATCCTTAAACCGCCTTCCCCAGCTGCATTTTGGGCTTCAGTCCCCACTCGCTGGAAATATAAACCCAAAAATGCCCTTATTCTGCTGTTGCCTGCCTTCTGCATAAAGGAGAATTTGGGTGCGAAGTTGAATATGGCTTGCTGCTGCCAGCCTTTGAGAGGGGAGAGCGGTTGCTTTGGCTTTATTAATATCCGATTTCAGGTCGGTTTGTCCCAGGGACACCTTGTTTCGCCCCATGAAGTCCATGCCCCCGGAGCTCAGCTGGGTGCAGATACCATCTCCCAGAGGCAGCTGTCCCTGGGCAGGAAAGTCCGCCGGGTTAGGTCAGACCTGCTAAAGCCCTGTAGCCGACCTGCCTGATTTGAACTGGTTTAACCAAACCAGCTAATCCAACGCCTCGAGGTAAGCAAACATTGCCTCCTCGTGCAAACACCTCCCAGCTGCACGCAGCTCCATGCAGCAGCAGCAGACAGGGCTGATGTCCTTGCAGCTTACACCAGGCTGGTCCCGCAGTCCTGCCTTCACCAAACACCTATGAGCTATCATGGTGGGTTTCATGCAAACAAATTTAGGAGGGGATTTAATCCGAGGGTGGAAAAGCTGTGCGTGGAAATATTATTTTCGACTGTACTGGCTAGCAGCTTTGCAGGCAGCTGTCAGCAGCACTGCAAGGCTCTGCCTTATTTCACGACTTAAAAGGAGAGATTTATTGACAGGGGGTGCCTTGGGTAATTAAACATAAAATCAAAGCAAGACGCCGTTTACCAGCAATGCTAGCACAGTCCAGTGGGTTAATACAATAGCTCTTTAGTCCTTTGAAAGAGACAACCGGGCACTGAGAGCATCCACCTGTATCCCTGTGATTAAGGGAGCAGCATACCTGAGCCAGGGAGATGGCTGAAAAATCAGTATTTTCTGGGTGAGCAGCGAATCCCGTCACATACATGCAATGGTATAATATCAGGATAATGACTGAAAGCAGAACTAAACCAATCGCAGAATACCACGACAAGAAGTACTGCAGCCATATCATGCCGTATTAATGCTATGATTATAACACTACCACGGCAGTATATAGCCAAATACATAACTCCATGATCTAGCTTCAGCAGTTACATTTTAAAGGCAGACATTTAATGGGACCTGATGATTTCCCACGAGATCGATGCAGTCAGAATGGGATGACCTAAAGGAATCACTGATCAATCAAAGCAGGGAGACTTAAAGGTCACTTAAATGGAGTACGCACAACCTGGCTGGCCAGCACGTCCACCTTACAGCGCGTACATGAGATGGGGTGAGCACGGCAGGGTGACGGGAACTGTTTCGGGGTTGCTGCCGTCCGTACCTGCCCGATCGCTCGCTAGCAGGAAGCAGGGTGGCTTATCTGGGACGCGTGACCAGCAAAACTATTTCTCCTGCTTCTCTTCCTCCTCTGAAAACATGCAAAAGGTAAGTGCAGGGGAAAAAAAAAAAAACCCCAACAATTATGTTTTCAACTGTGAGCGCCCTGGAGCAAACAGCTCTCGTTTATCCCTACAGCTCCAAATGCGGCGAGACGTTGCGTGCAATTAACCACATTGGGGAAAAGAAAAAGCTGGAGGTCTGGCTGGTGTTGGGGTTGGTAGCAACAACCACCATCACGGGGCATCCCTGCAAAGCGTGACGTTGTCCCGTTCCCTCGCCGTCTGACCTGCGTGTTTGATAACGCACCCGCGTCCCTGCTGGCTTGTAATTAATGCACTTTGCCCGTGGTTTATTACAATGCTGTGCGCTGCGCCGGCTTAATGATTTACTGTTTCATCTGCTCTTATCACCTCCCGAAAGGAGCTGGTTTCTTCTCGGTTTATAGCTCATGCACCCAGCCACCCGGGGAGGTGCCGGAGCAGCAGGGAGGATGGCGAGGAGCCTGACTCAGCTTTTGCCTCCTCCTCTCGCCCTGCCGTGGCAGTCACAGATAATCTCTTTCCAGCCAAACCCTGGGCCCTTTGAGTTTTCCAAAGGTCTCATTCGCTTTACCGAGGTTCTTTTTTTTCTGTAAAGGTTTTATTAGTGCATCGATAATGTCTCAGTCAGGGCGTCACTTCCATTTTCCCCAGCTTGGAAATTACAGTCTAAAGTTCACCATTGGAAAGAGCTCACAGCCATCACCCCTGCAATTAACTTTGCCCTTCGACCTCTGCAAATCGGGCAGTTCAGACACACCAGAGCTGGTTTGCTCTCCGTGGGACCTGCCGCCTGGCTCTCGGAGCGTCTGCGGGTGACAGGGACGATGCCGGGGGAAAGGCTGACTCAGTGAAGAAGAAAAATGTGTTGGCTTGCAAAAAAAAAAAAAAAAGGCTGAGCTCAGGCTGAGCTGGGGAATGCCACTGAGGTGCATATCTGGAAATAACGAAGCTATTTCCAGCCTTCTAGAGGTGGTCTGGGTCTCCTCGTGCTGAATCAGAGACTGCAGGAGAGCATCAAACCCAGACCTACAGACCGACCTTCAGCCAAAAAAGCATCCTCCACCAGCCCGTTTCCCACCCCGCGTGCTCTCCTTGTGCACCACGTCTTCCTCTGAATACGACACAACCAACCCCACCGCCCAAATGCTCCGCCTGGGAGGCAAGCGGCAGCGCTGCAGCAGCGGGGTGACTGGAGAAGAAGACATGGAGGTGAGATACCTGTGCCTCTGCGGACAGAACGACGGCAGAGGAGACACCCGAGGGATGTCAGGAGAGGCATCGCCTACAAATATAAGCTCTCCTGGTGCCCGCTGCCTGCCTGCGCTGCCTCACTCCATTACCAGCGCTGTCTTATTCGTCTGCAGAGGCACTTCTAATCATAGCAGCGCTTCCATTAGCTCCCCTCGGAGTTGGATCCCTAATGCATTAATGTCAGACTAAAAACCCACTCCGAACCATTTCATCCCATTATCGGCGGTTTTTCTTCTGTCCCTGCCTCCATCTGCACCGGGGAGCGTTAACGGTGACACCGAGCAATCATGTTATTTGTTACTAATACTCGCGAGCCCAGCCGCATCTGCAAAACCATGAAAGCAACTTTTCTGCCTCTAAAGGGTCCTTAGGGGTTTTAGTCTTAGGTTAAAAATTATCATCATCATTGGAAACTATTAGGCTCAATTGCTGGGGAGTATCTGAAGGACCATCAGGTACTGCAGGAGCTTGTACAGCGGCTGCTGATAGACACACGAGATAGACCGAACTAATCCTAAAACAAAGTCCTGCTGCGATGGGAAAATTCAACCTGGAAGTTCAAACCGGGATGAAAGCTTCAAATTTGGGATGCTGGACCTGAGGTCTATTTAATAGACACAGTGGACCCACCTGAGAAGAGACACTGGAGGAGAGAGAGACGGAAAAGCTGGTGATGGAGAGGTTATATTGCTCTCTGCCTGCTACTGCTCTTCCTTACGCTGCCTCTTTTTGCCGTCTGTTTTGTAAGTCCCTGCTTTGGACTCTCCATCCCTACCCCTGCGCTGAGCCCCACCATCAGGGAAGCAGCAAGAAGCAGCTCCAAGTTACAGCCCAGCAGAGAAAGCTGTGAAATGAAACAAATTAGCCAAAGCCATCTTAATTACAGGGGCTCGGAGCAGGCGCTTCATCATCCTTTTGCTTCTCTTCACGACCTGCATTTGTTTATTTGTGGTTTTAAGGCAACGAGGTCTGACTTTAAAAATGATCTGTTTTGGGAAATGCGCGTTACCATCTTAAAAGCCTTTTTTTTTCGCCTCTGCGCGATGCCTAAGAAATTAAAGTGCTTTCTAAAGGTGGTGGTTGCCATGGGACTGGGTGAGCCAAGGTCTGTGCACCGCACTGCCTCTCCAGCTCCGCGATGTGCGAGGATGGCATAGCCTTGACTCCCCCAACCCCTACTATCTCACAAGTACCGGCACAAAACAGTGACTCAAAACCCGCATTACCACCCCCAGCAGTGCTGCAGAAATCGGTATTTTCCAAAGATGAGATGATTGCTCATCCTAAAATTGTCCCGACTGCCCCTCAATGCAGTCAGGACAATCGCATTGAGATTAAGTGCTCCTCCCAGCTGCCTTTGACATCCCTCAAAGAAAACTGTCCAAGACAAGCTACTCAAAAACCGTCTCCATTGCAATACATCCCAGATAGATCGAGTTATTCGCCTTAAACACATACACCTAAGCCTGTTGAGTAATGCAGATGCACCTCAATTTATCAGATAGCTGTGGCTGCCCGACACAAACCTCTGCGAGCGCCCCGTGCCTTGGCAATAGCACCTTGTGCTGCAAAAGCAAGATGTTATTAGTTTTTTAGCTACCAGCAGGTAGGAAGAAGGAAGAAACCCTTCCCCGGCAGAGCCCGGCTAAGGGAGGAGCACCATCCCTTGAGCAGGGCAGTTCCCTGGGGTCTGGTTTTCCTCCTAATCCGCACATTTTTGGGCACTAAGAGACTTTTCTGGGCAATTCTGCGGGGAGAGGAGGGTGGGGAGAGAGTTTCTGGTTGAGCGCACGCAGGAGTGATTTCGGTCTAGCTGTTAGGCAGAGCTTTTGCGTTTAATTCGGCTGGGAGCGGAGCTGGGAGCCGGCGAGGGCTTCCTGCAGGCAGCCCAGCAAGGAGCTCGGGGGGCTTTTTGGGGAACCGCTTGCCCCCAGATTGCCCCGCTCTTGCCTCTGCCCGCTGTCGGGCCCCATATATCATGTTTATTTTTCAACTTCCTCCTTGGAAAATGTTGCTGCCTGTTTGCCGGGCTGCCCCATCACGTCCCACTGCCCCAGCCCAGCCTGGCAGGGACTGCAGCAAACCCTCTTCTGCCCCGTCCTGCCGGGACCCCGGGGCGGTGGGACACCCCGATGGGTTGAGGAGGGCAGAGCCCATCCCCCCATGTCCCCCAAACTTTGCTTTCCCAAGGGGAGCTCGCCCACCCTCACCCCTCTCCTCCCTCCCTATGGGGCTGGTTCGGATGCCAAATTTAGGGGTCCCCCCCATCCCTACCCACCCAAAGGGTGGGCAGGTGGGCTCCCTTCCCCTCCCAGCTATGAGAGGTGAGTCCCATGGTTCGGGGTGACTTTCCACCCTCCTCCCCAGCCCTTTCCCAACACGAAGCCCCCTCCCCACGCCAGCCCCAGCCAGCGGAGCCTTACCTGTCCCGGTGATCCCGCCGCCGCACCTGCGCCCAGGTGAGCCGTGCTCCTCCCCTGCCTCCTCCCTGCCAGCCCCAGGTACTCCCAGCCTCTCCCAAACCCCGGCCGGAGGGGAGAGATGACCCAGGACACGTTAAAAAACCCCAAGCAAATAAAAACCACCCACCCCTGGGCATACCAGGTGCTTTAATTTGCAGGTTTTGCCCCCAGATCTCATCTGCGACTTCCAGACTTGAAAAACTGGCTGTCTCAAGGCTTCCCCCCCCCCCCCCCCCCCCAGTCTTTATTTTCTCACATTTCATCGCAATGATTAAATGGCTTGCTGTTGGACTCCCCCATCACCCCGTCGTGTGGGCAGGGGGGGCTGCCTGGGGCATTACCCCCCACCCCAGGTCCCGCACCCCTCGGCGCAGCCCCGGCCACGAAACACTGCAGAACGGATTAATTTCTTTGAAGCACTTCATTTTCCATGCTTCCCAGGTCGTGATGGATGCTCCTCCGGGGATCCCCGCTCATAACCCATATTTCAACTCCGAATGCAATTTTCTGACCAGGCCTCCTATAAAATGTAGTTTACTCTTAATAATACTTTCCACTTTCATCTCCAGCCCTGCAAGTGCTTTACAAATGTTAAATAATTAACCCCCACGACGCCCTTGGGAGAGAGGTAAGCGTTATTATCGATATTTGTAAGAGAAGCACTGACAGAGCCTTCTGTGCAATAGCCCTGGGTTTAACTCGCTTTTACGGAGCAGCACAGGTACTTACATCACTGAGAGCAAATACACCTGCCGTGGGGAATTTGCAGTAAGAAAGCCGAATTTTAATGTTTTAAATATATCCACCCTGTTTTATAAATGACTTCATGGTTAGAAGCACTGTCTGGCAATCCCCTGTCTTTTTTATTTTTATTATTCTTTTGATTTATTAAACTCAAATCTATTCCCTCGCCCCTGTCCCGTGATGTTGTTTAAACAGGTGACTTCTTGTAAAAATAATGATCCAGTAATTCATCCTTTCTCACCGCTCGGAGAGGTGAGCGCTGCTGGAAGGGAGGAAGCATCCCGCAGGCATCCTCTCGCTGCTGATTTTATCGGCGGTGGGGTTGGATGCCCAAACCGTGCGTGTTTTTCCAGGTGGGGCGATTCAAATTTTCCAGAGGCAAAAGCCAAGCTGCAGGCATTTCTTTTCTCTAGTTAGGCAGCACCTCCATTAAAGTGTTTCATGAATGCCCTAGGAGCCTGCTGCCATTTTAATCCGTGTCCCGCAAGCCCTGGAATAAATGAGAATAAATCGGCATGCTGCAGGCACATTGGGAGGCTTTATCCCCCAAAAACCCCTACACCTGAAACTGAGGTTGAGAAATAAATGGGAGGAAAATAAGTGGTGAGATGGAGGGCCTGGAAACATGAAGAATTATTTAGTTGGGGAGTTGCTGCCCTCTCTGTGCCAGCTCATAAAAAAAACAGGGGATGTCCAAAAATGCAAATGAGGCACCAAAAATGCCATGGAAAAATCTTGGTCATTAGCGATGAAGTTGCTGGACCTGGTACATAAATCCCACAGCTCCTCTCATCTTGAAAGGCTGAGTTTAGCTAAAACGAAACCTGTAGCTAAACCTGACTCTGAAATGGAAATTTGCCCCTGCCAAACACTCTGCTACGTCCTGTTGGCGTTTCTTGGCTACCAGGAAATTTGCACCGTCAAATATTTGCCGAGCGAAACCACGGGGTGTGTGTGGGGGGTGGATCTTACTATAAGGAAACAAACAGCTTCTCTGTGGGTAAAGACCATCCCTGAGCTGGAGGATAAAGAGAATCTGACCTCAGCAAAACTTCTCATTTCCACGTGGTCCAGAGCAACCATTTTGCAATAAAACACATTAAAAAAAAAAAAGTAACCTCTAATTTATAGCGATATTTTCACTGGGGCTCAGCCACCCCTTAAAACGCTCGTAGTTCCTTAAACGGCCTTGAAACCACACGTAAAGACTGTAATTCATCTAACCTATGTCCAGATTTTGGCCTCTCACCAGCCACGGGCACTGGGCTACCACTGGAGGTGGGAGTCCTGGTCACCACACTGCACCGCTCACCCAGCCGAAAAAACCCAGGGCTCAGGTCCTGATCAGCAGCTTTTCCAAAGCTTGTTGCCTTCACGTGAAATCAGTCCTGGAAAAAAAATCACAATTTCTCTTCTAGGGATTTTTGAGGCATCGGGAAACTGTTTGTGTCCTGCTCATCTCTAATCGTCCACCTCCTGATGTCTATTTTCTCCCTGCCTATCCCACGCGGAATTGCAACCCCTAAACATATCCATAGGACCTCTGACAGCAAACAGCAGCTTTACACCGACATGCAAATCTGCAGGGAGTGACCGGGAAAGCAGGAGTTTGCTGCTCTCAGAAACATCTCAGGATGCTCTCTGGGAAGAAATTACGCTCTTTGGTACCTGGAGTCTCCAAGGACGCAGTGTTAGATACAGGCTGGAGCATGCAGTAGGAAGAGGAGGGAGCGATGCATAAATTGGCTCGGGAAGAGCTCAGAATTAATTGCTTGGAGAAATGGGGGAAATGATGGAGTGTCAGAGCCAGGAAATTAGTTCCCCTCATTTTCATGTGCTGGCAGAGGGGACGGGTGAAAGAGTCATCTGCCGTGTAGACACGCAGCCGGACAGATGAGCTGCACAGGTTGCCTGCAATTTTAGGGTGCAGGAAAATTAGAAAGCAAGCCGGAGAGCTGCCTGGCACACTCGCCCAGACACAGATCTTTATGCGGTCCCTCGCTGGGATATCGATGTGTTTTCCAACCAAGATAATTACACCTTGTTTTCCTTCCCCCCCCGCTCCTGCACCCATGCATGGGTGCATACGAAACCTGCCTAAATGAGCGGGTGCTGTGCAACGGCAATATATCTGCAGGAAAATGGTTGCATATCTACATCTTCCCATTTTTAAACAAGCCACCTGCACCAGCTCTGTCCCATCAGCTTTCCTGGCACCCAGGGAAGGATCCCTTCAAAGCATCCTCCCATCTCGGCGTTGTTTGTCAGCTGAGCACTTACCCATCACATGCAACCCAGGTTTGCGGCGATGCCGAAGTACCTTGCAACAGGGGAAGGGGCAGAGACCTGCAGCTGCCTCCAAACTACCATCAGCACAATTTCCTTTAATTTGGGCAGCTTTAGTCCCCACGCAGGGTGCGATGGGGAGTGAAAAGAGGCCCGGGGAGGTGCAAACTGGGAATTAGCAAAGGAGATGGCGAGGGACTCGGTGAACTCTGCTCGCAACGTGACCTAATTCTTGCAAACGCCCTGTTCCCTCGCAAAGATGTCTAGGAATGAGTTTGCCAGATGGCAAAAGGAAAAGGTGAATAAATCTGATACGGCACATCTGCAGCTGCAGAGAGCAAACAGCATCCGTGCACGGCCGGACCGAAAAGCAATTGCTTTGGGGCAGAGCTTGGCAAAGAAAGCAGACACAAGCAAAGAAAAAACCCAAAGGTTTCTATTCAGCCCCCCCTGTGAACAGATCTGAGACCCTGGCTGGGTAAAAACAGGCGAGAGGGGACTGGAATTAAATAAAAGCGGGGAGAGCTCAGCCACGACGTGATTCAAACTGCATCAGTCCCAGCTGGATGCCAGCACTGCAGCGTGCTTGGATCAGGCAAAAGCGTTAATAAGGGACAGGAGATCATTAAAAAGAAAATTGTGTAACCAGATAAAAGAAATGTAAGAGAAAGCAAAGGCGGAGAGCAAGAAAACAATGAAAGGCAACAGAAAGGGAGATACAGGGAGAGGTGATAAAGGCTAAAGGTTAAAGGGATTGCACCGAAAAGGGGGCACAAAGTGGGCAAAACTCCGTAAAAAAATAACTCACAGCTGATGTGGAGCAAAAAAAAGCAGGTAGGCAAGGAAATGTTCCATGAACCCACCTCCGTCCCCGCATCGGAGAGGGGGTGACAGCCCCAAGACAGAGAGCCGGTGGGGGGCCGGGCAGCCCCTGCCCTGCCCGCAGATTCCTCAGAGCTGTGCCATTAATATCACCCCCGGGAGCCAGGCAAAATTAAATCTTCAAATCCTGGGAGCTGCCCCTTTTTATTTCGGCAAGGATCATTCTTTGCACAACTGCAGCGCTTCTCGGCTAAATAAATGGCCATTTTTTTTCCCCAGGCCTTTTTAAAGGGAGCTGGTGCAGGCAGAGGAAGGGCACAGAAAAAAAACCAAAAAACCCAAAAAACAACAACAACAAAAAAACCAAAAAACCCCCCAAACTTCCCAGAGGTTTGATTTTTTTGTTGTTTGTTTTTTTTTTTCCCCCTCTCCTTCAAGCTGCCATTCAGCAGTGAGCAGAGCAAGGGCACATCTCGGTGGCAGAGGGAGGAATGTCACCTCCCCAGCCCCTTGCTGTTCATTCCCATGTCACCTATTAAAACAGGTGGCATTTATTTGGGGATTCGTTGATCTTCAACATCTGGCGCTGGAAGAAACGTCGCTGACTGACGGTGAGGTTTTTGGGGACATGAAGCTGCGAGGGACGGGCAGGAGCGGAGGTGGTGGGTAGTTTCATCGGAAAAGAGAGAGGGAAAATTAGTTCGTCATCTTGACACGTTAACACTGAACTCTTTGCTTTTTAAATTAGCTTTGGGAAGTGTCATTGTTAATACCGATATTTACTTTTTCTTCTTCCCCATCTTTATTCTCAGTTACCATTTTTACCCGCTCTTCTCCTCCTCCCCAGCACTGTAGCTCCAACTCTCTTTCCTGAGCAAGCATTTATAACTTCTGCTAATTTTCAGCATCCCCATCAATCCTAAAAGTTGCGTTTCCTCAAAACCCATACCCAGGGACAAGAGCGAATTCAAACCCCGATATTTATTGACCTTTAGCGATAGAAATACAGCCCCGATGTGCTACAAACCAGCATCTCCCCAAGCTCTGCAGAGGCGACCTTGGGCGGCGAAGCATTTCAGCCTGCCCTGCAAATCCATGCCCACGAAGGAGGATGCTTTGGGAGGGGCTGTGGGAAGCGGGTGCTGGCTTTTTGGGGAGCAGCCTTCACACCTGAGAGCTTGCACAAGGGATTTGTGGTGTTAAATGGGAGAAGAGAGGGCAGTTAGGGATGGTCCTTGTGGATGCAGGGACAAGGGATGCAGGGATGCGGGATGCTGCTGCTGTCCCAGTCTTGGGGACCAGTTGCCACGCAGCGTGGCCAGACATGTCTCGGGTGTGCAGAAATGAACCCCAGCAAAATTTGGGAACACTAGGTGGTGCTGAGGGCTCGCAGAAAGGCTCCCGCACCGCCGCCGAGGGATGCTCAGGGGTGCGAGGGTGCAGGCCTGGGGGACCGAGGGCTGCATCCCTATTTTGGGCTTGGCTTTCCACTCGTGGAGCCCAGCTCCCAGCCAGCCCCACGCTGCCGGCGAGAAGCTCCTTGTGTCGCTTTGTCACAGCCCTCCCTCCGCTAAAGGCACTTTGCAGCAGCTGGGCTGCGGCAGTGGTTTTAGGAAGACCAGCTCTAACCTGGTCCCTTCCCCTCCTTTTCTAGGGTTGTACCGAACATCGCTTCCCTGTTTTACCAACGGGGAAACTGAGGCACAAGGCGAGGCATTACCCGGGGCAGTTTCCATCCCTACCCGCTGTCCCAACCCACCCGGCAGCATCGCTTTTCCAGCGAGGAGGTAGCATTGCCTTTGGGTGAGCCCTAAAGCAAATGCCAAGAGGTTCAAACCATCCCTAAAAAAACAAGGATTGCAGCAAAGCACCCGTTTTCAGCACCGATCTCTTTTGTGCTGCGGCTTTTGCACATGTAGACAAGTTTTCCAGCACCCTTAGCCACCCCTCTGAGAAACGAGGGGGCTGCTAATTAGGGTGAAACCCACCCAGGGCTGCCCCCCCTCTCCCCCAGCCCCCTTCGCCCACCATCACCCATTCCTCCCTGCCGCCCGCGGGCTCCGGTTACGCCATGGGTCCGTAAACAGCGTCTAAAATAATTGCGCAGTTGTCACCGTTGGGCAGGGGAAGGGAGGGGGGACTATTTTAAAACGCCCGGCTTAGCCCAAAGGGCCGAGGGGATTGTGGCACGGCCCAGCTGTCCCCGCCGAGCGCGGGCGGGCGCTTCAAAGTACCAGGCGGGATGCCTCAGCGCCAGCCTGTCCTCGCCGTTTCGGCTGGGGAAGGGAGCCAAGCTGGCCGGGGACGAGCTAATGGTGTTTTGACGTGTTGTTTCAAGAGCAATTGCTGGAGCTTGGGAGACACGGGGAGCAGCTGGAAGGGACCCGGGGGTGATGGAGGGAGGATGGGTGAAGGGTGGGGGGGATACAAGGGAGGTTGGGAGAGGGATGCAGCCATGGCGAGGTTGCACATCCTATTCGACTTTAGAAATTGGGGGAAAACCCCAAAGCAGAGGGATGCTGCAGTGCCTCTGCTCAGGTGCTGCAGGCCCTGGACAAGGGGCAGACAGACAGGAGCCCGAAGGGAAGCGGATCTTACTGTAGCTTTTCTCCTTGCCCCGTACCACTTCGGACGGCAGCGCAGCCAGGATCTCCTCTTGCCAGGGCAAAACTCAGAGTCTGGAGGAAAAGGGAAACATATCTCCTAATCCCACGGGACTACCAAGCTTTGACCATGGCTTGGTCATCAAGGGAGGGCTTCCCCATAGCTCCAGGCCAAAAGATAATACTTTTAATGCTGCCTATATTGTAAGAGCTGGTGATTAAAGCATTATTGGTGCTTGTCAGCCCTAAGCAAAACCCAGCCAGTCATTCCCTTTGGTTAGCGTGAGGCTGGACGGCCAGGCGAAGACAGGGATGCTGTCTTCATCTTGGCCTCTTGCTTGTACTCCTGCTCTGCCTGCAAGCGAGCAGGATTGCCCTCCCTCCTGACAGTCACCTATTGCTGAGCCTGGTGAAAAAAGGATGCTCAGCTGGGACGACTCTTCCAGGCTTTCCCCTTTATTTGGCATCATTTCTCCGCAAGCCACTAAAGCACGCTGCCTGTACGCTTCCCACATTTAGATTTCTAGGGGTTGTGTATCCATCCCGGTGACCTTCCTGTCCCCTATGCGGTCCTGCTGCCTTGGCCATCGGGGTGAATTTACCCCCTGAGTCAACTACCCCAGGAGATGAACTGCCTAATAAATGATAGACTCACTTGTCCCTATGCTTCTTGTTCCTCCAAAGAACCCTCCTCTCCCTTTCCCAGAAAAAACTGGGCACTAATTAGCCTTGAACTTTGATTTTTTGGGGAAAAAAACCCCATAATTACCATGCTGATCAATTGGGCATTGCTACTTTTCACAGCTCTCATTCATCGCTCACCTCTTGCCTGAGCGAGGCAGGGGTTACACATAAGGACTGAGTCTGCTCCTCCTCCGCCGCCATATGAATTAAGGAAAGCGCGATTAAGGAAAGCGGTATTTCATCGCACCCTCTCCTGCAGTGCAGACGCCCATCCGTCTCACACCTCAGCCCCATCAGATCTACCCGCCCGGCTGGGCCGAGCCATGCACAGGCAGACGTGTAGGATGCTTTCAGCCTTGCACTCAGTAGGAACGACTTCCCGAAAGCCATCTCTCCTCCTTCCATGAATAATCAACTATTTAAGGTCTCACGTAAAGACGGTCAAGGGTTTTCCCGCATGTCCTGTACAACAGCCATATCCGGATAACCATGATCTGTTATCCTGACCTTTTGGTTAAGTGGGAGGAGGTTGGCAAACTGAAACGTGGCTTTACCTGAAGTGAGGAGAAACCATTTAGGAATTGCACGCCCGTCTCGGAGAGGCCGAAGGCTCAGACCCCTCGCAAGGTGAACCCAGAGCGATTCCCAATGCCAGGCAAGAGCCATCTTTCAGCAGCTGCAAGCCATTTATTAGATGGGTTTGAACACTTCTGCAAAAGCCGAGCCTGAGGGTCGGAGGTGGAGGGGGCAGACAAATGTGAGAAAAAAAAAAAAAATTGTGTTAATTACCAGTCCATTTGTATGACGCGAAGCTGCCCCAGTCCGTCATCTCGTCCCCCCGAGCCGTGGTTTGTCGGGTCTTGGGCTTTCATGCCGGGGTCCCAGTGGGACCCATGTTTCTCCGCATTGCTATAGGGACAGCAGCTGCAGCTAACTTCTCCCGTTAGAAGGGACCGCCGGCGCTCCAGAAGCCATTTCAAGAGCATTTGTCGCAACAGCTTCTGCTAATCTCTCTTTCATTTGTAATTATTTTCTCGCCCAGGCGCTCTGACACTGGAGCCTGCCCCTGCAAGCCGCACGGGAGCATCGTCGGCCGCGCTTGGGGATGTCGTGGCGAGATAAAAAAGGATGCGGGGGCGGGAGTGGAGACGGTCTTGCAAGGAGAGGATGGTGGGCTTCAAACAGGCTGGGGCTCCTCCGAAGGCGATTGAAGTATGCCGAGGGATGGAGCCGGCAGCCTTTGAGGCAGCCCGCGCCATCTCGGCCAAGAATAATTGAACAAATAGTTTATCTGGCGAACCAACAGCTGTAGGGAACAGGCGATTTCCAGAGGATTAGGGGAGAGCTGTGAAAGGGAGCTCCCACGGGAAGCCTAAAACCCTCATCGTGAATTCAACCAGCCAAGAACACATGTTGGAGCCTTTGACTTACTTTTTAAGCAACTTTTTCTCCCCCCACCCCCTTTTTTTCCAAACTACTCCACAAACCCAAAAGTTTTAGCTGTTGAAGCACAAGGCAGGAAAACAGGGTCCATGGGGGAGAGGTGAATTATTTAGTGGCAGTTGATTTCTAAATGGGGTTTTCCTATTTTATTTTGATCTAATCCTGCCAGTATTATTGTAACTTTTTTCCCCAGCGTTTCCATTTATTGGGTTTTAAGTTCATAGCCGTCACCAGCAAGGCAAGGAAGCAAGAGAGATGACTTGCAAAGTCATCTTTGCATGATGACTTGCAAAGAGTCAAGCAAAGCCGAGCCACGACGTGAAGCTGGGATGTGCTTTACCTTGCAGCCTCTTCCTCTGCATGGCACAAACACCCAAAACAAACACTACACCCAGCTGCTGTTTTGCCTGGGGTAACATCAAAGCAGATCTAATCCCAAACCCTCTCGGCTTTTGATTGCATGTGAATAGATACAATTAGAGATGAAGATAAGGCGCCTCGGGAGTGGGTTGCAGCTCAGCTATGGAAACTGCTTCTACGTCTTGTCCCACGGAGTGCTCCAGCCTCGACCTGAAGGATCATGTCTGGGAGAGATCATCCCGGCTGTGCCCGGCACCTCCTTGCCCCAAAGACAGATGCTGCACCTCTTCTGAACCGGTCCTTCCTAAAACCCTTCTGCAAAACCATTGGCTCTTGCTTGGACACAGATTACAGCTTTTTCTGGCATTGTTTGCAGGGTCAGGAGCCTTCAGTAGCCAGGGCTCACATCTCTCAAAAGTCAAGTGGCACGGAGGTGACACGGCGGAGTTGGAGATGCTCCGGGAAAGCCTCCAGCACCCGCTGTACCCCCTCTCAAAACACCTGCAGATCACCTCAAAACCATCGCAATCCACCTGCAGACCACCTCAAAACCATCGCAATCCACCTGCAGACACCCAGAGAGGAGTGAAACCCAGTGAGCATCACCAGGGATGAGCTCACCCTGGCCAGAGAGACGTGTCTATAAGAGCTAGGATGAGCTGCTTGCTTGACCTCCCTCTCTCTCCCTTCGCTGCAGAGTCAAGACAACCAGCTTTGATTAAACATCTCATTTTCAAACAGCCACATGAGATAAAACCACGTGAGATAAGACTCTGGTCACCCATGTGGCTGGGCACTGCAGACCCTGCAAACCCAACACCAAAATCATATCCATGTATTCACCCCAGCACAGCCCGGGTTTGAGGTTCTCCCCATTTTCCCCCAGCATGAAACAGTGCCTTGTCCTAAACCACACCGTATTTAAAGGTGAAGATCTGGTGATGTCAGCACACCGGTCACTGCAGGTTTCCTCCTAGCCCTGGTCTGCAGGAGATGAGAGGACAGAGCTGGTGGAAAGCGTCAAGCTCAGTGGCACCCCGCTTCCCTTCACACCAGCTCCGGATCTGCCCTCAGACTTAATTTGGATCGAGACAGAGACAGAGTTAACAATCTAATCACTATTTTTAGAAAACTAGTCCTCTGTTGAGTATGTATTTGGCAATCCCTACAGCTGCATCACCAACAATGAAACCTTTGGGGATGGGTTTTGCCTAACTCCAGTCACTCAGCAAGAAAATAAACTTTTAAGCCCTTCCCTTGCCAGTACAAAACTATTCTTTACTGCCTTTTCACCAGAGCATTATCCGGGCTAGTTTTAAATTCATAGGCAGTGAGAGCTCCCTGTAAGATTATGGCAATTTCTAATATTTTTTTCCTGTAGAGGGGAAAAAAAGTGTGAAAATTTCTGGAGGAGAGATTTGCTGGGGGTTATTAAACCCAGTGGTCTGGGGGCGGGTTTTGGTTTAGGGAGGTTATAAACCACTGACTGCTGAAAGCTGCACAAGTTACTAGGAAAAAAAAAAATTTGTTCTGTGCCATATTTCTCAAGGATGCACAGCTCAAAATTGTCCTTTTCTTGCTCTCTTTCCCTGGCATTCAGTGAATCTGTGGTTTCTGCTGGGTCCCAGCTTGTAGGTGAGTGTGGAGGGGCTAAAGATCCTCAAAGCCTTAGATGAGTCCCTCCGCATATAAAAACATTATTGTCAACTTCTAGATTTGGTGGTCAGAGGGGCGATTTCTAGAGGAAGCCAAGTTCAAGGCAGTTCTAGCAGACTTCAGTACATAAACCACAGGTCAAGTGGAAAAAAGGGTGGTGGGGGGAAACCCAACCTTTTAAATTATGGGCTGACGAGAGCTTAACAAAAGGAGTCTCATTTGTTGGGGTTTGGTTTTTTGGGTTTGGTTTTTGTCATTTTTTTGGTTGTGTTTTTTTGTTTGTTTGTTTGTTTTTTTTAAGTACCATTCAATCATTCCACTCACTGGAGAGACCTTAAATTGAATCTCAGCCCTAGAAAATGCATTACTTACTGCTGAATTGATGTCACTGCCAAAGAATTTTCTCTCGGCTTAAGCTGTCTGCAGCAACACGCCAGTGGCACGTTCGAGACGTTTCCCTATTTGTGGAGCGAAATTCCTTGTGTTGGTTCTTCATTTTTCCCCTTTCCCCCGTTTTTAGTTAATCCCTTTTCAGGGGTGGGATGCGCTGCTGGAGCTGAGTGGGCCGAATGAAGCAGCAGTTCGCTGCAGATTTCCACGGTCAATGGGAAATACTTGCACATCCCACCCGGGTTTTGCCCACAGCATCAAGGCTTCACCTCCAGATCCACCATGGGCATCGCTATGTCTCCCGTCTAACCTACCACCCATTGCACGAGCTGGATTTAGACAAGCATTAAAATCACAATGAAGATTCAACATCTACCAGGGGTTTGACCCGGAGTCTCTGCAACCCGGCACCTGTTTGTCTCTTGAGTTTCGAGGCGGATATATCGGTGACAAACACATTATCAGTGATGGATCCTATCACTACGGCTGGCACGGAGGCGTACACCTTGTCTGCATTGCCAGGCTGCAGTTCCCAGGACGTGTCGGCCATAGGGTGCAATCGCTGGAGCTCCTCTGCAAAGGTGGCGGCTCCAGGTCACCGCTCAGGCACGCTGGCATGACGTCGTGTATTGCAATATCATCGTCTGCAATATATTACAGGGCCGTTAGATGTCTCTGCGTGCTGCGATAGGAGCCGGGATGGAATCACACCTGGTAACAAACAGAGACAAAGCTGGGACTCGAGCGCAGCAGGAGTCCGGCTGGCTCCATCCCCAACTCTTTTCTGGTCCAGAAGGACATAAACTCACTTAACACGTAACATTAAAGCTTCATGGCGCGGCCAACAAGTCTGCAATACATAAAACATATAATATATATGTGCATGGTAGAGCCAGCTCTTTGGGCAGACTGATATTGTTTAAAGGTTTCAGTTTAAAGCATCCTCAGCTTTGCTTGGGCTTCAGTAGAAATGAAGCATCCTCATTATTTAACAAGCCCAAATCTTAATTTCTTTGTTTCTCACTGCAGATTTTTCCTGCCTTCCCATTCTGGTACCCAAACCACAGGAGTGCCCCTTGCTTTTACCTTCCCCCTTCATTTTCTGCCAAAAGGCAGGAAAAAAAGTAGCCGGGACTCTACTCACTAGTAGTTTTTCCTTAGCCCTTGAGACTCATTACCTGCTTTTCTTCTTGACAGAGCTTTCAAATCAGGACTTTTCCACATTTCCACATGGGTTATTTGTTTCTGTGGCTGTAATGGCTTTGTTTTTCCCCTTTTCGCACAAAGTGAGCAGAGAACAGCTTTTTACTATTTGTATGCAAAACCATCTCAATCTCTTGGGCAACAGCTTCATCCAGGCTTCGTCTAAAAAACTACAAATCAGCAGGTGCTTATTCGGAACTTTGTGCTGCCAAAATTACCAGACAGGAAAAATTGCCACAACCCCACAATTTGCCTCCTAGGGATGAGGGACCTATATGAACCCAGTGTGGGAACCAGAACCTTTCTGATTATTAAAATTAATTAATTAACTTCAACTTAGGGAAGAAAGGAGGTCAAGAAACATTTGCCCCAAGAGATCCCACAAAGCAGTTCAGAGCCACGGAGTTACCTTTCCAAGTACTTTCAGCTTACTGAAATCTGGAAAACACAACCTCGCAGCAAGTGCAGGCACAGAGGTGGGGAAAGGAGCTGCATCCCTGCAAACTGGGGTCTGCCAGAAAACCCTGGCTCTCCAGAGGTCTTCTCCATCACCTCACCAGGCAGTTTTCACCCAGGACAGGGACACAACTAGCTGCCTACCAGGTTTTCTCAGCTCCACAATTCAGCTTTTCCCTAGCAGTAGAACTGACCCCTTTAGTAGGAAACACAGGCTGTGGCTGACACATTTTATTAGGTGCTGCCACAGAGGGGTTTCACCTGAAGATACTTGGAGACACCAAGGCCCACCGGCCACACTCAGGTCTCTTCCCCAGTCATGCATCTCCCATCCCCTCCAAGCCACACTGCCCTGGCTCACAGAAAACTCCTGAGATCTGCTAAAATAGCTGACATCCTGGGATTATTTCATGTTTCCATCCTGGTAGGAGACAGGGGGTTCACTCGTAACACTGTCTTGTTTTTATAACACCCCTCTTGCCCACCCCTGCTTGACCTTTACCAGGACCCATCAGATCTGTCTTCGCTCGGGTCGTTTTTCCAAATCTCCCGAGCCCCAAAGCCTTGTAGTTCATGGCCATTATACACGCTCAGCATGGAGGTACCCGCATGAGTGCCAAGGGAGAAGCTCTGAAGAGCAAATATGCAAAAAACCATACAGGAAACTACATCCTAGTGAAATCAGGAGGATTTACGATCACACCAGCATGTAAGCACCTATCTGGCCCTGAATACATATTTGAAGTATCACACTGAATATAGGAAATGTGCTGAACCATTTCTATAGTGCCCCGGGCTCTTTTTAAGGGTTCACTGCCTGAAGCCAGATCAATAAAACTGTGCAGTAAGGGGCTCTCAACCTACTTTTGGGAACGCTGCTTGAAGCCAGGGCTTCTCAAACCTTTGTTACCATCTCAAAGGAGGACAAATGCAGCTAGCCAGCATTTTTGCCAACCCTTTCATTCCCATCTTATTTCACAACCCCTCTGTCTCCCTCCTATCATCCTCCCTCCCTGCACGTACAATTGCTGATGTCTTCCCAACCAGATGCACACCTGCAGGAAAAGTTGGCATCTTCTCTTTCCAAGCTGTCATAGAGTCAAATAGTTTATGAGTCTATTGATGACAGATAAATTAATTGCAGAGAATATGAATGACTTAATATTTTGTGTGCTAATATCTTTTTTTCTTCTTCTTCTTTTAAATCCACGTCATGGTATAAGACGTATCTCAGGCTATTTGGGTCGTGTTCAGATTCCCATGTCTCACCATCTCTACTTAAGGTGGCAGAAGACACCCTGTGGCTTGTGAGCTCCTGGACTGGATGTTTTAAGCATGCAACACAACTTTTCTGGAAAGGTGCTTAATGAGCTTAACTCAGCCTGGACTAAGGACAGAAGTAGCAGGGATTTTTGGGTAAGATTTTCACTGGGTATAAAAGCATGCCCAAAACTCATGACACTCACCGATACCCAGATTCATCCCACCCTGCTTAACCTCAGGGCTTAGGCTCGCTTTGTAGACATCAGACAGAGAGGAGGCAATTCAAGCTACGCTGATCATCTTTGGCAAAGTAGCAGGGAGTTTTGGGTAAGATTTTCGCTGGATATAAAAGCATGCCCAAATCCCATGGCACTCACCGGTACCCAGATTCATCCCACCCTGCTTAACCTCAGGGCTTAGGCTCGCTTTGTAGACATCAGACAGAGAGGAGGTAATTCAAACTACCCTGATCATCTTTGGCAACAGCAGTCTTTCTTCTGTGGCTGCATGGAAAGGCAAAAAAAGCTTTTAAAGGCTGAGCCTTATATAAAACATGGGAGAATCCACAGCTTTTATGGCTCATCCTGCTGTGACGGTCTCCCATGATGGATGACATGAGTGCATAATTGCTCCACGACTGGGTGTCTAGTTCAAGCCATGGAGATTCGTGGGGATTTGTCAGGTTTTGGTTCACCCCCCACCATTGGGCAAGTGCCTGCAGACTCAGGGGGAGCCCAAATTACATATGTAGATGACCTGGATGCGGGTGTTGTAAGCCCAGGTTGAATCTGGCCACAGATGCCCTGTCATTTATGCACGTATCGATGACTAACCCATTACTACTCAGATAGAGATCCCTAGTCAATATATTAGATCATCGCCTGATATTGATCCAACAAGCTTCAATTATCTACTTAGATTTAAATGGATTTCAGTTTGTGGATTGAGGACAATCATCTGTCTGTTTTGAGCAACAGAGTAAGGAGCAGGATTGATGAGCAGTCTAGAAAATATGACATCTAAAGGAAGACAGAGTAAGACAGGGTTGCTCAGTTGAGAAAAGGGGGGTCAGAGAGGGAGGAATAATTAAAGCCATGCAAAAATATTTAAGTGAGGTAGTGAAATAGCCTCTGTTCACTCTCAATAGGATGAGTAAGGAATGAAGTGGAACTGGAACGAAGGGGTTCAGGCTGACCTTTAGGAAATATCTAAATATAATGAAAAACCAGAAGAGATTCCTTACAGAAATACAGAATTTGAGTCATTGATGGTCTTTAAGGACAGGATAGACAAAAGTGTCAAATATCGATTAGACAGAGGGGGGGTAGGTTAGATGGTTTCAAGGTTGCTCTCCATCCCTGCTTTCTAGACTTGCTAGAAAACATCCAGGCACCACACTGTCAATATTGGGACTGAAGTGAATGTTTATAGCTAGACATGTACTTAACTGGTCTGCAGATCTTGCACTGCTAAAGTCAAAGGCAGATATTGTAAGAGCAGCCCTCCTCTTTCTTTTAATCAGTCATTACAGTAGGATAACATGGTAGGAGTGCTGCCTAGAAGTAAGAGCTAGGATTAAGACTGGTTACATTGACTCTGCCCCCAAATCTTTACTTGACTTTAGAAGAAGTTCTGAAACCGAATGACCTAAATAACAGACACACAGCGATGTGTTTGCTCTGTAAACTTGATTCCTTATTCGAAATGAATGAGGTCACCCTGCCATTTGCATCGCACCCATTAGGGATGGGATGCTTTATGAGCAGCCCGAAGATGAGATTGCTGCTCCCACACGCCAAGACAAGATTGTTGAGTCTGCGGTGCTACCCAAAGGCGGACTCTGCTGTCTGAGATCGTCAACGACTCTGTTATTGGTGGGTTTCCCCCAAATTCTGCCACTGATTCCTATGCCCCTTGTTAAACCACTTCACTTCTCCCACTTTCCAGATTGGAGGTGCATTATAAAGCACAGCACAACCAGCTCGTGGGCCGGGCAGCACTTTAGCAACACTATCTGGGCTGAAAGTAACATGATTGCTCTGCATTTGCAATAGATTTTTGCTCAGTGTGGTAATGCACCATGGGTCAATTCCACAAGTTTGTTGCAATGACTGTTAATCGGGTCTGCGCTTTTCCAGGGGAATAATTATTTAAACGAGAAGGAGCAGGTTCCTCCCCGCTTGCTGTTTAGCCTCTAGAATGTCAACAGAAAACAAGTCTCAAGCGGCAGAGGCCATAGCACAAGCCAAGCAAACGTAGCAAGGTCTCTGCCCCGCTTCCAGGGAGGACAATTTGTTCTGGTAGAAACGTACTGACCTTAGGGGTGTTTGTTTTGGTTTACACTGGGGTGATCTGGAGGAAAATATGAGTTCCTGCCACTAGAGCCATTCCACCTTAATGTAAAATAAATAAAGCAAAGCTTTGAAATCGGATGAGAACGAAGCCAATGGAAGAGAATCTGGAGAACTGTGCTGTAGAAGACACCCTTGCTATAAAAAGTGACTTTTGATAATTGCTGGAAAAGTGCCGGAGTGTATTTTGGGAGAGAGAAAAAAAAAAAATTAATCTATGACCTAATGTTTCTGGAACCCATCCACCAACCTGGGTGCCCTGTGGCTGTTTAATTTTTTTATTTGCCTTTCCAACAGGCATTTCACAATCTGGATTGTTTTGTGTGCAAGGCAGAAAGAGCGAGGCTGCGCCCTTTCAAGGGCCCTCTCTGGTCTCTGCCTTGAATGGCTCTTATTCAGGTGAAGAGCAGATAACACCGCTACAGCCAGTTCATCATCAGCTCTAACAACCTGAAGACCTCATTAGCATGGAGCCATGAAGAAGGGCGATAATTAAATTGAGATGTAATTAGACAGATGCTCAGTAGTTTTACTGCTACTACTCTAACTGCTACTGCTACTATTGTAAGACAGCAATAAAAGAAGAAAAATTCCAAAAGCAAAGTATGAGTAATGAGTAAGTGCAGTTATTTATGCTAGCATATGTCATTTCTGCTACATTTTAATATATAAATATATCCGGGACGATTCTATGAAGTCTGTGTCTCAGTGAAGTTTCCTAGA